>NC_047590.1:16876401-17565302 GCF_011004845.1 Esox lucius
ATTTTTTATTTGAAACATATCTTTTAAAAAGCATATAATAACAACTATCTTACCCATCACTGGATATCAGTAAGTTAGTGTTATAACCATTGTTGTACTTTTACAAATGCGAACATTGTTGAGTGAGTGCAAGCATGAGCAAAGGTATTTGTGAATTGTGACTATCGCCATTTCAGTTTCCAAATAATATATTTTATATTTATACCCAATCAAGAGTCATTTGATGTTATATTTCATTTCATTCTTATGAAGTAAAATATTTTGCGTGTACTGTTTCTCTTCCAAACTGAATTAAATACATCAATCATTTTGTCATGATTACGGTCCATTATAATTTTAACGCTGGACAAAGTGGGCGTGTTCTGGTCAATTAAAGTAGTTAATGGGCTCTGTGCACAGCGTCATGGCGACCGTTCGAATTTGACCGGAAATCTTCCACTTCCGGCGAAACGTTACATAGCAACAATGGCCTCTATTATTTTCAGCCTATCCGGTCTGTCTCCTACTTACATAGCGAAGATGCTACCATCAAAAAACGACGTAGCTACTTACCCTCATAATTGTGGATATAGGATGAAATGTAATGTTTGGAGCCGTTGCACAGGAGTCGACATTCCTGTGTACGTCACCGATATTCAGATGTGGAAGGTCTTGGAGGCATCGGCTAAAAATAATAGAGGCCATTGTTGCTGAGTGATGTTTCGCCGGAAGTGGATGTGCCGATTTCTGGTCAAATTCGAACGGTCGTCATGGCGCTGTGCACAGAGCGTATTGCATTGTACAATTCTTCCTCTTTATAGCCGGGAAAATCTTAACCCCTGTTTAGTTTAAGTTTGTTTCCAGAAGTATATTCTCTCTCCAAAGAATGTTTGGGGAACCGGAGTTCTTTATTTTTCTAGCTTTTTAATTTAATACCATGGATGGTTTCTAACCTGTCTCCCCTCTCTTAAATCACCAGGATACTTGGAAAGGTGAAAAATGAAAGCGCCTATCCCACTCCAGATCCTTTTCTACGCTGCTGTGGTCCGATGTTTGAAAGTAGTGTCCAAGAGAGGTTCAGGTAAGTCTTCTAATAAAGGTCAGGACCGGGGATTGAACTGCTGCTGATACTGGAATCACTGTGTGTGATTGAGTTAACTAAAGTGTAGTTGTTTTAACATTTCACAAAGATCTATTTAGAGTCATGTGTTTTCTATTGACAATGAAACGCAATAGCAATCAGTGGTGTGTTATGTTACATGTTTCTATCTGTAATTGTGCTAAAATTTAAATAAGATCCACAAAGCTCTCTAGCTCTTGTTGTTCTACTGGCTATTGGTTTTATTAAGTCCTGTTGGTACAGGTTCCAATCTGCTATGCAATTTTTTATTGACAAGCTTCGGGTTGCATTGGCATTTGTCAAATATTAACCCCATTCACCCCTGGCATTGTCAGATTCTGATGGCATCATCAGGTCATGAAAGTAGGCCTGTCTTATACACACTCAGCTTCTCCCCTGATGCGCTAACTATATAGACATATAGTCAAGGGGTCCCTGACCACTGAGGGAGAGGGGGCCCAAATCAAATGTTGCTTAGGGTCCCCAAAATGCTGGAACCAGCACAGCCTTAAGCATCTTGTCACCTTAAAAAAACATGGCCTTGGCATTATCTGACATAGAATGGCATGCTGTCGGCAAGTGTAGCACTATACTGGGCCGGTGTGTACGACAAATACAACCAATTGCGGGTTAGTCACAGTCATGTGGGCTAGTTCAGCAATAGGTATTTCAGTAAGGGACAGCAGCTGTTGAAAGTTGTCTCCCCAACCGTCCCGCTGAGGGCCAGATGGCCTCTCTTTCTCTCTTTCCTCTCAGGTGGCTCAGAGTCTCTCTTGGTGCTTTTCATAAGCTCTAATCTGAACCCGCGGGATGCCGCATGTTGTCATAGCCACCGTGTCGCACGGGGACCATTAAATGTGGCAAGACATGGGGGACAGGCCTTGCCTTTTTCTGCCATCTCTACAGCTAGCTTGGGATCAATGCAGAACACGACTGATCACAGTCAGACAAAGGAGAAACCTCAATTTGTGTGTTATAGAAGTTGTCCTCTTATGCCCAATCAGTCAGCAGGGCCAGTGGCCTTAGAGATTGCAAGAGGAGGGGTTTTGATGTCATGGCATCAGTCCTCGTTGGCTCACATTCCAGACAGTTAGATGAGATGTGGCCCGATGTGCGGATTTCAGCTGCGTTGTTACCTGAGACAAGTAAAAAGCCCTCCTAGAAAGTGCCCTCCGGTTCCATTGTTCATGTTCCAGTTAGAGCCTACCACTTTGCTCTACAGTCAACTGAGCGGTTTGCCTGCACTATGTTTTAAATCTTCTGGACCTTCCCTTGTTTTCGTGCGCTTCATCACTGTACTTCCCTGCAGGAAACTGTTGAACCAACATCGACATAATGTGATATTTTGTCTATACACCTGACTGTACGAAGAAGAGAAATGTTCCTTTATGACATCCGGCATTTCCTTTTTGTTAGATTGCTGATGCTGAGTGAATATTTTACCAGATAGAGAATTAGCTTAAAAACCTATCAGTCCCAGGACCGTGCCGTTTCAACAGTGCTAGAAATTCCAGAGATGATAGACTTAGTGATTGTAAACATGCCGTCTTGTCGTGTTAGGCTGTGCTCCATTCCTACCCGTAGCTGGGCGTGTTCAAACACTGAGAGTGCCAAATCCTCCATTCAACATCCCTGAGGGGATGCGTCTATGCTGGATGTTTTATTGTTAGTTCTGTGATAAACAAATAGCTCATCAATCATTGATTGATAGACATACTAGTTGAACAATCTTCATGAAAGGAAAGTGTGACACATCAGATATATGCTTGGCACAAACCATAAGTATTGTTTGTTATAGATATTATAAATGCTTTTGGTCAGTTCCACCTTGGACTTATAGTCTATAATGTTGGAATACTCATGCAGAGTTGCTTGGAATAACTAAATGTGCACAGTTGTCAAAGAACGGTTCAATATTCATTTTCCTTCTCTGTACCTTAAGCATTCTAATATAATTTATATTTTATTCATTACTTGTTGCACCACTTATAATTTTTTTATCTAAAGAAATGAAAAAATATTTGTTTTTACGTGAAATTCTTTGGCGTTCCACTTGGTTGCATCTCCCTGGTTTCCTGAAAATTATTTCTTTAGGCACTTTATTAGGAGACAAAACATGAGGTTGGGGCATGCAGGTTAAGAAAAAGATTTCCCCCTCTGCCAAAATGTCAAAGTTTGACCCATGGGGTTAATGCAGCGCATCGCTTTCAGTGGAGAATGTCCAGAACCCAAAACGTTTCATAGAAAATTATGAAATGCATCTCAGATGTAATGCATCCCTTCTGTGAGAAAATATCCTCGCTTTGTGAGGGTGTTGTTGGTGGGCATTGTTAACGGCCTTGACATTTGTTTGGCCATAACGGATGGTTGCTTCAATAGAAGGAACACTGTTGGGTAACCTAGTAATGAGCGAAAGAAGGAAATACTCTGATTTCGACTGGTGAAAAGTATCGGTCTTCTTGTGCTTCTTGCTAACAAGGCAAGAGACTTTCAATAGACTTTCCTAAAGCTTTTGAGGTGAAGATGGCACAGCTACATATAAAAAGACTACACATTGCCTGGAGTTGCTCATGTGTATTATAAGCAACTCCATTCAGGCTTAGAGGTTTGGAGAAAGAAGGTAGAATAATGGATTTACTCAATACAATAGAAATAGATGTGCATACATTGGATACAATGGATACAACAGCAGAGGTTTTTACTCTCTTCTTCTTCTCCTCATTATGTTTCCACAGATCACAGGAGCAATTCATTTATCTTTAGACCAGGTTTTAACCATACTCCACAGACATGCATCATTTGTCACCTCAGAGGATAGAAAACAATAATGCAGGGTTGTGATACTCAAATGACAGCCCGTCTGCCACATCTAGCTCCCCTTTTCTGTGGCCCTCAATGCTAATTAATTTAATTAAGAAAAATCCTTTGATATGTTCTCTGACAATTCCAAAAATGTAAGTGTTCAAACATGGTGATATCAAATTGTCAGTCCATTCCAGTATTTCTGGTCATACATTTTGGTGTGTTTGGATGTGTTGGTTCAGGAAGCATTTTCAAAGCATCATACCTCGGGTCTCAGCTCCCTTTGATCATAGCAAAATCTACTTAAGTCAAGCTGGAATCCAAACCACATGACTTGTAAAATAAACAGACTCTGTCATCTATATTCATTATCTGTCACTCCTTAGCATAATTGCTCCTGGATTTCCCACCAGCAAACATTGATGACTTGCTGTGGATTCTAGCCTAATCTCTTGACAATGATTGATACAAATGTGGTATCTCAACCCCCCCCTCCCCCCCGCGATATATATCTCTGGTCATTAGTATCCGTTCCTTAGCGACAGACACGTTTAAAGAAAAATGATTTGTGTCAGCTACCTCTCCAAGTAATTATGACAAAATAGTAACATTTACAGCCTTCTTTTTGATGTGTCATTTGAAATATGATTCACGTATGAAACAGCTTGTCTCGTCAGGGTCTTGTTTCTTTTGCAGCCGAAACCAAACGAAAGCCCTAAAATAAAGAATCTGTTTCGGGGTAGACGGATTTATGTTGTTGATGGTTTAACATCTCAGTGGCACTTGATGGAGAGCTCGCTGTAAATAAGATGAGTTAGCTTGCGCTCTGCATCACCAGCCTTGGTTCCCATTAGACCGTTTCAGAACAGCACAGCCACTGAATATATCCTTCTATTCCTCCGGAGTATTTATGTAGCGCTGTCACTCCCGCCGGTACAGCTCGCTCACTCACGGCTCGCCACCTTTTCTGTGAGGAAAGTGGTCCAAGGACGTCTGGTAGTCTATTAAATGCGTAGTCCTAGTCTTCCATACTTTCAAGTGATGTCAGGATTAATACATCAGTAAAGAATGAATCACTCATCATCACTGCTGACCCCGACGCTGCTACTTACAGTTTCACCAATAATAGGTTCACACTAATTGGAGAAGACAGTGATTTCTAACGAGGGACTTCAGCGAGAGCCACACCAATTCAATTAGAGCCGTGCCCTTGACTTTGTAATTTATATGAAATTATGTTAAGTACGGCCGTGAACTGTTTTAAATGACAGACGCAGCGTTTTTCCACGTGGACGTAAATGGCGTACGACCTATATCCGACCAAAGGCCTACATTCAATATGCAGAAATCTTCCCGCAAAACATAATGAATGGTTCAGGGCCACGTTTACAGTAAACTAAACATATTTTCATAATCCACTGCAATTTACATGTCATTGGCTAGCTAGGCAGACCAGGACTGCCTGAAATGTACAGCAGTTTAAAGCATTACTCACCCAGAAATTTGAATACCTGGTGCTGTGAGGCTGAAAAAAATAATAACTGTTTCTTTCCTGTTTTTCCCCCATTTTTTCCTTTTGAATTTTTTTGCAACAAGTATAAAACGGTTAGGAGTATGATATATGATAACCCAACAGATATGTTGTAAACATATGGTGTCCCAATTGGAACAAATCAACAAAATACTGACAGTTTTCAAAAGGCACTGATCTGTTTTCACAAATCCATGTACAATTAGATTCCTGCCCCCAACTCAATTCCTTCAATCAGAAGCCAGAAGGCAACGCTATTGATTGCAGCGTTACATTGCATAATCTATGCTTTGCAGTCTGCATTGCCTTCTGCTGCTATGTTTTGATACTCTATTTACTGGGCCGGCCTGCGGTGTCCGGATGATCGATATGATACACCGGGCTAGATTCATGGACATTTACCTCCTTTCAGCATCTAATTTTCAATCAATCAATCTATTTCAGTCTTGTATCGATCTGCATCATCCAGTTCAAATGATGATAATGATAATAATTATTAAATATTGGAAATAATGGCTGTTCGAAAGGGGTTTTCCTTTGCGACCCTCGTAGGTCTTCCAAAAATACACACGAGTACAACCGGACACGTCGACACGGGCGGACGAGATCACGTAACGCGCGTGTCCCCACGCAGCCACCCGCTCGCATACTGTCATCCCCCTTCGGTCAATACTCCCATAGCTGCCTCTCAAACAGTAAATGATTGCCTCCTCTGTACGGCCGGTTCACGGCGGGAGAGATTGATCGCGGCCATGATATTGGAAATGAAATGGTCGAGCCACTTGGAGTGTATTGTCCTCTTCCCAGCAGCTCGCGGCGGCTCTCAGCCAGTCAGTGGGCCAGCGAATCCCGCCGGCTGATAAGTGAACGAGGTAACATGGATCAGCCGGCTGGGTCAGGCCCCAGAGAAGGATGCGTTAGCCCTTTGCTGCCTCAACGGGAGGATGTACTGTGTCTCTTTCCCGGGAGTCTATTTCTTGTGCCTTAATAGGGTTAGGACGGCACAGCCATGGACAGACATCTACCGGCTCCTGCGGGATCGCCCCGGATGGTTTGGAGGGAGAGCATCTGGCGAGAGGTCAAGGGAATGGTCTGAGATCAATCTGGCCGCCGACTTCCACACCGTAATTAAATGCCTGCGTGCTCCCTGGATTACGTGAGAACTACACGGCATCGCCACTCTCTTTTTACCCTCTTTCTGTCGGGAAATGCATCTCCGCTCCCTCTTCCCTCCTGTGTTCTTCTTGACTTCCTTTCAGACGTATGGCTTACGGCAACAGCACTTTGTCTCGGGTGTGTGTGACCGGTCGCGCCGCGCCGCAATTCACAGCTCCCTTCTGACAAGTGCTTCACACATGATCAAAGCCCTCTGTGCAGCCGTCATTGGCGAGTTCAAGGTAGCTGTTTGTTTGTCCACTTAACCCTTAATGCCCAGGGCCCTTAGTGCAGAAAGTACATGTGCACTGTTTACTCTTGACAGCTTCACTATTGTCCCCGAGACCCTCTCATTAGCATTGTATTGTGGATTTGGCAGTCACAATGAGGCGCCAGTGGAACTCTCTCTGTACTGTACTGTATTGTTTTGGTCATTTTGCACACAGGTTTATGGAGAAAGAAAAAAAAATCCATTCTCTTTTTAATTAATTGTCTTTCCCAGACCCTTGCATATGTCTGACCTATTCTTTGATGGTTGCTCTATGCTAACCCAGCACATCGGCAATATCTGGATGTGGAACCTCAACCTCTTCCTGCAGGTAAATGCTGACAGGAATTTTCTGCAGTATGTACCGTAAATCCATGTCATTTGCACTCGCGGTATGGCAGAGAAGCTTTAGTAGGGTTGGCCACGCACCAAGACATCAACATCGACTTTTTACCCTGGCCCTGACAGTCAGCTTCATGAAACCAGTTAACTTGACATGTTTGAGGGCTTTGGGGAAAACAAAACACTGCAAGTGGTAGGCCCAAAAATAATGCAACGCGATGAAATCTAGAAGGCACATTGTGTCTAAATTCAATTAGCAGACTGTTACTATTGACTACACCCCCCCACCCCCCACATATACACACACACACACACACACAGGGGACCTGATTTCTCCATGAATATGAGCGGAGACTCATTCAGGTTTCCTGAATGTATTTGTAAATGTATTCTGTGGCCTACCTTATTCGTATGGCATTTGTAGCCAATTTGAAGGATTATATGTGTGGTTGATAACGAGCTTTTGGCAGAGAGAGGCATTAAGGAGGCTAGGGTGGCCTTTCCTTCCTCGCCTCCTTAATTGAAGGAAATTCAAATCCGGGCTCGGGTTTCAATTTTGCACTCTTTTTTATTTTTTGCTCTTTCTCTCACCTTCTCACTGTTTCTTCCTATAACTCTTGCTCTCTCTGTCTCTTTCTCTCCCTCTGCATCTCACAAGGCATTGGCGGGGATGGCGCTGACAGTGATGGTTGCTACCATTGATTACTAAAGCTTTGTTACAGAGACTCGTGGAGCAAGGCCGAAAGGCTTCTCGGAAAATAATTACAACTAGCGACATCCTTCCCTCTATTCATCCAGAGACAGCTTGCACCCCTAACGACTTACTGTCGCCCGCTTCACTTAGATCAGAGCTCTTACTATTACTAAAAGTGGCAGCTATGAAACAAACATTGTATAAGCTAATGAAGTGCTATATTGATTCCTCTTCAATTATGGCCTACTAGCGTTAATGTAAAAAAATATGACAAAGTGATTGTTTGATCAACAGCTAACAATGCATTGTTCTCTTTCAGGGACAGGATATTTTAGTCTCGTACCTGAATTGTGAATTGGTTTTCTATTGATTTGTGGGCTGTCTTTGAGTCCTGATCGTTGTTAAAGTCAGATGCCTTCTTGAGTGAAACTCAGTCAGGACGTGATTTCAGTACCACCCCCAATGTCGAGTTGCCTGCGCTTCGACGCGACCACTTTCCCTCATTATTAATGCAGTATATTTAGTTGTGTAAAACAAGACTGCTGAGTAGTCCAAAAACAAAAACAAATCACGGATGGCACAGAGGAAAGTAAACATTGTGTTCTCTTTTTTTAATTAGTCTCTCCATTATTACCATACACTCAATCTATTCCCCAGAAAGATCCATTTGCTTTGTAGCACATATGAATGTGTATGGCGCCTAGCTTGCAACACGCAAATCCGTTTAACTATTGATTCGCGCACGGAGCACTGCATCATTTTTATTAATCACGCAATACAAAGAGGAAAAGATCTTTGCCGTATCGCCCCTAACAACTATGCACGGTCTTTATCCCCCAGAGTTTGTCTCCATAACAACAATCTCCGGCCAACTCCAGCTCTGGGTATATGCTCTGTTCCTTCTGCGGGTTTCTCAGTCTGGGGGGGAAATTGGACAGATTGTTTTATAAATGAGGTAGTCAATCTAAAGACAGAGACAATGGACCGGCGACTCCCGTGAGGATCTTTCCCCAAACCCAGTTTTCTGCCTTCTCTTCCTCTCGGATGGAAACTATGTTATCGGGAGCCGAACGATGCCGTTGAGTTGTGACGGCTGGTCGTTGTGCTTGAAGCCGCACGACGAGCGAGTTAACAATAGCACATTATGCCTCGAGTCTTTCCGTGCCATTTTCACACGCAAATGACACTTCGTAAAACCTATTCCGTGACCTTCTCTAACTGTTCATTAAGCTAATCGCCGTCATCCGTATGTTTTAACAAGGTTATTATATATGCACAGACAAATCAGCAAGTCTTTATTGCTCTCGCAGCTGTTTAGACAAGAATGCATTGATAGTATTGATCACCTAAAAATGTCAACTAGGCTAGAAATTGCCATTTTGCGTGCAATGTTGTGTGAACTTTGAGGATGTACTGTGTGCAACCATACCCACTGGCTCTCACTTCATCTTTGTTAGAAATTGTTTATGAATAGCTTGTTTATAAGGTTGTTTTTACCAAAATAATGCCATGGACTATACCAGAACATGCACATTCAATCAAAATGTTTCTTCTTTTTACTGGAAATCTGATTAAAAAGCTCTGATTATGTTTTGTAACTCAGTGACGAATCACCATGTTGATGTCCGTCTGCTTGGGATCTGTAGGCTATTGGATGTGGCATACTATGGGAAATAATAGTCAGATTGGCAGTAGGAATGTTTCAGAGCCACCTGCTCCTACTTTCTTTACCCTTTACCTTGAATTCCAAACGCATCGAAGGAAAGAACTGTAACAATGACACATTGGGAGGCCGCTTGGCGTCTCGCTAAATCCCTTGTGGTGTGAGTGTGCCATTGTAAAGGCAGGAAGTCTTACAACACGGTGGGAATTGACAGGCTGTCAAAGCCTCCTCACGTTTTGTCTCCCAGCATCACAGCGTGTGGCCTTATTCAGCAGGGCGCTTTGGAGACATTTTGAAAAACTCCACTGCTTCGTGAGCTCCCATTTTGCAGTATCCCCTTTCGACAGCATTCTGTGAAAACACTGCACTCTTGTTCTCATTAAGACCGTTTTTTTCCCCTTTTAGTTTGCTAGTTACTGAAGAAGCCGGGATTGGTCAAAGGAGGCACAATCAACCGGTTTCTGTTTCGGCAACAAGCAGAAAAGGCCAGTGTGAATCTTTACTGGTGGAGGGGGATTTTTGCCAAGTTGAGTGGTTTTTTTTTGTGTTTTTTGTTTCTGGGTGGAATGACAGGATGAGGATGTAAGCTGGCGTCTAAAGGAGTGCAGTCTTTGTTTGGGAGCAGAGGTCTGGCTTTGCAGAACTGACATGGTGCAAGGGCCCAGCTTGTCTTTTTCCATTCTGCAGATTTCTCTCTAGCAGTTTGGAAGCCTGGGCCTCCTCACCAATGTTCTCCAGTCAGCACATATGGTCAGGTCCATTCAGCGCTAATTCCTTCACGCTTTTTGTAATGAAAAAGGAAATTACCTAGGATTTCCTCGTATAGAACCGACTGTCTCGGATCAATTATTCCCCTGAAAGGCAGGGTTTTTTCATACGTGAATTTGTGTCAACCCAATCTGCTCTTTTATATATGTTTCACTCGTCTTCTTTTTGACCTTTAAGCTTTTTATATTAAAAATTCTGTTAAATAAAAAATGAAACCAGGTGACACTTCACCACTTTAAACATTTATTTTATTTATTTGATGCAGTGTTCACGTATTTCCGGGCCGTGCATTTTTGTCTTGCCTTTCTTTTGCCTCTGGCGGACGTTTGAGAAATGTACTGCTCCCTTCTTATGCCCATCCCTAATGGCTCAAGATACGAGGTGATTTCCCTGCAGTGCTGTGATCAATAAATTCTACATATTAATTAAGTTCCAGTGTCAGTTCCAAGGCTCTTTCCCGGGCCTTATTTACCAAATATACCAATGGGAGAGCAGCCTGGGGAGTGCAGCTTCCTGTGTTCACTGTGGGGTCGGCCCATCATTTACAGGACTGCCATTCATTTATTCTCTGTTTATATGACACAGAGTGGCAGAACATTATAGCTCTGTAAAAGTGAATTAGAGGTAAAGTTCTCCTCGGTGGGGTTATGAAATGGCTGTGAAAGCTTTTATAGTCCTCCGTGGTCTTTTTAACAGATTAGATTCAATTCATGTGTAAAACATAAATAAAAGGAACCAATGACCTGGTCTTCCCACCCGTCGGCATGACGACAAACCCATCTCGGCGTCAGCCAGAGGACGTTACAGAAGTACAACAGTACAGTTAGGAGATTTTTCTTTTTTCCATCGTCTGTGAAGTAGAGGACAGATCCAAGGGGATACAGGACAAAGTAGTTTGGACAGTTATTGCAGTTTACACCTCTTTAAATGACAAAAAATGTTTTCAAAAATGTATTAAATTCTTTAAGATTCGATTCAGTTGAAATGCATCTTTTTGTTTTGATCCCTGTCATTGTTTTGCCCTTGCCTTTAGAGTGTGAAAGGTTAAAACTGTATTATGTTTATTTCAGACAAATGTTTTACTGAAATTAGAGTTGAACCAACAGTGCAATTTATAATATCTATTAGCTAAAGTATTAAATAAACTATAAAACATCTAAATGGCTTGAATCTGAGTACTGTTTGATGTAGTAACATCAGTAATCTTAAAAAAAAGCATACAAGTGAATAAATATATAATAAAGTATGCATTCAAGGGATGGTAATGAAATTAAAGTCGAAAACAAATGTAGTCATTAACAAATGCATCTCTGTAGCTTCCCGGGAATGTTTTACAATGGAGGGGCAGTACCAAGGGCTTTGTGGTTGCTTCACTTCAGCTCTCCCTCTCAGTCGAATCGTGTCCGTACAAATTATTGGAACATTCTGATATCGATTTCCGTGACAACCGCTGATGCTACAAGTGATCACTCCTTAAAGATGCATTCTGAGACTTTTGCAATTAACCCAAATGTAACCTCCCATTTTAGGTTGGATAATAAAATGTGTAATACGCTGTTTTGTTTGCATAATCTATAAGATGAATCACTATCATACCCCAGTAAGCCATTAAGTACCAATTTTGAAAATGACATTGGGCACAAATTGGCCCATACATGACATAGTACACAATTTGCGCAGACCCTTTTCAGCTCGAGAGCGCCACTTTTAAAACCAGTGGCCAAAAACCACAGGCTGCGTCTTTAAATCTCGGTCGTAAAAACAGGAACTAAGGTAAAAACAGTACCTTTTCCTACATGGCCAGTTAGCTGCTGTATGGAGAGGCTAGCTGCTTCCTCATATGCTCGCATTGGCAATATGATGTAGACCCACTGGGCTTTGTGGTAACTGATAAAATGCTGTAGTTATTTCTTTGACTAGCGTAATGTGTATGAAAAGTGATTTTAAAGCCACATCCTTATTTCTCTGTATGCTACTGGTTGTGCCTGTGTAAAGCTAAGTTGTTCCCTCGCTGTATGCTATGTGGGGGTGTTATTTGGGGGTGGAGAATACGTCTTCTGGGAGTTGATCCTCTCGGTGTGTGGTTATGACTGAAACCGCAGGTCACCCATCTCTATTTGCCAACTCCGGCCAAGTGGGCCCGTGTGTGACTGGTCCATTTCTGCTGCCTCAGCAGATCCTTGCAGTACACGCGCTATCTCTCTGGAATAGGATTAAGGTTTAAGAGCTTTTCAGACAGCCAGCCGAGAATCGTCGAGTTCCCCGGCCGCTGACAATGATTTCGCTTGCTGGCCTGTCCTGCTGCTGTGGTGACGTGTCGCCATGCAGGCTACTTTTTCTACCGCGGTCGGTCAATAGCGACACCGGCGCTTCAGAAAAAGAGCATTTTTTTCCAATTCCTCTCGCCCTGCACATGTTCAAGCAGCGCTGACCCTGGTTCCAATCCACCCCCATGCCTAGAATTCACTAAATTAAACCTCATCTGTAAGTGCATTTAACCTTTTTTCAGCCCTCCTCCTCAAGTGTGTGTGTGTGTATTTGTGTGTGTGTGTGTGTGTTATTACTATCCTGGTAGGGGTGAAAAATCATAGCGTAGATGATGAAACAAGTACAAATTTGGACCTTTTTTCCCTTATTGGGAAAGGGGAAATGGCAATTCATACCCTGGGGGTTAGGTTTTAGTTAAACGTGATTCATTAGTTTAGGGTTAGAATTGAGGCTGCGTATTAGGGTTAAGTTTGGCTGTTGGTGTTTAGTTAGGGTTAGGATTAAGTGTTAAGCTTTAGTGGTTAAGGAAAATAGAATTTTTTATGGAAATAATGTTTGGGGCTTGTGAAACGTCAAAAGTGTGTGCGTGTGTGTGTGTGCTTGCTTGCGTTCAAGCTTGCCATAGGGAATTTAACAATTTATCCTAATCATAACTAACAACTGTCTACAGTTTCTCACCACTGACTTTTTAATGTGTTACAACATTTACCTTGAAGCCATACTCCAGAGGCGCCCCTCTTTTTTATTGTAGAAGATAAGCAGCCAACATCCAAATGCAGTGTAAATACTGAATGAGTTGTCAAAAATACGATCTTGTTGTTGTTACTTACAAATACAAAATACGAGTGTATGGACTAGCTTGCTTCAAAACGTTTTAATGACTGACAACATTTACCTTGAAGCCATACTCCAGAGGCGCCCCTCTTTTTTATTGTAGAAGATTAGCAGCCAACATCGAAATATAGTGTAAATAGGGAATGAGTTGTCAAAAATGTGATCTTGTTGTTGGTACTTACAAATGCAAAATACGAGTGTATGGACTAGCTTCCTTCAAAAAATCTCAGTAACACTTACTGTGGAGGTGTTCTAAGGTGCCATTGTATGTGATATTACAGGAAACATGTAGATGAGGGATCCTTAATGATTTACACCTTATTTTCAATGGTGATGGCCCCTCCACGTTATTCTCTCTGCCAGTACAATTTATTAGAGTGCATATTGGGATTATGTATGGTCAATCATTTCTCTGTTGAATTCTACGTCCAACGCAACCGACACCCCTTTTTTTCATCAATCCAGCCGATACACAATTAAATCGGCCTACTATAGCTGAATCAGGGTTTCGGCCTACTGTAGCTGAATCGGGGCTTCGGCCTACTGTAGCTGAATCTGGGCTTCGGCCTGCTGTAGCTGAATCAGGGCTTCAGCCTACTGTAGCTGAATCGGGGCTTTGGCCTACTGTAACTGAATAGCACTCAGGCCTAGCTTCCTACATATTCGTTGGTATCTTCTAGTGCTTCTTCTCTCTTCTCTCTGCTTTGTGTGCTTCAAGTCCCTCATCTTGAGAAATACGAGGACGGCGGGGGATTATGCTGTATTCTCTTTGAGCCTTTAGTTTCTTTTAGTATGCAAATGGTAGATTAGCCCGAGAGGCCCGTTTGGTGTGAGTTATTTCTAACAGGAGGGGATACTAATCATTTGAATCTTTATTTCCTTTCAAAATCATCACAAGCAAGTCCCACAATCACATTCCAATGGGAAACAGCCATAGATAGCCATTCAGGGGAAATGAAAGAAGCAAAGTCTACAGTGTTTTTCCCAGTGTTCAGGTTTGTTGTTCTTCTTATAAAAGTGGAAGCTTTCATTTCCTTTTTGGAAATTCCTATATTTTATGTTGTCAAACTTTCACCCTGCAATTTATTGTATACTGTGGATGGTGATACTTCATTCACGCTTATTAAACGTATGATGATTTGGCAATTAATTCAGTGATAAGTAACATCAAACAAACTAAAAAACAACTCTAGTTTGGCTCCTCAACATTTCGAATGAATCCATTCGCTGTAGTAGATTATCCATTCTAGATGTTATATGTTGCATTTTATCATCATTATTCATCAGTGACTGTGTATTACATTGATAATCACCTAGTGGAGAAATGCACAGCACATTAAGAAGTTAATCAAAGTTTGTGTCGTTATTAGTGCAAGAGTTCCGTCTTTTCCCCTGAGTGTCACTGTGTGCTTCTCAAGGCCTGTGTTTGAACATCTGTTTAGCAAACTGTGTTCAGTACATTCCTCTGGTATCATACGCTATGTCACAAACCCATTTAAAATGTGCCATGGGAAACAAGTCCCACATTGCCTTTGATCTCTGAGAAACGGGGAGTGGGGGGGGGGGATTAGGACGTAGTGTGAAATTGTGAGCGAAGTGCCTGAGATATCTGATGCGGCAGTCGATGTCAACACTCATAATCAAGTGATCCAAATGACCTAATTTCGTACTGCAGCTCTAAGCACCGTTCTTTGAGACGCTACTGATCGACGCGTGTGCTGCTGTTTGTAAGCGTGCGTACCGTGTATATCTACAATGGGAACACCCGCTGGTGTCTGGACATCCTCTTCTGGGCAACATCCGAGTGGGCGAACCAGAGGAATAGTCTCAAGGTGTACGCGCTCATTTGATAGGCAACATCAACTGGGAGGTACCTCCCATGTCCGATGGGCATGTTTGCTTAACCGCCCCGGATGATGTTCTCCCAGCGTGGCACGACCGGAGCTCTCATAACAAAGTGAGGAGTCGACCGGTCATTCCCCTCGACGAGAGATTTCAATGCAGCCCCACGAGTCACAACATCGTTTCCGTTCACGCTTTGATGAGACAACGACACACTTATCAAAGTCACTTGCATAACAGTGTCCTCTTTTTTTGTTTTGCGTTAGTACCACCGTTATGTTTCTGTCTTTGAAATGCACTCAAAAAGCCCAGCGTTGAAACACAATTGTGAAATGAAATGCTCAGAGGAACAGAGACCCCTCTGGACCTGTCTAAGGGAGATGGACAGAGGTACAAGGTTGAATGTATAATGGGTTCGATAGAGGTTGTAAGCCATTTCTCCATTGCACTGCTGTATGTTTTGACACAGTCTACTGGAGCCTTGTATGATTTGTAAACCAAATGTTGACACTCGCCCCACATTTCTCAGTCTGGAAGAGGGACCAAGACTGTGCCAACATCTGGATTACCCCGAGCCATTACCATCGAAACCCCTTGTAATGCTGCAATATTCAAGGGATTATTAAATCAGAGGTCCGTCACGTCATAAAGGAGAATCACAATAGAATAATTGTAGCCGACACACAGTGGGCATTCTGTGAATGGCTTAGCGAGCAGATTATTGACTGTGGGAAAATAAAAACAGGGGCAATCTAACAAAATAGTGCTCCCAATTAATTGGATAAAACAAACAAATTAGTGCCTGAATAAATGATAAACAGTGACAGTGCTGGTGATGGAGTGCTGCTTCCGGCAGTTCCTAGTGGCCGTATTCATCTCTCTGTGGAGCGGAATTGGATCAGAGGCACTGATATTAATCCATAATTTACATCAACATTACATTTAAAGCTTGTTGTCTCTGACCTTCTCAGGGGTCTACCTGGGAACCTAAATTAGCTATTGGAATGAAACTGCAATGTTGTATATCCAGTTTCTGAGTTCACATTGTCATTACTCCTGCTTCATTGGTTTTCTTGACGGTGTTACCCCCCAAAAAATGAATACGGCAAATAAGCCGCGTATTTGCAGACCGGTAGCATTTAACAGTCATGACTCCTGGGTTACAAGGGGTATTCATCTTGATATTCCTTGACCTCTTTCTTGTAGTGACTGTGTGCCGGACAGCCTAATTGGTTTGACGGTCTTGACGCTGTGTGCTCTCATAGGCCTTGGAGCTAGCGAGGTTGCGCCACCTGATTATGCTTTATCTATCCAGCGAGTTCTGTTCATCTAGCGTTAGCCATGTCCCCAGGCTGCTGCACGCAAGTCTAGCATAACAACCATTCAAAGTTGGGCTTATTGGGAGTGACCATGTCATTTTATGAAAGTGACCTTACTGAGTAAAGTATGTGTCATCTTTTGATTATAGGAAATTCAGTGGATTTTTTTTTTTACATTTGATGATAAGTATCCAGTTGTTCCTGAGCCGGCTGCTTTATAATACAAAATATACCGTGAGCTAACAAGCTAGTAGTGTACAACACTAAAATAACGGATTCCTCAATCAAGCTACCTAGCTAGCTACTGTAGAAACATTATTTAATCACAATGAATGAGTTGAAATGACGCAGTAACTTCCTTGCTCTGTTGTCCGTATGGAGGTGTGCACTCAGCAGTCCCTCAACATATTCACCATGTAAGGACGGACGCTCGGTGCACAAGACATGTGGGAGGTGTTGCGGGTGATGGTTAGTTGGTAGGCTGAATTGATTAAGCGATGCCAATCATGTGGGGAATAACTCACCTCCTTTCCATTGGCTAATGAGACAATGACACATTGTTCCACCAGTGTTTTTAGATATGCTAGCATATCTATCTCAACGATAAGGAAGTAATGTTTCACAACTCCCACGGTTCGGTACTTGTTAGAAGTTTGGGGTTAATAATTTGGCAGGTTTCCCTACAGCAGGAAGATGAAATGCCATTTACAATGTTGGGCACGTTTCATCTCCCTCTCTAGCTTAAAATGAGGTGCTGTCTTTAGGATGCTACACAGGATAAATTTGACCATTTATTGAAAACTTTTGGATTTGGCATTTTTAGCACCTGTGCTTCTTGTTTACTGAAATAGATGTAACAGGGATGTTTATAACCATGTTTGAATGCTTTTTCATAAAGGGCTCCTATCTCTTGTCTCAACCTTAGAGAATGTGTGCATATGGTATCTGTGGCTATAAAGCATTTTTTTTTATAAATAGACTCTTGAAAACGCTGCATTTACATGCACATTTTGACTATAATAGGCTTTGGTCATTTTAACGAAATGGCTTAAAAATATATGTTGATGGATAAAAAAAAAAAATCTTATGTAAATCTACCAATATATGAATTCAGGTCACAGCAGTATAATCTGAACTGAGGTCCTTGCAGCCAACAATTCAGTACAACTATTTGTGCTGTTACACAATTCTCAACTATACTGAATTTTCAGTTTTATTTGCATATCGCAATTGCAACAAATAAATAAGTAACGTGTTTAATGTTTAGATGATGATGGGATATTTAAATTGAGTACATACGACCTAACCATGAATGCCCATTTCTTTCATTCCCTTGTAGTCTTATGCTGTAATGTCTAAATGCAGCCTATTGGTGTTCTTTTAAACCCAAGTAACCAACGCAGTAATCCAGTAAATGTTTAGAGTGCTACATAGTGAAAATTTTATCAGTGACGGTCTGGAGTAAGTGAAAAGAGTGGAGGAGAGGAGCGAGGAGGAAGAAATGCGGGAGGAGAGGAAAGAGGAGGAAGAGAAGGAGCAACAGAGAAGGATACTGTGCCATGAATACATTTCCTGCCTGTGCCCGCGTCTCCAGGACCCTATCTGAACCTATTACATGGGTAACAAGGTGACACTGAGTGGTCTCACAGAGGGCTTTCGCCTGGAGCTCTCTGGGAAGCCGTCCCTGTTAATTAAGGCTTGGGAGAAAGTGGGAGGGACACCGTTAGACAAAAGTCTTAACAAGACAGGTCTTAGTGCGCTCAATATGGAGGAAACCCTTGTTGGGGTACAGGCATAAAGAGAAGGTTGTACGTTGTGTCGTTTGGGTGGGGGGCAGCTCATCTTCTAGTTACTATAGATTTTGTACAAGGATTGTCAAATGTTTTAACACAATATACTTTGAAACATACATCAGGAAAAGGCAAAAAATTCTAATAATGAGTAAAACAAATATATAATGATAAAAACACACTGAAAATTCACATTTTCCTCATTATTGACAAATAAAATAAAATATATTCTATGATCTGGAACTCGATGAAGGACAAATGCCGGATCCTGTGTTGCCCTCTAGCCTGTGTACCTCACAATCTTACTTTGGGAGGGTAATGTGGGCAGTGTCTACATTACCTTTCCCTGTGTAGAAAAGCACTATTGTTGCCACCAGAGCGGGGAAATCATTGCTGAAGTTTTCTTTGAGAGGAAAGAAAGTGGGCGATCACAATGTCATCAATTAGAATGCCAGCCAGTTGCCGTGGAAACAGAAACGAAGTTAGTCCTTGTGGAGAATCCTGTTGAACAAGAAGAGTGGCAAAGGGTTTTGAAGAGCATAAGAAGTTGTATTTAACATTGAGCATTTACACGCCACCACAGGTGTTCCCCGTTGGAATAATATCCGGTGGAAATGGTCCAATGAGCAGTGGGTGTTTGAGTTTATTATGGGATATGATGGTCATTTAGTTGATTCATCGCGCTGTGTGGTAAAACGCTAAGACTCTTTTGCTAAGCAACCATAACGGTAACTTAGAATAGATCGCTTATTATGGAGCTCCTTTTTGCAAACACAAGTGTTCCTGTACAAGGCACTACATCTTTTACTGTATAGCCTTCATCTTCAAACAAGCAGATCTTTTGCAATTATTTTGCAATTATTTTGACTGACAATATTGGTGACGCAGCAGTGTGTAGTCATAGTGGGTTGCTCAACCGGTATGGCACGAGGATGTGTTATATGGCCAATATACTGCAGCTAAGAGCTGTTCTTAAGCACGACGCATTGCGGGCTGCCTGAATACAGCACTTAGCCGTTCTATATTGGCCATATACCACAAACACCCAGTGCCTTATTGATGTTATAAACTAGTAAGAAATGTGATTAGAGCATTAAAAAGTGATATCGCTTGTTCAATAAGCTTGTGCACGGCGCCATGAACCTCTGGTAATCTTTCCACAGACAGGTCAAATTGTAAAGGCTCTTAGGGGCACCGCTGGAGCTCCTGAATAGAACCCTGCAGAATTTCTGTTAATTACTGTCCAGGTGGATCAGAGTTTCTCTGAGGGATTTAGCGTGCTTTGCTACAAACGCACCAATCATCCAGGAAAAAGCTCCAGGGTTTTCCCGAGCTGTCGGCCCTGAAGTTGTTTTGACTGTTTTCCTCCCTGCCCGCTGTTACTGAAGAGGTGCAGCTCTGGCTTAGGCTAGAGAGAGCATCTGTCGACTTCCAAGATAACAATGTGTTACTAAACAGAGAAGCCTTTGCAGGCCCTTCAAATCTGCAAACGTAGTCTTGGATTCCACAAAGACTTGAAAAAGGTTTGTTTCTTCTGAACATGAGTTCACATAGGCTTGTATTAGATCAGGGGTTCCCAACCATTTTATGATCATGGACTGAAATTGGTAGAGCGGCACGGAGCCCCTAGCATTCTTCTGATTTTATAGACCCCAGCGGCTATATACAGTGTTACTTCTTTTCATTTGCCATGTAAAGCTAATTTCTAGCTCCCAGCAACAAAAAAAAATTTTACTTGGGAGAATACTAAATTAATTTCAACCCACCGAGATCCCTGCTATTCCTGATTCTAGCTGGCTAGAGGAATGAGGGGCTTTTGTTCTTAGCAAAGTTATTTGACCATAGGCTATTTTGTCACCTCACTTAAGTTCAAACTTCTCATGCAAATTGTGGTTAGTAAATGTGCTAACACTGCTGTTAATATTGCATATCGCTTATGTCCATGTAGGCTTGCTTCTCCCTCGCTGTTCGGTGAAAAATTTAGGCTGAACCTCTCATTCCCTGATGCTGTGCGAAATAGTCTGGGGAGTGGGGATGAGGTTAGAATGTCAGAGACATGACCATTCAGTACATCCAGTTTAAGACGCAGTAGGGAGTCCGATATGTGTTACCATCTCCCAGGCTGTTACCTCATTTTAACCCAAAGGACCACCCACGTCCACCTTCCTCCATCCCTGCGGGAAACCTTTGCGCTCATAAACTTTCACTTTCATTCGCTAAGTAGCAAATTCCCTCAATAATACACGCTCGGCTTTTAAGGGTGGATTTTAATGCGAGGGGACAGCTCAGGTTCCAGTGGCTCTTTTTAGGAATGGAATCTGTGGGTGGTAGGAGGGAATGCTGGTCACGGTTCCCGGGGGTCATGGCGCTCATGTGCCGTGTTGAGTTAGGAGGCGGCCGTGTGTCCGAGTGCATAGCTGCGTCCCAGCTTCGCCGGGGGATTGGCCAAACGTTCGTGCATTTATTGCTTTTTCCCTGTGTGCCATCCAGGAATTGCAGTGGCTTTTAAGAATTAAGACGCCTGGTGGGGATTTAGATGCTTTGTCGTGATTGGAGACACACCGCTGAATAATGTGACCAGACTACTCTTTCAGCGGTCTACTATAAAACGTTGGGAAACAATGCTAAATCGATTAGCGCTGTGGCAATATTTGGTAATATTTGGCCTGGGAAACGACAATGTAGTATGGAGGACATTTTCCCGCTTCTAATCAAACACTTCAAGTGCACGAAATTCATTTTTGTAGGCGGTTTAAAATAATGATGCTTGTAATTGCACTGCAATCAGCATACAGCGATGCCCCCGTTTTTGAAGGACATTGCTGAAAGAAACGCTGCCTGCTCCTTTCTCTCTGCATGTTAAGGAGAAGATTAGGAGGGGAAACTGCCAATGCTGCCTATGGCTTTGGCTGTAAATTCCCGCTACTGACCACGCCAAGCGCACACTCCCTGTTTATTGTATCTGGTGAGGGGCGCACGTGCTCTCTGGCCATTTTGAGGGGACACTGACCCTTAGCTGGCCTTCATTGTGCCATGTCAAGGAGAGATTTTTCTCAGATATTCACCTTCTCATGAAATGCACTTGCGAAGCCCCTGACAATGCTCTTTCAGGAGAGAGAAAAGGAGAGGAGAGAAAAAGGTAGAGATGGGGAAGAGGAGATGGTGAGAGGTGGAGGGTGGGAGAGAGGGAAAAGTGGGGGGGGGGGGCGGTTTATTATTTAAGATGTGAAAAGAGAGAGGGGGGGCATGTACAGGAAGCGTGTGTGTGTTTGTGAGTGTGATCAAGTGAATAAGAGCAAAGGGGGAGATGGCGCAAGAGATATAGATGGGATGAATGAAGGCGAGAACAGGAATGGAAGGCCTAAAGTAAGTGCTATTAAAGTTGAGATTGTGGAACAATGAAGCAGAGAGAACAGAACAGTTCACTGGTTTCCTGCTCTGATGATACCATTCTGGCCCCCACTGACCTAGTTTCCTCAGCATGGCATCAAATGCTGAAGGATGTAATGCTACTGTAAGAACTGTGTTGCAGGGTAGGCTAATGTGAAGTCTGGCGGCGTCTGATAATGTAACGGTGGAGTCAAATCTGTTATCCGTAAAAAAAAAATTAGTTAGCGATTATTACAGTATTTACGTTGGTATTTCGTCACTGTAAAACCTTTTAAAGGGTATGCAGGTTTTGAAATTCTCATGAGCAGATGTCTAGCGTTTCTTTGAATTCTGGGATTGGGAATACCACGAATTCACACAAAGCGTCTGCATTTTGTAGTTTTGTCTTTTTCAGACTATGGGCCAGGTTTCCTGCATGTAGCTGGTGTGTCTCTTTGGGAGTTGATAGTTCTCAGGGAAAGATCTCTCTGCTCTATTCCCATTGTTACTGATGGGCACAGGGTCTTTGCAAGGTCAACTCCTGCAGAAACCGTGCCCTTTGTGGTGGGGGGGGGGGGGGGGCGTCGTCATTTTATTCCTTATTCATTATAGTTGGCAAACATAGTGTTTTCAGTCAGTGCTCCTTTTTGCTTGAAACAGAGACAATTCTTTTTTGATATTCTGCTACTTCAACAATTTCCTTTCTTCACACAGTCTACAAGTGTCCCTATGCTACTATTATTATTTTGTCTGAACCCATTAATAAAGCTCTCTAATAGAAAGCGTGGGCATTCTCAGTGAGTTGATGGAATACACTTATTCTCGTCTGTGGTTTGAGTCTCCACCTGGAGTAGATAGATCCAGTTAGTGGGGAACTGCCTTAATGAACGTAATTAAAAGTGTGATTGTGGTGAAAGGCAGGGGAGGGCGAGAACTGGGAGGAGGGTAACTGAAGCTAGAGGGAAGTGATGGGGGAGGTCTCAGTGTAAGCATTATAATAAAGACGAGCCAGACTCACTGACTCTCCTTCCACATTAATATCTCACATGCTGTCCGGGCCGCACCATCTTCTTTTTAGACGGGGAGCCTGCAAAGTCCGGTGGCTTCTAGACTGCGTTAATAAGGAGGAGTAATGAAACGTTGGAAAGAGACGAGAAGTGCTTCTGCCGAACCCCTGGCTGGTCCCACACTCTGACCGGAGTGCTTTTTTCTCATCTTGTCTGTGAATTATTTATGGAAGTGCTGACAAGAGGAGAGAGAAGGTTCAACATGAGGAGATCCTCTGAGGAGATCCTCTGGGGCTAGCAAGAGCACTAGCAGAAGGACGGAGTGAATGTCTTGGTCTGTCGATACGTCTGTGGGACTATCCTCTGGAGTCAGCAGGATAGAGAAAGTCTGTTCTGGTAAATCCCTCATCTATAGATACAGTATATATATATATACACTGAACAAAATTATGAATGCAACACTTTTGTTTTTGCCCCCATTTATCATGAGCTGAACTCAAAGGTCTAAGACTTTCTCTATGTAAACAAAAGGCTTATTTCTCTCAATATTGTTCCCAAATCTGTCTAAATCTGTGTTAGTGAGCACTTCTCCTTTGCCGAGATAATCCATCCATCTCACAGGTGTGGCATATCAAGATGCTAAATAGACAGCATGTTTATTGCACAGGTGTGCCTTAGGCTGGCCACAATAAAAGGCCACTCTAAAATGTGCAGTTTCACTGTATTGGGGGGGGTCCGGTGTAATGTTGGTCCACTCCTCTTCAATGGCTGTGCGAAGTTGCTGGATGTTGGCGGGACCTAGAACACGCTGTTGTATACGCCGCTCCAGAGCATCCAAAACATGCTCAATGGGTGACATCCGGTGAGTTTGATGGCCATGCAAGAACTGGGATGTTTTCAGCTTCCAGGAATTGTATGAAGATCCTTGCAACATGGGGCCGTGCATTATCATGCTGCAACATGAGGTGATGTTCGTGGATGGGCCTCAGGATCTCGTCACGGTATCTCTGTGCATTCAAAATGTCATCAATAAAATGCACCTGTGTTCGTTGTCCCTAACACATGCCTGCCCATACCATAACCCTACCGCCACCATGGGCCACTCAATCCCCAAGTTGACATCAGCAAACCACTCACCCACATCACGCCGTACATGCTGGGCCATCTGCCCTGTACAGTGAAAACCAGGATTCATCCGTGAAGAGAACCCATCTCCAAAGTGCCAGACGCCATCAAATGTGAACATTTGCCCACTCAAGTTGGTAACGATGACAAACTGCAGTCAAGTCGAGACCACGATGAGGATGACGAGCATGCAGATGAGCTTCCCTGAGACGGTTTCTGACAGTTTGTGCAGAAATTCTTTGGTTATGCAAACCGATTGTTGCAGCAGCTGTCCGGGTGGCTGGTTTCAGATGATCTTGAAGATGCTGGATGTGAAGGTCCTGGGCTGGTGTGGTTACACGTGGTCTGCGGTCCTGGGCTGGTGTGGTTACACGTGGTCTGCTGTTGTGAGGCCGGGTTGGATGTACTGCCAAATTCTCTGAAAAGCCTTTGGAGACGGCTTATGGTTGAGAAATTAACATTAAATTCACGAGCAACAGCTCTGGTGGACATTCCTGCAGTCAGCATGCCAATTGCAACTGGAGCATGGAGCAATGGAAGAAGGTGGTCTGGTCTGATTAATCACGTTTAATTTGACATCACATGGATGGCCGGGTGCATGTGAGTCGCTTACCTGAAGAACACATGGCACCAGAATGCACTATGGGAAGGAGGCAGTGTGATGCTTGGGGCAATGTTCTGCTGGGAAACCTTGGGTCCTGCCATTCATGTGGCTGTTACTTTGACACGTACCACCTACTTAAGCATTGTTGCAGACCATATGCACCCTTTCATGGCAACGATATTCCCTGGTGGCATTGGCCTCTTTCAGCAGGATAATGTGCCCTGCCACAAAAAAAAGAAATGGTTCAGGAATGGTTTGAGGAACACACCAACAAGTTCAAGATGTTGACTTGGCCTCCAAATTCCCCAGATGTCAATCCAATCAAACATCTGTGGGATGTGCTGGACAAACAAGTCTGATCCATGGAGGCCCCACCTCATAACTTACGTGAATTAAAGTATATGCTACGAATGTCTTGGTGCCAGATACCACAGCACACCTTCAGAGGTCTACTGGAGTCTGTGCCTTGACGGGTCAAGGCTGTTTTGGTGGCAAAAGGGGGACTTAAAAAATATTAGGCAGATGGTCATAATGTATTGGCTAATCGGTGTATATATATATATACACTCACCTAAAGGATTTTTAGGAACACCATACTAATATTGTGTTTGATCCCCTTTCGCCTTCAGAACTGCCTTAATTCTACTGGGCATTGATTCAACAAGGTGCTGAAAGCATTCTTTAGAAATGTTGGCCCATATTGATAGGATAGCATCTTGCAGTTGATGGAGATTTGTGGGATGCACATCTAGGGCACAAAGCTCCCGTTCCATCACATCCCAAAGATGCTCTATTGGGTTGAGATCTGGTGACTGTGGGGGCCATGTCAGTACAGTGAACTCATTGTCATGTTCAAGCAACCAATTTGAAATGATTCAAGCTTTGTGACATGGTGCATTATCCTGCTGGAAGTAGCCATCAGAGGATGGGTACATGGTGGTCATAAAGGGATGGATATGGTCAGAAACAATGCTCAGGTAGGCCGTGGCATTTAAACGATGCCCAATTGGCACTAAGGGGCCTAAAGTGTGCCAAGAAAACATCCCCCACACCATTACACCACCACCACCAGCCTGCACAGTGGTAACAAGGCATGATGGATCCATGTTCTCATTCTGTTTACGCCAAATTCTGACTCTACCATCTGAATGTCTCAACAGAAATCGAGACTCATCAGACCAGGTAACATTCTTCCAGTCTTCAACTGTCCAATTTTGGTGAGCTCGTGCAAATTGTTGCCTCTTTTTCCTATTTGTAATGGAGATGAGTGGTACCCGGTGGGGTCTTCTGCTGTTGTAGCCCATCCACCTCAAGGTTGTGCATGTTGTGGCTTCACAAACACTTTGCTGCATACCTCGGTTGTAAAGAGTGGTTATTTCAGTCAAAGTTGCTCTTCTATCAGCTTGAATCAGTTGGCCAATTCTCCTCTGACCTATAGCATCAACAAGGCATTTTCGCCCACAGGACTGCCGCATACTGGATGTTTTTCCCTTTTCACACCATTCTTTGTAAAGCCTAGAAATGGTTGTGCGTGAAAATCCCAGTGACTGAGCAGATTGTGAAGTACTCAGACCGGCCCGTCTGGCACCAACAACCATGCCACGCTCAAAATTGCTTAAATCACCTTTCTTTCCCATTCTGACATTCAGTTTGGAGTTCAGGAGATTGTCTTGACCAGGACCACACCCCTAAATGCATTGAAGCAACTGCCATGTGATTGGTTGATTAGATAATTGCATTAATGAGAAATTGAACAGGTGTTCCTAATAATCCTTTAGGTGAGTGTATGTATATATATATATATACACACACACACATACGCTGTCAGATCCATTAGTATTGGTACTGATTAAGATTAGAAAAATAATCTGTATGAAAAACAAACAATTATATAATATTAGAATACAGGTTTTTTACTTTTTGAAAGAATTTAGAAAACAAAATCGCGGAAAGAGTAGACATTTTTGGGGCCTCTGTTTCACCACTCCAACAAACTATCTGCAAGCCTTTCATGAAAATGAAGCAAGCATGGGAAGCGATGCTACACTATTACTCATACAAGTCCTTGAAATGCTTTATTGTCTGTGCTTACAGACAGCCCAAAGCAATTCCAACAAAAGTTTTTAGCGGCATTTAAGGCTGGACACAGAGAAGGCCATGGCAAATATTTTGAATTTATTGTTAAATAACCATTTATTTTATATGCTTGGGGTTGCTGTCTTGCTGAGGGGTCCACTTGCTGCCAAGTTTCAGCCTACTTGCAGAGACAAACGTTTTTTTGGCTAAATTGTCCTGGTAATTGGTAAAGTTCATGAAGCCATTAACTCTAACAAGGGGCACAGGATCAGTGGAAGTAAAATGGCGTATTGCACTGTGTGTTTCTGAACATTCTTTCATTTTACACCGTCAAACCCTGCGACAGGTGTTTGTGATTAAATTATTTTCCATTCATATCACCTTTGTATTTCATGAATATGAAAATATACCTTTTTATGGAAGAATGGTCTAAGATCCCTCCCATCGTCTTCTGCAATATCATAACACATAGAAAAGGCTTGGTCTTATCCTAGCAAGGTAGTATTGAACTGTAAATCAGTTACCAATTGTGTTGACACCTATTTAAAAAAGCAGGCCAAAGTGCAAAGATTTTTACTAATGGAGTTATTGTAAATTGGCATTTGATCAGTGCTCGCAATTGATCCCACGAACCATGATTTGCCTATCAACTTATCACTTAACATTGACCATAATGCATTACGAACATGTGTGAATGTTATAGAACAGTACTACACAGCAATATCTGAATTTCATTCTCTGCACTCTGCATATTTATATTTATGGTCCCATAAATCCGTATAAGCATGTTTTGATTGTTGTAAACAGGCTCATTCAAACATGGATTTCTGGCACAATAGAGACATGGAAATCATAAATTGAATGCAGAGAGACATCCAGAATTAGATTCTCATATAATGTGAATTTGTTTGGAGTGTCATGGAGCGTTTTAGATCTGAACTATGTATGCCTCTCACGGAGTGACACTGAGCTCTTAGAGTCTATCCATCTCAACCTGCCTCTATGTTCCACTTATCTCTGTCACTGTCTAATTCCACCCACATTATGTGTACTTATCTTAACTTACATATTTCCTTATTTATGTGTTGCATATCGCCTTATATTGTATTCTACCTCTACCCACCCCCCCATCTTTATGCAGCTCTATCAGCTGTCTCTTTTCTATTTCTATCAACCCTATCTGTACCCATCTCTACCTATGCAGCCTCTACAAAGTGTCTATACGCATCTCAACCTTTAGTGTCTCTACCTATTCATATCTACCTATCTCTACCTATAGTCCCTCTACACACAGTGTCTAAACCCTTCTCTACCTTTTGTTTTTCTACCTGTTTTCTACTAACACTGCCTGTACCATTCTCAACCATTCTCAAACTAAAGTACCTTGACATGGCTCTCCCTATCTTCTCTTTATACCCCTGGGTGCTCCATGTAACTCTCAACCTTGTTTGGTTCTCCAAGGGGACGGATAGGTTATTGGAGAGTGAATGTTAAACCATGTATAAGCATCTCCTCCCTACCACCTGAAGAATGAAACAACGTCGCGTAAAACAATGAACACAACAGCAACCGTTGCGGTCCTTGCCGGCTTCGCCGATGTTGATTAGCCACGCTGCCTCCATTACCGGTGTTTTTAGCTGAGTCCCCGTGCTCGTCTCTCCTGACACATGCTGATTAAGGGACAGCGGAGCCAGGGACAGTGGCAGGGGTGTGACTTTGAGATTAGCCTTTAGAGTTTAAAGTTTAGACCTTCGGGGGCTAGCGATTGGCCCTTGTCAGCAGGCCGAGGATCTGGTTGGTGCAGATAAGACGTCAACACTTCAAAGGCACTTTTTACCCGACCGAGGAGCAGCCGCTGACGATGGAGCGGAGTGTTTGTTACTGAACTTACTGCGTTTATTTGGTTCGCTTTTGTCCTCTCCCACAAATCAGTTTGCGTCTAGTTCCTGATTTTTATGCTGTTACAAATCAAGGTTCTGGTATTTAGTGTTTCTCCGATCATGTTGGCTGAACCCCTAAAGACAGTTGTTTTCAGTGGTTTTGTACAGCGCTCCGCTATTTGTTATTATTCATTCAAAGGGATGGGCCCTCCAAAAAAAAAAACATCTGCGTGATTGTTTTGTCTACAATAGTTTTGTGGACTGGAAAGAAAAAATAATTGGATGTTCTATGTGTGTCTAGCCTTCATGGTGCCTTTTGTCAGTATATTGTAAATCATTGATATCAGGGATGATTACAATTTATAAATGTTACCCTTTGATACTCCAAAGAGCTGAGTATTCTTGTTAGCTCTGTAGCTTCCCTAATTGAATCTAATATTGACCTCCTTCGATTGATGTTGCCATGGTTACACAGTCGCCTCAAGCCTCTTGAGTTATTGTGTATAGACATATGGAAGCACAATAGACCTTCTCATTTTCTGTTTCGCAAAATCATTTTGAATCTTTGTGAAAAGTTCCACAAGTACAGCAGGACAGTGATGTTCACCTTCCTATCTTTTCTCATCACGTTACTGCTATCGTAACTGTCACGTGTCATGAAGAAGCAGGAAACAATTACAGAGTAATGACTTTTACTAAACTCTAAACTCAAGGGCAGGAAACTCAAACGTGACATGAAACAATGACCAGCTGAGAGACATGGAAGTATGGAGACTAAATAGGGAGGTGATACAGGGAAAACAAGACATCAGCGGGAAGACTAAAGACACAGGCTAAATCAAAAAACACTTGGAACCAAACCACACGGGACATAGAAACAGAATGACTAGAACCTAAAAGCACTCAACATTGAAATATGGCTTGATGCCTTTAATACCTTCTCGTCTTGATGTTTAAAAAAAAATGACCCAGAAAAAAATTACACAAAAAATGACCCAGAAAATGTTTTGTTTGAAAAACAACCCGGAAAATGCGTATGCCAGTGTTCCAAATGTGATTTGTATAGCTTCCTGTCTGTACAAGGCCAAAATGGTGGTGGTGATAAGTGCCCCTCTAGAGGTTGGAATCGTTCTAAAATGCAGCGTTTTTCCCTGTTTACCATGTGCCCTAGTCTGAGGTTCTGATATATGTAGGGATTTGGGGTCGGGGGGTTTTAAACCTTTTGTTGATATCAGCAATGCACTGTGTGTAGCGTGATCTTAAAGTAGGAACATTTAACTATTTAGAGTCACACATTTTACAATGATCATGTGCCACTCGTCACCATAACGTAGGAATGATATCTCTGTATCACTTCTAGAGTACCACTACACATGCAATGCTTTGAACATTCTACATGCGGTGAGCTCATGTAGGCATCAGTTTCAGAAGCGATTAGTATTTCCAACTTTCATTCATTCTAATACGATGACCGTTTACCTCCTTCCAAAGCCTCATCTTCATTCTTGACCCACCGAATAAATGTCAGGTCGTAGGAACTTCAAAACACTTAGTGCAACTTCCGCTTATTACAACATAGCACTCACTCTTCGGCGGAAGGGTTGTCATGGCGAGCACTGTAGTATCCGGAGAGTGTAGGCCTTCTCTGGAAATTTGACAGGTGGAGAGCTTGGCTGAAAGGTACAGGGGCCAATTAAGTGCTGCTGTGACAAAAAAGGGCTGCGGGGGATGTTGGTGTCCCCTCGGGCCACTGTGATGCCACCACCGCCAAGATAGCCACGGGCGGAGAGAGCCCCAAGACAACCCATTATAACACTTACACCCCAATGTTATCTGACACATCCTGGCGCCATATAACAATGCTAACTGCATGGGGCCCTCCTAATAACACATGAGTGTTAGACGACTAATATGACGCGTGGGGCAATAGAGTCAAGGGCTTCTGTAATTACGGAATCCGAATTCATTTCATAACTGCCGTTTGTCAACTGTGCAGTGATGCCAGGGTTCTCTCTTGAGATCTGAAAGCCTTTAAATGGCGCTCTTAGATCAGGGACAATAAGGTGGTAATTGATGCGTTTTGTGGTGGATACAAGGCTTTTAGAACACAAAGACAAGCAGGGAGGAGAGGTTGGAAAAATGACAGTGAAGAGGTTCCTTGGCTTCGAAATAACAGTGTCATTGAGAGCCAAACATCCATTTTCTGAAATGGTGTAATTCCGTGGCAATAGTTCCCAAACAACTATACTTACAGAATTCCACGGAATGCTATATACTGTATCAGCTGCATCAGTGTAATTGTTACTGTAGGTGTAGTTCTGCAGCTTTCTGGACATTTATTTTTTACTAAAATACTCTGGACTTGGTGTCGTCTAGAATTCTTACATGTCCAATGAGAGGAGTATTGCAACTTCCGCTAGACAGCGCAGAGTTGGACGGCAATACTGCTCAGCTTGGCTGAAAAAACAAAAAGCACTCTCCAGAAAACGTGCTTTTGCACAGTGAACTCCAGTTTTCTTCCTGGCTTCACCGCGCTAACGCGTCTCCCTGCCCTATTGTGACAACGTTGTCCATGGCGATGTTTGTCACGCTCCGTGGTTTGGTGTCACTTGTCGAGTCTGAGAGAAAAAGTCGTACATTTTTTACTTTAGAAGGCTTGTTGTTGTGTTCTTGAGGCTGACTGGAAGTGACAGTGGTAGAAGAGCCAAGAAACAGGCAGACGTACACAGACACACACGCCTAAACACACCTACACACTGCCAGAAACTGTTCAAGAGTTTGAACAAATAAATTGGCAGATTTTGGAGAATGACCAACTTTGTAGGAATATTACGTTGTCTGTGTTTCAACGGCGTTGTGGCTCAAAGCGTCTCATATCACACAAGCTGCAGGCACCTGCAAATAAACTGCATATATATTAAAATGCAAACCAAGACTTCAACACTGGCAGAGATTGGGAATTTATTGTTTGGTAATTGTTCCTTGAAGTGTTTGGACAGGGGCCAAGGCATGTGAGGTCGACAATGAGCGAGCTCCCAAAATCCTGTCCACCCCCTGGGTAATTCTCTTTACATTGATTATTAATGACCCTCCCAAACAGAGATTCATTTTCCTCTTTAGAGTTTGGCCGTCAATAGCAAACAAATGAAAGAGAGCCACATGTAGATTTTGGACCGACCGTAAGAAACCCAGGGCTCAGACAGAGAAACTCTCGAAAGGAGACGTTACAGGATCGTTGTTTGGTTCGGCATACACGCTCATCCGTTTTCCCGAGATGGTCCGTTTTTGTTGATTCTATCTTAGTCAAACAAAGTCTCTCTCGTCCAGATATGGTCCAACCGTGTGACTGACTCCTTGGTAATGAGGTGAAGGTTTGGCAGAAATGGCTTAAAGGCTGTGTTTTGGGCGTCGGATGCCCTGTCACACCCCCCCTTCATCCTTCCCTCCCTCTCTCGTCTGCAGCTGCACGGCTCTGCAGGGCTTGGCACCCAACAACCCGTCCCTCAGGGCACAGTGAACATTTGTTTCTTCCTCTAACCAATCACACCCTCCCCTCCCATTCACTTGGCTCTGTGGTTTCAGCTCCCTCTGTTTATTTTTAGTTATCACTCGATTGAGCCACCGTGGAATATCCCTTCTTTTCTCTCCCCCCCCCCGCCGCCCCCCCCCCCTTCCTTCTCTTTCCCTCCCTCTTTTAATGTCCCTCGTTCCCTATTCTGTACCAGCCGAGCAACGTTTCCTCCCCCTTTCCCTCCCCTGCGCGTGGTCCGCCTGCCTGCAGCTCCGTTGGATGTTTCCTGCTCTGGCCTGGCAGCAGGGTTGGCGTGACCCCCTCACCGCGCCCAGAGTCCTGGCCCGAGCAGAGTCCTTTATGCCCGTCTTTCAAACCGTACTGGGGCTTATCCTTGCATCCACCCACCCCTGTTCTCGCTCTGGCAAATGGAAACATCTTCTTGTGCACAACCACTGCAAGGCCACTTGGACAGAGAATACATCTTAAACAGGGTTGGCAGTGATTTATCGCTGAAAAGAAATAACTAATAGGCGAGCGAACTGAAAGGTAGGTGAGTGAAAGTAAAACCCCCTATACTTTCAATGCCCTTTTTCTACCAGAGGTTGGTCAATGGTCATGCGAGATATTAAAAGATGGAGGAACTAAATTGACTTGCATTTATATGAGTAGATTAAAGCACAGTAGCCAGTGTGTTCTGCCTCCATTGTATTCATGGGAAAGATGGGATTGGACCGGGTAACGATAGCCTGGTCCCAGATCTGCTAATAAACTGTCTTCCCTTTAACAGTAATTCTCTCAGTCTGATCAAGGTCCACTGAGGCCGCAATGTTTCTGTTACTGATGGAGAGGAATGTTGCGTCACAGTGCCTCCACCCACTTTCTATTTCCTAGCTCTTGGCGAAATGGTGCAAAAAGATCTGAAAACAGGCTAGCGTGGTTTTATCCCTGGCATGGCTGTTCTGTTTTTTGCCACTGGCGTGTTGGCGTGATGACAGCGTGTGCCCTGACAGTACAGTATGTCACGCTTTGGAGGCCTTTCACTGGGACAGTTAGGCTACTGTACGTGCCTCGATCTAGCAATTACTGTTCATGTAAAAGCCCTTAAAACACGATATAGTCAGTCATGTTCACACGTCATCTCGTACATTAAACACAAATGTACTAGTACAGTATATTGCGTAAAGAATATGTGCATTGTGCATTCATATATGAATTGACTGTGCGCACGGTGGGTGCACATGTGTTGTGTTGAAGGCGCAACCTATATCGACCTAAAATGTTGTTTGGCTTGTTTATGTGTGGATGTGTATCGATGAATACGAAAATGCCCCCCAAAGAATTTTATCCAGTGAGAAGTATAGTTCTTGCTGGCGAGACAAAGATAGCTCGGTTCAAGGCATTTCTTCCTGTGGAACAAACTTGAGGACGGGAGACTTGCCTTGTTGATTTGTTCCAGTTTGTTAGATGGTGCAGTGTCTGTGCATTTTTGACTGGCACTTTTCTTAGCCATGCTAATATGAACTCGAATGCAGGTTATTCTGCCCAGGAGGGAGGAGGCACAAGGAGAATGCTGTTTCATCTTCAGCAATATTTCATTTATTTATGCAGGCTGGTTCTGGGGGTGGGGGGAAATCCCCACATACTGCACATTTGGCAAGGGGGGGGGGGTCATACTGTTGTATCGGTGACCATCACTTCTGAAGGGGATATTTTATTTTCCTGTTGCGCCACCCAGGGAGTAAGGTTTGCTAACGCAGTAATGTGTGTGTTAGTATGTGTGTTAGTGTGTGTGTATGTGTGTCTGGGTACTCGCGTGCTTGAATGGTGCAAACAGTGCTCAGCAGTGGGACTGTCTGTCTGAGGATGTACCCCGTCCCCGTGCTGTGGGAGTACGCCTGTTGGAGGTTGGATCTCCGCTGCTTGGCGGCCCGGCATCCATCACGGTGATTGGGGTTCCGACGAGGCGACCCAGCGGCTCTCCACCATGCCATCTCCATATGCCGTGCGCAGCTGTTCTTTCTCCCTATCCAGCCCTCCACGGCGCAGGCGGGCGGCTCAACCCCTCCTCAACGACACACCCCCCCATCATGCCGCATCTCCCATTTTTCCCCATGTCCCCCACGCACGCCTGTCAGATCTATGGAAGATCTGCGCGCACGGATGATCTGCCGCATGCAGGGGGGATGACAGCGAACACGTCCTCAGAGGTAGAGCGGACGGCCCCTGCCTCAGGGGCCTCTGGCACGCCGGTGTGTGCCGCGGAGAGATTGCATCCGTGTCGTTTTTTGATGGCGGAGAGATTGGAGGGAGCATATTACCCGTGTTTATGCCAGGAAAAGTGTTCGGGAAGCTGAGGAAGGTCAACGCCGACGTGTCCCAAATGGCTCCTAGTGCACTGATTTCGACCAGGGCCTACGGTGCTCCGGTGAAAAATAGTGCACTTTCTGCCGTTCAATTTGGGAAACAACCCTCGACAGAAGCCAGCCTAAAACTAGCTTATTTTCAAATGAGGCTTTGTGTAAAGAATTTTGATTTGCTCTGGGGACATGTTTTCGCAGATGGCTGATGGGTTGGTGGATGATCTAAAATGTCAGTTGGCAAATTTAGTCGTGATAGCCTTAACTTGAAAGATGATGTGAGCCGAGGAGGCGGGAGGTAAAGATGTGAGAAAATCTCTACTTTGATCGGAGTGGTTGAGGAGAAGGACGGTCCTCCCCCCCGATTGGTCATATAATACAACAATCGGGAAGATGTCTCGTTTGCATGACAAGTGAACTGTCTTCTTCCACTTGACTTTATCATTCGCCACCGTTCTATAATCTGCATCCACCTAATATGGGAAAAATGCAACATCTCAATGAAACATATTTAAATGGAGACCTTTAAGGGCGCTACCTCCATGTTTACAAATCTTTTATTTTAATCTTAGTTAGTTAAGCTCCTTATTATACTCCAACACCAATTTTGAATTCAACTGTCAAGATTCATTCCAAGCAGTGTGGATCAAAGAGCAGGTCAAATGTATTTAGTTTATCCCTGATCACCAAACCCTGTCCCCCAAGGCAATGCAGTTTTAGGGTTCGAGTTGGCACAATGTAACTTCCACTGGAGTCCAAAAGCTATAACCTCATTGGCTCCCTCACACATTATGCAAATATGCCACCTTTAAACACCCAATGATTCTTTGCCGTTACACATCTTTATGTCGGCAGTGCTATTCCGTCTACTGCCTGTATATCAGATTGTTATGAGTACTTCCTTTGTGCTCGTCGCCAGATGTTCGTGGAGCATATAGAAAGGGTTTGAAAAGGCAATAACCATACGAATCATATTAGAGTCTGTGTAGTGACGCGCCGAGGGCCACAGACTACAATTAAATCATAAATAAAATATTTTAAAGCCTCCCCGGCACGACGGAAAGGAATCCAAATTCCTCATACTATGCCTCATTTGAAAATAGGCTAGTTTTCAGTTGGCTTGTTTGTGTCATTTAGAGTGCTAGTGTTCAGCCCAGTGAAACCTATTTGCAGAACTGAAGTGCTGAGCGTTTCTGATTGCTCGTTTAGCGTTGCACAATAGCCGGTGCCCATTTGGTGCTGGATGTTATTGGGTATTATCCGACATCAGAGGGGCACGGCTCCATAGACAAATTGCCCGTATTAGTAGAGAGGCGTGCATGGGCCTTTATTAGATTGATCTGGACGCCAGAGTGATCAATGCTCAGTTTGATACTATTTGACCTAAGGAGTTCATCACTCCCTGTGACCTTATAAGTTTATGTAAGTTTGTAATAGCTGATACGTAGGTGTGAGGAGTAGGTTTTACAGGGAAGCATCCGCAGGCTTAGTTAGACGGGGCATCTTGTTTCTCCTTTTTCTTTGCTAAGAAATTGGCTTTGGTGGTCTTGACTTGGTGTCAGCATACATTTGGGGCTTTGTTTTCCACACGTCAGACAGCATACACATAGGTTACTTGAAGGAAATAGGGGCTGCAAGTCTTTTCATTCATTTAAGAGGATGGCAGTCTGTTATGAATGAGCATACACATGTGACTGTCATGGAAGGTAGGGCTGTTTCACTGCATTAACAAAGGCTAGTCGCTGTTCCTAATGCACCCCCTGTCCAGCCCATTATCTTCCAGAATGTGCCAGGGCGTTCCGATCCCGCAGGTACCAGATTACGTTTGGACCCGGCGAAATGGAAGCGCTTTACTGTTTTCTGGGGCCAACTCGAGTGCCCATTACCTTTCCGTATGCTTGCGGCTTACTGGGGCTTTGTGGGTGGGGATGGGCATTTCATCCACTGTTTGTGTGTTCACCTTCTATGTTAGGCAATGTTATTATTATTTGTTTTATTCCTTTCTAAATCTTGAATCTTAACCTTATTCATTTGGAATCTGCATCTAAATCTAACGGTGAAATTGTTGCTGTTTTAAACTCTTTTTACGTTTACTTTTGTAGTGCTTGGTTTAGAGTTATTCTGCTTGCTGCAGTTTTGTCGACAGGACACGTTTGTTCCCAGATTAGAGTGATTAAAGTGCCTTAACATTTGTTTTGACCTTGCAACAAGGCTGGTGTTAATGTTGAGTTCACTTCATCGTTGTCATTGTCCTCCACATCTCTAATCATAAAAATTAGAAATAAATAAATGTTCTACTCCAGTATGTTGTCACCTGAGACACTGAAAGGACTTGCCTCTGACACGTCATTTAAAATCGCGGAATGGTGCCTGCTTAGTTAAAGCTGTCTTCCATGCTGTGTTTTTAACAGGCTCCGCTCTGTTATGTGTTGGAACAGAAGTCAAGAGACGCAGCAAGCCTGTTTTAGTGATACGAGGTCTTCGTGACTTGTCACTCGGATGGTGGGCAGGGGGGGTTGGGAGGGTATGCAGCACGAACCTATGGTCTGACAGACACACACACACACACACACACACACACAAACCCGGGAGTGAATCAGCTAGAGATCATCTAGGAGCCAGTCATTAATATTAATTCATTATTCAAGTCCAACTGCTCCCTTTTCATTGCTAGCTTTTTCATATTAGTTATATATTTTTTTTAATGAAAGAAATGTGCGATAGGCAATTTGTGGTAGTTGTGTTCGGTGTATTTAAGCAAAATCGCCATTGCCCTCACCAAACAGGTCAAATCAAAAGTATAGACCTCAAAGGCTAATATAGGCTTAAACCTATGAAGGCACCTGTGTTTCAGAGGTTTCTTTTTTTTCTTTTAAGATATGTTATACCCAAAAACTGCAACCCCTAGTGGACCCATTGACGGGTGTCATTATGAATGTATCGCATCAAAACATCACTTCTACATTAAATATATAGATATATTTGACCTAGTACACATGTTGTCTTTGTTTTAAGTCTGTGTGTCTGCATAGTTTGGCTTCGCAATACATTTCTTTAAAACATTTCTCTATGTGACCAAGCCCACAGCCCCCAAACATAACAGGTCAAACCAGGGCACCAGCAGGTTAAAACCACACATTTTTAATATTATGACCAATTTGAAAATGACAGGCTAAAAATAGATAATCGATAGTGAATTCATCCCATAATTCTCACAATAATAAAAAAACAATCCCCCTATGAGGACTGTCCAAAAATGATCAATCGGCTTGATTTACTCTGTGAATTGGCCTGTGTTTGCCTCGTATTTAGCCTTTTAGGACCATGACCTCAATCCTCCCCTATCTGTGTGCCATTCCTCCAAAGCCCACATCAAATCACATGTATTGACTGAGCCTGCTGTGCTCTTCCTTTGGCTTGTCCTCTCCCCATCCTCTTCCTTATGCAGTACACTATTTTTAACGAGCATGGGCCCGGGGAGACCTGTTGGGCTGAAGTGGCGTGCTAGTTAGAAAACACCACAGCGTTTGGGACGCGTGCTGTGGCTCATCTTTTTATGCAAGCTCGTCTCTACCTGAAACACAGCAAAGGCGCGGTGGCTGCAGAATGAAGGTAAAACAATGGAGTCAGTGAGACATAACAAGACTAATGGATTCAGTTCCTATCCGCCTTTTTTTTTTTATGTGCAAAAGTATTCATTGGCTCTTGATGCTGCTACAGCCCAAGCATGAATCTGATATATTTAAATAGAATAAGAAATCTCTCATTTCAAATGGAGATGGCAAAACCAATTTGGATCTGAGGCTTTGGAATCAAGTGTTTTCTTTTGAAATGCATAATGCTGAAGTTTTAATGTATCAGCTTTATTGCCGAGGTGTATTAGTTTGATTCGCTGATGCCAATACGGATTAGTGATAGGGCTTATCCAGGGACAACAGCTAATTTATCCTGTACAAGCAAAAAGGTTTGCTTCTCTGCCTAGAGAAGAGACTATATTAGTAAGCGATGCTGTCAGTCAATGCCACTCAGTGTCTGAAGAATAATGGCTTATCACGTTATGTTTTCACCTATTTTAAGCTTAAGTTATGATGCACACAGAGCCACTGCATCACCTCTCTGCAGTGCTTGAAGTTTTCATAAACATTTTAAATACCCCCCATGGGATAAGGCCATAGAGAAGTCTAGAAGACTGTTTACAGAAGATTCTGGAGTGTGGCCAGTGAATCGTTCAGGCAGGTCCTGTTCAAAATATCATTTAAAGGTTTCCTTTAACCTCCTGTATAAGTGTGAGTAAATTGCTTTTCCTCTCATCTCAAAGGAATATAAACAACTACACGAATCAATTTGCTTTGCTGTGTCATTTTAAGTGACAAAAGGTATATGTACAGTGTATACAGATGGCTGTTCCGGCGATTTGAAAGCTTGCCCCATACCAAAGGGCCTGATGTATTGAATATTATATTCTGTGTAGTTAAGCGGCAAAATGTGCCTCAGTTGCTCTTTTTGGACACTGTGCAATTGTGGCTAAATTGGTTTGATACAGACCCCTGGTGCGCTTATGGCTTTCTCCGCTCCAGCTCTTCATTGACGAGTGCGAAGATTAAATGGCCGGTCTTGGCTGACATTCATGGTTCTGCAGTTCAGGATTGTGTGTACCTATAAGGACCCAGCTGTTTGGATAGAGAAAAACGTTTCGTGGGGGTGACCTGTCTCGCTGACTGGTCTCAGACACGCCGTCGCCTTGACAGGGCCGATGCCATCGCCCGCTGGCCGCATTTCCTGTTGTATTTCGTGCCGTTTCATCACCTCTGTATTTACTTTACCCCCCTGAATTAGCATAGACATGATAACCCCGCCACTGAGTTGAAACGGAATAATGTTCTAGTGACAGTGGCCCCGTGAGTGCGAGTGACAGCAAAACACGAACGATGGATACTTGACTTCATAATGGGGGTCTTCTGTAGATCGATAGGTCACGGCTCTCTTGATGCCAGGTGAGATGTTTAGTATATTGGCATGACTCTCAGTCAAAGTGTATGTTTAACGCCAAACACTATTAGATTCTGTTTTACAATCACAGTTTACTCTTGTTGATATTTACCTACTTTCTTTTCCCCTCATTCTCTCTCTCTCTCTCTCTCCCTCTCTCTCTCTCTCCCTCTCTCTCTCTCTCTCTCTCTCTCTCTTACGTTCTTTTTCTCTTTTTCTGTTCATTGCTTTATGGTTATGTAAACACTCCTTGGGCCTGGTACTAAGCGACCATCCCTGATCTCTTAATGTCATTGGAGTTAAATATGTGTCTGTCTGTGTCTCACACAGTTCCTTTGCACCATCACTCCTGCTGAGCTCAGCCTCCGCCTCTCTGTTACTCTATAAATTACATGGGTGGAACAAACTGCACATTTTCCACAATAATTCTGCATTAATGACTCTTCTCCCCATAGAGAAATGCAAATGTCTGGCGTACTGGATAGCTTCCTGAAATAGAATAAATGGCTTTCTACAGCGCCTTCTCGACTTTGTAATACACTTTAGGACAAGGATCATAAACTGGCAGCCCCGCAAATGTGCTTAAAAATTTGTATGTATTTGTTTCTCAAACGTGACCCACTTTTCAACCATTTTCGTGAAATCCAATTTTACCTTGTTTCACTGCAGCAGCTCAGAAAGGGCTCAGGTGAGTCAGAGAAGTGTCATGTGTCTTGACGATGCAAATGCAAAACTGTTGAGCTAAGTCAGCATACAAGCAACTGGACCAGCACAAGAATTTGCTTAGACACCCCTTCTTGGTCCTTCCCTAGCCCTAGGTGATGTCAGGCCAACTGGTCATTACCAGCTATAATATCTCCTGGGCTTGAACCTAGAATAGGGTGATACCTTAGCACAATTTTTTAAAGCAAAGGTTCTTGAGACTTTTTTGGAAACCCATTCCCAAAAAGTTTCACTTCTAGCTAGAGCTAATGTGAATTTGTGAATATACCTATAGTTAGTCCTTCTGAAAATCGACTCAGTATAAAGTAAAATAAATAGTAAAATAATAATTTCTCGTGTCGCAAATTTGGTTCCAGCTGGAATGGATGCATGGTGTTTTCCGGAATGGCTCTGCCCAGGACTGGTTTTCTCGCAGGAATTCCTCGCTGTTGAAAATGACGTGTCTTCACCCCCTGAGGCCGTGGGATGCGACTGGGTGATCAGAATGGAATGGAGTGCCTCCACTGTCCGTGCATTCCGACTGAAGTCGTATAGCCAGTGCTGTGTCGAAATGTTGAGACATCCTGTTTGTTAGCGCTAGCCTCGACCCTGTTCCATTCCACAGAGGGCTGTGCGTCCACTTTCACACAAAGGGCCCAGTCATGGCGTCAGGGAAGGAGAATGTGGCCAACCAAGCGACAGTCACAAACTCGACAGGCAGTTGTGGTACTTCAATGTTGGTCTTATAGGGTTGAACAAAAGGAAATTCAGCCATTGGCACTGCATGGTGACATTTGCTTTTATGACCACATTCTCTCCTGGCATGTTTGACAGCCATTAGTGTGTGAATAAGGTCAGGTGGTACAAACATTGTAAGAGCACTGGAGCCATTGACAATGGAAGAGGCCCTTAGATATATGCATACTGGTTCCTGCATGCTGGGCCCCCTAGATATTTAAAGGTAGGCTCCTGCACTGCTGTTTGATGGGCCAATGCCCACTCTGCTTATGTAGGGCCTACTATCCCCGACTCATTGGAATAAAAGATTCAAAACCAGCCCAAGACATTGAATATTTGCAACATAGCCGGGTCCTCCGTCAACTTTACTAACAAAATATCCACAAAAAACGTTGGTTACTGGTAAAATATCCAGAGAATATCCACACACATCCCGTGTTGAGAGGAGTCCTAGGATGCATGCAAAATGGCATCCTATTCCTTATATAGTGCCCTACCTTGAGCAGAGTCCTATGCGCCATGTACAGCACTGTGTAGAGATTATAGGGCCTTTTAGAACACAGAACCAATAACAAGATGGTCCCCTGTACACTTAAGAGCCTTGGAAATTTCAACTTTTAGTACTATATTTTCCACAGGATACATTACTGCAGCTTGTTAGCATCAATAATAAATGGGCTTGTCCTGCAAAAGAACGAATGAGTGAGAGAGAGAAAGCATGGAGGGAACAAATAGACGGGAGCAAAAAGAAGTGTTTCCATGGTCCTGCTAGATCCAGACTGGCCTTGACAATTACAGTGTTTTTGGACCTGGCTGGCCTCCAGACCTGTTTCTGTGTATTAATTTTTTATTGACGACGGAGGAGCAGTGTGTGGGCATGGAGGAATAGCATACTTGCAGTGTGTCACAGCCTGTATTTATATATGTGGACCTGGTGGAGATGGAAGGAGAGTGAACGGGCTGTCTTTAGGGGCCGTGGCCCTGGTTGGCCCCCCCGTTGGCCCCCTGTTAGGCCCTGTGGGCGTCTGTCTTATGCCCGGGCCCCTGGAGGCCGCATGGAGGAGGACGGCGGTTGTTTGATGTGGAGTGTCACGGCGGAGCGGACCGGGCAGAGCCCCATAATGAACCGCGTGGTGCAGGTAAACAACAGCTGTGTACCAAATGGCATACTCTCCCTTTCTAGTGCGCCGCACGCAGCCAGGTTCTGGGCAGCTGGAAGTACAAGTGCTCTGAAGAGAAAATAGGGTGCCGTTTGACACAAATAACTAGGACGAGTGGGACAGGGGCTTCCTCTTCTCCCTCTCGGCACACAGATTAACCTTCAGGAAGGGAAGGACCCCAGTTTCTCCAACTGGCTTCCTGGAACAACGCTCAACTCCCGCTGGCAGACGGACGAGCAGGAGCAAAGCCCCCCGACACATTGACCCGTGCCCCGGCCTGTGGCAGAGTCATTACGGGAAGGGAAGCCTCTCAGTTGTAATGGCGCCACGCGGCCTTGGAGCAGCGGAAGACGAGAGGGCGCGGGGGTGGGGGATGTCTCCTTGCGAACGATTCCACCGGCGGGCCCTCATCCCATTGCTGGTGACAACAGTGCCACTCGGGCGCGGGATGGGCCGCTAATGCCGGATTTGTGGCCCCGCTTGACGTGTTGTAATCCACTAGCACTGAAAGCGTCTCTTTATCTCACCTTGGTAATGTGGTGAGGATGAGCTGTTGGCAGAGGACATGCATTCTCATTCACCCCCTGTATCCCAGGCCTGTCATATTCACCCCTGACACAGCCCCCCCAGCCCCACCCCCCCCCCCCACACACAGCCCCACTGCACCTTTTTCTTGCCTTTTCAAAAAAGGTTTGGAGTGAGGAACAGAAGGTTTAAAATTAAGAAACCACTGCAAATTGAACGCTTCTCTTCACAAAAATGCCTGGACGTCCACGGAAGAAAACGGTGGTGGATTATCTTAGGATCCCTTTCATTGTAGTGAAAAATCCCTTCACAACATTCAGCCAAGTGAGGTACACTCTCCAGGAGGTAGGCATATCATTATCCAGGTCTACCATAAAGAGAAAATCTCACGAGAGAAAATACTGAGGGTTCACCACAAGGTGCAAACCAAGGCCAGATTAAATTTCAAGAAAACATCTAAAAATGCCAACACAGTTCTGGAACAGCATTCTTTAGACAGATTAAACTAAGATCAACCTGTACCAGAATGATGGGGGGGAAAAGTATGGAGAATGGCTTGGAACGGCTCATGATCTGAAGCATACCACATCATCTATAAAACGATGGAGGCAGTGTGAGGACATGGCCATACATGTCTTCCAATGGCACTGGATCACGAGTGTTTATTGATGATGTGACAGAGGACAGAAGCAGCTGAATGAATTCTGCGTGGGGATATATTGTCTGCTCAAATTCAGCCAAATTCAGCAAAGTTGATTGAACAACACTTTACTTTGCAATGTTCAAGTCAATCAACTGATTTGAACCTGATCAAGACAGGCAGAACAAGGCAGAAAGACCCACGAACAAACAATTACTGAAGACTGCTGCAGTGAAGGCCTTGCAAAGCATCACAAAGGAGGAAACCCAGCATTTGGTGATGTCCATGCATTCCAGACTTCAAGCAATCATTGTCTGCAAAAGATTCTCAACATAGTATTAAAAATGAACATTTTATTTATGATTGTGTTCATTTGTCCAATTACATGTCAACCCCTGAAATAAGGGGACTGTGTATGAAAATGGTTGCAATTCCTAAACGTTTCATACAATATTTTTGTTCATCCCCTTGAATTAAACCTGAAAGTCTGAACTTCAATTGCATCTCGGTTGTTTCATTTTAAATCCACTGTGGTGGCGTACAAAGACAAAATTATGAAAATTTTGTCAGTGTCCAAATAATTCCGCTCCTAACTGTAATTAACTTTCTAATTGTATTCAAATATACCAACATTTGTTTGGAAATAAAAAACCGATCAGCCATAACCTTATGACCACATGCCTAATATTGTGTAGGTCCCCCTTTTGCCACAAAGACAGCCCTGACCCATTGAGGCATGGATTCCACTAGACCTCTGAAGGTGTGCTCTGGTATCTGGCTCCAAGACGTTAGCTGCAGATCCTTTAAGTCCTGTAAGTTGTGAGGTGGGGCCTCCATGAATCAGACTTGTTTGTCCAGCACATCCCACAAATGCTCAATTGGATTGAGATCTGGAGAATTTGGATTGAGATCTGGAGAATTTGATCAACATCTTGAACTTGTTGTTGTGTTCCTCAAACCATTCCTGAACCATTTTTGCTTTGTGGCAGGGCACATTATCCTGCTGAAAGAGGCCAATGCCATCAGGGAATATTGTTGCCATGAAAGGGTGCACATGGTCTGCAACAATGCTCAGGTAGGTGGTACATATCAATGAAACATCCCCAAGAATGGCAGGACCCAAGGTTTCCCAGCAAAACATTGCCCAAAATATTGTCCACTGCCATGTGTTCTCCAGGTAAGCGACACACACACACCCAGCCATCCACGTGATGTAAAAGGAAACGTGATTCATCAGACCAGGCCACCTTCTTCCATGGCTCCGTGGTCTGGTTCTGATGCTCACGTGCCCATTGTAGGCGCTTTTGGCACTGTACATGTGTCAGGATGGGCACCCTGACTGGTCTTTGGCTGGTCTTACGGTGGTCTTATGCAACATACTGTGATGACCCGTGTGTTCTGACACCTTTCTATCAGTTCCAGCATTAACTTTTTCAGCAATTTGAGCTACAGTAACTCGTCTGTTAGCCAGCATGCGCTCCCCATGTGCATCAGTGAGCCTGTTGCCGGTTCACCGCTTTTCCTTCCTTAGACCATTGAATGCATGGTTGGGCTCCACATCAAGGTAACATTAGCGCCACCAAGTAGGTGGGCTACCTGTGCACAGGAAATATATGTTTATAGTCAAGCTGCAACAAACACTGTACCTAAAAGCATTACTCTTACTGAGGGATCATGCAATGAGTTTTAAAGTTTGCAAATTCAGTATTTCACCAGAACACAAACTTTCTGGGGAAATGCTTTCTTAGTCAGTCCATTTATTTTATTAGTAATGTCTGTGTTCTTCAGTTAAAGCTGCCTACTTTAAGATGCACAGTGATGTTTTACCATTCTCTATTTCTCCTTGTTAGTCTCTGAATTTAGGAATGGGTTCATTAAGCACACCAGGGAAATTAGAGATACATTCTAAAACAATAACTATACTGCTATTTCAAATAGATGTAACTGCTGCGGTTTTGATTAGAGCATTGTACAAGATGAAAAAAAGCACTCATAAACATTTGTTCTTTTTTAAAAGAATACTGCATTTAATGCTGTGATGTCTTTCTTTCTATCCGATTAATCGAATAATTTAAGAATGAACAGTATTTACCGGCCCACCCGAGGCAACATGCTAAGCTAACTTAATTAATTTCTCAAACCACATAGTCATAGTTCAATTAGAGGGTGACTATATTTGCATATGTCCTCCCTCTGGAGACACCTTTCTGAGAGCTGAGTCAGGTTGCTGCCCCATTGCTCAGCTACCTGCCACCCCCACTCTGTGCGCGCGTGCACGTGCATGTGCGCGTGGCTGCTGGTAGGGGTGTAAGAATCTTGGTGTGAATGTGTGTGTAGTAATAGTGTTGGTGTTTGCAGAGGTTGTAACATTGTATGCGTACACTCATGTGCGGTAAGCGATTAATTGTGCAAGAGATTTGGACAAAATCACAGTGTTTGGCCATCTCTTCTGTTGCAGGGATTATAGAAGATTTACAAGCCACAATAATAATCAAGTCCTTCACCTTGGGACCTATGTTTAATCTTAATTAATTTCAGTTAATTCCTCATTAACATTACCAACGCATGTTCTCTGTTGCTGAGAAGCGGCAATGGTGGCTTGTATGTTTTTTTTGATATAGAGCCTTCCACTCTGCCCTTGAGAGATGGTAGGCCTTGGATATCATGCCCGGGCTGAATGAAGAGTGAAACAGAATTTCAAGCCATAAATTGTATACCTGAAAATAATGGTAGAAAACAGAAATAGGCATGTTCATTTAAATATTTCAAGGGACTTCCATTACAATCAAAGGCCTGTTTCTAACAAAGAAAAACTTGTTGAACAAGTTCATGAAATATAGCATGGCATTTGACATTCTCAAATTAATATGAAACAAACAACTCTTCATTTTCGTTACATCAGGGACTTTTCCTGACATTCTTAGCCTGGTTGAGATATGGCATTGGTGTGTTGGTCTTATAAGCTTAAGGATGTGCGCCCACAGTCATGTTGAGTTAAACAGAGGAGGAGATGCTAACATTTGCATGTTTTGTCACCAGCATTTAGTTAATACCAACGTACTTGCATTTGTTGAGTCTTTACAATGTTTGCAACATGCGTACCAAATGTAACAAAAACACTTATCCTTGGCTTATTTAGATACCTTTGCCAGACCAAGCCTACATTATATGGTAAATTATGTTCTAGGTAGTATATATTGCATTTTGCCATTCATTTATTTGTTATTTTCCGGTGTCTTCATAACTATTAACAACCCACAACTGATTCAAGAGTTTTGAAAATCATGGCAATCCCTCCTCCTAGACATCCATGCCAAGCCATTCTTCTTTTTTCCAAAGTGCTTATAAAACCTAGCCTGGCTGACTTGACTTTACATTCTTCAGGGTGCAGGGAGAGCTGTGACTCACAGGTGCCTACAAGAGCCCACTGTAACCGCCATATTCGCTCAGAAAACAGGTGACCGTTTTTGCTTGATTCATATTTACTGGCTATTTGCGATGCCGCGGGCATCCTCCTCAATTTAGTATGCGGAAGATTTGGGAAGTTGACATGAGTTTGGTTTCCTGGGGCGGTGCTGTAGTAAAACAGATCATGAGTCGTTCAATTTGAAATGGCAGTATCCAACCAGCGGTGCGCGTCGCCCTCACCATCACCGCCTCTTGCCAACAACATCCAAACAACCTTTCCAGGCTATTAAATCCAAAGGACTTGGAGTCGAGCGTCAGCCGGGCTATCCAATCAGGAAGTCACTTGCATCAACGTGCGTGAGGCACTCACCTGACGACCTTAACAGGCACCCGAACCACCTGAGTTGGTCACTGGAGCGCGATGAGCACAGGAAGTCCCTGTGGACAATGTCACTGGCCAATTTGCTACGAACGAGTGCCTCAGACAGCTGTGCCACCTGGGAGGATAAAGGAACATCATTTTATGCTTTTCTTCACTAAATTCTGTACGGCAGAAAATCCATCAAAGCTAGCTTTATGGGTCCTCGAGGCAAATTTGCTCCTTGAGGAGATTGACTTATGTAAACACCTTCAGGACTTCAGGTCAAGCTGGTTGAGGGGCATGACTTTGCAAAGTTTGTATTTCATTCGCTTGCTGGAGAACAATCCACAGTCGCTTCTCTGATATCATTGTGGGGGACAATTACAGGCATTGACCTAAAAGTGTCAAATAGAACCGACATAGATCAATGCAAAACTCTCACTAGAAAAATATTCTCTATTTCATTTCAATTTCTCTCTGAGTCCTGTTTATGTTAGCAGTGTTCACAGTGTCTATACAGATACCCAGCCTGAAACCCCAAAGAACAATGAGTAGGTTGTTTAAGCACATCGGCAAGAACTAACTAGAAAGGCAGGAACCTAGAGAGAACACAGGCTCCAGTTAATACAAATATGTGGGATTTTAAAGATCAGCTTGTCAAAAAAAAATCCTGTTTCTCAGGTATTGCCTGTACATATCCTTTGGCTTTTCATAACTAAGCATTCAAACATTATCACCGGATATTACACGGTCAAGATACAAGTAGAGACACAAACAGTTGGACAATGGAGAGTGACATCTGGAATAATCTGGTAAATTCATGCTCAGACCTCTGTCATGCAATAATCAGACATTTTTCTTTATTTGTTTACTTCAATTGTTAGTTTAATTCTGCCATGTGCATTTGCAGCAAATGTTCTTTCGTAATGTTGACCATCTGGATATTTCTGGGATATTTCTGGGATATTTGTGGGATATTAAAATAATATAATCCCTAACAAACTGTTTAATTTTTCATTTCTTTGTGCTGTGTAGTATTATTTACGCTGCAAAAAGGTTAGCTTCACGGTTCAAGGTTCTGACAAACAAAAAAAAAAGTATTTCCTGTGTCTTCATGAAAGGAAACTTCATTCACAAACCAAGTATTGCAAACAAATGCACGTGTTCTCAAGGAAACACAGTTGAGCCTAAGCGTAGGTTTTCTTTTCTTGCTATAAAATATTCATAAGTCACCGAATGAATATGTTTCTGTACATTACACCAAACAACGTCTAGGAGGGCAAATTCAAACTCAGTGCATGTAGCGATCACACCAGAATTTAATTCAGTACGAGTTGTCAGAACATATGCCACATGTAGGGCTGCCTCAGCTTCAAAGCCTCAGTATGTTCCCATAAAGGTCATCGCAGAAAGAGGATGACTTTGTACTCATACTTCATTAGTGCTCCATGATGGCCTTGTCACGACCCCCGGGTCCAGTCCCCACCGCCATACCCCCTCGCAACACACACTCCTTGTCCACAGCACAGCGCGGCACAGAGGTCAACAAAAAATAACCTCTCCTTGAAAGCCTCAGCAAATTGAAAATATCTACTCCAAAATACTGTCCTCTGTCTAGAGGGGAAATGGGTGAGTAGAGAGAAAATCCTTAACAGACTTAAAAGTGGAGCTATTTGTCACAGCCTGTCTCCTGGTGTATCTCCACAAGCACATCCAACCCATTTGTGTTTTAAAGGGATGCACTCAGCGTGTGAACCAGTCAATATCCATGGGTGGATGGCAAAGGAGAAGCTTGATGTGTCCAAATAGAGCTGGGAAACATGCTGCTTCAAAAATGGACAGCTTGTCTGGGTTTGACCCACACTAAGTATGTCTGGCCCATATGGGGTTTAATATGTGGCTAGAACGAGAGACGGGCTGGGGGAGGAGCAAAGAAAGACATAAGGACAGAGAGCAAGAAGAACAGAGTGAAAGAGGGAACGACAGACACACTTGTGATAAATAACTTATGTAATGGGCCATCACCGCAGCCCTCAAAGAACCAGGAAGCAGCTGTCTCAGACACATTTAATTAATCCAACACTTGCATGTTGTTGTGCCCATCCCATAGCCCGGTGATATCACTTGGCAATCACCACCACCAGAATATTTGAAGATTGATGGAGCTTTCTGGGACTAAATATCTAGAATGAAATGCAGATCATTCCACTCAAACAACATCAGTAGCATAGTGCCGGAATGATTGATTAGCCCAACATTCTGTCTTTGAAATTGTAACAGATTTTTATGTAGGTTTTGTCGAGCTTTGATCAAGGTCTCTACCGCTGCCCCAATTATCACCCTAGTCTGAATCCACACACGCACACACTCTAGAAGGGACATTGTGCGTAAATGCTGCAAGGATGTTTTATACATTTTGTTTTCTCTTCTGACTCCAGAGGGCATTTCTGTAGCAGCGAGAGAGAGACAGACCGAGCGAAAGAGAGAGACAGACAGACAGAAAGAGAGCAGCAAGGAGAGTATTGCCTTTACCATCCTTCCCTCCTGTTTCCTTCCAGGGATGTGAACTGAACTCCAGTTCAGCTCCACACCACAGCGTGACCTACTTTGTCCTGACATATGCTCACGCAAGTGCAAATGCCACCGGAAAAGTTTGCAAATGATTTTTAAAGTGTGCTAGGGTTGAAGATGGGAGGAACATGAAACAGTCGAGCGGGTTGGGCAGTCTGACCCGACGGGGACTTCTACAGGACACAGCCTAAGGCACTGTCACTGTGATGAGTGGACCTGTTCAGGGCGGAAGTGAAATGGTTGTCGTGTTCTTGTTTGTAACCGTGGTCAGGATAGATTTGAAAGGTAGGCTTACTTATACAGACAGGCTTAATGGCCTTGCTCTCTGCTTGTCTGCCTCTTCCTCATACAAGGTGGTTGTCTTTGTGTCTGTCTCGTTTTGTCTCTATCAAGTTCTCTCTCCTTGTATGCTATGTATCACTCTTTCTTACTGTCAGCCTCCGCTGTGCTCATGTCTTAAAACATAAAAATTGACAAATCTTTCCCCTCAAAATTATTCCGACAGGTAGATGAGCTATGACCTAGCCGGAGAGTAACGTACAGTATCTGAATGGAATTGTGAAATTGAAACTCAAAAGCCATAAAAAATAATGTTACGAAGAAATTCTCCCCGCTGTTAATAACTCAAGCTCTGTGGATGATTTCTATATAACACCAGTAAACATCCTTTTACTCTTTTTAAACTGCGCGGCGTTAAATGCCCGGCAGGAAGTGGGCTGATGACACCCATTGTTGTGGTAATTATTCGCTAGCTACGCACTTTGTACCAAAGTGCAGTTAGGAACAGGGAAATTATTAGCCTCGGCAATGAAAAGCTCACTTTATTTTACTGTACTCCATTTAAAATGTCCCTTTCATCTGTAGTACCGACACAAATGAGAGTGAGGTGTTCCATTAGGTACTTACAGTCATCCAGGGCTAGTTTGATTCTAAACTCCCCCTTTGATGATTAATGAGGAGAAAAGCACGATGTGCCTCAACCGGCATCAATTTTACTGTAATCATATTGTTTTTTCATGAGGGTGGGAAGAGAGGGAATATGCTTAGTGTCGGCGAAACACTCCATAGAGGCAATAAAGAAAAGGAATAAGGCTATAGCGTGGCGATACAATGCGCATTATTTAAAGGAGGAAGAGGAGGAAGAAATGAAATAGAGTCGAGGTTTGGGTTGGCTTCTCTGAGAGATTTCTGAGGCAGTTTATTTTTTCCCGGATAGCTTGTTTTCCAGCGTCGTGTCAGTGCACCGGCTGGTGAAATAGCACTGAGGGCTGTTTTGCTCTCTTTCCCGCTCGCGCAGTTATTTTGAATACGTATTTTCTGCCTCTCTCCTCTACCCCTCATCCAAACCCCACCAACCCTCGTCATAAGGACATGTGATGTGTGCATTTTTTATAATGTTATATAAGAATCGGCACCCCTTGAGACGCGTGGCCTCGTTTTTATTCGTTTGCTTTAAAAACAAGCTGCACGAGAGGAGAGGAGACAGAGAGGAGAGGAGAAGAGAGGAGAGGAGACAGAGAGGAGAGGAGAAGAGAGGAGAGGAACTGGGAGCTGAGGAACAGGGCCTGTGGGGGGAGATCTTCCCATTAAGAAGCAACGCTCTCTCATCTCTGAATTGCGTTGTGATGCCTGACAGGAATACTCTGGGGTGACAAGCACCGCCACCAGAGAAACGGCTCATCAGCAAGCGATATGCAAATAGAACACAGAGAGGGAGGGAGGGGTAGGAAAAATATAAAGGAACATGTACTGTACGGTGTGAAGACGGGTTGTGAGTCAGGGAAAAGGGGGAGATTAGCTGAATACTGATCCCACAAGGGTGATTATATAAGGAATGCCATGTTGGAAAGAGAATGAGATCTACAGCAGAACACCTATTTATTAGTTCAAAATGTATTAGTGCTGCTGTAATTCAGTGTCCCCATATTTACAGTACAGACTATGTATATTGTAGCTAACATGATATACTGTTATGTGTAAACACATTAGAAATCACTGTAGGAGTATTTACACAGCTCCGGTATATTTTTATTGCCTTTGCCACTGTTGAATTGTAGCATTTTAGCCTCCTAAGCTCCAGTTCAGGAACGATGTGCAATACTGACAGTGTCTCCCGTCAACAGCAGATAATGGGCCGTTGTCCTAGCATGTCTTGTTACTGCCACAGTGTTTGTCGAATGGGATCAGACAACTGGGGTTATTGGATGGGTTTGTTATTTTGTGTCTTCAGGCCAATGTTTTCTCCCTGGAATGATGTTAATTGAGCATGTGTCCTTTAGTGTGTCACCTCACGTATCTTTTAATACCAAAGGGTTATCATTGCTATCTGCCCGGGGTTGGGTGACCCAGTGCTGCCCCCGGGGGAGGGTGACCCAATGTTGCCCGGGGGAAGGGCGACCCAGTGCTGCCCGGGGGGAGGGCGACCCAGTGCTTGCAGTGATACCTGTTCTGGAGGATATGGTTTCAGCTAGACCACAACTCTGCTAATGGACCGATTAAGCTAATGAATCAATTAATTGATTGATCCAATTGAACACACCTTGAAAACAAATGCACCCCCCACCCCAATGCTGTGATTATTTTCATGTGAACTCCCTTTTCCCATAGAATGATTTAAACACTTCTTCCCCTCACACAATGATATAAAGAAGAACTGGAACATGGAGATTGCCAGATTAGCTACCATTCTGGTCGATAGAGCAAATGGTTGAGATTCACTAACCACCAGGCATTAAAAAATATATATATGTGATCAGGTTGTCCGTTATCAGAACAATAAGCAATGTTTAACTGCATACCAGTGACAATGTTAATTGAGTCAGTGTTATGTGGGCACGCATACAGTAGAATGACTTATTAGGATGTTGATCCCCAACAAACTGCATGTTGGTAACATGAACAAAAATACAACATGCTTCTGTGTCTTTCTATAGATAAAATGTTCAGAGAGTAGACAGTGAGTAGACCCAGGACCGATCTACAGAGAGTAGACCCAGGACCGATCTACAGCGAGTAGACCCAGGACCGATCTACAGAGATTAGACCCAGGACTGATCTGCAGAATGTAGACCCAGGACCAATCTGCAGAAAGTAGACCCAGGACCGATCTGCAGAAAGTATACACAGGACTGATCTACAGAGAGTAGACTCAGGACTGATCTGCAGAGTGTAGACCCAGGACTGATCTACAGAGAGTAGACCCAGGACTGATCTGCAGAAAGTATACCCAGGACTGATCTATAGAGAGTAGACCCAGGACTGATCCGCAGAGAGTAGACCCAGGACTGATCCGCAGAGTGTAGACCCAGGACTGATCTACAGAGAGTAGACCCAGGACCGATCTACAGAGAGTAGACCCAGGACCGATCTGCAGAAAGTATACCCAGGACTGATCCAGTGGAATAACAAAAGCAAATAGCACGGCTTATTGCACCATTATTCAGATACCATTTTCAGTTTACACAGTCAGATTACAATTGTACACCGTTGTGCTCCTGAAAACCATAATACAATTATTCATTGCATTGGGATTTTGGAGGCTAGTCTTTGTATAAAGATTGAAATGTGCTTGAACAACATCAATAGTGTGTCTTATTACTTCACAATTCGTCCATGAGAAATTACGCGCCTGGCCTCAATACTGCCTATCAGCTATTCATCTACGTTATTGTGGACTTATATAGAAAATTGGTGCAGGTTTGAATTATTTTATGTTTGTAATGATTGCTAGTAAATCGTGCAGATTCAGCCATAGAGCCACCTACCACTTTTCAGAATCGTAATCCCCTTTAACTGCTTTGTACATTTACACGTTCCCCGAACGTTACTCAGTGTATTGGTGCTTTCATTGCCCGACACCATCTAGTGATAGAATACACAAAATCAATATAACACTGATGTCCAATGATATACAAATGGCTGGTGAGCATATAATATGAGGTCATGGAGATATGACAGCTGGATGTGTAAATTACATGGATTTACAGTTGATTTATTTGTCAGTTTGAAGGTGTCCAGATGTGGTCAGCTTGGTCTTATTAGTCTCAATGGGGCAGATGGCCTGTGACTGAGAGACCCAGCATGGAAAGCAGGAAAAGACACCGTTCAGATTAAAGGAACTTTTTGGTCCCGATTGACCTGTACTGTCCCCTGCCGTGCACCTAGATCATTTTTGGAAGCGTGTTGACTGGGGTGGGAGGAGTAGGTCTGGCCCTGGAGTCGTGATGGACTTTGATGGAAAGCAGGTGGCAGCCAATGACCCGACACACCATGCAGTGCTTTGTGGTTTACCCCTACGGCTGGACGCCTGCCCCAAAGCGGCGACTGAGGAGGTGGGGATGGACTCTATGATTAATGCCTGAAGCTGCATCAGGATTGACTGGGAGATGTTCATGTTACAGTGTGAATGGAGGGCAGGATATACAGTTGGCCACTCTAAGACTAGGGCTTCCCATACTTGAACCTAGAGGGGTCTCTTCTGCTGTCCTCATAGGAGAACCCTTTGAGGTATCCTATTATTTTCCATATGCAACCCTTTTCACAACTACATGGAACCCAAAATGTTTTTTTTTTTACCAGAAATCAGGAAAGGTTCTCCTATGAGGAAAGAAGAAGATCACTTTTAGATTTTTTTTTGTAATGTCCTTGCCACATGCTCTGAATTAATTCCTTAAAAGGCTAAGATACACCGGGGGAACTTAAAACTGAGACAATGATTGGCTGGCTGTGAATGGAGGAGTGGCTAGAAAACATGGCAATACTATTTAAAATACAATATGTCTGCACACTTGACAGCAAGATTAAGCATCTTTGACAGAACCGCTGCATTATTCGATATTGGGTTTTGGAGAAGCAGGGGCTAAAGATAATTAATCCTCTGAGGTGTATTGATTTTCTTTTATTTAAGACTGTACATTTTACCTGAACTTTTGGGATTGTTCATGTTAGTCAGCCATTATATTGTGTAAATATATTGTTTCCGTTTCTAGCAGTGTTTTTGTCAATCAACCTTTGCATCTAATACAAACAGACGCAAAACCCTAACCGTAACCTTAATAACTTAATATTTATCCCTAAACTTATCTTAACCCTAAAGTCTAACATTAACCCTAAATCCAATCCATAATTCCTCAATTTAACCTAGCCCTAACACCTAACCCGACCGTGATTGGAAGTTTCATCCTAAACCTAACCCCTAGGCCGGAAAATAAATGTTATACTAGTGATGACATACCAAATCAAATGTTCATGTTCGACTTACCCTCTGTGGACATTTAGTCCCCAGAAGGTAATTAAAACATGCCCAGTCACACACAAACATTGGTCATTGTAAGTAGGGTTAGATACAAGAGATGAGACTGGAGTGGAGATGAGAAAATATAAAGAAATGACCTGCACGTGATCTTTATTTAATTGTCCATTTCTAGAAAATTACTCAGGATCCTATTGGTGTACCTTGATAACTGTAACCTCGCAAAAACCTTAAGGTCCCGTTGATTGCTTTCTGGTGGCGGTCGTAATTTGCCAGTTCATTTTCATAAACTGAAACATTAAAATATTTTCTTAGTCGATGCCACAAATCAGTTAATGAACATGCCATTTAAAACCAAGATGAAAGTGTCAGTTAATTATCTGTGGGAAAATACCGCAAGGCAGATTAATCCCAATAAAAAATAAAAAAAAGTCATTACAGAACAGGCGCTGTCAAGCTGATCTCTGGAAGCTGTTTACAATGTTCATGTGATAACAGAATATGTCGAAATTCTCTGAGAGACCTCATTTAATTCCCTGATACAGGACTGTATTTCAGACACATGGTGTAGACCAGGGGTGGCCAATAATTTTTACTTGAGGGCATCGTCGGACCGCATAGATTTTGTTTTCCAAATTAGTCTCTGTCAAAAGCAAATTGCAGGCCGGAAAAAAAGGCAGCTATTTTAAAATGTATAGGTTTATAATACTTGTTTTATAGATATTTGTCTCTGTCATTTTATGCTTCTTTGGAAAAAGGTGGTGAAAGATCTGCGGGCCAGATTTGAACCCATTCTGCAGCATTGCATGAACTCTGGAGCCATTAACTAACTGTAATCTGCTAGACCTCTGTAGGCTACATTTCATTATAATTTGTAAATACTTCTGTATCTAGTCATCGACCAAATGAATCATCCCACCCCTTTTACAAAAACCTCAAACATCCTATTCAACTGGAATGATGATAATCATTTGAGATTTAACCTATTTCCCAAAATGTCATAGTCATGCTGAAAAGTGTCAGTTTATTTAAAGTACATTTCACTGAACATGCCATAGCCAGGAAAATGCATTTTAAACACTATGACGTGGCTTGGTCCCTTTCATTCAAATGACTTCCAGTGACCTCTAAACCAAAGTACATCATTCCTACTTTCAATATTCTTCTCAGCTCTTTGAGACCCTTTCCCCAAACTCTATTTTATCTAAAGGCCAATCAGATTTGACATAAACATTGAGAATCACCTTGTGATGCAGTGAATTTTACTTCCTGTTAAATAAACATAACCTTATAAGGGTTTCCCTGAACAACATCCAGACTGATTAAAACCAAATAAAATTCTCCATCTGTTTATTGGAAAACACTACGCTGCGGTCATTTAGAATCTTGTTTGGCCTTAGCTCATCCTAAATGGAGAATGGAGGGACCTAGAGGGTCTTATGAAGGATTTATAAAGCCATTGACAACCTTTAATCTCACTTTTTACTGCCTCTATTAGGTTCAGATCCATATGTAAAATACATTGTGCTGATGCCTGGCTGTGAGTGTGGATGTGTGTGTACCTTTTTTCTTAGGCGTGCTCAAAGCCCAGGGGCATGTCGTCTGTGACTCTCTGCTCCTGCAGCAGCCCTTAGCATGATGCTTTATGGGATGTGTGTATATACTGTATATGCTAACTCCAGCGGTCTGATGAGCAGACAGGAGGGACAGGAAGGAGAGGGGCGGCAAATTTAATATGCTGCACTGGAATCAACCATTAAGTTCCTCCTTTATTGCTTGTTTAGTAATAAAGGAGGAACAAGAGGAAAAAGAAGTGGAATGACATTGGTTTGATCTTAACCCACCTCAGCTCTTTCCCCTCTGTCCCTGCCCCTCGCTCAGCGAGAACGAAAGAGGAAGAGAGAGGACTGAGATCCCTAGAACAGAGAGGCAACTACGTCGTCAAAACCCCGGCTTCGATATCTCCTGCATCTAATCTGAATTCATATATGCGGCAGCCTCCCACTCAGTCTCTCATGGAATGCATGAAAAAGGTCTCGTTTATTAGGGATCTCCTAGCCATTCCTAGCTGAGCCGACGGCTGGGCTGAAATGGAGGGTGTCCTCCCTAATCGCCACCCCCCCCCAACCCGACTGTTTAGTCATTGCTCCACATGGTAATCCTATGCGACCTTGGCCTGCTACTGCTGCGTGGACAGGACACTGCAGTACAGATGCGTAACATGTACTGATTTGACGAATAAACTGTGATCTCTCACTCTGTATTTCTCTCTGTCTCACTTAATCTCCGTCTTCCTATCGCCTTCTTTATTTCTCTGTTTCCGTCCGTCCTCTCAACCTCTCTCAGTCTCTGCTTTGGTCTCACTCCGTATGTATACTTGTCTTTTCTTAGTCTTTACTTCTCAGGTACGGACATTTACATTTGAGTTATTTCAGAGACGTTTCTACCTGGAGAAATTACATTATGCCTACGTTTTCCTGCATTTAGGTACAGCAATACAATAAAAATCCTGTCTGACCAATGGAACATTATCTGGAAAAGAGCCTGGTGATGATCACAACGCAAGAATCTCCTTAGACAGGGCCTCTCCTTCGTGTTTAAAAAAGAATAACAATTAAATGTCCACAGTGTATGTAAAAGTACATGACCCTTATTTTACCAGGTACATTGACTGAGAATAGATTCTCATTTACTATAACAACATGGGATCAAATAGGGACTAGGGCTTACTGCATGGGACAGAACAACAGATCTTTCACCTTTCTGGCTCGTGGATTCAATCAAGCAAGCTTCCGGTTACTGGCCAGATGCTCCAACTGCTTGGCTACTTGACACCCTGTTTCAGTGCTTGTAGAATATACTTTTTTAAAATTTCAGTTTACCTTTAAAATGATAACCACCCTATGGCTAACCGATATTGCAGGCTTGAATTAGTATGGCGTCGGTGCCGCTGGTGGCAAACGTTTTTCACCCCCCATCCACTAGTCATTAACGCAGGCTTTTGGAGGGATATGATAATGGCTTGTCAAATTAGTAAGGATTGATCCAGCAGAGTGTGTAAACATGCTCAGAAATGGTAAGATGACATTTCACTGCCTATATATCCTCAGTGGGAGATTTAGGAGTCTGACAGCTTTGCTAACATCAGCAGTAGAAATCCAGAAAATAGCTTCGTTGTTGAAACACGGCGGAATAGAACTGACATCAAACAAGCTATGGCGCATATTCAGTCTCTCGGCCAGTTCATCTGGTACATCCAGCTAGTACCGGTTCTTTGTTCCGGGGAGGCCGTTTTGCGCCGCCGGTGTTGATCTGCAACACCATTTGCGCTGTTAGCTCGCCTGACTCTTTCCCATTCTCCTTTAAACTCCGTCGTTGACTAACTGTTTTAACTCCTAGTCTTCTGCTGACCGGGTGTTTTTTCCCCTGTTTTTTTATTTTGCACCATTTCCCACAAGCCCAAGACTCCTGACCATGAGAGGCCCAGGTGGGTGGTCATTTATGACAAGGACGACCATAACGAGCTTCAGAGTCGTCACTTGTTTGGCCCATTCAAACCTGTAACAGAACAGTACCTGAACACCTCGGTGCTTGTCTGCCTACTTTATATTACAAGCCACGTCCACATGACCAAATTGTGAATTCACTCAAAGACTGTAATTATTAATTACTTCTTTGTATGTTTTGGGTGTGACACGCATGCCAATTGATCTGTCTGACTTGGCCACGCTTCTGTGCTTTATGCTTTTATCCTTACGTGCTTTTGATGATTATAATGAAACATCAAAGTCCTAAATGTCTGAATGACACAATGTCATCCTTTCACAGCTCAGCGGGGGGAAATTGGCTCGCCATAACTAGTTTCTGTTCATTTGGAGTCCGTTTTGATTCATTAAAATTTGCCAATTTATTTAATTTTTTTAAAGTCCTGAATCCAGTCAAGGACATTGTCTCCGACCTTCATTGCTACAGTCTGAATTCAATGGCTGCGACTGGGGGGGCCATATTCTTTTGACGGCAGCTCTTGTCTCTGGACAATAATGATGACAAGAGAAGCAACTTGTGGGTGTATGGTAAATACCCATGCCTAAGTAATCCGGAGACAAGGTCCTTTGATGGGATTCAAACCTACATGAATATGGGGTTCGAGTTGACGCGTTGTTATGCCTCGCTGTCCCTGGGGGGTGGTCTCGTGCGGTAGACTCCTGACTGCGCGGTAGGAAGCAACTGTCTCCTGCACCAGCCCAACATACTTCATTATGCGGACCAGCCTCGCTGAGGGGGCACTTACTAAATGAGACCCATTCTTAATAGCTCTGAAACACAGGCGTCTGTTTACTTTCTCCTCTCTGTCTGAACCTGCACGGATAGGCCTATGGCTCGTTTCTAATTTCAATGGGGGAAGTATTGCATTTGTTAAATCCACTTTCTAACTTGGCTCCCGCAATATCGTCAGAAGGAGCTGCCAGCGTGGCTCTGAGTGGCATTAATTGGCATTTGTCCTGTTGTCTGCCTCGTCGCTGTTTGGAAAATTTGCGAAGTCGTTGAAGTGAATGCGTTAGATGCAACGGCAACAATTATCTTTGCCTTGTTTTGCTTCCGCAACATGATCAATGGCTGGTGTCCCTGGTAATTCAGTCCGTTTCCCCAAGGTATGAAATCCCCTCACCACACACACACACACACACACGATTTGACAATTCCACTGTTACGACTCCCATTATTTTAGTAGTTCTTCAGCTTCCCAGACCCTCATCCAATTTAAGTAGTAGAGCCCAGTCAATGAATTATGCATGCAAATGACAGAAACATTTGCCAAGATTTCCATTTTAATTTTCAAAATTGTCACTCTCTTTTTTCTCCCCTCTTCCTTCTTCCTCCAGGTGGATTTATTGTAAACTCCATTTGCATTAAAGCCCTAATTTGCTGACATGGTCCATATCCTGTTGGGTTTATTTTATTATTATTTCTTAAGCACCAAAGAGCTATGACTCCCACTCCCACTCTTGCGTGGATTATAATTTTTGAGAGGAGAGGTGAATGGTTGTTATAAGTTATTGAGTTATCAGCGAGCAGTGGGCCAGCCGCTAATTGCGGCGAATGAGACGGCTTGTTTTAAATCAACGGAATGAGTGGCTCGTTAATGGCCATTCTGTCGGAGGAGGGAGGATTTGAGGATGTGCGCACGCGTCCGCCGAGGGTTTCGAAGCCCTGGTTCAAGGCGATAATGTGGCCGGTGGGCTAGCGTCATGTGTGGCTGATGATGAATGCAGGCGGTCAAAAGGGTCTGACCTACATAGAGAATACCAAGTGGAGTTTCATTTTAATATCCAGAGTCGCCGGAAACGCCACTGGCTCAGCCTCTCCTGGGTTGTTGAGTAATATCGGTCGTTAACGGTTCACCATGCGTCAAGCAGGTTTTGGCGTCGCCGTTTTCCGTCACGTCTGCTAGGCTTCACGATCCGGACAGGGCTTCGAACTCTTAAGCAGTCTGGCGCGATGAATGTTTTTGTAACATTTCATGGTTTGCCGCGGCACCTCTCGCAGGGGCTCTTTCCCTTATGGTTGTCACATTGAATAATCGAACAGCATCATATCCACGCTGGATTGTAATCGAATTGTGGCTGTTATCAGTGGGGAGCGAGTGGTTTAGTTTGCAGCGGTTGACAGTAATGTCCTCTAATAAAGGAGTGGCTCGTGAAGCTCCAGACCACTGCTGTCTATCTCTCTGGTGTGATGTAGCTTCCATTACCTTACCCATAATCTCCCACTCTGTGCTGTAATTGTATAATTTCTCCCCAAATAATTCACCTCTGTTTAATTTCCTCTAATTTCCTCTATCAACGTTCAATGCGTTTAATAAAATCTGGTTTGGTGTCTTGTTTTAATATGAGGGCCCTTCCTTGAAGTGCAGATTTATCACAGTATCATCTCTAAGACCTGACTGCATCTGTCTTCTTGGGTTCCAAATACTTGTGCTTTTTCTCTCTCTTTTCCTGTGTTTCTCACTCTCTGTCGCTCCCTCTGTCTTTTTTCTTCTCTATCCCTTCCTCTCAATCGTCTCTCTTTGTTTCTTCCTCTCTCTCCCTCTCCGCCTGTCTGTCCTCCCCCGCCCGCCCACTCTCTCTTCGTCTCTCACTCAATCACTCACTCTCACGGCAGAGTTGAACACTGTTGGTAGAATAGTGCCTTAATACTGTGTGGCTTAGAAAAAAACTTCTCAGATGACATATTTGTGTTGACAGGACCCCTTTGGAACACAGCTCTCGGTTTAGTTTCCATATTTAGGCCATCATATCATGACATTATACCAAGGCAACTTTACGTGTAGAGGCGCCACTCCTGGGACTGCAGAGCGATGCACCTAAACCGTGATTCCGGAGTGGGACGAGAAAGGGTTTAGGAGGACTGAATCACTCCCATAATCTCCCCCTCCCTGATGACACAACGGTGAATAACACGACCTGACTGGCTGCCGAGGCAGTTCACGGCGGGGTCGCCGATGGAGCTCCCACGGTTTGTTTGGCCAGGCTATGCTGTCTGCACGTTAACGCTGAGGGCTGCACATTTGAAGTTCACTTCTATGGCTAAAGACTTCAAATTGACAGGCTCATTTTCTCTCGCTGTTTAGTGGATAGAATCCCCGCGCTTTACTCCCGTCAGTTGTTCGGTGCCCGAAATCTTTCCAGATGAAATCTCTGACACTGCAGAATAAGGTCCATAGAGCTTGTCATAACTTTAGTTTAACTGTAACACACAGGACCCAGTTCCTTGCCGAACTTAGGTTTTCATGCTCCTGTAGTCAAGGAAAATATCCTCTCTTACCGTGGAGGACTCTGAAAGCCCCCCTTCATTACCTGCGCGTCCCTCCCCCTCGGCAATACCTGGCTCCCCAAACGAGCACCCACCTAAGTGGAGCGAGACCTGGCTCGTATCCCATCAACCCCCCCTCCATCTCCATCCTCTCAGCCAGTGATTAACAGCCAGGGCGCTCCGAAGGGGAGAGACAAAATATATAGAGTGGGAAGAGGGAGACGGAGAGAGAGAGAGGGAAAGAAAGAGCAGCCGCCACTCTCAGGAGGACATGCCCAATCACTGGAGGCAGGGGGAATCTAATACAAGTCGGAAGCCAATAGGATTGCGAATGGCAATGTTTATTTTTGATGGGAAAATAACAATCTTTTGGGCAGCATTTGCATATAAATGAGGATAGTTGGGCTGTCAGGGGGGAGAGAGACAGAGAGAGACAAGCAGAGAATGAAGATAGATTGTCATGAACATAAAGTGCAAGAGGGACATCGCAAGATAGAGACATGCTTTATCTCTTCGGCGGGAGGGGCGAATGTAAATGCCACTATTACTAGCAAATGAACCCGGCAACTGGTGTCATCTGGGTGGAATAAACAAACCGTGGTTTCTATTTACAAATGTTAATAGCAGGGCCCTTTGAAAGGACCTCCATTTCTTATTATGAAAGTCTATTAGCGCCTGGACAAGCTCATAAACCCCAAATGGCTAATTGAGGCAGAGTTAATGTGTACTTAAAATAGATAGAGGAACAATTGTTTGTTTTTCTTTCTGATACAGGTGTACTTGATTAAGCTTTCCAGTTATTACAGACTAAGGTTTTGGACATTTCCTTTACTATGGATTAAGTAAATATCCAACACATCATAATAACTGATGTTAGGTTTGAAATATGCTATCCTTTGCTTCTCCTTGGCAAGCCATTTTCTTTTCAAGCCTTCTCTTTTATTCCTGTACTGTCATGTGCTACAGCAGCATAATAGAATGGCAGCCCTCTGCCAATCACTTGATAGAAAAAGGCCACTAACTCACGGTGCCACATGGCCTCTAGTTGGCTGATAATGAAACCAGTTCACACATTCCCTCAAGAATCCACGTGTATCCCTGTTGGCCCCCTGGAAACTCCGGGAGTGTAGTGTCGATGGCCATGGATGATTGGTTCATGTCTCTGAAAGATGTTCATAACAGAAAAATGTCTCTGTACCACCGGCATTTGTCCAAAGCAGATGGAGTGAGAAAAGTAGACGCATGCATTGTTTTTGGACCACCAGAGGAGCTTCAGTCGGCCACGTAATCTCCTGCATGCCGTGGGTATCAAGATTCCCTTGTACACATAACACTCGGTTCTCTCTTAATTGAGAGGCACTCTGCTACAGCAGCGCTTTCACGAGGTGGAAAATGGCAGGTCAGGATTAGCCAGGACCCCTCTTCCACCGCTAAATTGACTGTGAAGTAAAGACGTTTCCTCTACCTCGACCGTGGTCAGCCATTATGACACCACATTGGCCCATTCTGTAGAGTGGGGATTACTGATGTGGGTGTGTGTGTGTGTGGACGTGCATGCAAGTTTCCACAGGATGCCTAAAAAAAAGCCACAATAGAATACAGATTTAAATGGAAGTCTGCAGTAAGTGAATTATTGTAGTTGGAAAGGGGCAGATATGAAGTGATATTGCCGATATCATTATTGTTTAGTATCTGGAACAGCACATCGTACTCTCTCTAAATGTCACGCTTTTATCGTCGATGAATCTCGGATGTGCATGTGAATTAACTACCTCGCAGATTGGATGTTACTTCTGTGCCGAAACTGCAGGCTGTGTTTAGATGTGTTTGAATTGAAGCTAAAAAATGACTACATTAACTTGAATGGGAATTCCCAGTCCATTAATTACTCTTTATATTTCTATTGCTTCCACGTACTACAGTGGTAGAGTACATCCTTGAGTGACCTCTTGACTCGTGTAAAGGCAATGAATTTTTCCTCCCACAGAAATACAGCTTAATAGAAAACCCTCTTACCATAAAGAGCACACGTGCACCCTCTGAAGACAATTAAAACAGGCTTGCCCGGCTGTGAGGGAAATGACATAACATTTGCGAGGCTTCCTTGAGGGCCCGAGGCGAGAATCCCATTTAAAATGTCAGCCGTGTCCACAACTCTTCGTTTAATATATCTGTCCCTACTGTTAGCCCACGCGTTGTCCCGCGTTTGACCTGGTCGACCGGCCCACATTATACGCGCCGTGCTTCTTCTGCGTCCGTCACGGCCACCTGAGGAGTCAGTCTAGAGAGGGACGAATTAGACGACTTAAAGCAGCCCATAAAAAGGCGTCTGTGGCCGTAAGGCACGTGACAGGGCGAGGTGACAAGATGACGGTTAACCCGCCACTGCTAGAAGCTGCGGGACACTTGTTCACTCAAACATTCGCCCGTTGGGAAACAGTCGGTCAGCATCGTTCTCGTTCAGTGCTTAACCAGTCTGCTCCCTCGCCGCTCGTGTTCCGGACCGGCCGTTGTGAGCAGGGTCCAGGGACGTGTTAATTGAATTCAATCAGGCTGAGTACGGGGTGTTTTTACTGTGGACAGATTACTTAGAAATTCCCTGTCACTGACTGGAATGAACGACGAACCACGTTCCCCTCTATCATGTCTGAAACGGCTGATTTGAGGAGGGTTGTGCAAAATAACAGGATGGAAAGGTAGAGATGGAGAGAGAGAGAGAGAATGGGAGGTGAGTTCTCTGGCGTTCGCCTTACTCAGGCTTCAGTATCCATCTACCAAGAATATTCCCATAGACATAGGTTAATTGAAAGGATATGGTTTGAAGAGGGAGAATATCAAGGCTCCAAAATATATTTTCTCTGCTGTAAGCACTCAGCTAAACTGTTGACATTTTCCAAAAGGCGATCATTAAAATGGTAAATCAACGGGTTGCCCTCAGAATGTTTTTGCTACGTTTATTCTGTAAATGTAACCGATTAAGAACTAAACCACCTGCTGCCCAAACTTAATAAGGACTATGAAATAATTCCCTATTTGAACCTTTTAGATGATGCCAAATCCAATTGAAGTCAAATGTGCTTTTATCTTAGTCTTTCTTTTTTTTTTTTTATCCAAACCCACCATTTAAATGACTCAGCAGCAACTGCGCCGGGCAGACAATACCGTTCTGCATATGATAATCCTTCCACACAGCAGCAGGCTAGATGACAGTCGACATAATTCTTGGGGACTTTTATCTAAGGGGAGGGAGAGACCAGCGAAGCTGTAAAAATGACTGAATGTAGACATAATGGTGCGTGTTTAATCTTACCTGATAAGACTGAGGCAGCGGTGAAGAAAAGGCCTTAGGTGTTCAGTGTCACGGAGTATTTCCTGTGTCTCTGTGTCTTCGGGTTCCACTGCTAGTCGCCTTATAACTGGAGCGGTTCAAGCAAATGTGTGTGTGTGTGTCTGTGTGTTTGTGTGTGTATGGGTGTGTGCGTGTTTTTGTGTGCGTTTCTCCCTGTGTGTGGTCGTGTGTTTTTTTGGGTGTGTGTTTGAAAAGGCTGTGTTAATCTTACCGAACACTAGATAGACAGGAATCCACACTTAATATTGCTCTGTTTTATTTGACTGTTCAAAGGTTCTCACTTAGTAATTACTGTTTATCCGTCATTTCATTAGGCAAACAGATCAAAATGCAGTGATGTATGACGGACTCTATGAATGCAGGGCAGATTGGTAGAGATATGTTCTCAAGGAGTGTTCTTAGAATGCTCTTATATAATTATGCTAAACCATCATTGCAATTGCTTGTTTTAGTTACAAATGGCCACAGACCATGCTTAATTAGTCAGTCGTTGATTAGCAAGGTTAGTCCTCGGGTTGCCATGGAAACAAGGGGAGGAAAGTAGCACTTTTGTAAGTCATGCGGAGAAATGACAAACAATACCCATGTGAAAGGAACACTCCAGCCGATGTCTTTTTTCTGATGTCTGACATTCTGTGGCTGGTCATGGTCTAGTGAAATGATTCAAGTTCAAAGACCAAAAAAATTCAACACCTCCTAAACTGATTTCCCACATGCCGTGAGATAGTCTATTTCAGAATTAGATCAACCCAGTCTCATTGTATCAGCCAGTGTCAGCCGGCCAGCTACTTCTTTAGTGAGGTCCGGAAACAAACACTCACAGACTCATGCCACCACCTGTTCCGGAGTATGTGAATTCCGAGCGAGATTCAACGAAACCGATCAGTGCTCCATTCCTTTTAGGAATTATTTTCATGAAAGAGCTGGACGTTCAGTTGTCTGGAGGGTGGGGGGTTTAATCGCTGGTAATGTTAGTGTTGATCCGCCATGGCTTGGGGTCTCTACTTATATTGCAGATATTGGATCAGACACGACCCCTGTAGATGTCAGGTGGCCTCCACCTGTCACTTCGAGAGCCATATTGTCTTTAAATTGTAGACATTTCTCAAGCAAATATGGACAGTCACTGATTTCCTGTGATCCTTACAAGGGGGTGCGCGTCGATGAGGTCATAGAGGTTAAGGCACTAAAGAGAGAATCAAAGTGCCTGTTTGCATCCGTGTTGCCATGATGTGTATGTTCGGCAGCCCTCTCCCCCTCTCTGAAGCTCCTGGCGTGAATGCACCATCGCACTCACAAAACTAAATCCAGACAGAGGGATTCAGCCGCGATAAAATTAAATGAAACAGCATGGATGAATAATAGGACCCCCCCCCCCCCCACACACACACACACACACACGCAAGCACACGCGCGCAAGCGCGCACAACACGCTGTTAATTAGCTGCTGAGTTGTTTCTTTTGTAAATAAAACATTCATGGAGACACAATTAGCGGAGCCTGTTGACTGCTCGACAGCTGCGGTTGCCAGCTGTTTTAATGAGGGATGTAGGAGAGAGACCGTGATTGAAAAATGGCATGCGGATGGAAGAATATGCGGGGAGTGAGCGATGAAAGTTTCACTCAGCCCAGATGCTGACCAGGTCGTTTTTTCTTCTGTCCTTTCACCCGGATACTCTTAAGAAAAGAAGTAAAAAGAGAGGGAGGATCTCAGGGAGGATCCCATCCAGTCGTGTAGTAGTTCATTCCCACTGCCCTGAAGGCATGCAAACCACGTGTTTTAGATATTCAGTGCAGGTGTCCCATCATGGTCTCATTTGATAGCACTTGATAAGCTTATGTGTGGAATGGAAAATGGCCATAAGGCCAGGGAATTCCCTGTGAACCTATATTAGACCTATATTTAACCTCCGAACAGCCGAGTCAGTAATATACAGCCACACTGCTGATGTCTCGGGGGGTTGTTCCCCAGCCAAGTAGCAGGTCTGTGTAGTAGAGGGCTTCTGTTGGGGTCTACTAAAACAAAATTACAAATCAACTGTAATGTTAGCCACCTGCAATATAAAAAAAAATCTAATTCATGCAGTTTATAATAAAACTCAAATTGACTGTGATTGGGTAGGTAAAATATGAGGTTGTTTTTGTCCTACCATTGCTTTTTGGCTGGCCACTACAGTATCTGTACATTAACATATTTTTGAGCTAGTTTTAGCTCCTTTACCTCCTGGACATTGACATTTTGTGCTGTTTGAACAGGTCTTGAAGGCCAGTCAGTAAACTCAGAGGTGTCCTCTAATTTCCTGTCACCCTGTAATGTGAATGAGCATCCATTACGATGAAAACGGATGGCTCAGATAACTGGGTCAGTACCATTAGGTTAAATATATGAGATGGAGTCTTTAACACAGACTGAAATAACTGCGTATGTCTGTCTGGAGAGAGGTTGGAATTACACTTTGAGGAAGTAATATGACTTCAGAATAAAATGCAGGAAGTATGGTAGATAAGCTTCATGCCACTTTGATAAAGCAGCGCTACTTTCTAGTACCTTCTCTGAGCACAATGTGCCCACATTCTGGGGATGAAGCCATCCGTGAAACTACAGCCCTGTCTGCCCCTGGGTCAACAGTTGCGTGCTCCAGGCTCCTTGTTCTCATTCTGGGTGCTTGTGGTAGTGTGACTACGGCTGACTGTGCCCTCCCCTTGTCTTGCGCTGCCGCGGCTCGTACTGGGTCACAGCTGGTGCTCTGGAACGGTTGGGTGGACACTCAACTACAGCTACCGCTCCACCCATCCGTTTTATCCAAAGTGTTTGGTCGGTTGTTTGTTCGGCCTTTTGCTAGCGTACCTGTGCAGTTGAAATAGTTTACCTGAGGATTAATGGGTTTTGACGGGTTTTAGCAGCCCCTCTGTGGTAAAAATGCTAATGTTAACACTTGCGAGGGCAATTGTTAGTTCATGAAAGCAACGCTGGCAATTTACACAGATCTTACTAATGCCTGCAATGGATTTGAGTCCCCTATTCCCAGCACCAAAAAACATTTGAACGAAGAGCATATTTAAACTCCTTTGTGTTTTATGTGCTGAGAAATGTAATGCTCATTATAACAATCTCGCGACAGTCTTGCGACAGCCCTGTTAATCGACTTTTCCCTCTCTTTTTTTTCTCCACAGCGGACGACTGCACGGATTGGTCGGTGGACTACTTGAAATACAAAGTGCTTCTGGGGGAACCGGTGCGGATTAAATGTGCTTTATTCTATGGATATATCAGAGCCAACTACACCCACTCTCAGAGTGTAGGACTAAGCCTTATGTGGTACAAAAGTACGGGACATGGGGACTTTGAGGAGCCCATCTCCTTCGACGGAATCCGAATGAGTAAGGAGGAGGACGCCATTTGGTTCAGGCCCACCGAGCTCCATGACGTCGGCCACTACTCCTGCGTACTGAGGTGAGTTGATACGTTGCGTCCCACTCAACCCGGGGCTGTTTAGGGCCAATGAAGAAAGGTCAGAGCTTATTCCATTGTCCCTAAGCGCCCAGTGAGAATCGTCCGTCTCCCTCTCAGTACGGCCGGTGTTCAGGGCCAATCCCGGTGTCCATCCGCCCCCCCAGTCGTTTACATGGCAGATGTAGTTAAAAAAATGACGGAGAGGAGTTTCTGCGACCTACAGTGCACATATAAATCACTGGGCTTTAAAGTCCTCCCCTGCAGATTTCTAATTAATTCTGTAAACCTTAGCCAGAGGAGCGCTGGACTTGGGTCAACACCGTTAGAGGCCTGGCCCTTCCTCACTTAACATGTTACTTTTTTTTTCTCTCCCTGGGGGAGGGGGCAATAAGATATTAAGTGCCATTGGCGGACCCATAACTCGTGGGTTCGCAAATCCCGGTCTTCAACGCACCGCGTACGGAGTCTGGAGAGGAGCGAGCGAGCGAGGGGGACGGGCAGTAATTCACGGCATAGATCAGGGGAGAAAAGGAGACGCGCGGCGAGAAAGGTCAAATGAAATAGATTCCAGCAGGCCGTGTCCACCTCCTCCTCTGTGATGAATGAACTCACCTGTCTGACAGCCTTATGTTGTCCATATCGTTGTGACGTTTCCGGGTTCCTGGTTCGTATTGGGAGAGGAGTGGCATTCATTAAAAGTAAAGGTTGTTCCCAGGTGAGTGGGGGCCAGAGCCGGTGCCTTGAAGTCTATAGCAATCTGCATACCCAGCTCGGGAATGTCGCTCGGTTTAACTTAATCTTTCAGGAAGCGCCATCCTCCGCTTTTCAGAAACGCTGTAAAACTGCTTTATGATTTACCTATAGATTTGTGAAGACTGTCGAAGCTTGTGAAATATCACATTGTTTCTGTTTTGATTGAGCTGTCTCTTTTTAAAAAGGTCAAGCTTGTCTATCAAATCTGATGAAATAAAAACTCCTGGTTCCGCTCTGCTTCCCAGGGACTGCAGATGGGGGTGGCTGACGGGGTACCTGAAGACACAACACATACCCAAAAACACACCCACGTGCGTGCGCTTACTAGCGCAGCCAGTGTGACCTCTCTCCTTTTCAGCCTCAGTTCAGCTGAGAGAATTTGGCCCGGCGTTCAAAAGCATCATAGCACATTCAATCCTCTAGCTAGACAACGAGCGTGGCTCAGAGAGTGAACACACGAGCGGGAGCCATTCCAATCTCCCAACTATCGTGATTCTCGACTCGATTCAGCGCCACGTTAGACTGTGTAGCTTGCCGCTGGAGGGGATGGGGGGGGGGGGCCCAGTCATTCAGCGCAGGGTTATTGTGTAATCAGGCCGAAATACTAGAGCCAGGAGATTTGATTTGGGTGAGTGTGTTGATTTGCAGCTAGTCACAACCGTTTACAGCAATTAGGGTCAACACTTACTCTACCGTAAGGAAAATAATAATCCCATTGTTTGTTTTGTTTCCGCCACCCTCTACCTGTGAACCCTCCGCTAATGTCCTGGCGGGCACTTCTGGATGCGATCGGTTTAATCCAGCTACGTGCTTGAATTGAACAGTTGACCGTATGGACCGGGCGAGCGCGCGCGCACCATTCCCCGCGTGCAAGGCCTCTGCTGTCACACGTCACACGCCCGCCTCTTTAAGATGTGACCATGTGGCGCTCCCCGTGGCGAGAGGTCTGCTTTCCTTCCATGTCCTCTAGCTGGCAGTCATTTAGTTAAAATTCCATACCAAGTGAACAGTTCAGTGCACCACCGCTTTTCTCAAACGCGTATTGACGTCGATTGTTGCCAATGTTAGTAGATAAATACAGTTCTGTTATCTTTTTGAATCGTTTTTTAAATAAGGCAATATGTGTCCGGAACTGCAAAGGAATGTTTGCGACTGTAACAAACCTTTTTTCGAGCCAGTAGACGTTCACTTCCTGGTTACATGGCATTGCTCTGCAGCGACGGGAGAGCCAGGGCAACTTATTGTACGATTGAGAGAGAGAGAGAAAGTATTGAGAGACAAGGAGTGAGTGAGTGAGACGCAGAGTCACACGCAACAGTGAAAGCTAGACAGAGAGGCAAAGCGAGAGAGAGAGAGACAGCGAGAGGGAGAGCGTAAAATCCTTTGTCTGCAGGGGACTATATAATCCTGGATGCATTTTCTCCGGCTGAGGTTTACCACTTCAATAGAAATGAATGTATAGAACTGCTATACATAGAATAACCCTGCAATTTGGCCCAGGCATATTTTTTAAACCTTTCATCCTCAGAGAATTCTTCTTTAACTCGTGCCTAAATGCTTATTCGTCTATTCAATGCGCAGTACCATCGTCCCCGAATGACAGCGATCTAAGACACAATATTGCCCGCTTTAACGCGACCCACCCTCCGTCCGCTCTCGTCAAGTTCCCCGCTGCTGTAACTGTTAGGTATTGTTGTCGTGTTGACAACCTTGGTAAACTATGGAAATTGAATGAACAGATCTCCAAAAATAGTGTGCACTGTATTTATGGAGGTATGAGTCATACGTCATACCCTCTGTTCTGGCCCAAACGTCGCATCACCAGCGCAGAATCCCGGCTCCTTATGTCGCAGCTTTGCATTTTCCCGCGTACTAAGTCCCTGGCATACGTTCAAATATTGAATTCGGATAAGGCAGTTGGCACAATGGGAAAGACAAAAGGAGTAGGGTTGATGTTGTGGAGAGAAGGGATTAAGATCTGGGTCTTTGAGGAGGGTATGGAATGAATCATTATTCGTTTTGTAGGCCACACCAGCAGAATGTGTGTCTTAATTTGGGAATATTCCTATCGCACCTCAATCCGTGTTGCTATCTGGGTTTCTTCTCTTTAGCTGCGTTTCTCTTTTTTTTCTCCTTTCTTCTTCTTCATCTATTAGTTTCGGTGCTGTATCTTTGATCGTTAGAGACGCTGTATGTGTTCCAGTTGACACAGAATGACCTTGTACTTTGCTATAGAGCATAGTTAATAAGGTATGAGCATTTTGTTTGAGCCCCGGAGTGATCCCCTATAGCCTTCCATTGAACTGACAAGGTTATCTTCCTCGTTCTTTTATCTACATCCAAAACCTAGGGCTTAGGGGTAAAGTTGTGAGTTGGGGCTGTAGCAAGGGTTAGGTTTTTCCAGGGTTCATGTTCGGTTTTTGAGGGCTACAGTTAGCGTTAAGTTAAGTTTAGGGTTATGGTTAGGTTTGGGGGTTAGTGATGGAATAGGGAAGATTTTGAATTGAAATAATGCTTGGGATCTGTGTGTGTGTGCGTGTGGCTTGGGCGCATGCACGTGTTGCTTCGTGTGCTTTGTTCTGTGTGTTGTCCTGATCTCCGGTCCGCAATGCATCTGCTCAGCTGCCCGAACAGAACTCAGAGGTCACCAGTGTTGACAGCAACAGAAGACACGTCAGGCTACGTGTGCTGGACCCTTCTCCCCAGGGAGAGCCCACTGCTGACAGAAACATAATGAGTCTCTCATCTGTGGGTTGAATCAGCCTTAATACAGCTTAATGACAGAGGAGTTGAATATAGCCACAAGACAGGGGAGTAGAATACAGCCATATGACAGGAGTAGAATACAGCCATATGACAGGAGTAGAATAAAACCACAAGACAGGGGTGTAGAATACAGCCATATGACAGGAGTAAAATACAGCCATATGACGGGGGAGTAGAATGCAGTCATATGACGGTGGAGTAGAATACAACCACAAGACAGGGGTGTAGAATACAGCCATATGACAGGAGTAAAATACAGCCATATGACGGGGGTGTAGAATACAGCCATATGATGGGGGAGTAGAATGCAGCCATATAACAGGAGTAGAATACAACCACAAGACAGGGGTGTAGAATACAGCCATATGATGGGGGAGTAGATTACAGCCATATTATGGGGGAGTAGAATACAACCATATGGCAGGGGAGTAGAATACAGCCATATGACAGGGGAGTAAAATACAGCCATATGACAGGGGAGTAGAATACAGCCATATGACAGGGGAGTAGAATACAACCATATGACAGGGGAGTAGAATACAGCCATATGACAGGGGAGTAAAATACAGCCATATGACAGGAGTAGAATACAACCATATGATGGGAGAGTAGAATACAGCCAAATGACAGGGGACAAGAATACAACCATATGACAGGAGTAGAATACAGTCAAATGATGGGGGAGTAGAATACAGTCATATGATGGGGGAGTAGAATACAGCCATATGACAGGGGAGTAGAATGCAGCCATATGATGGGGGAGTAGAATACAGCCATATGACAGGGGAGTAGAATACAGCCAAATGACAGGGGAGTAGAATACAGCCATATGACAGGGGAGTAGAATACAGTCATATGACAGGGGAGTAGAATACAGCCATATGACAGGGGAGTAGAATACAGTCATATGACAGGGGAGTAGAATATAGCCATATGACAGGAGTAGAATACAGCCATATGACAGGGGAGTAGAATACACCCATATGACAGGGAGTCAGAAAAGTGAGTAGTGCGATGCTCAGAGTCATATGTAGGTCACCTTTGTTTTCATTGGTTTTATATGCCCCCACCCCCCCACCAGCGACAGTTCTGGGCAGAGCATGCAACGTACGTATGACGAGACAGCCTGCGCGCACGCGGCGGAGACAAACATCGCTGAGCCCTGTGGCGATGCCTGCCGCAGGCTCGCCGTTAACGGTTTCTCCGGAACAATCCACAGAAGATATCCACAGCGCCGAAACAAGGACCAGGGTTGATGGCGTCAGCCAGCCAAGAGACGTGACAGAGGCCCGGGTTGGTGGGGGGGGGGGGGGGGGGGTGTATTCCACAGCAGGTGGCTGTTCAAACGCATTCCCCTTGTGTTATTAATGGCGTCGAGGCATGTACCTCAATGCCTTAGCTGTCACCAGATCCGGCAGCGGGGGAAAGACAGGATGAGGGACCGACGCGGCGAGGGAGGGGAGTTTGGGGAAGTGCTGGAGGGAGAGGAGGGCAGGGAGGGAGGGTGGCTGAGCCCCGGAGCCCGGCGGTTCCTGGATTAGTATTCCACAGGAGGACCCGGCTGGTGATTTCTCAGAGAGGCGGACAGTCAAATGGGACATCCAGGGACACTCTGTCAGTCAGCCACCAGTCAAGCTCTGTCCCATTGATCCAGCCCCGCTGTCACAGCCAATCAGAGGCCGAGACTAAGGAGATACGACTGGATGGGAAGTGAAGTGTATGATGTATTCCGACCCGTGCTCCTCTAAGGTGCGCCTGGCAGCTAGCTGGATGTGTGCTGTTAGTTAGGGGCAGATGTGTGCTGTTAGTTAGGGGCAGATGTGTGCTGTTAGTTAGGGGCAGATGTGTGCTGTTAGTTAGGGGCAGATGTGTGCTGTTAGTTAGGGGCAGATGTGTGCTGTTAGTTAGGGGCAGATGTGTGCTGTTAGTTAGGGGCAGATGTGTGCTGTTAGTTAGGGGCAGATGTGTGCTGTTAGTTAGGGGCAGATGTGTGCTGTTAGTTAGGGGCAGATGTGTGCTGTTAGTTAGGGGCAGATGTGTGCTGTTAGTTAGGGGCAGATGTGTGCTGTTAGTTAGGGGCAGATGTGTGGTTGGCTGGGGGGGGTGAGTGACCGAGCGGGGGGAGACACTGCATGTCCTATTTGTGGAAATCCTTTTTAGCACAAACTGGTAGCCTCCTTTGTCTGCCGTTTGGTGAGAAATACCTTTCTTTTTCTTGAGCAATTGCGTGCGTGCGCACGCACACACACACGCACACACCCCCGCACACACAAGCTCTTACTAGATGAGGGGCACTCCCTGTCACGGCCCTGCCGAGAGAGTGATGTGGGGAATTTTGTTATAAATTCATTCGCTATCAATTATGGAATCTTCCCACTGTTTAAACTCATCAGCGAATACATGGTCCATTAAAACCAAATGATGAAGTACGTTGTTAGGCAAATTAGAGGCATTTATTTTATCTCAAGGAAACGGTGAACTCTAGTTTTTTTGTAACAGTCAAGGTGTGTAGGTTTGTCTACGAGGTCAACTAGTTTCCACAGTCAGAAATGCATGGGGATCTTTTCAAAGTTCCTAAACAGTGTGATCAGGATAATATTGAAATTGTGAGCCTTTGTTTATTAGATAATCTGGTCAGAGCACCGCTGGGTCATAGAACTGGGATTAGGCGTGTGTTGGTGTAATAAACAGAATGGGTTTGGTTTTCTTCTTATCCATGTGTCATTTTAACAGGTTAGGCTATATATATATATATATGAAGAGACAACTTTCAGTAACACACCCATCTCTTCTGGTTCCCCTGAGAACCCCTTAGGTGACTGTGCATTACAGTTCCAGGCATTAAATCAGACCGGGTGAGAAGAGCATCACTGACGATTGCCTGATGATCTTCCTTGATGTTTTCCTTCCCAGACATTTCTGAAGCATGTTAAGTCATCCTTTGGAAAAATGTACATGACCTCTTATTCAGAGTATTCGTCTGACTATCGTAACTCCAGTTAAAAAAAGTGAACAATGGTCGTTGATTGCTTTTTCGTTTATACATGGAGACGTCCCGAGAAACAATTTGATGTCAACATTTGAGTAAAAAAGGAATCCTCAGTTTAAACTTGGTCTCTACCCAGTAATGATACAGTGATGATGAGCTATTAAACAAGTAGATCTTAATAGTCTAACCAGCCTTATGTGCTTTTTGTCAGGTTTCCTAAGGCCTGTCTCTGGACCCGTCCCAAATAAGTGCCTATTCCCTACATGGTACATGGTTAGTATAAAGGCCGTCAATGGGGACTCCTTCTTGATGTAATTGGAATAGGATTTAATCCAACGGATGCATGTGTTAGGGTCTGCGCCAATCTATTAGATACCCTTCATGGTTTTACTGATTGGAGATTTGTCCCATGCTCTTGCTTCAATTCCTTTTGATTAAGCCTGAAAACCCAGAGGCTGAATGCAGCAGGAAATGGTAGGCCGGGACTTTGCTGGGGAGATAGTCGGCGGCGCCGGCCGGGGTTCTGTAACATGCCACGTTGCCACCAGCCACCGCCGCGTCCCCCAGGACGAGCCGGGGACGATTCTCCGAAAGGTCACATTTGTCTAATTTCTTCGGTGTTAATTTTCCCTGGTGTCTCACCGGTCGCAGGCCACACGCGGTGTTTGTGTGTGATGGACATTATCTCTATAGAGTATCTGGTGTTGTTAACAGGGTGGTTTGGATCCTGAATGTGGATTGGCAGTAGGCTGCGGTATATCAGACCTTATACCCGAAATGTAGTTCAAAATAGCAATGAATTACCTTGCGAGGACAGCTTGTAGCTGTGATATATTGGTCATATACCGCAGGCAGCTATTGCATGATTCTGTCAGATATTTCTCTCTGGGCTCCGTCTGAACATTTTTGTTTATTTCATGCCCTGATCTGAATTATGCCCAAGCCCAATGTATTCACAAATTGCACTGTAAGTAGCCCAATCCAAGTGTGAGCTTGCTGAGAAAGGCCTCAAACAAGACTCGGGCCAGCAGTATCTGATAGCAGAGACACTGACCTTCTCTCTTCATATCTGATGGGGTTCTTATCTGGCAGACAAAATGTCAGAATGCAGTTCCTTCCACAGCAGAAACCAATTGACACATGCCTCCCTTGTCACTCCTCCGACCATACCGCCCCCCCCGACGCTGTCTGCGTATCCTTCCATCCCTCCATCGCTTGTAGCGACACACCAGCAATACTGCAGCTGTCACTCAAGGGACGAGCTAGCCGTGAGCGGTGAAAAGGGAATGATCAAAAGTGCTCTGGAACTTTGAACTTTAAAGAACTTTAAATAGGGAAATTACTGTTCTACTCTGAATTTGTGCCAACTGAACGGTCGCCTCAGTGTTGTTGTTTTTTTTTTATATGCATTGTATTTCTTAGTGGCCATACATTTTGCCCCAAGGCTTTGGGAGGACAAATAAATGAGGTCACAGGAAAATGAAATGGAGCCAGTTTGTTTCATACTAGTTGTGGAATCTGGTTGGAAAATGCAGGGTTGGAATGAAATTATTTCCCTAAAGGCACCGTTCACTAAGCGATTGTGAACTAACACAATTACTGACCAAGACAGAATAGTGCTGGTTATAATGAATAGCACGGCTTGAGATCCCACAGCCAAGGCATTGTGAAATCCTCTCAGTCAAATGGATTAGATTGCTCTTCTCTACCATACCTGTGAAGACAAACGAAAATGACCATAGATAAGATTGGTCTTCTTTACCATACCTGTAGAGACAAACGAAAACGAAGATGTGTGCAGACAGGAAGGCATGATGAATAAAGAACATTGTTGATTTGCTTGTGTATCCAGTCACATCATGCATAAGAAGCAGCTGAGAGTTCATATTCGGACATCCTTCCATCTTATCCTGTATCCTCGGTCTACATGCTACGTTAAACACAAGGTCGTGACCTAGAGGCATTCTACTATCCCATAACTCTTTGCGCCACTATTCCACTGGGGGCCGGCTTACGCGCTTGGTGTGACAAGGAGTGACTGGTAGCCACACAAATATATTGCTGTCGAAATAAAAAAATTGTTGTTGTGAATTTCAGCTATCTACGCCACGAAAACATAGCATGCTGCAATTGCTTTACTGCTTCACTCCATTCTATTAGTTTAGACATTTAAAAAGTAATCTACAGACAGTTATCAACTCAATTTCCTGACCGCCGGTCATGTTTTTGAACAAATCCTGTGGAATCCAGCAGAGCGCTGGTGCCATGAATTTAGTAACTTTGCTGTATTGTTGAATCTAGCCTGTGTGGGCGAGGTGTGTCGCAGAGAAGTTTATCCAACTGAAGCTTCTCGAACAGCTCCAACGGACCGGAGTGTCATCAACCGTGACGTCTGACCGCGCGTCCTTTCATCCATCCGTTTCCCTCCGTGATGCTGCATGGGACTCAGACTATCCTCAAGCGGGCGCGTGGGTAAACAGTGTCGGCTCGCTCTCCTGTCGCTGGAGATGGAGGCTAAGTGGGGGCCTGTTGGCCCGCGGTCAGGTTTGGGGAGTGGGTAGTTAATCACCTGGCCTCGCGTGCTGACAGATGAGTTATGGAGCCAGCCACAGGTAGGTCCTCAGTCCTCCCAAATGCCCCTCGCCACCTCCCACCGCGGCAAACCGCGCCGCCCTGACCTTCACGTGGGTCATAAATAAAGCGCCGGCCATAAAATTCTGATTTAGGGTAATCTGTAGCCCTGGCGTAGCTGGCCGCGGGGCGCAGGTCGTCGTGAAGGGGCGAATCATTCAACTTCCCCCCATGGGACGGGGCAGGTGCCGGCTGGCTGGTTTTCCGTTGTCCGGCTGGGCTGGCATATCTTACAGCCGAACCCAATGTGCCCAAAGGGGATGGGCCGACGTCCATGGCACTGGGCTCACAAGCGTAAGGGAGATGTCCATGTGACGTCTTGCTGAGTGTCCATCTATTTATGCAAATATCAGCGGGTTTGTTTAGGATTGAACAGAGTTGGACAGTTGTCCAAGTTATCTTTTCATCAAGTGACAGGGATTTATTGTACACGTTAATGAATTATAATAAAAATCACAGTTCTTTATAGCTATAATGAGAATCAACAAGTGTTTAATATCCTGCTCTATTAAAGTAGAACTTGCAGATATTTTAATTAAGATATCCATCATTAATTAATCCCAAAGGTATCTTGCGATCGGCTGAGAATTATTCAACATTAATTCTACTGCTCTTTAACTATAATATCCCAGGTATCAGATATTAAGTTACGGGGAATATGTCCCATCTTTCTTGTGAAACCACAGAGGGAAAAGAAGAATTAATGACTTGATGTAATGATTTTGGCAAGTTGGGCCATCTTGGATATCTTATTTCAAGCCGAGTATCTAATTTCATCTGGAACAATCTGGGATTAAACATTTATCAAGCTTCTGAAATGATGATCATGCCCCAGTCATAATTAGGTTGCAGATAGCCTAGTGTTTACAGCATATGACCAGTAACAGAAGAATTGTAGATCCAGTCCCAGGGCTGGCAAGGTGAAACATCTGAGCCAGATATTTAACGCTAATAGGGCTTGTAAATCTCTGTTTAAATGTAAAAATAGCGTATTCACTTTTAAACAACAGCAAAATAGTACACGTCATACCCGAAATAAAAACCGGCATTTGTAAAAAAAACAAAAAAAAGAAACAAAAAAGAGGGATGTGTGTGCTGGTCTGCTACTCTATTTCTAGATTGTTCATTTTAAGGCAACATTGTTTCTGTCGTGGCGAGGTGTTCACTTCATTGTTGACCTCCTATCCGTTTCTCTTTCCCTGTCTTATATTGCAGCAGCTCTTCCTGTGATGGAAACAAATCCACCATTTGCCCTCTGGCTCTCTGTGTGCAAACTGTCAGCAAAGACTTTCTCCGCTCAAATGTGAACTGCATTGCCCTGACATTGCACAGCAGCCTCTCGTTAGCTCGCAATGACAAGCTGTCATTAGCATTACCTTGTTATAACTCTATATTCCAATGCATACCCACCTGAGTTTGTTAGGAGACATAATACAGCGGCCTATGCACTTCCTCAACGGCCCACGTCTTGTTATGAACACTGGCTAATGCGTTTATAGTGGACTGGCCGGTGTGTTTGTCCGGGCCTTGTTGTCTCAAGAGGTGGTGCGGGTTTAATTCAATGTGGTGCCCATCTCCACCCTCCCGGCTCCCTTGCTCAAAAAGCTGTGTGACTGATGCGAAGTGCCGGAAAGACATCGTAGGACAAAGTTTTGGCCTGGGCCATCGATCACTCAACAGCAGGCTGACACCATACTCTTTCCCTCCCACTGGGAGAGTTTATCAGCACTGCCCAGAATATTTAACAGAGGGGGGAGAGGACCCGGGGGATCTCATTTGCACAGGTGTCCATCTGGTATAAGTTGTCTGGGATTATCTCCACATCATGTCGCATTTGCATCCTCGGCTTCATAAAATGGGCCCGCTTAATTGGACAACCTGCAGTGACCGGTCCACACTGTTTGACGATGGGTGGAGCGTCCCTTTATTTGCCGCTTGCTAATCTGCAAGGCTGTGCTAATGCTTCAGCAATTATAGAAGGACTTTACTTTTTTTTCATAATTGTTTGTTGGTTCTGCCTCAGATCTGTGTAACCAGCTTTCGCCTCTGATGTTACCCAATAAGGTTTTCCTAAACGTTGTCATTTGTCGAAATCTGTAGACCGAAAGGATTTGCCACAGAGAGCTGATTGATGCAGTGTTCTCCCTCTTGAAGAACCAGGTCACACAGCTACTGAAGGTAGTTGTGATTGGTGGCAGTCTTGTTAGCTGTACTGTGTCTGCATTAACGTGGACCAAAGGTCACACCCATTAAGCTCATTGATCATATTCAGGTGGTTTGTCTCTTGAACATTGTATGGGATTCCCTGCTCACTCGATACCACATCCCATTAATTCCAATGATTCACGGATCTTTACCTAAAAATCACTTGTCTTAAGTCAAAGGCCAACTTGTTTACTTAAACATAAATGAAGACCCTACTAAAATGATATAATTATATGGCTGTGGAAGGGCTGTATAGCGATCAAACCGGAGCTCCTTGCCAATTTCCCGCCTAAAATGGTGTACCCAAATCTAAATGCTTGTAGCTCATGACCTGAATATAGTAGAAACATATTTTTGGTTCCATTTGAAAGTTTGTAGGAATTATAAAACAATGCAGGAAAGTATAACTCTAACCAAAATAAAACAAACCAAAAACATGTGTTTTTTTGTAAAAAACAAAATTCCTGTTTGAATTGCAGTGGGGAAGGCCAAACATGGATTATTAACCTGGAGGAACTTTCCACTTGATTCAGTAGAAGTCAGCAGGATCTGAGTAAAGTTTCATGGCCATTTGATATAAAATTCAGTGATCTACTTAGTCATTTTTAAAGCAAGGCCAAAGTGTCCTTTCCAGATTGACCACTTTGTGCCAAATTGGACACAATTTTCAAGTTCATACATACACAGAACAAACAACAGTGCAAAGGTGATTAAAATAAGGGTTACACACTCCCAGGAATGTTATACATGATGGAAAATTACCTTCCCTTCATAAAGGTACTAACAGGAGGCGCAGGCGGATCCAATGATCTAACATATGTGGTGTTTGCATCATATGTGATCTAACATCATAATTGGTGTTTGCATCATATGTTAGATCACCACATATGATGTTAGATCATAAGTGGTATCTATGCCTCCTTACACACATAGATAGTAGGCAAACACTTGGTAGGAGTAGAAAGAAAAAGAGTAGAATAGGATGGCGTCACAGTGGGGTGGGGGTCAAGAGCCAGAGGGACCTCCTGAATCACTGTTGGGTATTCGGGTAGAAATATGGGAATGAATAGGCCATAAGAAACAGCCACAAAATGGCATAGCCAAATCACATAGACAATTGGTTACATATAAGGACATTATGAACTGAAATCTACTATAATGACGTGACCCAATTTTAAGTAAGACACTCAGAAACTATATCACATAGCCTAACATGGCCTAATATGCTAATGCTAATATACTCTATGTCTTGGGTAATCTATCTTATTGTACTCACCAAGTTGTTTGAATCACAGTCCATGATTTCTTCTAAAAATCTAGTCCAAATTGGTCTCTGATGTTTCTTTTCCACTTAGGAGTAGCCATTTAAACTTTAATGGCAGAGTATAGTTTCGTGAGCAGCGGCAGCTATGCGTCTTGCGCAATAGTCAAGTTTGGTTGAAGATTTGTGGGGGTGGTGCGCCCTCTTGGTGTGTCCTGTGTGTGCATCTGAAAGTGATCGTTCAACAATTGCCGTAAAGTGTGGCTTGTGTGCTCTCAACCTAGCAAGTTTCAAATACATTGGTTGTCGTTTGAGGAAAATACATGCTACAAAACACAAAAAAAATGCGTAAACGGTGCCAGACTGCATGTCTTTGTTGACATCATGCGAAGCATAGAGGCCACGTAGAAGGATAAACTATGTCTGGTTAAATGCTAGAGACTCTCTTCTTTTCAGAAATGCCAATTATGCTGTGTTAAAACCTAGAAAGGGTTTTGAATATCATGAATAGTTTTGCGCTGAGTTGATGGATTTCGCTGTGAAGAACATTAATCGTTTTCGATTATAAAAACAGATTTTATCAAACAAAAGATGCTTTGCTATATCTCTGGGACCATTAAGATAAGAAATCAGAAGAAGTCGGCCCATTCTAATTACAAAAACCAGCGACCTTGGTGCACTGTTGTGTGGATGTTGACTATACTCAAACACTTGATTAGGAGTTAGTCGCTGTAATACCTACGTAAAATTGTATACTGCAGTTAGATTAATGAGATTCTAAGCTTTCCGCACATATATAATATGCCTTTAAAAAAATAAAAAATAATCCACACTTCGCACACTTTGTGGCATAAAGGTTTTGGTGTCCCGGCTGCGGTATGCCTGTTAAGAACAGGTTTTAATGAACGTGTATCACATATTAATTGTTCATCACCGTCAAGTCAACGTTTTTGTCGAACCAAACCAAGATGCCATTTTTAATGGAACGGTAGTGAAAACTGTTTTGGGATCAGACGTTTTGTCGATGAGCAAATCGACCGAATGTCGGCCCCGTTCCATCTCACTCCGTAGACATCCACTGCCCGGCTGCTGGTTTCCGTCTCTCAGCGGGGAGTGGAAATGACATCCTGATGCTTGGGATTGACACATCCGATGGGCAACCGTGTCCGTGTCCATGGGGGGGCGGGGGGTGGCACCGTTGTTTTATACTGGACTGGGTTATCAAACCGGGTGTTCACTTTAGGCTGCCAAAATCTGAATGTCCGCTCTAAATTTTGAATGCTTATAGGCTTCATTCTATCGGGTCTGACCAGTTACAGAACATCACTTTTGGCAAGTAATTTTCTACTTGCTTGCGCTGTATTTGCATAAGGCGTCGAAACAAAAGATTCAATCAATCTTAGGTGCTGTCGACTTTCAGCACTGCCGCTCCGCATTAGCCCCCCCTTCCTCACCGTTCTCCACCTCTCTATTCCCTGGGTTTCCTTTGTCTTTTGCCAAAGCAAACGTGTGATCTCCGGGTTCATCTCTCCCGCACCACATTCACATTCATCCTTAGATACGTGAGCAAACACAATGCAGTTCTGTATGAATTTGTGATGGTTTAGACAACAACAATGGATTATTCTTCAAATTGGGAGACAGTGCCAGATGGCTCACTCCATCTGAGCATCTTAAATCAAACAAGTCCTTAAAACTGAATCAGTTCAGGTAATCATTTGTAATTCATCAATAACAGCCACCATACTGCAATGATTTGAATGTGACACTCGTATACAACAATGATTAACTTTTTTTTTTACTTGTTTGTTTACTTGCATTTTGCAGGAATTCCACATATTGTATGAAAGTGTCCATGGCTCTGACGGTGGCGGAGAACGACACAGACCTCTGCTACAACTCCAAAATGAGGTACTTCGAGAAAGCGGAGTTGAGTAAAAGTAAAGAGATCACCTGTCCGGACATTGAGGATTATATACAGCCTGGGAAGGAGTCTGATATAGTATGGTACAAGGTAAGTGACAGCTATTTACAACAGTAAACCTAGCAAATTTCTGATTGACTGTTTTAGTAATGGAGTAAGGAAGGATTTTCCATGATGATTTTCAAAACTTGGCCTGTTTTTTAGTCCTGGACTTAAATTGTGTCTTGGAAACTGTCTTTAGGTGTTGGTATTTATCATATATGCAACAGCCTGTCAGTGTATGATTAGAACTATATTATCAAATGAATGGATTAGAATAATTAGATCTCTTTCTAGACCTTTTTATTTTCTATACCTTAATTATGTTCTTTATTAATACATACAGGCAGGGTTGGGTAGGTTACATTTTAAATGTAATCTGTTACAGTTAAAGGTTATCTGTCCAGATTTGTAATCAGTGACGTAACTTTTTGATTACTCAAACTCAGTAACGTAATCTGATTACTTTCATATTAAGAGGCATTTGAAAAAAAATTTGGAATAGCCTATAACCAACTGAACACCTTTTGTGGGATCAATCAATGTTAGAGTTTACATAGCTGCCCAAAAACAGAATTCGCATTTTACCTTATGGGTTGTATAGGCTACAGCGCCTTTGGAAATGGGTTTCTAAATCATTGCTTTTTACTTCAATATGATTGGGCTACATCTCTACATTACAAGCTTAAGGTCTGTCAGATATTCAATTAATCCAATAAACCTCTTCCAGAATCTTATCTAATCTTTATCTGAACATAACCCAAAATCTAATGATGCTTAAGCATGTTGTGTTATTTGTGTTTTATTCATGTTTTTAATTGCTTCAGAACATTGTTGGAAAAATAAATGGCAATTACTCGAAAAGGGTATTGACATTGTTGTATATAAAAATTAAGATATCCTTAGCATTTTGCTCATAAACCAAATCTGAAGTAGTCTGATGAGTTGCTCCACAACCAACATTGTCAAAATGTTGCAGAAACCCCCTAGGCACGTGAATGCACCAGCATAGAAATAAGATTTACCCACGCAAACGGAACCTGCGATTATTACGGCCACCAGTGATGGATTTAAAAAATGCAAATGAAAGAAATAAACTGTGATTATAAACCTGCACTATTATCTTAAAGTAAATCACGTCAGCAACCAATGATAACCAATTAACACAATTTTCAGAGATGCAAAGCAAGCAGAATCACACGGCCTACCTGTATGGGAGGAGTTCATATGGCCGCGTCAAATGCAAATAATCATCCTTTGGCAGAGTGCTTCCCAACACGCCTTTCCTACTTAAATGTCGTGGTAAATTCCAGATAATGTTTTATCTTGAAGGCAGCCCCATGTTACTGCTATCTAACAAATAGTTGCCTAATCTATTAAACAATTCCTGTAAAAGTTATTCGGTGCAACTCGTCCTGGCTGGGTTGTTCGGTGCATTTGACAAATAAACCTTGAAACTTGAAAAATATATAAAACTAGGTAGGCCTAATGACTATCATTGTTCTGAGAATCATGCGTTGAGTAGATAACTAAAGAACATTTTATATGACTCGGCTAATATTAACCAAGATATACTCATCCAGCCAGCCATCCAACCAACCAAAACCGGAGACATTTAAAGTAGCGCTTCCTCCGTCACTAAACTGGTTGTGCACGTCCACCTTTGCATGCATGATGATCAAACACACAACTGAGGCGCGCATTTCATATTTTGGTTCAAATAATAATGTTTTTGTAACATTAAATAATAAACTCGAACATATGTGTGATAATTATTTCGCGCACCTCTTCTTTTTCAATTGAAGTAATCGAAAAGTAATCATAGTTTTTTTCAAAAGTATCTGTAATCCGATTACAATATTTTTGTTGGTATGGTAACGGATTACAGTTACAGTTGTTTTGTACATGTAACGGATTACTTGTAATCCGTGACTCTCCAACTCTGCATAGAGGTACGTGACGTCTAAACACCGATGTGCCTTCTTCATTGCCATTCACCTAAGGCCGGTCAGGTGAATGTTCTAATATGGTTAAAACTGTCATTTATTTGTCATGCTACTCAAACGGTATGGGAAAAGGTGTTCACGGCCCGCAGACAGGACAGAAATAGTCTTCAAAACAAAGAAATAAACTCCTCCTCATTTCCCCCTCCTCCCATGGAACACAGAGGTGATCCTCAGACAGAAGTAGCTATCGGATTGGACTGTTTGCCCCCCCCCCCCAGCCCAAATTGTAACAGCAGACTGACAGAGTAGCTGATCGAGGCCATGGGCCAATTCATCAAAAGTACTTGAGTGTCACATTAGATGGGAACAGTGCTTCTTCAGTTGGCTAGTATATCAAATTAAAACATGGATAATGACTGTGGCCCCAGAACCTCTTAGTTATTTGCTCTGTCTCCAAAAGCCAAGTTGATTGAATTCTGCAAGGCCCGTGAGCGCAGGTGGAACAAACCCATGGGGTTCCAGTGTTCCTGCTGTGCGGAAATTAGTTTGTGTGGCACGTGTTCACATTTCCAAAGGCCTCGCTATACCTCCAATTTTACTCCAAACATAATGAACTCATTCATGAGATGCTGTAAATACAACACGAAAATACATTGGTGATCAAAGCGATGTTTGAAGTTCGGACTTGTTCATTATATTTCCTCAGACATCCATTTATTCCACGTCTACATGAAATAAGTTGAAAATGTAATCTGAGTCACATGAAACAGGTCTGTGTGTTCGTCGTCCATCATGTTGTTGTTTTTAGATTCAAATTCCTTTTTTTTTTTTTTTTTTTTTCTATTTTACTTGAAGGAATGCAAGCCTAAGCAATGGAGACAAAGCATTGTAATGAGAAGAGATACTCTCTCCATCCGAGAGGTGCGTGAAGATGACATTGGAAATTACACGTGTGAATTACAGTTTGGGAGTTTCCTTGTGAGAAGAACTACAGAGCTATCTGTCACAGGTAAGACAAAATGCTTTTGCAGGTCACATCTGCTCAGTGTCGGGACATTGGTGATAATGTCTACAGCGTTTTTATTGGCACTGATGAATGTTACTGTTGTTTAGGCTGTCAGCAAAGGCAGCATTCATTATTTGCGGAAAAGCGGATCTAATAAGGACACTATTATGCAGCTGTGTTGTATTTTTCATGTATTTTGACGATCCCCACAATAGTTGCCTGTATATGTAAAACACATTATCTTCTGGGTTGCTGAATTGAAGGATGTTTTATTAGAAAAAACACACACAGACACAATGCGGTGAAAAAGGGGGGAAAAAACGATTTGTTCCCTTTCCAAATGTTAAACATTTAGCATATGTTCTACCAAAACCTAAAATTAAGTGAAGGGAAGCTGAATCAGCCAATTACACAAGATGTATTTTGTGAATAAAGTTATATCCAATGCCACCCAGGATCGCCATTTACGCTCAATAACTGGTTGTGCATAATGACTGCAAACAAACGCTCCCTGAAGTCGTTGATCAGCCTCTTACATTGCTTTGAAAGGATTTTGGCCATTCGTCCCTGTAAAACTGTTTCAACTCAACAAAACATGAAGGTTTTAGAGAATGAACTGCTTGTTTTAGGTCCACATTTCAGTTAATTTCAGTATCAGCCATTCGGATGAAGGCTGAGTGTTTACAGATTATTGTCTTGCTGCATGACACAAGTGTGTTTCCATTTCAACTTGTAAAATTATAAGATACTGTACAGAGCATAACTTATGGTTCCATTAATGATGACAGTCTTCCAGGTACCTATGTGGCAAGGCATCCCAAAACATCCCATTTGCCTGGCTTGACATTTGATAGGTGATCATATCCACTTAGAACACTCCTCCTAGAGTCTTGACTGTTTGGTGTAGGCTGCACACCTGAATTTCCTTAGAAATGTTGTGTTGACCTTTAACTATTGTAGTTGTAAGCTTAAGTGGTTCATAATAATGGTAAAATATAATGGTAAATGACAAGGCAAATGGGAATTTAAATGCAAATGTAAATGATAATTGTAACTAGTAGTGGTAAATGGTCATTGTAACAGTAAATTGAAACGGTAATGGCAAAGGATTATTGTGAATGGTAATGGTAAATGATAATGGTAAATCTATTATGGCTTCTTGTGTTAACACTAAAAAAACACTCCTTTTCTTCTGAAGACAGTTAAGAACCCTATAGTCAGGGTTGTGGCCAGTCAATACCTCTGAGCTGTCGTGACTTCTGCTGGCTGCCTTAATTGCTAAGTAGTGGAATTTGCACTGAGCAACTTCAGCACTTTTTCTTAACCAAGACTGTTGAAATATTAAAGCTCGAACTTTAAGTTCCTTATCTTTAGAGGGTGGGGTTTGACAAAATAGGGATTGCTCTCCACCACAACTGCCTAACGCTAACGTTGATGCAGTAAAAACACGGACAGCCTTGAAGGAAAACCTATAGTATCTGTGCATTCAATCGATGACACAATGATTGCAAAAGATCTACTCCATCCAGGTTCCTCGCATTGCTTTGCCTAGAGAAAACCCTGTAGTGAGATATATTATGAGCTGCATTTCAATGTTACAAACACCCGTCGTCTAGAGGGGTCTGAAGGTCAAGCAAACTATTTGCAGTTTACGGCTATCTGATTACAGTTTATTATACCCTAAAGAGACAAAGGCAGACTCCATGGAAGGCCAATTTCATTCATCAATCATGTTCCCTGCTGCCGCAGACAGTCCTCATCCTCCGGGACGATTTCCCTCCCCTTTGCGTGGAGACACATTTAGCATTTCGCGAGCAGGCTGTAATAGTTGGATGATTATGTTAAGTGGGGAAACATCCCCTTTTGTAATTGTAAATGTTTTATCCCAATAATATCAGGAGGGAATTGGAAGACTTTCTCGGTTTCAGTCCGCCCTATTAATAGTTTGTGGCGACGTGATAGCTTGAAGATTGAGCAAATGCCTTTTTCCTAGCTGGAGCCAAACATAGAGGAAGAGAATGACAATCACGGACCATCATATCTATCAGGCTGGCAGCTTGTTATGTCAGCCCCTTTTTTGTTGTGGGCTTTATTAACTGCAGTCAAAGTAAAATGTCACCACACGCAAATAGGGTTTATAATAATATCCAAACGTAAAGTCATTTGTCTAAGCAAATCTTTGATATTTTAGAAATAGCACAGCATTCATTCCCCACATCATTGTGCGAATGAAAATTACATGCCTCCGCCCACGTATCAAGAGCAGAGGATGGGGCCCACCTATATCTACGTACAGGCACATTGTAACAGAGAAGGAACACATTCGTCGTACTATCCGAAGTGACCTTTCCTGCAGGGAGCACAATGCCTTGAAATGACGTGCTAGGGCGTTCATTTAGACTCGCAGCCAGGTGGCAGACACACATCGAATTAAGAGACATTGGATTCGAGGAACAGCGCACCAAATGACAAGCAAACCCGCTGGCCATTTCGCCGCGACTTGCTCTACATATTAACAAGGTCATTTCCGCTAACAGTGGGGACCAAGTTGCTCTGATGTTGTTGTGACATGGCCCCGGCGTGAGCTGGAGGCACTGGGAGATTGCGTGACGTTCATTTAGTGCCTGTGTATTTGCAAAACAACCAGATAAGCCTGATTAATATGCAGCCGCAATCTCATCAACGCTTCCCTCAGCTATACCATACACATGCCTACAAGCGTCCTACAGGGAAAACCTAAACCTAGTCCGTTATGTTGTATAACACTGTATAATCCAGTACAGAAAAGAGAACTTACATGTTGTTGTTGCGTAACTTATGTAAATGTAAAAATCTTCTGTAATTATTATGTCATTACAATTATTATGACTAAACAGCTTCGTCTGTTCTTCCTGCTTAGTTTGGCTGGGTGGTTTGTCTTACTGGTGAACCTGATAAAAAGGATGGGAGGCTTGTTGATGAGGCCAAGCAGCTGCATCAAATGTTATGACTTGTCAGCTGTAGAGATCATGGGCTTAATGCCCTCTCATATGAATGTGTCAGACTGTGCGATATCATAAAGGCCTAGATAGAATGGCGAGTTAAGGCTGTAATACATTGTTCGATGGGTCTATAACTCTTATGTCTCTCCAGTACAGGCTTGTCATTTGTTCTCACACGCGTTCTGTTTCTGTGGAATACTCCTCGTTCATCTGAGTGTAAATTATTAGTTTGCTACTTTTTTCTCCCACCCATAGTTTGTCTTTGCCCTCTGGATCAATTGTAGGCCTGTTATTTCAGAAGAAGAGTTGGAAAGGTCAGATTGCGTTTGTTTGTCTTGGGGACCTCTTTAAACTTAATGATCTCCTGCCGCCATTGATGGAGCTATTAAACATGTACACTATTCCTAAATGAAGTGTTGGACTTTATGACTCTTTTACAGGCGATGCTGTTTGATAGGTTGGACCAAAACCGCACAATAATGCTAATGACTTGGGACCGACGGCAGCGGTGGTCAGGCTCGCTTTTTATTTCATTAAAGTACTATGAAATGCATTCCTGGCCAATCACTGACGAGTGAAAAGGCATCCCTCTTACAGCAGAGAAGGATGGACAATACCTCAAAGGCCTCATAGGAGCACACCAGCACAAAGCGTAGTTCAAAATGCAAATGATTTTACCGCATAACTCTGTCCGTTCCTCCTCTCCCCAGGACCAGGGACAGCATTTCATTTAGATATTCTTACCTAGAGCCACGCATACGCTATACGGATCTGTGCTTACCCCACACACACACCCGCATTTTACTTGAATAAGTAGCATTTCTCTGCAAGGATTTGCCATAGCAAGTAAGAACAAAAATGTTTAGATCTGTAGGTCTGGAAGTCTGATTTATTTTTCCCCTGGCTGTACTGTCGGGGTTGGGTTCTAAATGCTACCATATCCCCCATGTAGTGCCCTAATCTGGGCCAGATCTCTGTAGGAGGGAACTAAATAGGCAACAGCACGCCCTTTGGGGTTTAGCCAATGGCTAGGCTCTGCTGAATGGGCAGCCATTACAGAACAGAGGTCTTCCCTCTTCTCTGGGCCCTGGGAAGTTAATGCATTAACATATGAAGGAGGGTGAGTCATAATTGCCCTTCTAATTGATTGAGTCTAATTAGACTGTCTAAAGCAGCGCAGGGGGAAAGGAAATGGAAGAATTTGGCTGCAGGAGAAATGATGTCCCTTTGTGAGAACATGCTTGATATGTTTGTACATCTCTAGTGCTATTCATTCTCTTCTCTCTACTTTTCCATTATGATTAGTTTGAGATTATTAGCAAAAATGTACTGCTTACTTTCCCCTGCAAAGAAATTGAGGTGTGATGTGGTTATGAGCCTGTACATGCGCTAAAAGCCAGACACGACAATGATGTGCCTGGATTAGATCTTTTGCAAACGAACATTACACTGATTGGCCTGATGGTGGCGCTATATGCAAAGGCAAGGACATGCCCCCTCACCCTGTTTGACCTGAGGTCATATTTTGGTAAATCTCTTCAAAAGGAATGCATTTGTCTCAGGTCCTCATAAGATCTGCCATAAAGTATTTTACGCAACATTTAAGGACACAAGTCATTCAGCTTAAACAGAATGCCCGCTATTGGCCAAAAAACATGAATGTGGGTGTGGACAGGCACATCAATGCATACCAATCTATCACAGGCAGATGCCTTTCAAAACACGAAGTACATATGTTGCAAAACAGGGGCCCTACAATGAGATTGTTATCTCTTGGTTTGTTTTAGTACACATGCTCAGGGATGAGAAAGTAGTATTAATCAATGGTTCTCAGACACAGGTTGTCCACAGGTTTGTTATTCTTAAAACCATATATAGTGTGTTTTTGTGTGCACAAATGGTATGTATGTGTTGTTAGCAGTTGTGTATCTACCACTCACACCCTTGTACGCATGCTTGTATGGAGAACATTGTGCTTTATGACTCTGTTGGTTGTCCATGCAAACAGGGACCGTTAAGATGACTGCAGTCTTTGTTTATGCACGTTTGATTTGTGAACATCACAAATACCTGGTCGGTGATCAAGCCATGGGTTGTCTCGAATGCCAGAATGACTCCCCTTTATTGTCGGACACTTTCAATACAGTCAGTCAGAGAGACACCTGCATCGTCGGTGCTGTAGCGGCATCGTTCCATCGCAACGATCAGAACGAGCAGACGAGAAGTGCCGGCGGCCCAGATCTGTGCCTCCTCGCCGAACAGAAGGGCACTCAGCTCAGCAGAACTTCCAGTCGCTGTCACTCATCCTCCCGTCGTCGTGGCAACACAGCCAATAACCGTGTGTGCCCTTTGACGGGCGTCGGGCCGCATTGGTAGGCTATCCCCCCCCACCCACCCCCCCCCCGTGATATTACATGAAATGATAGTGGCCAAGGGAGAAGGATAACGGCGGGTGGGTGCTGTTTGGGCTGGCGGGCGGGGCAATGGAAGGATAGAGCGATGGAACGGAGGGGAGGGCACTTGTCTTAAGCGCTCAGCTTCAAGTGCACTGCTCCGCGATGGAAGAGAGGGGCTCTTACCCGTGATGGATGACCGTGTGATCAATTACAGTGATTTGTCATGTGCAGTAGGCACTCATTTTCATAAACGCATTACCGACGAGGCAGAGCCTCCAGGGGCTGGACTGCATGTGAGAGAGGGGAAATGGACCCATGACTCGCTGCCTCAAACATCTCGGAGATTAGTTTACGCCGACGTGTTGGCGGATGGAGACGCGGCCCAGAAGGACCCCCCGAGAAAAGGAAAAAAGCACTGTCAAACCTCAATCCTCTGTTGTGCTGTAGGAACCATGTTTGTTCCTGCAGAAATGCCCTCCTCTCTTATTCCCTCCTGCTGGGTATTTCATTTCAGCATCTTGCCGGTTTTTGTGTAACCTGCACTACCTTTTCAGTTGACGCAAGGTCAGTCCTGTCCATGTAGCGCTCCCTACTACAACAGACTGAAATGCTCAATTCATTAGATTTGATATTCAAAAAGAACGTTTCTCTTATCAAGTTATGAGGATCTCTCACACACAAGCACACGCGCACACACACACACACACACACACACTTCCGCCTCCTCCATCCTGGTGGTATGTTAACCGTCTGCCAGTTTTGCACCCAGCCATCTTCAGCCTGAGCAGTAGATCTACTCAGCCCTGCTTTGATCAAACAAATGCATGTATTAGCAATGCCTCATGATGCGTCAATAGATTTCAGCAGCACTTTTTAGGAAACACGTTAAAGGGGATTACAGGACGAGGAGGAGGGGAGGGCAAAACGGGGTTGCCATTATCCCATGATTAAACAGATCAACAGAACTGGGAATTGTTAACATGTATCTGAAGGTAGGATACATTTTGGTTAGCCTCAAGGACACTCATGCCTGTACTGTAGTGCTAGCCATATTTAACTTTAACTATGCTAGCTAAGTGACATCAAGTATAAAGAAAAGTGGAAACACAAAACAAAAACCATAACATTGTTTCTGGGAGCGGGTAACAATGAAGGAGGTGATGGTATAAAGCACTCTGTATTGTGCACTGTTCTGGATAAGAGCATCTGCTGAAAATGTAATATTGGCTATTATCAGCGGTGTCGCACAGCGCGCCATGCACCTCTCCTATTCAATGGTTTTTTCTATGGTTTGCAGTTTGTAATGCAAAACCCAGCAGAGTAGTTGGTAATTTGAAAGCAGATGTGACATATCCTGTGCTTTTCACATTTGGCTGTTTTATTTTAAGCGTTGTGGTGGCAGGGTCATAATATGGTTTTCACACTCTGGGGAACGGGGAAATATGTCAAGATGGAACTTTAGCAGCCAAACACCGGCAAAGTGTAAAGCCTGGCTCCGTTTCTTCTAAACTAAATCTAGGAGAATGTTGATTTTGTCAGCTGGACAATTACACAAATTGTTTTTACAAGTGTTAACAGGGATTCCCAACCATATTTAATGAGCTTCAGAATTAATTTTGATGACAACTATGGATATTCAACATGTTGCTCTAAGAGTTGTGCAATGCTAGTATAATGTTATTCACAGCTTGGCTTCTAGACACATACATAACCCCTGGCCCCCATCACTCCAACACTTCAACCAGTGTCTTCCCTGTATCTGTATTTATTCTGCCATTTCTTAACAGTCAAAATAAAGTGTTGAAATATCTTTTGAAAATAATATATATAAATCTCTCTCTCCTGGGAATGACCAACGGCATCGCAAGATTGAAATAAAATGGCAAACACTGACAGAGATGTGTAACACATCTTCCCCTTCGTTCACAGCTAAGTGGCTGGACTCTTATATGTAGTTGTATGTATGTATATAAATGTAGTTTTATGCACGTATGTAAATGTAGTTTTATATATGTGTATTGTTGTTTTTATGTACAGTACACTGCAATTCGTCCAAAGCTAAGCTCAAACAGAGGGTGAGAGTGGAGATGGATTTGGTGCCACCGAGTGGCACTGCCTTAGATTTACCATTCATGCCAGCATCATTGCAGGCCAATCAAGTCCTGGTTGTGACTTACCGATAAAACCTGGGGATCTAGCAAAGGCCGGTGCAAATTGGCTGAGCACTGCCTTTCGGACAGGGCTGCCTTGTCTCATCTCACTTAAGGGAAACCTTGTGATAGGTCAGTCCTCTGTGAGCTCGGTTGTGGTTGTCAGCAGGGGAATGTGTTCCCCTCCTACGTGTGTGTGCTGGCCAAAACTTTCTGCTTGCAGTAAGCACTGTGATAAGTAGAAAGGCTTTCCGAGACGAGGAAACATTTCAAGTTTTGACTCTTCCGGGCCTGCTGTGGGGATCTCGCAATAAGGCCAGACCATGGAAATTAAAAAAATAAATAAGCCCAAAATAAAAACAGTAATTTCATACCTTGATTAAACAAAGGCATGTTCATTTTTCTTTTCTTCACAGGAATGCTAAGGAAATTATTTGTTAAGCAAATCCGATTTTAATCTGAATTCCTAGTATTTCTACATTCTTGTTTTACAAAAACTAACAAATAAAATAGCCCCGTCAGGATGGTTTTATTGCAGAACCTTGCCTCGGTGGTGGCTGTGGAGAAAAGTAGGAATGTAAACAAGTATTAGGGTACATTGTCAGTGGGTTTAATTTAACGGTTCTCAAGAAGAGAAGGGTTAAGGGTTCTGGAGAGGAGAATACGGCCGATAGTAGAACCTCGGATTCAGGAGGAACAGTGTGGTTTTCGTCCGGGCCGTGGAACACTGGACCAGCTCTATACCCTCTACGGGGTGTTGGAGGGTTCATGGGAGTTTGCCCAACCAATCCACATGTGTTTTGTGGATTTGGAGAAAGCATTCGACTGTGTCCCTCGCGGCATCTTGTGGAGGGTGCTTGGGGAATATGGGGTCCTGGGTCCTTTGCTAAGGGCTGTCAGGTCCCTGTACAACCGAAGCAGGAGCTTGGTCCGCATTGCCGGCAGTAAGTCAGACTTGTTCCCAGTGCATGTTGGACTCCGGCAGGGCTGCCCTTTGTCACCGGTTCTGTTCGTAATTTTTATGGACAGAATTTCTAGGCGCAGCCAGGGGCCGGAGGGTGTCAGGTTTGGGGACCACACAATTTCATCTCTACTCTTTGCAGATGATGTTGTCGTGTTGGCCCCTTCTAACCAGGACCTTCAGCATGCACTGGGACGGTTTGCAGCCGAGTGTGAAGCGGTGGGGATGAAATTCAGTACCTCCAAATCCGAGGCCATGGTCCTCAGTCGGAAAAGGGTGGCTTGCCCACTTCAGGTTGGTGGAGAGTGCCTGCCTCAAGTGGAGGAGTTTAAGTATCTAGGGGTCTTGTTCACGAGTGAGGGAAGGATGGAACGGGAGATTGACAGACGGATCGGTGCAGCTTCTGCAGTAATGCAGTCGATGTATCGGTCTGTCGTGGTGAAGAAAGAGCTGAGCCGTAAGGCGAAGCTCTCGATTTACCAGTCAATCTACGTTCCTACTCTCACCTATGGTCATGAGCTTTGGGTCATGACCGAAAGGACAAGATCCCGGATACAGGCGGCCGAAATGAGCTTTCTCCGCAGGGTGGCCGGGCGATCCCTTAGAGATAGGGTGAGAAGCTCGGTCACCCGGGAGGAGCTCAGAGTAGAGCCGCTGCTCCTCCACATCGAGAGGGGTCAGCTGAGGTGGCTTGGGCATCTTTTTCGGATGCCTCCGGAACGCCTTCCTGGGAAGGTGTTCCGGTCCCGTCCCACCGGGAAGAGACCCCGGGGAAGACCTAGGACACGCTGGAGGGACTATGTCTCCCGGCTGGCCTGGGAACGCCTCGGTGTCCCCCCGGAAGAGCTAGAGGAAGTGTCTGGGGAGAGGGAAGTCTGGGCATCCCTGCTTAGACTGCTGCCCCCGCGACCCGGCCCCGGATAAGCGGAAGAAGATGGATGGATGGATGGATGGGTTCTCAAGAAGTTGGTTCTTGATTTTGGGCAACTTTTCTTGCTCTGGTTCTCTGGTGTTTGAGGACATTTTACTTTTACTAAGTCGTGTTCCTTTTATTAATTCGGATCTGGAACATGTTCATATGGTGTGCTCTTTTGGAGAATTTGCCTGTTTTAGCAGTTCTTTTCCAAATAGGCTCTACATTTTCCTGTGCGGCACAATACAAGGCTGGTGGTTTAGATGTCGCCTATTGTGTTGAAAATTACATGGTGAATAGCAGAAGTGCTTAACCACAGTTTATGTGAGAGGAAACTGAGAAAATAATTTCTTCAAACCCACTTCAGTCTAAATTGAATTGGCTTATAGTACTATGTTAACAATTACATGGTGAACACATGGATGCATGTTGTACTTGCAGTGCACCAACATGAGATTGAAACATACTTTCAGGTTGTCGAGCCCTGCCTCGCCTGATAGAACAAGACTTATCTCCCTCTCAATGGGTTACAATATACAGATAACTGAATTGACTATTTAAATTTTCGAACAACACCTCGATGTGAATGCTGGCTGTTTTGAAATGACTGGATGTCCTGGGTTCTTTTGTTCTGTTTGGCCTGTGGTTGGAAAAATTGTTGTGTGAAGTAAATAGTTCGGTTGTGGAATGAATATAATGTTTTCTCTTATTCTGCTCTGCTCTGATTATACCTTATGTGATGTTCCTTATCCAGGTTAGTCCTCTACAGGCATTCTGCCTACTGGGTCATTATCTGGCCACACATTGTCTTTTAACTGTAAACTTACAGTGCCTTTGGAAAGTAATGTTTTTTGCCATCAGTCTACACACAATGCCCCAAAATGACAAAGTGAAAACATATATTTATTTATTTTTGTGCCAATTTATTCGCTCCTGTACATACTGTAAGTATTCAGACATTTTCTTCAGTACTTGGGAGAAGTGCCTTTGGCAGCGAATACTATATGACTTGGATTTGGGCAGTTTCTCCCATTCAGACAGAAAATGCCACATATTAGTTTACATGTTTACTGGGGAACTACTGTATGCATACCAATGTACATACAATGTTTTGGCAGTAAGTTCTGCTCCTCTGGGGTAACTCACTGCCATCACATGATTGTGTATGCCATTCTACTAATAACAATATCAACAACATAATATCATTAAAAGCAATCCCCTTAGACAATGAGCAAGTTACTGTTACGGGAGCTACCTCTAGTGGACCCAAGTGCATGACACCAGACACAAGCACCTAATTAGGGTGTTTAATTAGTGTAGAAGGACTTAGGCAAGGCTGGAGGGATGAGGGCTGGGCTGGAATGCGGGGTAGGCAGGGCAAGGCAGACTGGGTAGCGGGGTAGGCAGGCAGGCAGGTAGGCTGGCAGGCAGGCAGGCAGACATGGTTGTAGGCATGATATGGTGGATCTCTGTACAGAGGAGAATAAGGTTAGCAAGGAACAACAACTCAAACAGGTTTATTCTGAATAAAAGTACAGAGTGGCCGTGAACGTTACTACCGGGTAGTGAACAACAACGATCAAGTGATGAGCGGACGGGAAACCAGGATATTTAACTGCAAGCAGGTGTGGAGACTTGAGGAGGAGGAGTGGAGATGCGTAGGAAACCAGGAACTTGATCGCAGAGGCCTGGGTCCGGCGCCCAAACACACACAGAAACAAACAGGAGAGAGGGAGGGCCTGGCTTGGACTAGGAGGAGGTGGAGGGTGTGACAGGTACGCAGTATCAATCCCACCCCCAGAAAGGTAACAATGGACCAAACAGGTGGAGGAGGGTAGTGGGTGTGGCTTTGCATCCACATGGTAGTACAACTGTCAGCACATGAGAATAACCTGACAAATAAATACCCAGGTATGAAATCTGATGTTAGGATAGGAGCAATCCTGATGTCAGCTGATGCATCGCTGGAGTATTTCAACTCGGTTTTCTTGGCTGAACTGGGCTATGCTAATGTCTCCTTTGTAGATACTCTCTTGCTTGGTCAGGTTATATTGGAGTGTCGGTGAAATGTGAATCTTCAGGTTGAAATGCAGGCTTGGTCTGGGCCACTAAAGGACATTCACAGCCTTCCAAAGCCACTCCGCCGTTGTATATTTGACCTGAAAGATATAAACCTCAGCATTCGCTTTCTGGGGCTAACTAGCGGTTTGCACCATATAGTCTGTTGTCTGCAGTTCGGCTGGCAGAGTCCTAGTGGATAGTAGGGGCTGACATCCATGACTATGTCCTATATTGTTCTTTATTGGTCTATTTTATTTCTTCTTGATATGGTGGTGTGTATTCTATCATCCATTGTAGATGTCATCCTTGGCCTACCAGGCCATTTGTGATTGCAAAGCTCACAGTTTTTTTCAATTTTCTATCGGTAATACTAAGGATTTGGCCATTTCTCTAATAGTTTATTTTTGATTCTCATCAGTCTCATAATGGCTTCCTTGACTATTATTCAGACTTTTATTTAAGTGCTCCTTTGGTGCTCATGTTGAAAGAGACCTAGCACATACCCAAGGAAATATTTGGTATTTAAAACACATGCAAACCTGTGTAACCTATTAACAACACAATTTCCAAAAAACTGCAAACAAAAACAGAATGCAATGATGTGCAAATAATTTAATTGAAAATAGTACAAAGACAACAAATCAAATGATGAACCAGAGAAATTATATTGTTTTGGGAAAAATACATGCCCATTTTTTATTTGATGCCAGCAATACGTTTCAAAAGTTGTGACAGGGGCAAGTTTGAACACTCTGTTGCATCACCTCTGTAAGCATTTGAGAATTGAGGAGAACAATTGCTGTAGTTTTGAAAATTAAATGTATTTCCATTCTTGCTTGATATAAGATTTCAGCTGCTCAACAGTTCAGGGTTTCCCTTGTCGTTTTTTTCATCTGGATGGCAGCATATGTTGCTCTAAAACCTGTATATATTGTTCAGCATTAATGGTGCCTTCACAGATGTGCAAGTCACCCATACCATGTGCACTCATGCACCCCCATACTATCACGAATGCTGGCTTTTGAACTCTGCGCTGAAAACAAGCCGGATGGTCCCTCTCCACTTTAGTGGACGCAGCGTTGATCATTCCCAAAAATAATTTCACATTTTGATTTGACAGGACAATTTTGCACTTCACCTCAGTCCATTTGAAATGAGCTCGGGCTCAGAGGAGGCGCTGGCGTTACTGGATCTTGTTTATACAGTGGGGAGAACATGTATTTGATACGCTGCCGATTTTGCAGGTTTTCCCACTTACAAAGCAATTACACACATTTTCCAATCTTTTGTTGCCCCTGTTCCAGCTTATTTGAAGCGTGTTGCTGGCATCAAATTCAAAGTGGGCACATATTTTTCAAGACACAATAACATTTATCAGTTTCAACAATTTATATGTTTGTTTGTACTATTTTCTATTGAATATAGGGATTAAATGATTTGCACAACATTGCATTTGGTTTTTCTTTACATTTTACACAGCGTCCCAACTATTTTGTAATATAGAGTTGTACACGAGAATCTGTATTTTAATAGTAATAGTTCTATTTAAAATCCCAACTTTTGGAGCATAGAGCCAGTCAAACACTGACGATTTGGAGCATAGAGCCAGTCAACCACTGATGATTTGGAGCATAGAGCCAGTCAACCACTGATGATTTGGAGCATAGAGCCAGTCAACCACTGACGATTTGGAGCATAGAGCCAGTCAACCACTGACGATTTGGAGCATAGAGCCAGTCAACCACTGATGATTTGGACCATAGAGCCAGTCAACCACTGAGGATTTGGACCACAGAGCCAGTCAACCACTGATGATTTGGAGCATAGAGCCAGTCAACCACTGATAATTTGGACCATAGAGCCAGTCAACCAGTGTTGGTTGAGGATCCATTCTCATCTGATTGTCTTGTGACTTAACCTCTAAAGAACGACTGAGATATGCCATGCATATTTCTGGTAGGTTGTCACAAAAAGGTTTAGAGAAAATAGCATTGTATTCTTTCATTGGAAAGGCTGCTTCATCCTATGTATAAAATTTAACAATCAAAAGAATACGAGAAAAATAATGAAATTAGAACAGAATCTGATGCTGGTCCATTCAGGTATGGTATGCATATGCTCCCCATGAGTAAATAAAACAAAAATATAAAACAGAATATAAAGTAGAATAATGAGTTCAATGGGGGATTACTGTCATAAATATGCTCTATAATGTTTTTAATAGATGAACAAAATTATTCTTACTGCTCAATATTTTATACTTAGCAACGTTACTGTACATGAGTATTAGTATATGATAATTGTGTTTGTTTGCAGATAGTTTTTATACTGGTTTCAGGAAGAGTAATCCCATCTAGAAAATATCTGTGCCCCTGTAAATAGCCCTTTCCAAACTGGCCCAGATAACAATATATTTTAATAGCCTAGTCAGGGTCATTAATGCATAGTTGATTAATGCCTTTTAATCCTATGCCTTGTCTAAAGTAATCAGTCATTTTAAAATGTGAACTAAATCCATTTGAATACGATTCAGTTCTCAGACTCTTCCTAAACTTTTAATAATACTTGCCTGCACATCATCTTTTCGGAGTTGGCTAAATGAATAAGCTTTGTTCATTAACTTGCGTAGTCCTACAAGGGTCACATACAGTGTGAGGCATATTATATGCGCATGTCGTATATCACATATCATTACACTTCAGTAGTTCTCCGCCCCTACCCTGTTGTACAGTGGGTTCTTTCGATGTGTTTTATAATGATAATTTGTGGATTATATATCGGTGTGGTTGACTGATTATTACAGTCTTTTACTGTCCACATGTGCAAGCAAATGTCTCTAATGTAGAGGATTAACATATGTTTCAAAGGTTTATACCAGTCAGTCTATAAACTAACGGGTTAATGATTGTAGTTGATTCTCTAATTTACTGAAAAACAGTGAAGTAGCCTGCACTTTGGATGAAGCTGCCTTTCATTTTTTGTGTTTTGGGGATTTGGGATCTTGTATCAATGATTTGGCATGAGTTAATTTGACAAGTTAGGAATTGTCTTCACTCCTGGAAATATATCAGTGTGCATACATAGGGGGCAGGCAAAAAATATAGTCCTTAGTTAAGCGCAGGTTTGCTTAGTAGGCACTAAAATGGAGAATTGAATGTCAGAGAAACCCCCTCACTAATGACATGGATTCCTAAAAGCTTTCTTGGGAAGAGAAACTAGCGAAACTGTTAAAATGCTACAGCCAGAAGTGACACTCTTTAAGCAGACAAGTGACATGCTTTGGAAGGAATGTCAAGACACTGACCCACCCGAGTCACACTCAGCCACATTTCAACAAGCAGCCACCCCCACGTTAGTACTCCTGACCACTGTCGCACTCCAGATAGAATGGACTGGATATTCTGTCAGGGTATCGCTCATATAAGGCTAAGGTCACCTCCCACTTGAAGAATATTGTACCATTAGCAGTAATATCTCCATTCACACCATGGTGGGAACAGGTCATCCCCCAGGACAATGCTTTTAGATTGGAAAATGCACGATTACCCCGAACCTCAATTTCAAGTTCTATCACTCGGCGATGGCCGCGGACTCTGAACAGTGCGATCACTGAACTTGAACATTACACACAGTGAAAACTGGTCGATATGTGGGAAGGCACCGTTTCAGCAAAGAAAGTATACGTAGATGCACGGGACAGTTTGTCGGGCTTCAGAGGTGTTTTTGGGGTCTGGCTGTCAACTTCTGTTTATGCATCTAAAAATGGGGACACTTGAGAAAATGTCTCAAACATCTGAGCCTTGTTTTGGCAGTATCCTTTCTTTTGCAGTCTCTTTCCGTCCCTTCCAGTAGTCTAATCGGACAGGCAAATCTACAAAAGTTCAGCCATTTTCCCTCTTTAGTGGGATCATTCTCAGTTTTCCTAAATGCGAATGAGTATGTTTTACTGACAGTGCGATTGGACAAACCGCTGTGTTTTGGAAATGTGGGTGTTTATCAGGCTCCGGTTGTCTGAGTTGTGCATAGGACAGAATTCAGTGTAAGCGATAACAGCGTGCAGACATCTTCTGCAATGTGTGATGGGAACGGGTAATTATAAAACAAATTATCCTGCCAACCCTCACTGTCAAATATCCTGATGTATTTGGTGGTGGCAGACTCTACCCAACAGGTTTAAATTCAAAGCGGGGCGATCTCCAACAGTGTAGTCTAAAACAGGTGCGTGTAACATTCCCTCGGTGATGTTGTTTTCTTGCTACGCATTGGGAAGGTACCGTGCAATTACTGTCCGTTTTGTGAAGATGTTGTGAGTTATCAGTTCTTTCCAACCCCTTTGTTAGGAAATGGCTAGATGGATGGCATTTTAACGATAAGCCACACAGAATAGCAGTTCTTGTTCCAATGCAGTTCAACTCTTTTCGCTGAAATGGAATAGCTTTTACTGATTTGATTTCAGGTTTGTATTGCTAATTTGTGTAGCATGTAATCTTATCACACACATTATAGAAAGTTAAGTCCTTATGGTTTATTTAGCTTAGGAGGGTATCAGGTTAGCCTGTATGGCTGTCTAAAGCAAACTCAGCTTTCAGTATGAGCTAGTGAATTTGAATGTTTTTAATTGGAGATTTTGGTACTATTTGTTCAACTGACATTATACTTGTCCTTGGCTAAAGCAAGTCCTTCACATTGTCCCAGATACAGTGCTGACCGAAGGTTTTCCATGTTTAATGATCCCTGTCATCTGTTGAATATTTCTCTGCTGTCTTGAATACAACCCAGTATTTAGCTCAACAAAATGGCACATTTTCTCACCAACAGCTTAGGTTAGGTCCAAAAAAATGTTTCACCCATGTGTGGTGGCCGTACAGAATTGTATCATTCTCCCAATCACGTGTGGTTTATTCTGGATATGCAATGAATCAGTTCATGTTAGTAGCAGCATTCATGTTGACCAGACCCGCCTTTAGAGCTTGGTGGGGAGTATTAAATAACAAATATCTATTATTTTTAGATGTCCACATATTAGGTTAACAAATGATGGAAATCTTCCCTTTCATTAAAATAAGACGTTTGTTATCAATCTCAATCACAATACAATTTTGTTTAATTTGGCTATCATCACTCATCTGACCAAAGGTACCTTGCTAAAGATTGTTCTTAAATTAATTGTTGAATTTGATTTATTTTGTCAGAGACCGAACAGTGACTTATATATCAATACTATGCCTAATACCATGTTCCCAGAAAAATGCCTCTAGTTTGTCCTAACATTTTAAATCATATTAGTTTTATGATTCCGGCTGCTTTAAAAAGAAATAGACAACAACATAAAAAATTTTTTTTTTTACTGTTTATTAAACATGATTTTCTTTTGACAGTTGATTGTTAGGAGTTTATTGTCTTCACATCAAGATCAAACTTAACAGTTGATCCGAATGTGAAAACTAAAAAGGGGGGAAAGGTATTTTGATCTCGAGTTTCGCTTTCAGTTTGAAACTTCTCATATTTTGACTTTGATTATGGATCTGTTTTCAGTTCCATTTGATATCGTTCTGATTATTTGATGTTGCCTATTACCGGTCCAGATCTAATCACCAGACTTTGTCACCCAGGGACCAGGAATTCTTATCTGTACTAATATTCCCTCAGTTGTGCGTTGGTTGAACCGATGTGATGGCTTTATCCTGAAGAATTATGTGTTAGGGGTTCTAAGACTAAAGGGAGGAATTCTCAGTGAAAAACATTTTGATGCCATAGGCACCGGACTGGAGGTTGGTTTCAAAAGCCTTTTCTGGAAAGTGGAGGTTAGTAGGCACAGCCCCTGACATAAGAGGCATTACACCAGAAGCCTAAGGACTAAAACTGTCTAGTTGTTCTCCAGGTTGACAAGACTGGACTTCTCTCCCTCTGTTACAATAACCAGGTAACAGACTGTCGAATTGAGTGTTGTCATGCACGTGTGGTGAGAAACTGGTTCCCTGGTGGGAAGTTTGATTCCCTCTAAATGGTCATTTGTATGTGTTCTTCTTATAGATATGACCCCTGCTTTGACCCCTGCTTTGGTTGTGTAATTCCTTCTAACCTAATCCTGTGCATAATGTAGTCAGTCTTTATCCATTTGAAAACGATTTAATTCTCAGACCAATTCTTAAACTCGTCAACTTGATTAAAAAGGCTTGCCTGCACCTCCTCTGCTTGGAGTCAGATATATTAACAGGCTTTGTTCTACACACAACACCTACAGTATATAAAGATATGGATTTAGACATAGATATGTGTATTATATATTGCAAATCATTGCACTAAAGCGGTGGAACCATACAGGACTAAATGAACAACTCTGTGCTGTCTTATTGAAGCCATTTAATGACCCCAATGTTTCTCTCAGCTGCCTTGAATCACTTCTTCGACATGTCCGTACTTTTCTGTCACTCCATAGTTGCACGGTGCATGTTGAAACCAGAGCTGTAATGGCATGTTTCATAATCCCATCACAAACAATCACACGCAGCGCCTGTTACTGTGTAATTAACCAAGCGAGGGCATCAGATCCTCAAAGTTACCTTGGAGACACCTGGTCATTCTACTCCTTACAGGCCTCTTGTTCAGACAGCTGTGATTCAAATACCTGCAGGTGCAGAACTGTAGAAAGGCCAGCCATCAAATGAGAGGGGTTTGTCAAACGCCTCTCCTACGTGTGTCTTTGGATTTCTTGACTGAGTGTCATCAGTTTCCCAGGTAACGAGCATGTACGGTGGTTGTCTGAAGCTGCCTCTCCAGAATGTGACATTTTACTGACTGTTTCACTCTTTGTGCTAAAATGTCAGCTCATTTTCCTCGCTGCCACTTCTTCGGCTGGTCTTAGCCAGAGATTTACAATGCTTGGAAATTGTAGTTTTCTGTTACTGGCATTAAATATAAAAAATAGATTTTTAGAAAACGGAAAGTTGCTTGAACACTCATTTAGACATAAGACCTTCAAGACGTAATCCGTAGACAATGTATGTTGGGATGTTTATTTATTCTCACTAACGATTCAGGAAGGCGAACAATAACAACAGATAATATTGTATTGTCTCCATATTTCCCAAACTCATAAGCCAATGTACAATTGAAATGGCTTGGAAAGACACACACAGAAACACACACACGTGGTTACTCCCACATAAATCGCGGTAATGATTGTAGTGTGGAGACAATTCTGCATTATATATGCGTATTGCCTACTGAATGCATTTCTGCTGAAAGGAGCTGATTTCTCTTAACAGTATGTGGATCTCAATAAAATGGTGTGGGCCAGCAATAAAGGGTCAGAGTTCCTTGTGATTGTAGAACTTCACATAGTCTCATACACACGGAAACTTAAATTGTAGGTATTTCCCTGTTACTGAAAACCCAGTACTCTTTGTTGTAGCAAGTTTGGGGGGGGTGATGATCCTGTGTGTGTGTGTGTGTGTGTGTGTGTGTGTGTTTTGGCCTGTCTGAATAAATGTTTCTGTAAGTGTGTGTGTGTGTGTGATTGATTTGCCATTGGTTTCCTCAGTGAGTCAAAGTCGCCAGGCTCTTTTCTGAAAGTCGGTCTGGTTCCTTAGAGAATGACGATAACGGCACACACACACACACAAGTAATCGTTTTCTTTAGTGGTAATCCCTATTACTTTAGACTGGCAGCCCAGCCACTGTAGAGCTTAAAGTAAGTCAAGACCCCTAATTACACATTTTAAAAAGGCAGCTATTTGAAATGTTCTTCCTCATTTGGCAGCTTTTGAGGCATTTGATGTAATGAATATTGTCATTTATGTAACTTACGGAAGGGGATCATGTCTTAGTGGCCTGTTTGTAAAAACAGTGGTATTAGTTTCTCATGTAGGCTGACCTCTGCTTCCATACAGGGATTTACCCAATTCAAAGAGCCATAGCGGTCCCTTCAACAGTAACCCTGGACTTTAGCTCTCTCAGTAATCCCGTTCTATATTTAGCAACTACTGACTGCGCAAATATGGAAACAACAAGCCAATGAAATTCAAGAAAGTGCATGGTTTAGGTCGGGCCTTACTTTCAACCAACCAAAACACCAAATCATGCATGATTCGTAGCCCACTGTTGGCTTTTGGTTTGGCCTTCGTTTCTCCTGTCACAGATTGTATGTCAATTAGCCAAGTGTAACTTCGAAAGGTTTTCCCTCCTCTGTAGTATACATCTGGGGAGCTCTCGTTTGGATGACGAGTGACATAATGACTGCCTCTGCTTGCCAAATTAACACTTAATTAGTGACATCGCAGATGAGACGTGGAAAAGTGGTGTTAAACTGGTGTTAATGGGATGGATTGGAATGCGACGACTCGCAAACTCTTTCCCACGAGTGAGTTTAGGGAGACTGTTTGTCTTCCTCTCGCAGGCGACAAGGTTTCCCAGTGTCTTGCCTCATCTAGGGACGGTTTTATTCAGGCAACCCACGCTGTTTGATGTGCTCTCCGTGAAAGTCAAAATAAAGACAAACGGAAATGAAAGAAAGTCGCCTGAAAGTCCCCGTTGCGTAGTGTTTCTCACTGCACTCTGAGCATGCTGAAGTGGGTGTACTGGAGGCTGTAGAATTGAACTGAGTTTGACAGGCGACATAGAAAGTAAGCATAGGTGTTTATTGATATATTCACTGAGAAACTTCGGGGTCTTGTTTTTCCTGGGTAAGATTGCCATTTCTTCATGATATTATCTCTGACATTTTGACGACGTCGGTCTCCGTAAGCGATAAGAAGGTAAGCGGCGTGGGTGGAGAGGACTATTGCATAATTTACACTGTAAAGAAATCAATTTGGGGCATAAATGACTTTGATGCTAATTGGCTGTAGATTGGGTTTCCTACAAAAGGTGCATTCAGTAAGCACAATCTGGAACACCCGGAGGAAAGGAGAAGCTATACTGCTACTCAGAGATAAAACGAGACGTGAGGTTTAAAATGACATTTCACAGCGAAACAAAACAACGAAACATTGCTACGTCGAGGTTAGGAACGCGAGCAAAAATGATTTTAGGAACTCAAGGGATTTGTGTGAGGCTTTCCCATATGTTCCCTCTACTGGTTAACGAGGTAACTATGCATGAACTGTGTGTTGGGGGGTGGGGGTATTCAATTATCCCTGGTGATATTAATAAGATGCTGCGTTAGTACCCCCTCCCCCACCCTGTCTCACCTGCACTCACTCTCCCTTTCAGACGGTATCTCCCCCTCTGTCGCTCTCTCCCTCTCAATAACTGTCTCGCAACTACTCCTCACTGTCTCTCCCACTTTATTTAAGTCTCTGTCTGTCTCTCAGTTTCTCTCGCTCAACCTCTCCCACTCTCTCCCTTTCCCTTTAAACCCCCCACCACCACCACCACCACCACCACCACCACACACACACAGTCTAACCTCGGTCAGAGGGATTGCTTACCATTTGGTAGTTCAGTCCTGCTGCCCAGGCGGGGGTTGATGTAATGGAAATTGATTGTGCGGCTTCCAGCCTTCTCTGTCATGACAAGTTATTTTAGTGGCACTAAAGGAGGCTTATGCTCAAGTTTAACAGGAGAACAAAACAGTTACTCTGGGCGTATTTTCAGCATAGCTCTGGTTTATTTATGAAATGCCGACATTACAGCCGAGAAAAGAAAGAACTCCAGACTGGGCAAGTGGAGAGAAATCTTGTTTATCCCCCCCTCACCCCCCATCTCTGTTCACTAAAGCAAAGCCCTTACACTGTTGAGTAATTGCTTTCTAGAGTTTCACACAGGCACTGCCCGTCGCCTGTTTCGGGTGGGGGGGGGGGGGGGGGGGGGGTCTAGGTGAACGGCTCTCCGGGCTATTTGAAGTTATAATTGTGGCCTTGATTTGTAGTCTTTCAGGGTCACCGCGGTTCCTGCCAGTTGTACTACGACAACAGCACTACAGCCACCGATAAAGAGAACAAGTAAAGTGCATTCCCTCCCTCGGAAACTGATCAGCTTTTCTCCCGACCCTGCGGCTCTGAGATTTACTAAGGGGGAGTAAATCAGTTGGTTATTTGGCACACACCCATGTAGTGCGGTGTTAGTTAGTGGTTAGTGCCGGAAAGGCACAGTGCTCTGACACATAGTACTTCACTCCCGCCAAACAGAAATGTAATCACTTTCCTGGTCAGTCCAGTTTTTCATCACATCGACTGCTTCGAAGGTAGACAAAATAAGCAAAACCTCTCGCTCGACTTTCAGCCGAGGGTCTTTTTTTCCCCCCTGCGTTCGGTACGTCCCGAAGGATCCAATCATTTCGTTTGATGGGACCCGCTCGCTGTTTCCTCTGGCAACGTCCCGGGTTAGCAGTTTGCTCTTACTGGGTCCCAATGCGTTTTTCCTTTGTCACATCCATCTGTTTCACTCTTCCTCTTTCCCCTGTCTTTCGCTCTTCCTTTCTCCTCTACTCTCCCATCTGTAAATCTTGGTGACTCTGTCTGTTTACGTGGTGGCATCTCTCATCTCTCTCTCATCTCTCTCTCTCTCTCTCTCTCTCTCTCTCATCTCTCTCTCTCTCTCACTCTCGCTCTCTCTCTCTCTCTCTGTCTCTGTCTCTCTCACATGCGCGTTCGAGTTCTGCTCTCCAAAACCCTCTTTTCATCCATTCCGTCAAGTCTTCCCTCAGGATGTCACTCGCGTACAGTGCACTCCGTCTTCGCGGCGACACAATTAAAGTTTTGCCGCGCGACAAGCTGGCCGCATGGAGAGGTCCCCGTTGCCCCCAGCTGCCGCCGTGGCCTCGGCCAGCCAATTAACTGCCGATGCTGGCTTGAAGTTACCACCCGCCGCGCCGTGGTCATTAAGAGAAACAAGGAGGTGGCGCAGATTAATTATAGCCCGGTACCTGGAGCTGTCCGGAGGTGCGCGGTGTCGGGGGGGTGGTTAATGCCGATGAAGGTGTCAGAGAGTGTCTGGGCTGTCTGTGGGCCTTCTCGTACCCTGCTGCGCCAGAGCCCGTGTGACTGACCGCTGGGAGCAGCGGGCACGCTGGGCAGAGCAGCAGGTCCCATCACACGGGTCAGCGGGCGTGCCTGTCGGTAATTTTAAGGACAAGAAGTGCCGCTCCACAACGGCGCGGCCCCCCCTGCTCCGACCGACGACGTTACCGCGCCACCTCAGATTAACACGCCAAATTAGCCTATGCAAATTGAGAGGGCTCTGCAGAACAACAGCTGGGTCGGTGGGGGGGGGGGGGGGGGGGGGGGTAAAACCCAGTCACACAAAGCTCCGCATATCAGGAGGAGGTGGAGGGGCTGGAGGATGATGCTTCGGAAACCTTCCAAGCTCAGACACGACATTTCCACACGCAACGTTAGACACATTGGACAGATCTACCAAATGTTTAGATGACAGTGGAAAAGACATTCCTGTTGACTTTGATAGCACAGTAAGTATGTTCTGGTCTCCTCAGTTTAGCTCATGCACCGTATGGGGGTTAATTGGTTATACTGCACTCCTGTTAGCCCCTAAGAGTGTTCACATTCCTGTTGTGTTCTAGCTTTATTATGGCAGAGGACGTCTCGGGACTTTTACCACTTACAACTAGCCCACCGACCTTTACAGTCCCAAATCAAGCACAGTGATATTACCTTCCGGAGCTTTCTGCAGTGTAAGCACTTTGTGTCTGTGTACGTAACACAATAATTGCCATTGACAAGACGGTCCGACGTGAGCGGGCGCCGGACAGAGTCTCAATGGGCAATAAGGTTTAGTCCACTTACAGGGGACAATTACGCCGGGTTACCAGGGTATTAAACGGCGGATCGCACGCTTAGCCGCTTAATCCGACAGCTGGCCGCGTCGTTAATCAGATCCGTTTAAACGGCCCGCTTTCGACATCTGCCCGGCCCGAGTCGCTCGGCCTCGTCGGCCTCTGGCCACGCTTGGCGTGGTTAAAAGGGCCGTGGCTATTTAGGAGTCCTGAGGTGAGATGCTAATGCGAGGTGATGGAGGGTGGGCTTCTGGAAGCGGCAGCGCAAAGGATTGCCCAGGTTGTTGTTGTTGTACTCCGGGTGATTGAATGAGTCATCGCCTTGTGAAATGTATTTTCGCTGTGTTTACAGAACATATGAGATTAGGGTACGCGGGGCGGCTCAGGGAAGGCAGGGGAGACATTCGCTTGGCTTCCGCGCAGGGCGGGCGTGTCCCTGTTGCAGCTTCTAATTAAACCTATTTGTTCAAGGTTGAATCGAACGGCCGACTGGAATGTAACGGACAGTTGTATTGTCTGCGTTCTTTATGCCACACTCTCGTTTTTTAATGGAGGTGGTTATGCCTCGGCGCCGTGCTTAGATATTAATGTGTTGTGTTATGTAATACCGCGTGGACCCCGTGACCAGCTGTCGCTTTTTCAAGTGGCTAAGGAGGACTCGTACAAAATCCTAATGCCGGAGTTCAAATGTGCCGCTCAGCACACGTAATTACGGCTATCAGTCGCAATTGCATTAACTGTGTCAGGATTTCCATATGGCGTTACGGAGTCTAACCTAACACACCGGCCAATCAATGTCAACCTGAATATGCCCACAGATGTCAGCCTCACTGGCTGGCATTGACTGACAGGTGATGTGTATCCGTGTCCTGACGGCTCACCGGTTATGTAACCGAGCCCGTGGCCGCCGGCGTTGCTGCTCCCGCGCATCCTGTCCCGATGTACGGGCACGGCAGTGGCACGGGCCAGTTGGCACTGCCCCTCCAGGTGCTGGGTCTGCTCCGCCCGCTGATCCGTTTGAACAGCCGGAGCCACTCTGGACATTAACCGCGGTCGCGTACGCTTGCAGAGTCCTGCAATGGCGCTCCGTTCCCTATGCCGTGCACTGACCGGGACCTATTGGACTGGCCGCGACGGAGGGCCGTTTCCGGACCGGAAGACGCGTGGTGAACAGGAGGTTTAGAACCCGGCTGGAGCATCCCAGGAGTTGCTGACAGTGACCTGACAAAAGGGCGAGGTTTCATAGAGGCTTGTTACTTAAGACTCTTGACTCGCTTGCTGTCGCTTGACCCAGTCACGCGACCCAGCGCCAGGAGTATTTCAGAACGAACGATACTGCGGAGCAGGTCAGCGGCCTTTCACGGCGTCACAGTGACCCCGGCTTAAGAGGGATGGACGTTCAGTTGGGATGACGTTTTTTTAATAAGAAGAGTAGACATTACACCTTTGCCCTGTTCTTTCAATAATGTTCCAAAAGCAGGGTTGATGTCCGTGTGGTGGCTGACTACTCAGGTGACTTTCTTAGGAATACCGCCGCTGTGCAAGGTCTCTGAAAGAACGTGAATGGGGCCTTGCAACAGCTGCCCGTCTGTGGGTTGGATATAGTTCACTTTCCCGAAACTATACCATTTCAGAGTGTTCCATTATTGAACGTGGTCATGTCTTTGTTTACGGACAAACACTACGCTGTTTTTGGAGTTCGTGTTAGCAGAGGTGTGTTGTGTTGAATTATTTACCGTACTTGGCAGCAAACGTATTCCAAGGAGTTTTTCATTCCACGAACACAGCATGGGATCGTGTTGGGATACGAAAAACATCATCTAAATGGGTTAGTGCTAAAAGTCAGAAGGGAAATGGACACAACAAGCTTGCTTACACCGATTCTGTGGCTACACCAAAAAGACGGACATAACGACAAGGGACATGTTAAAAGGTTGAACACCTTACGTTGTTGCTCAGGATTAGGCGAGGAATCAGAATGTTCAAAGTGGCAGATCTCTGATACAGTTAAGGTCGTGGGATGCGCTTCTTGCCTGAGAATGAGCTCTCTGATATACACGTACACCAATAAAACTGCGGTAGTGTCCGTTGAGCGAACCACTAACCAAACAAGGACATGAATCTGTGTCCTTGGGACAAACCACTCTGCCAACCGTTGCAACCCCCCCCCCCCCCCCCCCCCCCCGTTGAAAAAAACATGAAATCTCATAATTAAAGATTATATCAGAAACAATTTTGTGTGTAGGGACAAAATACCAACTGAATTAACTTCAAAGGGTAGTTTAACAAGTAGAACAGGGAGAGAAATGATTCAGTACTTTGGTTAACTAACTAAAGAGAAGGAAAAAGTTATTTGCTGGAGTGAGATTGACATTTTTAATATCCTTTGCATCGCGGAGGCCCTTTCAGACGGGAGCCAATGTGTCTTTATGCATAAGAAACAGCAGTGTCTATTCTGTACGTCTGTTTACAGCTGCACACACACACACACACCCACACCTCCTTGTTATTGCGAAAACAATGCATAATTAAAGCAATCATGATTAATTACTGCACATACTGGGTTTACACATCTGCTTAATTGCAACTTTGAAAAGTATTCCTTGCTTGTTTTCTGGTGTCAAAGCTGACGCTGAAGCCAGAACACTAGCAGCAGTGGTTAGTGGATTTTCTTCTGCTATCCTATCATTAGAGCCCAGAGAGAGAAGAGTTTTCTCTGAATACGAGCAGCTACGTCTGGTTGGGAGCCATTCCCTCCTCACAGGGTTCCCAAAGTCATTTCCATAACATGAGCCAAGAGGCCGCTCGCTGTTCTGATGATGACATCAGACATCTTGGACGTTAATATGCACAAAGACGCTGGAAGGTGTTGCTTCCTTCCGAAGGCAACAGGCCGAGTTGGGTTCTCCTCTGCGATGGACGCTGATGTATACGCAGTCATAGGCGCTATTGATTTCCCCGTGTGTATTTATCGAGGCTGCACCGAAGCACGGCTAGGAAAAATAGGTTATTTATGACAGCCCAGTGCTCGAGATTAATCCATTTTTTAATTACAGAGAAGTACGTAGGTTTTGCCCTGTCAAGCTTCCAGATTTAAGGTTTAGTCAAATGTCGGCGCTCGTTTTTAAACGTACAGTAGCTGCTGAGAGTGCAGTATGCGACAGAGAAACTGGGTGAATCAATGTGACAGTTTGCCGCCTCTGCTTCATAGAAGTCACCTGCATCCTTTCTTCAACACAGCAACCCACACCTAAGACCGAGGAGTGGCTAAATGAGCATGCTCTGAAAATCACTGTCTGGGCTTGGACTAAGGACTATGTGTTTATCTACAGTTCGACTCAACTTTTATTATTAGTCGCCTGTCACAATGATGTCTCTCCCCAGAGCCTATTTTAACACCAGAAGAGGCACTCTAAATAGTGGCTATTAGAATGCTTAAAGCCTGTGACAGTTGGGTTGAGAAATTACAAAAAGAAGACGATAGTGTAATGATCATTTAAAGCAGGTAAATCATGCCTGACCAGTTAATTAAGACGCAGCCGGACTAGCCTGGCGTTGGTTTTACAGGAAGCTCCCTGTAAATATGGATTTCCATGTGTGTGAGTACGGACGTGTGTGAGTTAGTGTTTATGTGAAGCTAAATCCCTTGTAGACTAGGCTTCTCCTCCCTTTCTCCATTCATTCCTCCCTCCTTCCTTGCCTCTTACATTTAAGTCCTTCCACTACCAGAATATAATTTTCTTTGCATCAGCATGTTGACTGTGGTTGGTTGCTTATTTATAATATCCCTTTAAGAACAGGAGGTCTGAAAATGGCGATTAGCCATTAGCAGTGGGCATATAGTTAGCATATGAAAGCATTTTAGCAGGTACTTGTGAATAAGATAACATTTGGAAAATGACAAATGTTAAAATGTTATATGATAGCGGGCCTGTAGTTGTATATAATGAAAGTCCCAAAGCAGTGTACTTAACAGTGTTATTGACAACTGCCATGATTACCATTATTGTACCTAATAGCTTCATGACCTTATTACCACATCAGGTTTAAATATCTTGAGACATTGATAACTCAGCAGTTTTCACTACCAGCCCACAGCGCAGAGATCCAGTTCAGAGTTGTCCTCAGTAGACAGACAGTCATCTACAATAACTTAGCAAATTTTCTCCATACCCTTGTTTACCCAACACTGATGCATGGGATTTGCATACCCTATTTATTAAGTTACTTTTATTTAAAGTGATATATTTAAACAACCTGAACAAACAGGCAATTGTCTTATTGTACCTGAATGCAGTGGTTGCTGGTTAAGCAAGCAGTGTGCAAATGTTTTGTCCCCGGCTGTAGACTGAAATGATTGGTCGGAGTTGCAAAGCTGTAAGAAGTGAAAAGCTAATCAGCGCAAGAGAAATGTCAGGCAGAAAATTTCACGCACGTTAGGTCCCGCCCGTCTTCTCGTCGCCACCCACCTTTGCTTGCCGTAATGCGCCCAAACAATGCTGGGCGCTCTCCGCTGTGTGTGGGAGTGTGTGGGTGTGACGCAACACGTAAATATATTCTTCATGGACGCTGAGGCGCCGGGTAATCATGCATGGCCAAGAACGGGTCGCAATTTTAATTAGAGAGCCTCGCATTCATTATTCACCATTCCCTCAAAGGAGCTGCTTTGTGTTCGGGGAGGGAGAGTGTGGGGGGTTGGGGGGGGGGGGTTCGCTGTGCTTCTGTCGTTTGACGAGCCGCTCTGCAGGGGAGATATGTACAAGCCGGGCACACCTGAAGCCAGGCTGCATTCAATTAGCTTTGAGCACACGGGGTTCGCTGTCCGGGAGGCAGAGTGGAGGCATGTCTCTGGTAGTGGGGTAGGGCTTCTGGATGGTGGGGGGCGGCAAAGTCAGGACAAAAGCTGGTACAGTTAGATAATGTTTCGCGTCAGAGACAATGGGGGGTCATTAGCCGTCTTGGTGACGGCGCAAGCCGAACGAGGGAGCGGAGTGGGTCAAACAGGAGGAGGCACATGGAAGTACACGGTTATTTGCAGTTATGGCGTAGCGGAGGTCCACATGCTTCTCCACTGAGAGACGAGAATGAATCCTTTGTCACTTGCGGTACATTACCTAGTGGAGCCGTAAGCCAAAAGCAGGACGCTCTATAGGCTGCCATTTTAAATTAGACGGTTTAAAACCATGTGCAATATAGTGTTTCCATTTCAGGCCACTCAGGTGACCAGCAGGATTATTGAAGGTAATTACATGGTAATGTTGTTCTTTGCCATATTCACTTCCAGGGATGAGGAAGCTATGCTCCAACCAAATCCCTGTTGTTTTGGACCCCAGATAGGCCTATTACTTCTGTATGGCTTCAGTATGCATTCCCCTAGTAATCATATAACCCCTGAAACAACCTCCCAGGGACTTTTATCACATGAGCCTCCTTATAATGAATGTTTCGATCGTTTTTCTTTGGTCCATTGTCTGAACCGACGCAAATGTATCTGTTGCCGCCAGGGTCTTGGAAACAAAGGTGTGTGTTTGTTTCTTCTGTTTTGTCGGTGTTGCTGAGATAGTTTCGCTTAGTAATGCTTCCTCTGACAGACCACTTAAAACACATGGTCGTGTTTTGAAGGGCTCGTAAACGTTCACTTCAATTTGTTGCGTCCACATTTCTTGGATGAGCCGGACGAAACGGACAAGTCCAGCGTTTTTATTGGCCCACTTAGTCTACCGCTGCATCTGCCCAGATCAACATGACATTGTTTCACGTCACCTTGCACATTAGCACTGAGCAGAACTGGAAAACAGAAGGAGATGACATTAAGGGGTATTAGTCATTAGCACATATCAGCAGTGGATGCAACACCTACCAGGTCGCCGCTTGCCTGCTTGCAGATGAAAGGCCCACAGCTGAGAGTGTTGGAGTTTAAAATCCAATCTGCTACGACGTGCTTTGAGCCCTGTCCTTTTGAGGTTTTTTGTACAACGCCACGTCGATAGATGATCGCAGATGATAAATCAAGGACCACCTACACAGCAGAGGGCTTTGAAGAGCTTCTGTTTGGTCGAAGCCACAGCCATCTGACGTCTCCGCTAAAGATCAGTAAAAGATTGTCACCCGCCATCCAAGCCGCTTTTAATCAGGTGAAAGGGTTTGCTTTAAAAAGAACAAATATATGATGAAACCTGGAATTGTAGCTGTAACCTGTAGTTGCAGTCCATTGACGTTTATGTCAACATGGGCGTTTATACCTGAGCTAGGACATGTGTAACAAAAGTTGTGTAAAAAAAAAAGATCCTGGTGGAACATCTAATAACAAAAAAGGTTAATTGGCAACAGGTCGGAGCGGATGAGTCTTTCAGAGGTAAAGATGGGGAAGGGTTCACCGCTTTGTGAAAGACTGCGCAGGCAAATAGTGCAACAATTTAAAAATAACGCTTCTCAATGTAAAATTTTTGTTTTGAGTTTGGGGATCTCATAATCTACGATAAATAATATAATTAAAAGATTCAGAGAATCTGGAGAAATCTCTGTACACAAGGGACAAGGCTGAAAACCAATACTGGGTGGCTGTGATTTTCGGGCACTCGGGTGGCGCTGTATTGAAAACATGCAGGATTCTGTAGTGGAAATCACTGCATGAGCTCAGGAACACTTCTGAAAACCATTGCCTATGAACACAGTTTGTCACTGCATCCACAAATGCCAGTTAACACTCTACCATACAAAGAAGAAACCATACATGAACAAGATCCGGAACGCTACCATGTTCTCTGGGCTCATTGAAGATGGACTGAGGCCGAAAAGTGGAAAACTGTCCTGTGGTCAGGACAAATCAAAATGTAAATTATCTTTGGGAATCATGGGTGCCGCGTCCTCTGGGCTAAAAAGGAAAAGGACCATCCATCTTGTTATTAGTGCACAGATCAAAAGCCAACATCCGTGATGGTATGGGGGTGCATCTGTGCACATGGCGTGGGTGACTTGCACATCTGTGAAGGCACCATTAATGCTGAACAATACAAACTGGTTTTGGAGCAGCATATGCTGCTATCCAGACAATGTCTTTTAGGGAAGGCCTTTCTCATTTCAACAAGACGATGCCAAATCACATCCTGCACACATTACAACAGTATGGCTCCATAGTAGAAGAGTCTGGGTGCTAAACTGGCCTGCCTGCAGTCAAGACCTTTCACCCATTGAAAACATTTGGGGCATTATGAAATGAAAAATACAGCAAAGGAGAACCCGAAATGTTGAGCAGATGAAATCCTATATCAAGCAAGAATGGGAAAACATTTAACTTTCAAAACTACAGTAATTGGTCTCCTCAGTTTTCCAAACACTTTCCAAACAACAGAGTGTTGTTAAAAGAAGAGGAGACGCATTGGTAAACATGCCTATCCAACTTTTTTTTAAACATAGTTGCTGGCATCAAATTCAAATGGGCATATTTTTTCCAAAAACAATAACATTTCTCTGGTTCAACATATGATATGATTGTTATGTTGTCTTTGTACTTTTTTCAATATAGGGATTAAATGATTTGCACATCATTGCATTCCATTTTCATTAGAATTTCACACGGCGTCCCAACTTTTTTTGGAAACAGGGTTGCAAAAGCTGCTCTCTTCTATTCTGTCTGACTGGCGTCCGCACACCTAACTGGAGCCAAAGGGACTTCTTTAAACCTGGTTCTTGTTTTAAAGTGTCCCCTTAGGTGGATCGGCGCAACTCTTGGCATGGCTCCTCTGATGTACGTCCACCTTCCCAGTGCAATTTCCCCTCAAACTCGGTAGTGACATTTGTTAAGGATGCCCCCTGGAGAGGCTGGCTTCCAGCCGGCTGGTGATTAGTGTCCCTACACCACCGGTTGCACCACAGAGGGTTGTAACCAGTGGCAACCTCCAAAAGGGGGAGTGTAGAGATACTTCACACTAATGGCCCCAAATGGACAGAATTAGTTGAAAAGGTCAACGGAGGAACAGGGTTAGAATGCAGCCCCCTCTTCACCCAACGTCCCCCTACAGCCAGCTCGGGGATGGCAGTGGTTTCGTGACACTAGGATCTGTTCATTTGGTAGTCAGAGCTGGTACTTCGTGATGTCAGTGTTTGATGCAGCGGCACTCGAGAGGGAATAGTAAACTATGTTTCTGTTAGTTTGTTTACCACGACTGCACTGCGGTTGTAGATCCAAGGCTAGCGCTGAGTACTATACCGTAGGTCAGGTACATAAGCCAGTTTATCGTCTTAACCGATTGGTCGTTAATTCCATTCAATCTGGTAGCCTACGTTTTAACACATCAGCTGGCTTCTCTGACTCGTCAACTCAATAAGCTGTAACCTGGTCCACTGGAGCGTTTAACATAAAACAGGAATTGTTTTAACCATAATGCTGATGATTTGCTTGTTTCAGTCACTGGACAGTACTACGAGAGCTCAGTCATGCTTGCTTTTTAACGGTTAGTCAAATACACCGCTATCACAATCACTTTAAAGTTCAAACCAAAAATAATAGTGAGTGCATACTTTTATATACCTGTTTTTGATGTATGAACTACATATTCTGTTTTGCATTCTAAGATTACCAGTGGTAAACATCATTTTTTACCATGGGTTTGTGTGCCATAACCAATCACAATTCTTATTTTAAACAAACAGTTAAAGCAAGTACTGTTCTTCCAAAGTTCTGTAAAATTAGATTTATTATTAGGGCCAACATGTTGACAAAAGACATGAAGAAAGAGAAGTATGCATTGAAATTCACAATTCTGAATATAAGAACCCATTTGTTTAGAGATTATATTATATGTTGAAGGTTGAGGATAATTATCCGCCCCCATAGGCCAATAGGACTTGATGAAAGGTAAACACTTCTCGCAAACAAGAGCATTAATGATGTTGAAATTCTGCTCCTATGTGAACCAGCCCAGTAGGCTGTCACCTAATGATCAGGAAAAACGAATAGAGGTCGGTGAGAATTACTGCATCTCTTCTCCTCCAAGGACCTTCCCAAGAACAGGATTCCTTTAGAGCAGCGCTTCCTGAAAAAAAAAATCCATCCCTTTTACCTCTCATTTTAATCCATCTGTGCTGAAGTGGTCTTTAATGAAGCATGAACGGGGGCGCTGTGGACCCCCGCCCCACTCCACTCCTCATCCTCTTCGTAAAATGGGCGAGAATTGGTTGGGTAGAGAGAGTTAATGGGAGAAGACTGAGCGATTTCTGGTGTTAGAATCTCCACTTCCCATCCATCATCATCTGGCCTGTGTATAGGGCTGATCACAGGACCTCTGTGGGTCTGTCAGGGCCACTTTGAAGAGCCTCTGCTCCTGCTGATCCTGCCAACCCCATCAGGTTATTACCGTTGGAGGTGAGGCCCAGATGGAGGTGGCCAGCTGGATAGGGGAGGCCGGTAAAGTACATAGAAGGATGACCATTATGAAGGTGGGCAGGCAGAGAAGCCTACATAGATGATAGAGCTCTACGGAACCAGTTTGGGTTGGGTGGGCTGGTAGAGAAGCCTACATAGATGATAGAGCCCTACAGAACCAGTTTGGGTTGGGTGGGCTGGTAGAGAAGCCTACATAGATGATAGAGCCTTATGGAACCAGTTTGGGTTGGGTGGCAGAGGGAGGCCAGACCCCTTTGGAGGCATGGCGGTCCAGTTAATGGATGTTCATCAAGGCCTCTGAGGACCCACTTCACGTGTGGGTCCAATTCAGCTACTCAATAACTCAGCAGCTGAAGACTGAACATCCAGTCCGACTATGCTCAGAAGGATTCACCTTTCATCAGGCGAATGGGTGTGTGTGAATAGGCATGTGTGTGCATACGTGCCTGCGCGTTTGTGAGTCTGTGGGTGTAAACGTCTTTGGTCTGCTAAAAGGATAATTAAAATCAGATAAATCAATAACTGTTAACATCAATTGTATTGTGTGATGTTCATTTTCCCTTTGAATCGGCTAATAAGGCACTGTGGGGAGGTTTAACATTGTAGTTCAAGACAGACTTTTGTTTCTCGATGAGCAATCCATTTATTATTATTCTGCCTCAATTACATAAAGCATTTGGATTCTTACCATTTCACCAATGTATTTAGGCTACTAATAGCTCATATTCTGTTTGTCTTATTTTGTCATGTTGATTCTTCTGTGGTAATGCTGGTTTAAGTCATTAAAGTAAGCACTGACATATCCTTTAAATGCTTGTAAGTGTTAGTCTTTTAAGTGTCTGTCCATTCTAAATCCAAGCCGACAAGATGAAAGATCAGTTGCTGTGCCCTTGAACAAGGCACTTAACCCTACTTGTTACTGTAAGTTACTCTGGCCAAGATTGTCAGCTAAATTACAAAAATGTTCTTCTAAATATAGCCTACAAGCAAGGTATATTTCGTTTTTTTCTGTTGGAAGGAATTAATTAGTAGAAGCAGATCATTTCTAATCATTTGTAACCTCTTTTGCTTGTGCCAAGAACATTTCATGTCCATGCTTTTGTTTGTCAGTGTGTTTGTAAGGCTGATTTTGAGTTCCCGTCAAAGCCCTCCACCGTTCTCTCTTTTGCTTATCAGAAATATGCCCAAATGCCTTCCCCGAGCCTTTTTATAGGCTGTTTATGGCTGCCACATGTTGGACTCATCACTTTAGGTAACAACTGTGTTTTTTTCTTTTTCATGTCGTGATTAAACAAAATAATCAATGCATATTTCATAAATGCGAGAGGTAATTAACATAATGAGATTTTCTGTGAGCGGAGCGTTATTCTTTCTTCAACCGGGGAAACATGTTATGGATCGAGGCTCTAATTTGAATTTGTAATTAACGAGTTTTGGTCACACGTTTTGGTCTCGGCCCTGTCTAATTGTTGGCTCCTTTATTCGGGAACGATGTCGTGAGCTTTGGATGTTTGTCGTGTACTGGGACGATAACATATCATTGCTGATCAACGAGTCATTTCACCTAGTTACCAGAGAATGGACTTGAAAGTGAGAATCTTTCACTCACAAATGTCTCACATTTTTTGCAAAAGGAGCCAGTGAAGGCTGTTTGTAACTGTGCTGAACGAGACGATCATTAAAAACATTCAAAGGCTGTTCCTTATGACTAAGCTAGTCGACTAGGCTGGTCAGTAGGCAACACATAACACTACATAGTGTAGACTACATCCAGCAATCCCTCTGAGAACCATTACAGTACCTCCACTTCAGCTGTTGTTTTCTGTGGCAACATATCCGAGATACAAGGACTTTCCAACGCCACTTTGAAGTGGTTGCCTAATTAAAGCCTAACAATGATGGGATGGCCGGATGTACAGATCTTTTTTCAGTCCTCGCTGGGCTTAATTGGGGTTGGTGTATTCCGAGGGGGGTCGAACCAACCTGAAAATTAGTATCTTCACAACAGGGGATCATTCGTCACCTCTCATAGCTACAATTTCATCATTGCAGTGGGTATCAAACATGTGCTCATTAATGATGCAGAACCGCAGTTGAATAGGAGGATAAGAGAATTAAATTATAGGGCTGATCAGATGTACTTATGGTATGTTACTCATACGCAAATGTTACATAAGGAACCTGCGATTTATTAGACGGTTTGAATTCCAGTTAAAGGAAGAGGACCACCTAGATATGACAGCCATGCACTTGCTGTTCCTTTAAGTACAGCTGACCTCTTTAGCTGCGGCATTAGATATGTATTTGAGGACTAATGAGCATGATTAGCCATTAAGCATGCTAAATATTACATGTGAAGCTATGAAAGCGTGAACGCTCTATTGGATGGAGAATATTCACATTAATTTACATTTATTATTCAAATAGTGCTATAAACTGAAAAATATACATATATATTGACTGCATAATATACAGTTGATGGAGACAGTGGAATGACAAGTATGCGTGTGAAGTAACTAGAGCATTTCCTGGGTTACTCCATCTTTGTAAAGTCTATTTATGTAGCCAGCATTTCTTATACAGTGCCACTGCCACCATTTATTTGCCTCTGAGTTAAATTGGCTTTAAACAACAACAGAGTTAAGCGAAGCCATATGTCCAACCTGAGAGTGTTTCCTGGCAGTGTGGATTTCAAAGTGTTCAGTAAATAGGCCAGCACTTCACAGAATATGGATATTGGATGAATGGTGTTACCGAGGTTTGAGAATTGTGCTCTACGACTAATATGAACAAAGCCAATGTATACGCTTCCAGAATTTATACCAGTTAGAAACCCTGAGGACTGAGAAACGATTGAGCATGCTGTCACACGCAGCTTGATAATATTAAGCTCATCATGACAGGTTAGCACTTTCACTCATTCAGTAGATATTTCCCCTGTCCTTCCTCACTCGTTCGCTCGATCCGTCTAACTCAGCGCTCAGGCTGAAGTAAAACCACCTATGTATTATTTACAGGTGTTTTGTTCCGTTGTGACGCGTCATCGAAAACAGTGACACATGATGAAGGATTGCTCTTCATTTAGCTTCCGTGCACACACAACACCACCGGACATATAGCTGCTAAGAAATCTGTGGACGGTACTTAGCACTTTCCCCGCAGAGAATAAACCTTTCGGTAAGTATGCAATGTAAAGAAATGTGGGTTGCTGTAAATACCCATCAAACTTTAATCCGTGTTCACTCTATAGCAAAGTCATCTTAATCACTCACACGCTTGGTCCAGAAGGTATGCTACTGAAGCTATTAGCTGGGTTTGAAACGGTTGCCAGTGTAAAGTTTAGAAGCACATTGAAGTTTGACGCTTTTTGGGAGGGGAATATCTTTTGACAGTTCCCCGCCGTCAACAGCTTCGGCTTCCACACAGTGTCTGCGGTATATTCCCTTCTCCTTCTTCAAAGGGGCCCTTGGGTTTATTAAGACATTTTGATAAATAAAGTATGTGGCTCAATGGATAGTGTGTAGGAATGTGTTTTAATGCAAGTCCTGTTTTTTGTCTGTCCTTTTATTCCAGCCCCTCTAACAGATAAGCCTCCAAAGATCCTGTTCCCCTCAGAGAACAAACTCAGCACCGTGGAGCTACAGATTGGTAAGAAAACAACAGGATTATGTTCACAAACAGCTGTGTGTGCCACTGTTACCAATGACATGCTATCAGTAACGAAGTCCTGATTTACCATAGTCAATTATTTAAACTGGTGTATTTGCATTGATTTAAAATGGATACATTGTACATCTTTTGAAGATTTTTTTTCCAAGCCTGGTGTGAATATCAAATTGCCAGTGAGGTTGTTGTTACGAAGATAACTGGTAAATTTTGTTATCACACTGCTTGGAATCGAAAGTGTCATTTATTTTCCAACACTGCCTCATGTCGAAGGCAACAGTAAGTTGAACACAAGGATCCTCTGAGAGCACTGCGGTGATCCAGCGTTTAGAATCCTTGTACTGCATGTTCTCTGAATGGCGAATAGCATTTGATCAATTCAGTTTGCCTCAACACGCAACATGGATGCTGCCTGTGTTTGATCACCTGGATAATGTGTGGATTTGACACCTTTGGGAGAGTACAATAGGCCTTTTCATCTTTAGACTGACTGGAGGTTAGTATTCCTGCAGATGATTGGCCTGGATCGTGACTGGAGTGGCTGAGCGTGAATGATGGTCTTTAGTGTGCCTAACCAGCCGCTCATCGCAGGGACACATGGGCAACTTCCTGCCACACTGTGATTGGCCCAGAGCGAAAGCAGCTGCGCAGGGAGGGGAATTGGGTCATGATGGAGGTTTCCCTTTGAAGTAAATTTGTCACGGGCGATGAACAAGGGGGGCGGAGATAAAAGGTGGCAATCAGGAAAAGAGGTGCTAGTCATTATGTGGTTTAAAATGATGACGGATAAAAGCGGGCCGGGTTTATCAGATTAAATGTTTTGGGATGGAGGCTGATTTTATACAGCCTTTTCACTGACAGCGCTAAAGATAGCAGCTTAGGGGCTAGACTGAGGAAATAAGGAAACAGTGAAATCCGAGTGAAAACACTTAACCGTAGATGCTGCAGAAACGGTTGATGTCCCGGCATCCAAAGCATTGTTGGACATTGAGGAGTTCAGGTTTTGTACATTATCTGGACAGGTGGGGGTCCAGTGTTTTTATGCCCGCCCGTGCCTTGATATTGCATCTGACTCTCTGATCATATTCATAATGTATGTCGAAGATCCTGTTTGAAGTTCCAGCTGTACAAGTTCCTGTCACTTACTCTGAGAGCTGTGGTAACACGTTCTTGTCACCCCCTCAGACGGGGTAGTCAAACTTTCGGGAGTGGGGGGCGGGGCGCAGAGGAGAGGCTGTTTAATATTCATTCCCTTATGAAATATAGAAACATAAATGGCTTCACTTGACAGTTAATTAGACGAGCACGAGAGAGGGAGTGAGGACTGACGGAAAGAGGAGTGAAGGAGGAAAGGAAGGCTGATAGGAGATGGGGGGTGAAAGGGCAGTGATGGAGGAAACAGTAAAGAAGGTGGAAGACAAAAAGAGGGAGGGAGAGATGGAGAAGAAGAGCGATGAGACAGAGTACAACAGCAGAAAGATGAGAGATGAACAGAGCACTACACCGCCAGACCCAAATAATCAACATCTGTTTCCTATCTTCTTTCTTCTCTTATTTTCCCTAGTTGATGAGACTTTCTCGGGTGCGATCGATTCTCTAAGAGTTATTTGATTAAAGCATGTTGTGTAAATACATGTTGTGGCCCTGGGTGGGCGACGGTACTGTGTCTTCTCAAGGTCTGCCCAGCAGGGCCAGTCGGATCTGTCTTAGTCAGTAACATGTTACCCGTGTGTTATGTTGTTCACAGTGTTGTGTTGTGTCGATGTGGATCCCCTTGTTAATGAACCTGAGGTGTGTGCTCGTGAGAAAAATGGCAAGCCTGAATTTACCTTTGGCAGCCAATAGAAGGGATCACACTTATTCCTGCAGCTATAAATAACTAACTTTACCCTGTTTCAAGTTGATGTAAAATGTTTTACTGTATTTCGTCAAGGTCTGAATTGTTCGAAGGATTGTCTGATCACAAGCATAGTATAGTCAGTGAGTAAGTATAATTGCTGAGTTAGTATAGTCTGTAAATTAATCTTGTCTGTAAATCTAGCCTGTAATAATCAGGTAGTTAGTGAGTTACTATAATCTGAGTTAGTATAATCTGTGAGCTGTAATCTGTAAATTGAAATAACCTGTGTGTTAGTTTAGTCATTGAATTAGTATGGTCTGTGAGTTCATATAATCTTTCAGTTAGTATAGTCTGTAAGTTTGTATACAAATATATCCATTGCTTGAATTGCATGAATCATAAACCATGAATCTGTAATAATACTGACCCTCATGGATTAGCAAATTTAAGTGTCTATCATGAGATCAATAGCACAAGAAAATCTACCATCAATGTTTTCACAGTATTTCTGAAGTTTTGTTCTGTATTATTTCAACCCCAGGCAGCCATGTTATCAACAATGTGTTCACTGTACTGTAGCCTACCGCCGTTAGTACCAGAGTGTATTTTCACCCAAAAATCTCCTATTTACATTTAAAAAATATCCACATGCATGATGGGTTTTCAATGTCAGTTTGAATTTAAACTGCAACAGCTAGCGAAGATGTAAAATTACAGTAACCAAGTTCATAGTTTTCATTGGCACACATAAAAGTTTTTATTAAACCTTTTTTATTTTATTATGAGGTGTAGTGGGTTTTTTCATGTGTCCTTATGTATATGATTATCGATGAGAAAAGTGAATAACAAATAGCTATATCAAAACACACTGCTATCATATATTGCCAAACACTACTTAACACAATATTATTGGAATGTGACCCAAGTATCGAGATAATATCTTATTACTGATGCCAAGCTATTCTGCTAATATTTAATAAGTTGTACTATGTCACGAAAGCTAGCATGATTTCCTAAGATTGCTAACGTTATCAAAGCCAGCAACCCATAAAAAAGGGATCTAGCTAACAAGAGCAGCAGATACAAAGTTTAATATACTATTCCAGTTAGGTTTCCACGTTTGATAAGTTAGTAGCTACTCGCTAACATTATTATAGGTCATGATGACGGCTGCCTGTTGTTGCTAAAACGCTCAGTGTAACATAATGCGGTACAGTAGACCCCCATGTCAGCTCCTGCTAGCCTGTACATACATTAGTCATAGTAGTATAACAGAGATTTTTATCTATAGACATATATAAGATCTACTGACTGATTTGCAATAATGGTTACTCTTGATTTAGTGGCTGCATGCCAATCACGCGATTAGCTACACTACAGCTAACTAGCTAGCTGAAAATATTTCCACGTGCCAGGTATGTTATATAATCTTGTAATTAAACCTTGTCAACCTTTTGCCTATCAATGTGCAGTCTTGGTGTGACGTTGTATCTTTGAGTGACCACAGTTCAGTCCTATAGCTCAATTATTACACTAGTGTTCTGTCCTAAAGTTGGCGGACAGCAAAATCCGACCAAATCTAATGCAGTTTGGACGTGGGTGATCTCCAATTAGCTGTAAGTTGGTCTAGTCTGTGAGTTTGTTTAGTCCGTGAATTAGTACATTGTGCACAGAACTGTAGCACCTTCTATCCATAGAAAACAGTGATGATTCAGAGATCTTTTTAGTTAGCTTTTTAGACACTAGAGAGGACCACAGGCCCACTGTCACTGCTCCTTCCTATGAATAAGCACAATGTCAATACTTCCAATAAAGATGGACACCATCTGTCATTCATATAAGGAAGGATGACTTCAGTTCTTCCTATGAAGAGAGATAACATTACCCCTTCCTATAAAGATGGATAACATCACCCCTTCTTATAAAAAAGGATAACATCACCCCTTCTTATAAAAAAGGATAACATCACCCCTTCCTATAAAGAGGGATAACATCACCCCTTCCTATAAAGAGGGATAACATCACTCCTTCCTATAAAGATGGATAACATCACCCCTTCTTATATAGAGGGATAACATCACCCCTTCCTATGAAGAGAGATAACATCACCCCTTCCTATAAAGATGGATAACATCACCCCTTCTTATATAGAGGGATAACATCACCCCTTCCTATAAAGATGGATAACATCACCCCTTCTTATATAGAGGGATAACATCACCACTTCCTATAAAGATGGATAACATCACCCCTTCTTATAAAAAAGGATAACATCACCCCTTCCTATAAAGAGGGATAACATCACCACTTCCTATGAAGAGACATAACATCACTCCTTCCTATAAAGAGAGATAACATCACTGCTTCCTATAAAGAGAGATAACATCACTCCTTCCTATAAAGAGGGATAACATCACCCCTTCCTATAAAAAGGATAACATCATCCCTTCCTATAAAGAGGGATAACATCACCCCTTCTTTTATAGAGGGATAACATCACCCCTTCTTATATAGAGGGATAACATCACCACTTCCTATGAAGAGGGATACCATCACCCCTTCCTATAAAGATGGATAACATCACCCCTTCTTATAAAAAAGGATAACATCACCCCTTCTTATATAGAGGGATAACATCACCCCTTCCTATGAAGAGAGATAACATCACCCCTTCCTATAAAGATGGATAACATCACCCCTTCTTATATAGAGGGATAACATCACCCCTTCCTATAAAGATGGATAACATCACCCCTTCTTATATAGAGGGATAACATCACCACTTCCTATAAAGATGGATAACATCACCCCTTCTTATAAAAAAGGATAACATCACCCCTTCCTATAAAGAGGGATAACATCACCACTTCCTATGAAGAGACATAACATCACTCCTTCCTATAAAGAGAGATAACATCACTGCTTCCTATAAAGAGAGATAACATCACTCCTTCCTATAAAGAGGGATAACATCACCCCTTCCTATAAAAAGGATAACATCATCCCTTCCTATAAAGAGGGATAACATCACCCCTTCTTTTATACAGGGATAACATCACCCCTTCTTATATAGAGGGATAACATCACCACTTCCTATGAAGAGGGATACCATCACCCCTTCCTATAAAGATGGATAACATCACCCCTTCTTATAAAAAAGGATAACATCACCCCCTCCTATAAAGAGAGATAACATCACTCCTTCCTATAAAGAGGGATAACATCACTCCTTCCTATAAAGAGAGATAACATCATCCCTTCCTATTAAGAGGGATAACATCACCCCTTCCTATAAAAAGGGATAACATCACTCCTTCCTATAAAGAGGGATAACATCACCCCTTCTTATATAGAGGGATAACATCACCCCTTCCTATAAAAAGAGATAACATCACTCCTTCCTATAATGAGAGATAACATCACTCCTTCCTATAAAGAGAGATAACATCACTCCTTCCTATAAAGAGAGATAACATCACTCCTTCCTATAAAGAGAGATAACATCACTCATTCCTATAAAGAGGGATAACATCACCCCTTCCTATAAAAAGGATAACATCATCCCTTCCTATAAAGAGGGATAACATCACCCCTTCTTTTATAGAGGGATAACATCACCCCTTCTTATATAGAGGGATAACATCACCACTTCCTATGAAGAGGGATACCATCACCCCTTCCTATAAAGATGGATAACATCACCCCTTCTTATAAAAAAGGATAACATCACCCCTTCCTATAAAGAGAGATAACATCACTCCTTCCTATAAAGAGGGATAACATCACTCCTTCCTATAAAGAGAGATAACATCACCCCTTCCTATAAAGAGGGATACCATCACCCCTTCCTATAAAGAGGGATAACATCACTCCTTCCTATAAAGAGGGATAACATCACCCATTCCTATAAAGAGGGATAACGTCTGTCATTCCTATGAAGAGTGATAATGACACTCTTTCCTATGAAGATGGATAACGTCAGTCATTCCTATTTAGAGTGATAACGACACTTTCCTATAAAGAGGGATAACGTCACTCCTTCCTATAAAGATGGATAACGTCACTCCTTCCTATGAAGAGGGATAACGTCTGTCTTTCCTGTGAAGAGTGATAATGACACTCTTTCCTATGAAGAGTGATAATGACACTCTTTCCTATGAAGAGGGATAATGACACTCTTTCCTATGAAGAGGTATAATGACACTCTTTCCTATGAAGAGTGATAATGACACTCTTTCCTATGAAGAGGGATAACGTAACTCCCTTTGTAAACGTTTGCAAACTGCCCCGCTGAATGTAATCGTAAACGATCGCCGGTTTTACTGTCCTCGAAACCCAGCAGATGTGGGCACTCTTGTGGAAAGGAATTAGACTCACATTATTTTGGTGGCTGGGCTGGTGCCCGTCAGCGCACTAGGGCAATAATGACCCCTCCTCCTTTCCTTCCTCTGCTCCCTCAGCCAGAGAGAGGAAAGTCCCCGTAGACCTAACAGTACAGCCTCGGCTGGATCAGTGACAGAGAGAGCAGCTAGCTTTTCACAGACGTGCTCGTGCAAACACATAGACAGGAAACATCCCCTGGCCTCAGTTTTTCCGCGGACTGACATTTCATCTGTGTCTCATGGAGCCGAGGCCTGTGTTAGACCAAAGCCAACACAGGCCCCCGCCACCAGGCCAGCTGGGTTCCCTGGGTCGGCCTCCCAAACCGCAACCTATTCCCTTAATAGTGGACTCGTTTCAACCGCCTGTTTCAGCATAGCCCTTGTCAAACCGGGAATAGTGGGTCATTTGGAACCCAGCCTTGGTCTTGGAGGTCGGGGTGTACCAGGTCACGTGGACTCTGATTAGGGCACTGACTACACTGGCTGTCACTCGGCGGAATTCTTCTATCGTCCGACACGTCCAGCTTTCACACCCCACCCTGGAACATCTGGCATTCGGGCAGGCGTTGTTATTCCGCTCTGACGTCGTGGTTTGGAGTCAGAGGGTACACGCTGACTGGTCACTTCTCCAAGTGGGAGTCACTCGCTAAATTGAAACCTACACTGTCCCTTGGCACAGCAACATCTTTCTCCTTGTTCCTCTCTCCTTCTGTCTTTCCCTTCCTGACTCCCCATCTCTCTAAAACTCTTCCAGTCCATCTCCCTCTATCTCATTTCCTCGTGATTGCTGGGTTTGGAAGCTGTAAACACGCCAGCCAGCCTCATGTAGTTCAAACACTAGCCTCTCTCACAAGTGGGTCACCATCATAGAGTCGGGAAAGAGTCTTCCTCCCTCCAGAACAGAGCATATTTGTATCAATGCTTTAAGTAAAGTTACTCTGGAGTTAGTTTGGTATTTGTTTACTTGTTTGTTGCCGAAGTGACGTTGCGTGGGTATAATCACCGGGGATGCCAAGCCAGAACAAAAGTAATGACTGGTATGTGTTGTGGAAATAGTGTTGGTGGCTCTAAGGCAGGGGTCGTCCACTTGGTTTGACCTTGGACCAAATTGGTTCTGAGCGAATATTCCGCTGGCCAGAATGATGTCAGAACCCAGCTCTTAAACTGTGACAGACGGAAATCCACCCGGTGGCTATTTAAGGAATACCAAATGAGGGTATTCAATAGCTAGTCGAATATGCAGCTACTAAAGAACTGCCAGGTGTAGAAGTAAGACAAGTGTGGAGCGGGTGCGCCCTGGATGAGTGTTAAAAGGTGTGCTTAACCAAAATCCATGTCTAAACCGTTCACAAACAAAAGGGACTTGGGGAGAAAAAAAGAGAGCCATGATTGAGAACCGGGACCCTGGCCTGTCCCATTACAGGTGCGCCTTGTCACATTAACCACCCGATCGGCTCCGCCAACCTGCAGTAAACAAAGAAACACAAACAGGAAGTGGCTTGGGGGCGGTAACAATATGAATAACACTGCAGCTGATAACCGAAACGACAGTTTGACGTATCACATTATTACTGCACATAATACATTCAGTGACTGTAAGTTTGCATAAAGAATTTTGATCTGAAATCGTGAAATATCCAGTGTGATTAAATAGTACGTTATTAAATTAGGCCTTTTTCTCTGTATGTTAATTTTGGGGAAAATAGGTCAACGTAACGTGAATTTGCTTATATCCAAGTGCGCCATTAGCTTGCTATCTGGAGTAAATGTTGCTCTCGAAAAGGTGGATCAGGGAATCCGAAGTTTTGCGAGGTGAACTTTTTATTTTGACATTACACGTGGGACTTTTGGGTAAGATATATTTCAATAACTCCCCTCCCACACACACTATTTTTCAATTTATAAAAAAATACAAGGGTTGCCGGCATCTCTCCGGTGTCAATCAATGAAATTCCACCGGCAGCCATTTCATATTCCTTTTGTCCAGACAGCATCTCATACAGTACAGATGCTGAGACAGAGGGGTGCCATTTCACTCACTGGGTACATTCACTTGAAGAATCTGAAGGAAAATTATGAAAACAGAGAGATATAAAGAGATATAAAATGTTTTCATGGCGAAACTCTTTGGTAAAACCTAGCTTACCATGGCATCCCTGAATGTATGTGTCCTCTTTGGACCAGAACACAAACATTTAGCCAACGTGTGAGATGACTGGCCGGGGCCGAGACGACTGCCTCCAGCAGAGGAGGGATCAGTTCAAGCCACACAGTTTGGATGTTGGAATTATTTTGAGAGTGGCTAGCGACTATGAGTGCCTTTTCAAAGTGATCAACAATCAGATAATGTGCAACATTACAAGATATATGAAAAATAGGCCCAGAGAGATGATATGCTACTAAATCTTTATGGATTATATGGAATTAATTTAATTCTATGATTATTTCTATAAAAAGCAGCTGTGCGCAAGCAAGCGTGTTCGTAAATGGCAGATTCAGAAGCGGTCCGACATTTAATCCGCCACTAACCCCCGATTGGACATGGATGACTAGTTGTGCTGCGGAAAAGGTGCATACGGCACAGCTGTTAGATGCGTTTGAAAAGGGGGAGTGGAAAGTGTAAAACCCAGAGGGTTGACTACAAGAACGATGCCATCCTACAGTGTCTCTGCTCTGGATGCTGATCGATTAGCGTGGTGTGACTAGGTCAAACAGTTATTGTGATTCGCACAGAGAATCATAGATTCATCCAGTAATTGGAAGATCATGGCTCGATGCCGAGCCCCAGTCCCAAGTTGTTTCCCTGTCCTGTCTTGCCCAGCCTGCCCCATGGCCAGAGGAGTGAATTAATAGAATGTATTTTTCTTTGCCCGACAACTTGTGTCTAACCTTTAACCTCACATTGTGACCACTCCATCCAGGGTACATCCACTGACCCTTGGGGGAATAACTATGATTTCTACAGTCATTTCGAAGCACTTTGTGAGCACCAGCACTGTACATAGAACAGTCCTTTTCAAAGGCGTCGACTCCAGTGAGTCACGCACCTGTCGTCCTCTTCACAGTGCGAACCGCGCTGTGGGGTAAATGACAGCCTGATTAGAATTTTTCGGGAATCACAGCCCCATTCCTTTATAATTGCCCTTGATCTGCCTGATTGGCGTAAGATGGTTCTGAGACTTAAATGGAGACAGTCATCGGAATGAGAGCGAGCCTGACAACGGCGACGCTGAGGGAGAGGACAGACGGCGCCGTGACACAGCGGAGGCAGCGGCGAAGAGCTCTGCCATTTTTCCCAGTCGGAGGCTCGTCTCTCGCCTGTCCCTCCCGAGCGGCGCGCTGCACTGCAGCTGACTGCCCCCCCCCCCCCCCTCCCTCCCCCCCACAGCCTCCCCTCCCTCTCCCTTCCTCTAAATGTCACGGCGGCAGCAGAGCGCCGTATGATGCCAAGGGTTCAGATCTCTCAGATCAATATTACATCATTTCTCTCAATTAGGGCATATTTATTCCCCTCAAGTTATTGTATGTCTGAGAGGGTTCCATCTGCATTCCGGGCACATCTCCAGAGACATCCAGTCACAGCCACGGCCAGCAGGGGACATGATGGTGGGTGGGGGGGGGGGGGGGGGGGGGGGGGGGGGGGGGGGGGTCATTTAAAATTCACACTGTGGGTGAAAGATGATGGTGTCTTACGTCGGGTTATTACAGATGAAAGTGGGATGAGGAAGAAGCCGCCGTGCCCCAAATGGTTAATTTGCCCCGCAAGATGTCTGACAGTAATCCTGCGTGTCGTCTTCCAGTGGTCCGGGGGAGGAAGCGGAGGGTTCTTAGATGGCGAACTTGACCTCTTATAACAGCTCTACGTCAGGATCTCAACGACGCCGACAGATCGAGGCGATGACATTACTGGTCTCAGCTCCGACAGATGGAATGTGAAAAAAATGCTGTCCCTCTCACAGATCTTTTTACGCTTTTTGAAATGTTGAGATTTGGTTCCACGCTGTACCAGTTTTTTGGCCAGTGTAAAGTTGCTAGAATGTGTTTAGAACATCTGTGACAACCTTCAGTTATTTCAAGTAGAGCTGGTGGAATTATTTAGGGGCAGCAGGTAGAGTAGTTATTAAGGCATATTTGTAGTGACCGAAAGGTTTCTAGATGGAATCTGTGAACTTGAAATGTAAAAGACGTAATTCACACTATCCCGGAGCGAGGCAGTTACCCCCAGTTGCTACCCAATTGCTCCCGGGTCATTGCTGTAAATGAGAATGGTTTCTCAATCAACTAACCTTGTACAATAATAGTAAAAAAAACACTGTGTTGCAGTATTCAAGTCTGTGTTTTTTTATGACTTTTGAGTGGACTTGGACTTGGTAACCAGGACTTAGAGTCGACTCGGACTTGCCTTCTCAACCACCAGTGACTCGGATCCACCTTCTCATTTGGACTGGGTAGGCTGTTGTGGGAAACAGAGTATTTTTCAGCCCTGCAAGGCAGAGCTGAGACAGAGTTTTACCCACAGGCAGTGGAAATGACACACAGGCAATATCACTTGGCTAGCTGAACCGGTTTACCAAATTGAAAGCGATAGAAGTCTGTCTTCCCTTGGGTACATAAATGTCACTCTTTGATTTTGTCATTCCGCTTGGTCCTCCCAGTCGCTCCCTGCATCCTATAGACAGGCTGTGTCCAACTTGTAGTTTTCAATTGGAGATAAAAGAAAAAAAATATGTCACACATATGTGGGCTGTTACGAAAAATATCGGAATTGTTCCAAATAATAAGTCATTAAGAATAAGAAATATAGTTTGTGTGACTAGGACAATGTCCAGTTATGTTAAACTTGTACACAGTGGCCAAGACTTGAGCACCCGGACTCAAGCAGTGACTGGGACTGGAGCGCCGGGAACTCCCCGAACCACTCAAGTCACAAGAGTCAGGCTCATATGGGGTCAGATGATTCCCATCCACGCAGGCGTGGCGTCTTTATTTTGGGAGCACCCGCTTTGTGCGTAATCTTCCCCTCAGCTCTCCTCTGTAACCCCAAAGCTCCGTAATCAGCTCGCGCTTTGCGTCTTTGGTGACTCAGGCAGTACAGACGCCAGCGTAGCTTTGAACTGTAGCTGCCTCGCTGGGTGCCACAGTGCTAGCACAGCCCTAGTCTACGTGTTAGTCATCCACCCGCGGGCTCTCAGCCGGCCACATATAGAAGGCAGCATGGGCGCCGCATATATATCTTAGACACGGTATGGAAAACTGCTTTTATCTGAAGCGACGTAGCTCTTAGCGGAGTGAGCGCGTTTGTTAGACCGAAGCGGGAGTCGAACCCACGTGACATTGCTAGCGGGCCCTCGAACTGGGTGTTATCGTGTGACGTGACCGGTGTTAACGCTGAGGGTTCAGTTTAGTATCCCGCCTCGCTTGACCCTAACTTATGACACCCCCTGCCACCTCGCAGGTCAGCGCTGACGAAGTGCGGACGAAGAAAGCCCAGATTTTGGGGGTCCCTTGCGGAGTTAACTTTGAAACACCCGATGAAGATGATTCATTTCATTTTCACTGGGCTGTCATGTATGGCGGTGGTGTTGTACAAGGTGAATATTGGAGGTTTGGACCGGTGTTCTGAAATAAACTTCACAGGGCATGGAGGATAAGCCTGTGCCGACTCACGAGAAGAGAAAACCCAGGCCACGAGACGACGCCCTCCTCTGAACCTGAACATAGGAAGGCTGCTCTGCCATTTCGCTTTGAAGGCTGCTCCACTTTTGACTGCCTTACGTAACTAAAAAACTATCCAAACTATCACCAGTGGAAAATAAAAACAGCAAACTTTCTTTCTTTCATATTTGTCTCCTCGACCTGCTGTCCAGTTACTGTGTCCGTCGTGCTAGGAGTGTATCGTATTGCTTCCAATCTTCGTATTGCTTCCAAAAGTTCAGGGGTAAGGAAAGCTGCCAAGTGGTGGTGCCAAGGTAGCATTCGTGCCCAGGGCTTGACCTTGGCTTGGGTTGTTCACTGGCCTAGTGTTGGACACACAGCGGGGGTGGGTGGGGGGGGGTTGAGCTGAGTTCAGAGCCATAACCCCACATTGGCTACATGTTGGGTAGGAAAGCAGACAGCGCAATGGGCTGTGATGCTGGGCCAGGGAGCTGGAGGGGCAGAGAGGAGAGGGGGAAGCAGGAGGACAGGAAGTGGAAAAGACAAGGACAGGAAGTGGACCAGAAGAGATCAGGACACGGAAAAGAAGAGGCCCAGGAAAAGCTTAGCATGGGGGTTGTTGCGGTGACACTGGCGGCCGTCAACTGTGAGTCACACAGAAGAACACGGTTCGCCAAAGTCGGCGTTTCAGTCCAGCTAGCGCTGTTTATCAGACCAGAGGACACTGACATGCCTGGCCTAAACCTCTTACTGCACGCCGTTCCGCCCCGCAGTATCATTCACCAACCATGTCATGGTCCGTGACACGCTGTGCCCTTTCCTGTCCCTGGTGGACACAGGGGAGGTGAATAGATGACAACAGCAGTTTAATAGATTCTTGTCTCTTGATACACCGGAGGACAATATTAAATGTTAGTGTATCCAGCCATGTGGCAGTTTAATTAAATAGGGGTGTGGGAAATATTGAAACCCAAATTAGTCAACGCCTGATAAAGAGTGACAGACTATTTAATATACCGAGCATGAACACCGTATTATTTGTCAATTGAAACCCCGCCGCTTACTTTGTGTCCCTGTTCCGTTTTTATACACATGGAGTATCAACACTGTCCTCGGCATTATTGTCGAAGAACCGGGTACTCCATCCTGGGAGGCGGGTTGCGGGTCTGAGCTCCATTGTACGTCCACCGGCAGTGTTTTCCAGGACGGGGATTGGCTCAGATTGGAGGACACGGCTCTGTGACTCACCCTGAAGGTTTGGGGGGGGTGGCGGGGGGGGGGGGGGGCAGGGACTGTGGCACCTGACGTCCTCGCGTCCCACACCTGGGCGCTTATTCCCGGAGACGACAGTTGATTCAAAGTTCATCGCTCCCCCTGGTCGTTATGCAAACACGCGTGACCCACATAGACACACGCCCCCGCCCCACGCCCCCTGCCCGCCCGCCCCCGCGAAGGAAGGGAAAGCAAACGGGGGAAATGCGCGAGACTGTAGGTCCTCTGTATTAATCATGGTCGCTGTCAAGGCCTCGTTTCTTCCCCAGCGATTATTGACAGAAGCGTCACAGGAAATACTTAGCTTCTGCGTTGACGCGACCTCGGCTCCGGGCGAACGAATGCCACTGCCTCCTGCTCTCTGCAAAACACATTCGCCACAACCCAACGACCGACCGGCCGGCAAACCCGCTGCCTCTGTTTAGACTGACCAAATGAGGAAATGACTTGCCCAGCAGCACAGCAGAATGGCCAAATTAAATCGATGACGAGAATTCAAAATTGGTTGATAATTATTGAATTGATTGGCTTTAATGCGGATTGAAACAATATCAGTGCCCAGGGGTAAAAGAGCCCATACTAAGTGATTGCACCTGCTTGGGGGAAGACTCAAACTATAATTAATTGCATTTTGAGGTTTATTGGAGGTAAATTGCAGTGAGAGAAGAGGAAGACAAAGGGGAGAGAGACTAGGAGAGAGCCACAGAGGGGGAGAGTGACAGAGAGGGTGAGGAGAGAAAGCTAGAGAGAGAGAGAGAGATAAAGAGAAGGACATATCCAGCCCAAGGTGTACTTCGCTGTAGGCTCGTCCACTTCCACCATGGCATCCCTCTCACTGGAATACATTCAAAAACAAATGATATTCAAACCTTTTAGTTTTACAGTGGCCTGGGCCAATTTATTAGGGATACCGTGTCCTCTCCTACAAAGTAGTACTTGATATTTAAAACCCGAATGTTATTAAAACCTGATTCATTTAGATCAATTTGAACATTTACAGCGTTCCGTCTGACATTAGAGGTGAATCAATTTCCATCTCTAGTGCCCTTTTATTTTCTCAACATACAGTATTTAGCCTGATGTTTACTTGTATCCTAATGGGTTGACTCAATCAATTCTGCATTCCTTAGGACAAAATAACCACTGTCTTTTTTCATTCGCCTGTGTTGGGATTTGTACACGGATTTCTTTGGGATACATGTTTTGGAACACGATGTCATTAATATAATTTAATTAGGACTTGGCCATTATTTTTGTTTCTCCTCAGGTATGTTGTATCCAAAAGAGATAGGCCTTCAAAGTTGGAGAGACAGCTGCTGTGTTGTGCCAGCATCATCTAAAGTGGCTCTTGGGCTTTCATGGTGTTGTGCGCCTTTGTGTTATTTTGGGGTTTGATTTTGAATTGAAGTTTATCTGTCCTACTTTTCTCATTCCCCAAAGTGAACTTGAGGCATTTTGCGGCATGATCCAGATATACACACAGCTACCGCACTGCCGACCAATCGGAGCTCTTGTCCTAACTCTTCTCAGCCATCTGGTCATGCTTGTGGCACCTCTCTCTGTCTCTGTCTCTCTCTAGTTCTCTTCGCCTCTCCCTCTCTCGTTCCCTCTCTTCGTCCCCCTTTCTTTTCCTGGTAGTTGTTCTTGTATGCCTCCTTCCTGACTTCAATCCTTCACACTCTACCCCCCCGTCCTCTCTTTCTTAGTGTTCTCCCTTCCTCTCTGTCTTTGTCTGGTTTGTGTCACCTGATTCTCACTGTACATGACTGGAACAGCACTCTTCCAAATGAATGTTACATTATTGATGCCGGCACCATTCCTCAACAAGAGAAGAAATGTGACAGCGGATGAAAACTTCCTAGTTTTATATACAAGTAACACAATGCCATTTTTACTCGGCCTTCAAGGTGACAATTTTGGCCCCGTTTAGCATTTCCGGGAAAATATTGATTATTTTTTCCCTCTGTCAATTAGGTCTGTCAGTATGTAAATGTCTTTGATCTTCTCGTAAATCTTTAAACCTCCAGTAAACGTCTGCTCCAATCTCGTACCACTCGTTCACATCTTGAAGATCTTGAAAACACACACACTGATCGAGACTCACAGGAACACACACAAGCAGATCTGATCGATGGCCGTTACACAGGTAAATCCAGTCCCAACAGATTTGTGTAGGCCAGGCTTAGCTGGATTCCCCCAGGTCCTGGGTCTTTCCCACAGTTAATCAGATTACAGAGGGGTTGTTCGGTCCTCCGTCTTTGAAATCTCAGTGAAGGATCGTCTCCCAGCTCCAGATTGTACTGTATCTGGAATGTTAACGACTGAGTCGTATGACACAGCCAATTGGGTGGCCTATATGGTGGAGGGGTTGGCTGACGGTGGCCCTATGACAGATATTATGCAAAGTGAAACGTTCTGTATCTGGCCGTCAGGTTGCCTGGCTTGTTAAATAATTATGGAGCATGCAATAACTTATCCACGGGGAGCAACCGCACATTCAGGCGCACTTACTTCACAGACAGCGGACATTCATTTAGGTCCTGTGATTATCGTTGGTGATGGACACAGAGCAAGTGACCTGTGATCTGTCAGAGGATCGTGACCGCCGGAGGACAAGCATGAAGGAAGCGGTGACCCGTAGAAGATGTTAATCACAAGCTGACTGGGAGAGGATTATCAAGGCCAGTGTGGAATATGGACACTTACTCTACCCTGCCTCAGCAGTCCAGACTTCGGATTGGGAAGGAAAAAAATCTGTTATTTTGAAAGCTGATCAAAATGTATGCGCAAAATGCAGTTTTGATGGAGTTTTAACATTGAGTTGGATTTCCCCTTCAGCTTTTAGCTCTAGGCTTTTTCTAAGGCGAAATCTGACAGATGTATCTTCAAGCTCCATATTGAGTTTTCAGAAGCACAACATGTCGTGAGTGACAGCTCTGAAGATCGGTTGCCATGGGCATCTCTGATCCAGTCTGGCTGATGATGTCATCAAGGCACGCCACATCCACCTGCTGCAGCAGTTGCTATGGAGACCTAGTTTTGCAGTGCAGGAATGCAGGCAGGCAAGCAGCAGAGAATGCCAGACTACAAAAGCAGGAACAGCAGCTCGCTAGCATGTTGGTCTAAGTGCGTTGACATTGTCACAGCTCTGTTAACATCAGTAACCCCCATTTCCAGGTAGAATTTCATACCAAGCGATCCGATTGTTGCATTATCTATGATTTATGGTCTTACGTCATGCAATGGAAAGACCGACCATGGTCTATGGGGACTGTGGACTAAATGCTGCTAAATCTCGTCTTTGCCACTGATCTCGGCTAATAGAACAACTGGCAGGCCTCATTATAATATGTGGCCTTACGAATAGAAATGCAAACAGTTAATTGTGGGTTCAGTACATGACCATGTGACCATACCAAACTACTGCATTGTTATCAAGTACTTCAGTTACATTTCTCATAAGGAGGTCCTTTGTAATTGTTTCAAACTTTTTTCAACCTGCATGAACATACACAAATTGAATACCATCTGCAGCAATCAAAAGTCTGCTTTGATCAGCCATGCGTTATCACCTCCACGCAAAAGTGTATGGACTTCTGCTTTATCGATTGGCTTCAGATGTTGTGTTTTTTTCAGGGTAATTACCAACTCCATTTTGGGTCTGGATGCAGAAGGTAATAGTATTCATTGTTTGTGAATCTCCAGTGGCCTTGTAATCCAATGCTAATCTGACTGAAACAGGACATTGAACTTTCTTAGAGGACACAAGGCAAATCTGTTTGGGTTAGGGTGAGAACTAGGGTTTAGAAATGCTAAATAATTTTAACACAAAAAGCAAGGATGAAACATATTGTATATTATATATTGGATCATATGAATGATTCATTTCATTATTGTTTATTAATGTACGCGTTAAAGCTGCTATCCTTGGTTGCTACATGCATTTTTGGATTTGTCTTAATATACAAGGTCTTAATGTATATTTTACACCTAGTGTTTCAATTCCTGAATGATGATTGGTCGATTTGATTGGCTCTGTTATATCATGGGTATTAAATGACTTTTTACTGCTCTAATTGCGTTGGTTTATAATAGCAAATAGGCATCTCGGGGGTCTGTGGCATATGGTAATATACTACAGCTATTCGCTGGGCCCAAGCACTCCGCAATGCGTCGTGCCTAAGAACAGTTCATATACCACAGTCCCTTGTTGCTGATTGCTTCAACATATGAAATATTCATTTTCAATGAATGTAACATATAAATTCCTGATAAGAATTGAAAACATAAGCCTGTTTTACTGCCCTCGGAAACAATGGAAATGTCGAAGTCTTTACATTTTCCCAATTTAACTTATCTAGGTTGAGCTACAGGAGCAATTACGGTTAAGTGCCATGCTCAAGGGCACAAAGACAATAGCCATTTACAGTAATCGAAGAGTCCGCACATTGGTCAGTCAGCAGTAACATCACTAATGAGCTTATCTGATTGAATGGACGCTTCCTGACTTATTTTCATGCACACACCCACAGTATATAGACAGACGTCAATGGCAGCAGAGAGCTTTATCACCTTAATGGGCTGTTAAAAGACACTATGACCCAACTGACTTAAGCTAAAGCATGACCCAGGTTATTTAGTCAAGGTTGACCGGTCGGGCCCAAATGTAATTTAGTGCCAATCAGTCTGGAAGGGGTTAGGGAATAGCCTTAAAACCTATAAAAAGAGCTCATCCAATGTGAGATTGGAGGGGATATCTTAAGTCATCCAGGTGCCGAAGTGCATATCTATCTGTGAATTATGGATACTGATTGTGATTCATTCTGTCGTCATCAGCATTATGGTGGTCTGGGTAGGTCGCGTCTGCAATCCGTTTCACCTTGTCTGTTGTGATATTCACCTTTGTCTCCCTTTTGGATTCCTGCACATGAACCATTGATGATCAATAACTGGACAGGACATCATGCCAGTTACTGCCATGTTCAATGTACACTGTGTTCTCTCACTTTCTCTCTCTCTCTCTCTCTATAGTGCCTTCCAAAAGTATTCAGACCCCTGAGAAATTCTCTCAATATATTTTAGTGCTGAAATATATTTTTTACATTGACATTTGGTTCTGTTGTGTATATCCTTTTATATCACTGACTCTCAAAATCAGGTATTGCATGAAGACATTAGTTTAATGTTGGGAGATATCCATAAAAAAAACTAAATATCTTGTTTTCACAAATATTCAACCCCTACACATTTATATTTTGCAGAGCCGACTTTCACAGCATTAACCACCTCAACTCTTGTTGGTGTGTACCAGTGTTTCACATAGTGTCACAGCCATGTCGGCCCTTTCTTCTTGGCAGATCTGCTTCAGGTTGTTCAGGTTGGTTGGACAACATTTTTGGATCGCAGTTTTCCAGTAGTGCCACAGATTCTTAATGGGATTGTGATCCAGACTCACAAGACCACTGTAGGACATTCACCTTATAGCTCTTGCGCCACTGGAATGTTGTTTGGCCTTGTGCTTGGGATCATTGTTCTGCTGAAAGGTGAATTAAGTCCCAAGCTTTAGTTTCTTTTAGTATTTCACTTCACACGTGTAGTTGATATCAAACAGTCGTGTGATCCATCCAAAGCCTTAGTAACATTTCTTCGGTTCATCTTTGAACTGATTCGAGGAACAACAATACCATGCTGGAACACATCGATGTGGTACACTTAAAGCTACAGGCTGGATGCACCACGATACCTCAGCTGCCCCGCTCCTTTCTGTAAAATTATACACTGGTTGAATAAGTACACAGTACTCCGGAGATGCACCTCAATTATTTATGGAATAGCTGAGTCCATCTGCATGTCTGCTGTAGCTAGCTTGACTAGTTCGTCATGATCTTTCATGGTAGCAGATGAAACGCAATGTGATGGACACACTTTGCCTGACTATGGGAGGTTTGAAGCTCTGGCAAAAGTCTTTAATGTCCTCAGCACTTGGGGAGAAATAGTGTTGGGGAGATATGGGGAGGCTAAGTAGATTGTTCATGTCTCGCAAATATGTGCTGCTTCAAAGTGACCTAGTTTCTAACTCGTCTTTTCATGAGTTTTCTCTCAAACTTGGTCGGTTTCCTTCTTAGCAGGAATACAGCAGGGTTTTAGCTCATTAATGTTTGCTCGGGAAATCGGAAATACAACTGGTACCGTATCTGCAGTGCTGTTGATAAGCCGTTGGAAAGCGGAGAAAAGGGGGCAAGCGAGAATTGCCAGGTTGGAACAAACACAGACGCAGCCATCATTAGCATGCTGTTGTTATGATAGCAATTCTCTCACATTACATGGGTCTAACAGTGAGCTGTAATAAGGACTCCACAAATCATTGTGACACAGCAAGAAAGGCTGCTTCAATTGGTTTGAAGTTTACCATTCATTGAATTAAATTAATTCAAATGTGAGCTTTCACCCAGCATAAGAAGGGTTGAACTGGGGGCATTGGCCGAATTTGTATTATTTTTAACACAAATTGGTTTCCTCATTTTCATTGTTTCAGATGGAAATTCCCTAAAACAAATATGAATATCACGTTTTTGACATCCAGTGGGCCTGTAGAGATATCCCTTTTACGCCCACCACGGGACAGAAATGGAGTGTTGCAAGACATTGTTCTGGACATTATGCCACGATTATGCAGAATCAACACGGCCACTGTGTTTGTGGTATAGCCTTCTAAGCTCCGGCACGGCAGGCTTGATGAAAGTGCTTCAGCGGTGTAACAAATCGAACAAGGTCTTATTTAACGATGCTTTGTAATACCAAGGAATTCTGGGCAGCTCACCCGTATGTATTCTTTTGTCGGTTGGCGCCCCATGGCCTCACATAAAAAGCCCGTTTTTTTTCTCAGAGAGAACAAAAAACCATTGACCTTCTGTTGTTGACGGCATGGTGAACTTTAAGACAAAAGAACAGCCTCCGTGTCCTGTGTTTTCAAACTGTTCCAGACCCGATGGGAGTCATTTTATGCCACTTAAACTGGAGATTCGGAACGGACACCGCAAGTTTGTTCGCATTTTGTTGCCATTCCTCCCGGTTCTAAAGTAACCAGCAATTTGTCCTCGCTCCTAACTCCAACAACGATCCCTTCTACTGTAAGGCTGCTTTGATTTCAAATGGCTGCTGATCTTCCGCCCCCTACATGTTAAACTCCTGTGGTTGACATAACCTTCCACATTGAGCACTCCGTCTGTACTGGCTAAGGCATCCGAAGACAGATGCTGTTTGTTGGAGAATATCAGGTTGTCCACCAAATAACATGGTGCCCTTTGCGGGGTCTAAACATGTTAGGCAGGACAGACAGCCTCCAGAGGTAAACATCGTCATTAAGAAATAATGCGCATGACCCGGCGAGCGGTAACTCTGTTAGTTCTTAATTTGCTTCTCCTACGTACAGATTGAAAGCATCCTGTTGAGTGACTGGGCGAGAGAAATTAAGCATGGAAAACAAACACGTTGATTGGAGGAAGAAGAAAAAAAAATGCACATGAATGAAACCCAATTGAGAGGACATGTAAACATTTGGATAAGTGGCAGGGGCCCTGAGTGGTTAGTGTCTTTCTATGGTGTAATCAGACTAAATGAGCGCTGCATATGAAGAACTGTGGTTAATTACAGATGGCTAGAGTTTCAGGTCATATCCAATATTTGAGAGGGAGTGCACAGTATTGCAGTTCAACACAAATCTTTTCCTCCTCCTGGAATCTCACGGTGAGGTTTTCAGGTTATTGTCTCAATGTACTCTATATATGCATATGATGCTGTCTGAACAATTTGAAGAGCCGAAATGAGCAGCATGAGAAATCAAACGGCGTTATCCATTATGCAGGGGTTCTCAAACTTTTCCACGCACAATCCCGCAAAACAGATGTTTGAAATATTGCGACCGCCGCACTCGCATGCACACATAACATAAGGACTCACGCAATGCGACACACATTTTGATCATATTCAGTAGATCATATTAAGATGACTTAAGCCACTGATATGCTGTAGTACATGTATGTATGTATGTATATTTACTAACTAACTAAAAGCGTGCGCACAGTAGGAACTGTTTAAGTGTGGCTCCGTAGATGTGATGTCAATCCGCGGATTTGAACGAAAACTGTTTCCACCAACCAGTTTCCGTTCTGTGACATCACATGAAAATATTTTACCTATTTTGTCTACTCTAGTTGTATTCCCCCTTATATTTAGTATAGCCTTTTTCAGGTTTATTAAAAAAGTAGCTTTCTAATTTCAATCTATTTATTCTAGAAAAGCATCTTGTGAACCCTGGTGGGTCGTGTCCCCCCACTTTGAGAGCCGCTGTGTTATAAAGGATTCAAAAGACATGTGAAATGTGCAACGCAAAAAAACAACAAAGTGCACCGGCTGATCCGAGCCAGCGGTTGCCATGGCGCGGCTCCACTGAGTCACAAAAGCATTGGACTGTATATAACATCCATACCTCCCACCTCCACTCCTTCCCATCGCCCTGTCTGTTGGCTGCGCCCACCCCAGACTCCGCTGAGCCCAGGCAGCCAACTAGCGCTCCTCCTGGGCTTAGCTACTCCTCCTCCTCGCCCGGCTCCCTTCTCTCCTCCGGAGGTGGATCCAGGCTGGTTTCTGACCTCCCGCTGCTCCCCTTCCTACGCAGCTGTGTGTGGGCCGAGTCCAAGCTGAGCCCGGAGGCTGCGCGGACTCTGCAGCTGGGAGGCTCAGGTCCTTACCGCACTGCATTGGCAAAAAAGTGGGACTCGAAAGTAGAAATCCACCATCTTTCTGATAACGGCAAGTGGTTGATGAGAGACTGAAGGAGAGACGCAGCGAGAGAGAGAGAGAGAGAGAGTGGGTCTGGAGAGATGCTGAGCACGGCGTCTCCCTGAGAGCTGAGAGGAGGTTATGGAGAAAGGGAGAGATGCAGAACAGTGGGTGTTAACCTTTACCAGGCAACACCCGGGAACTAGTTCTCAGTCCTTGTTCATCATTTCCTCTATGCTAAATTACCCATAAAATAATCCCAAGGAAAGTGACTGCAAGAGCAGCTAAGGACCTTTTTCACATGATCACCTACACTTTTGTAACTTACTGCTGTCAAGAAAGCAATTACTGCCGTTGAGAATGCAATTACACAAAAAAGCCTTTGACTCCACAAGTGGTCCTCTTGGTTGTTATTAAGTTCACTGAAGTGCAGTAAAACTAACACTGGAGCTACAACTTACGCCGCCAAATCGTTCCTGCGAAGACTTAAAAACACACTGTCAAGTCGTTCTTTTCAAACTTCTCCTTCAAACTTTTCCTTTTTGCCCCCCCCCCACCGCCCCGAACGCGCGAGCATCTTTTCTCGTCGACAGCCGCTGCGCCAGCTTCTGCCTCGTTTGCGACGTGTCAGACTAATGAACGCCATCCCTGTTCTGAGCAGTCCAATTAGCTTTCCTTTCCTCTCTCGCTCCATTGTTCATCCCCTGTTTGGATCTGCGTGGCCGTACGCCGACACGTTGATGGTCATCCTGCGCTTCTGTCTTTCTCTGAGCACAGCGTGTGCATTAAAGCAAGGTGTGCCTCCTCTGGCATGTCCTGATAGGAACATAATGGTCTCAGGATACCATACTCTGGTGGCTGAAGATTCTGCTTGGTTGAACAATGACATGTCACAATGAGGAGGGGAAGCTGATTTCAGTCCTGGCTGTGCTGCAGCCAGCATGGCTCTGTGGGTGTGTGTTGTGTGAGCCTGTGTCTGGGTGTCTGTGGGCCTGGCGCGTCCAGCCCAAACCGTCCCCTGTGACACCCTCCTGATTCTGGGAGATGGGCCTGTAATCGGCCCCTGCACTCAATCGCGCAACCTAATTGTCTGGCCCGGACTCTGGGTCGGGTTGTAAGTGGACCTGCCAATCACCTACTGGCTTTCTGGGGAAGAACCAGACGGGGCTCCTGTCTTTTTTTCTGTCCAGTGCCTCTCCCTGATCCTCAGCAGAATGTCAGACCGTACACTCAAACGCACACACAAAAACACACCCACGCACTTTGACATGATATGCTGTTATTTCTCCAATTACCACCTTCCCATATATATATTTTTTTTTTGTCAAATTGAATTCAGTGGTTCCCAAACTTTATTGGTTACTGTACCAGCAACGGAATTGCTTAGCCCAGAGTACCCATGAAGTACCCCCTCATGTTCATTTTACCAGTTAACACATGGTCCCGTGAGTCTTTTCAAGTACCCCTTGTTGATAGACCAAGATCCCTCAGAGGTCCTAGTGCCCCTGGTTGGGAACCAATTTAATAAATAATCTACTCCTAACATCCATAATGGTTAACCTCATCAAGATCATCCAGACGCCACTGCCTTCCTCCACCTGGGGACTCAGGAAGAGGTGATGTTTCAGGGTGTGGGTGGGTACCCACGGAGCGTTGTTTGAACCACTTCCGAGAAGCAGCCACACAATTAGGGATCAATTACTCGCCTTAATTAGAATAATGTGAGTTGACATCATTAGCAATATTACCTCTTTGGTGGATGAAAAATGAGCCAAGTTATTTGTGTTTACTAATTAGACTTGTTGTAGCCCGTCTCGGCGTCCCGAAGATGAATGTGTTACGAGTCCCTGCTCAAACATGCATGCGCATCCCCCCCGCGCACCTGAGCAAAAGTGCGCGCGCAAAACAGAACCGGGAGTGTGATAGCTCTGTTTCATTGTTTGTGTTATCGCCCTTAATCAGTCATTTGGGTTTTGTAATTATCACAGTACAGCACTTCTTTATCTAATGAGCAAAGTGGCAGTGGCTTATTTGATTGTGTGCGTGGGTGTGTGTGACGCTTTCTATTTAGACAGATGACACAGATTTTTATGGATGGTACTGGAGGGAGGCTACAAAAAAAACAGGCTGTAATGTGAAAGAGTGGAGCTTGATGTACACTGTGTACTGAATTTAATTAATGTAACACTTCAGTACACACGCATACAGTAAAACACACACATGCTCTATCACATACACACACACACACACACACTTTAGCTGAAACACACGCGCCCACGCAAACACCCGCGTTCACACTAAGGCCGCACTCCCATGCGTTGACTCGATGAGAAGTGTGTGGCCGAGGTAAATTATCCCACCAGATTGCTTTTCTTGAGTTAATCATCTCCTTTTATGTTCTTCATTTGTCACTGGTTATTGTTTGTCAAAGTAATGCAGTGGCAGGCTCGTATGGAGTAGCAGGAAGTAAATTCAGCTGGCGACTCATCACTATGCAGGAGCTGGCTCGGCTGGAGTTTTATATTTACAATTATAGTCATGATCCAATCATCTCTCATCATATTAACTTCCCAGGACTGGTGTGTCTGCCCAGATAAGGAACATGTCGGGGTTTGGCTGCACAACGAGCATTTTGTCTCCGGATGTCCGTTGGTTCACAGGTACTGCGCTGGAAACCTGTGTGTTGGCCCTAATGGAGTATCCTGAGACTAGACTGGTCCTGGATGTGGAATGGACGGCGGTGACCATTCGCGGGCCGTAATTACATACATTTTCGCCAAACCCTGCACTACAAGGAATGACGGTTTCCTTGAGTCTGACTGACAAGTACTGATAACAATGCGGGAAGTGTTTTGCAAATTTGTGGGCGTCTGGAATCTGTTTGGGTCCCCCTTTGCTGTAACAGGATCTCTTCCACCCTCTCATCATGCTGCAGGGAGGTCAGACAAGGTCCCCTAAACTAGACTAATTCATGTACAACAGGACAGCCAGACAGACTCGCTTTGGTTCCCATTCTAGATCCCATCCCTGAGCAAAAGGCAACACCGAGACCCATAATCCTTTTCTTTTTATGGAGCCCTCAGGAGCGTGGCCAGGAAGGGGCCTGAGTTTTTGTGCCTCTTCCTCCTCTCAAGGGAAAAGCTGAAGAAGCCCTTTTAAAATTGCTGGAGTGTTGACAAGTCTTCCGTGGAACCACAAAGAGACTCCTGGGTAAATAGTGACAGCCATGTTTGACTGTGGATTTATTTCGACAGGTACGTCCCTGTAATGAATTTTCACTGAACATTCCAAGCGATGCGTTCCCCATTATAGACTCAATTATCTGTGCCATAAAAGAGGGCCACTCAGTGTGTTGGGTAAAAAATACATAACTCCTTACAAGCACTTTATGAAGGGAGTGGTTTGACAGTCATTGGATATGTGCAGTACAGGTGTGAACAGGAAGTGAGACTCTTTTAACGGACGCTCTCACAAAAAGGTATTTTGCAAGTCTTATATGAAACGTATCAAAGAACACATGGATTTTCCTAGATAAGAAGTTGATGATTGTGCCAATAGCCCTGTGGTCTTTCTGTTCACTGCTGATATCCGTTAGCGGTTAGCCGTCCTTCAGCCCAGCAGATGAACATTGTTCCCAGGATCATCGGGTCGTTGGGTTGTGGAAGGGAGATTTTCTGTCAGTATTGGTGTAAAACGTTCACATTATGTTCCAAGAACATTTGATTTGAATCTTAACCCTACAACCCTAGTTGACTTTTCTGTAATCTTTGGGTAAAAGGGAGATGTGAAGGTTTACTCTAGGCTGCACTCACGTGTGATGAACACAAGTATGAGAGAAGACCAAACTAAGTTAGTTACACGAACCATCATGTTTCAAGAAGACCAAATCTTTTCTGTGGAAAATATGTATTTTTGTTATATTTGCAGTACTATTTCTTCTCAAGATTCTCAGTAAATCCTTTGTGAATATACAAAGATATCCAAGTGCATAATATATTAAATCAATGAATTGAACACCAACACAACTTTTACTTACCGTCAGAACTTTTTACTCCCATATTCTGACTTACACATTGTATGTGCCAGAGGAATTGTGTGCTTTATTTACTGTGCTGGTTTGGATTTGAAAGGTTCACCTGCAGCAGATTCTCTTTGTGCCAGGGAATATTGCCCCCATAGATCTTATCACAAAGATATAGCACAACCCTGGAGAAAGCCACTTTATTTTAATGTGACAGGTATTGGATATGCTGAAGAGCATATATTTAAATGTGCTTGAACTTGGCACATTTAAGCGATTCGCGCTCTTTCTGCTTGTGCTGCAGATCTGCAATGAAATTAGTTTTACCTAGTTCCATGATGCCGTCCTGTTTCCCTCTTCCTTTCACTCTCCTCTCTCCCATGACGACTGTTGAACTCTTCAGCACTTCTGCTGATTCCGACACACTTTCTGAGTTTTTATGCAGGTGTTAGCAGTTCCGGAGTGACTGGATGACAGGTTGAGCGAGGCCCAAACGTTGGGTTTCTTTAGACGGAGGATGTCCGAGGCTGGCATCAGAGAGAACAGGACACGCAGAGCCAGATCCCAATTACACAACACCGTGTACAGCTGCTATGTGGGAGTATTTTAGTGCCTGTCCCCATAGGCTCGTTACTTAAGGTCTGCATCGATGCAATTGTGGAGGGGAATCTGTTATTGTGGATTTGACTTACAGCAGTGGATTCTTCATGTCCCTCCTGTCTGTTGGTTGTTTTCACTATTTCAGTGGTTCACGCAGATATACAGTAATATCAGGTTAATTACCATAATCCTCCTTATAGATAAACCCCCCCCCCCCCCCAAATGTGTTGTTATGTTTTCATAACTCCTCGGTGTACGGATTCAAGTTCCCCGCTGTGACCACATTCAAATCATTACAAGACTCTGGCATCAGATTATATTGAGGCGGCCATCTTAGTGGTTGGCTTTTCCCTCTGAGGACTTGCTCCCGGTATCACAACCCGGGCAACGGCAACGGCTAATGCAAAACAGTAATTAACGTGGCCGCCCCGGTTCGCCTCCTCGCCGCGGCCCGGCGGCTCTTCGGGGGCCCGCGGGTCGGACGCGATTTACAGGCGAAATTATCTCAACGGTTCACAATATCAGGGGAAGTCATCAAGTCCTGTTACCGAGGTAAACAAGACGTTCATATCGGCGGCTCCACTGTGCTTTACCAGCCACTATGGTCGGGCCTAATTCATTTATTCACATAGACCCGATGCTCTACCAGGAGAGCCCTTTCCTGATACAAGGTGTTTTCCATTTGACATCAGCCTTTGTAGATCCGGTATGATTTTCTGTGAATGTGTGCATTCATTAATTGGCCCTGTCACGTCAGACAATAAGTCAAATAGGAACTAGGGAGGTTGGAGAGGTAGGTAGAGAGAGGTGAATTGTCTGAATTGGAGGGGTTGAGACGTGTTGGAGACTAAAACATTTTTGCTATACCTTCCTCTAACCCTTTTTCTGGCTGTAACATATGTATGTTGCCTTTTTACTTAAAGTAGCCTAGCCTTTGTTTTTCAGATTTTTTAAACGACCAGATTGTATGTCCTCTAATTCATATGAATTGGTACAACCACTATTCCACTCCTAATGTTACTTAGCATAACCTTTCACGGTAACTGGAGGTTTATAAATGTACTTACCAAATGCTACAAATTGCCTTGAGGCCAGGTTGCCATTTCCCCTTCTGAGCGGTGAACACTGAATGATCGTTCCTCCCTCACGGCTTTCCCATAGAAGCAAACTGCAATGACTCAGCGCAACCGGGGAGTCGGAAGGAAAGCTTGGCAACGGAATGGTCTGTTTTATTGATACTACAGGAGTCGTGGAAGTCCGGGGAGCGGCTAAGTAAAAGCCTAAAAGCGTTTGACCCGAGCCATCAGGCAACCCAATCTCCACTCGGCAGCATAGACGGCAGTCAGTGGCTGGCCAATTAGTGCTCTCTGTGGAGATGTGTTCCCTCCCACTGATAACACCTACCTCTTTCACACCGGACCCTTAATCAACTGCCCGGAGCATTAGCTAACCGATTAAGCCTGCGTCGGCCATTGCAGGGTAGGTCCGTACAACTAACGGGCTCACAGCACTGCCAGCCAAGGAGGACGGGGGGAGGCTTGGCCCGTCGGAGATAAGATGGACTGAGTGTCAGGTAAAGGAATAAATATGGTTGGAAAAGAGCGCAGTGCAGGAACAAGGGGATAAGACTGGAGTGTAAAGGTGGAACACTTCTTCGGTTTTAGGGAGGTAGAGGTATGTGTTTCTGTTTTATGTCGGGGTTTGGAGTTAGGGCTAGGAGTTAAGGTTTGGTTTAGTCACAGTCGTTAAGTTATTGAGGTTGCATTTAGGGTCTTGAACGTATTGAGGTAATTGAGGTTGATTTTAGGGTCTTAAACGTGTGTGCGTGGGCACTGAACAGGTAGATTAAATATTTCGATTTTAGCGGTGCTTAAATGCAAATCAGCATCAATCAAAAACACACCACATTGCACACATTTCTTTCAATGTTTGCACTTTGTTTGAGAAGAAAGAAAATGTAACCTGTGTTTTCTAGTGCCGGAAAAGGCCCTCCATTATTTCAACCAGGCATGAAAGTACCTCAGATAAGACATAGTAATTACATTTAGAGGAACCGAGCGTGCTCCAAGAGCGCAAGAGGACACAGCCAAAAATCTGCCATATTCACAGGAGATTTGTGAAGGTACATTGCATTCAATTCCACATTAGATTTTGTGGATCCAGAACAGCGAATATCCAAGGGAAGATATAAGTGTAATTCCTTTGCCAAAGAAGAGAAAGCTACTTTGCTCCAGCTAACCAACTCCACTCACACGGTCCTTAGAAGTGAACTTTATAGAGAGCTTTTTCAGGCCCAGTGAATCCTAGATATTCTCTTGTTGTTACAAACAGTTGAATTATGGCCCATTGGCTCTTTAACACGCGCCGTGCTTCTCACCCTCGCCTCAGTAATGCTCCATACTGAACCATTATCCCGACAAGACCTCCCTCTCTCAGACTGAGTGAGTACTTATCCTGCTCTTTCTAGCTGGAGAGAGCGAAACCACAGGTACTTTAAATTGCAAGCTGAGAACACACCAGTATACCGTCATCCCCATGTTTTCCCTTTTGAGTCATTGACATTCCTGCTTGACTGCGCTATTCCATGAAAAACATAACTGCACTACGTTGATGTGAAAATGTTATCCTGTATTTCATGTAAGTGTCAGCCTCGTATAAGACTACGCAAAGTAATGAACAAACTCTATTTTAGGCAAAAGGATGTGTGCTATAGCCGTAATGTACCAGGGCTAAGGGCTTTTCTTAAGCACAAAACCGCGCTTAGCCCTGGAATTCTGACCATATACCCATGAGAGTTCTCATTGCTATTTTTAACCGGTTACAGGCTCAATTTGAACAGTAAAAATAAAAGAGTGTTTTGTTATACCCCTGGTATACACAGTGAGGTCAGGTCGTTGAAAAACAGTACAATGCTTTACATAGTACCGGTTGTATGAATCAAATATATATATATATACATTAGATGTGTCCCAATAGTTTTTTTGCCGAAGAGAAACAAGCTTAAAAACCATGTCCTCTTCAATATTCCGCCAGACATGCCAGCACAATGCCAGCACCTAAGGGTCGACTGCCTGGTTAAATGAAAGGTGAAACCCCTCTCGCCGTCCTTCGTCGAATTCCGCGTCCGATCAGTTGATATGCATGATTGTCATATTCACGCAGCTGGGCGGCGCACAGCATGTTAATTCTCCGTCCTGTGTATGTGCATATTGAATCAGGAATTAACAGTAAGATTTATCACTCAAGGGGCTACCCTTTACTCTAGTGTGGGAATATTTCATGCACGTTTTAAACCTCATTTGACCTGTGTATGACTACTGAAAGTAATGAACAAGTCTATTAAAAAGTGACCTGACTCCAAAGATCAAGGAATGAATCGGAGAAATGCGAGCAAGCAGTATGAATCGATGATTTGATGGCAAGAATGGGTCTGAAAATTTAATCACGAATGCAAATAGATTTGCTTCATGTTGTAAAATGAAAGATTTTATTACACAAGGCATATAGCCTTAATATTAAGAGTATTTTATATTAACAAAGCATTATTCTAGGCATGATCAAAGAGAGGGATAAAGGGACAGATTTCAGACCCATAGCTCTTGGAGAAAGCGAGCAAGCGAGAGAGAGAGAGCGAGCGGTAGATTGTATCTCACTACAGCAGGCAGTTACTAGAAACATCCTATTACAACCAACAGAGATGGAAGTTGTTGACCAATAGCATTACTTTAAAGTTACCATCCAATCAGATATCAAAACCACAAGGTGTAAAGACAAACAGCAAGGGGATTGGAGACAGCAATGCAATGATCTGGAGACAACAACTAAGGAATCACTGCACACAGTTTGATAAGCAGAGGCTGGGCTGGTTGTACATCAATAGATTGTAGGTGCCCTTTTTACATAAATCATTGATTAGTAGCAGTGGTTAAGAGGGGTAATTATATTTAATTAGACTTTGTACAGTAACCGTAAATGGGTTATCTGATCCAAAACAAGACTGACATTTGTGTTTTATTCCTAACACAAATCGATTTTGTTTTGGTTTGTTCCTCCATAACAGAAAGTAGAGAATTTGTTTTAGTGTCATAATGTGATTTTACATGGTGTACCTTTAGAAAGGTGCCTCTAGATAGGCCCTTGGAACACTCCAGCAATTGTGGACCTTGCAATCCCTGAGAGTTTGTCTTACCTCATCTCTAACTAAATGAAATACGTGACATCCATAAACTGGATGCTGGCTGGCTAGCTAATGCTATGCCAGGGATATGGGCAAGCACCTGTAAATGTTAGCTCCCATCTACTATTGTTAATAGATTGCTCATGACACGTTGGTTAGACAACCTTGATTTTGGCATTCTGTTGTTGAAGGTAGTTACATACCATGATTTGCAGTATCGTTACAGGTTGTTGGTAAAGTTTGTGTAGTCATAACTAAATATTATCCCATTTTCAGCATCTATTGGTTAGTGACTGATACATATTGGGTTTTGATGGATATTTCCATCGTATTTCCTGTCTTTTGACAGGACTGGCTTTTAACTCAGTCAGTTGTCCTGAATGCAATCAGTGTTTTTCAGTGGTTGTACAGCAACTTTCAAATTAAATTGTCATAAAGTATCAATTGTATACCTGTTCTGCCTAGGCTATACCATAAAAGTTAATCATGATTATTATATACCACATTGGTGATACCACAGATTGAGGTCTTCCACTAAGTTAATGTAGTCCACTGGGTGGGTCTTTCACTTTCTTTGGCACTTTCATCTCTTGATCAGGTTTGGAGCCATGATCACATAACTGATGACCTGGCTGGAGGGTATTGGCTAATGAAGCTGAAAGTCCAGGCACCCAGATGATTACTTTAAAAGGATTGAGGTTTTTAATGGCACTGCACATGCAGTCAGAGATACAATTATTACAAATATATGTGTTCTCTATGATACTCTGATAGCCATGTTGTCTAGAATTCCATTAACAGACACAAGGGAAATAAAGTGAGAATCATGGTACAGACCTTTAAATAAAGCAGTCGGGATAAAAAAAAAACATATTTTCTGGTTTGTTAAAAGTACAATTCCAATTCGACTCCCGCACTGTCAAGATCTGAAAGGACTCGACGGTGAAGGCAACCCATTTCATCTCTCCACCGAAGGTCTGTATTTTAGGGGTTGTTGCTGGTTCTCTGTGGTATATCACTAGGTATATTTAAATTGCTTATTGACATGAGTTAGGGTAAATCATTTATTAGGGTCGAGATTGTAAAAAAAAATAAGAATGAATAAGATTACTTTGCAAAGGTGTTGCTGTGTGTGTGTATGTGTGCGTGTATGCGTGTGCGGTCTGCTGGCTAGAAGCTGAGCTCTGATCAGGAGATTGTAGGCCTGGGTTTTGTCTCTGAGAGAGGTGTGGAAAATGGCCAATATACCACGGATGAGTGCTGTTTTTATACACGAAGCAGAGTGCCCAGACACAGCGCTTAAATGTGGTATATTGGCAATATACCACAGTACCCTGAAATGCCTTATCGCTCTTATAAACCAGTTTCCGACGTATTTAGAGCAGTAAAAGGTGATGTGATAGCTGTGGTAGACAGTATCATACAGCTCCGGAAAAAATCAAGAGAAAAAAAAGTTGAAAAGGAACGTTTTGAGTGAGGAGCAGAAGCGTTCAGTTTGCAGTGGTCTCTTAATTTTAAGCAGAAAGTGCTGCAAACATAACATTAATAGTACCACAACAGAAATGATAGCAGTATAGGTAGCCAATCACATAATGTATGCTGAGAGAAAATTAGCTAATGAAAAACAGGATTTGTACTGCGCTACTACATTTCCACACCCCGTTTATATGAAGCCAGATAATTTAGCTGGCTATCCATAGCAGCTGGAGTGATACAAGGTATCTATGTAGCCAGCCTGATAAAACCACAAAAACAGATGATTTGGCAACAATCACTTAGCAGGATAATTTCCAGTTTCATTTGATTTGCAATCTTCCGTCTTTGGGAGTAAGGAAAAGATGTATCAGCCAGTTTCTGGTCCTGAGCATTTTGTATTTCTTGCACGTGCACAAAACCTATGATCTACACAGCATTCCCTGCATAAAATTGAACTGGTGTAAACATGACAATTTCATACTGGTTTTTGATTGAGAAAGGTTCAAATTGCTCTTGTGTCTGAGTGAAAACCAAACGCCTATATGTGCCCGCCCCTTTAGGTCAAACCACACATACACACACTTGCGCTGTCATGTGTTTCCATCCTTATTGGCACCAGAAAATAAGAAGTCCATGCAAAGACAAACACACACACACTACCTGTGGTGGCACACAAGGTCACTGGCCTTGTGTTTGTTATCAAGTTCTTTACATTCGCCTCTGGTCATGTGTGAATGTCTTTGTGGTACTACTAGATTTCTCAAGCAGTGATTCTGCATGGCTTTGTATCTATTTACCATTCCGCCGCTACAGCAGAACATTAGAGCTATAGGCTATTGGTCTCCATGCTTGTTAGGGAAAAGGGACTCATTTCGAGGAAATGATTTGTGTATTAAAAGAGGGATTAGCATAGCATTTGACATGAGTTCACATGTGTGTCACTCGTTAGAATTACCTCAGGGACTTGCTCTATTGTTTATTGTTCCTACCGAAGCCGGCAGACTAAACAATTCTAGGTTGTAATTCACTCCAATATCAATGCATTTCCAGTAGGAAACTACGACTACAAATAGGAAAGTTGTAGTAACATTTCTGGGGAGTTTGTTCTTTCTTCTTTCTCCAAGCTAGTTTGTTGTGGAGGTGAGGGCCATGGGACCTGACCCAATGCTGTGCACACATAAGAAAAGGAACAGTGGTTTGACTGAACGGTTATCCATCACACTTCATTTTATCTCCGCAGAGATGTGGTCAAAGACACTCTGGTTGTTTTGCCCGATTACCACCTCAGAGGATACCCATGCTCTTGTGTGACCAAATTGCCTCAGGATGAAACGGGTTTGGCGAGGGAACAAGTGCAAAGTTGCCATTAGCAAGGAGACCAGGTGCACTGCTTTTCCTCAAACTCCTCTGTCATATCACCTGACTCTCCGGACCCTCTGGATTTCATGGCTGTATTGCCTTGTTGCTAAAGTGAACAGGGCAGATTAGTGGAAGGGATTTGAAGCTAACAGGGCTCCTGGCAAATCGCCAGTGTCTCATCACCGTTCACTCTGTAGTAGTGTCCTACATTGAATTGTTACACTTGACAGATGGCAGTTAGACCGATTCTGAAGATACTCACAGACGGGCATACAAACACATATTGTACAAAGAGTCGCATCCACACGCACACACAGAGTGGCATATGCATGCTCACACTTGCACAGTCACCTTTCTCTGCGCGATTGTTGATTGGCACAATTTATTCCCCGGCCATCCTGAAGTGCCATTTAGGGATGTTTAGCCCACTCCCTCCATTTATCAAAATGGAAGCCAGGCCTGATTGGAATCTTAATCAGCCATTGAGGCAAATTATTTAAGCCAGCCAGACTCCTCCACTTTTCTAACTTTTATATTCGGATACAGAGCGGGAGTGAGACATACAAAGGGAGGGAGGAATGATTATGTATTTTTGGTGGGCGAGCTGATAAGGTAGCTCAGTTTGTTTTATAGTCTTGACTCAACCTGTGCACTGGTGTTGCCTTGGCAACCACCTGTGGTCGTTGGCGGTCGGTTGGTTAGTGATAGGCCAGGTAGTGTAGGATAGCCAAAGTTAGACACAACCTGATCTGGGATTGGACATGAGACCTGAGACTGTGGATAGCCCCAGGCAGTGGAGATTATGGACTGCTTTCATCTCTTGGCATCCTATACTGAACCTAATAGCCTCTTCCAGCCAGAGGGAGTCGTTTGGGTTATGGTCTATTGTCTCTGCCAGCCCTGATCTGTTAACATCCCCAAAACACAGCTCTGACAGTGTGCACATATCTAAAATGACAGTAAGACGATAATGCAGAACAATACAGACTTCTTTTGAGATGATAAGTAATGCTTTCGTTCCGAACTTGTCAGTTTACAGATAACCCGAGCTCATTCTAACCCCACTCACCCCCAGCGGAAGACTTTTTCTTTGCGACAGTGTGACTGATAAAATAAAAAACACCCTTGAAGAGTTCTTTTCATTTCACATTTCCATACTTTTCTCTGCCTTGCACCATGGAGAGCGTTTCTATCTCAGTCGTACTGTCAGCACAGTGATTGCCTGCCTCCTCTTTGTTGGAAAACTCGTTGATCTGTTTGCAGACCAGTGCAGATCATGGAAATCAGTGGGATCTCTCATGGACTGTCTGTACTGGAACTGCTCTTTCCTCTGTCTCCAGCTGTGGTGGGATGTGGTGGGGTTAAATGTGGTGATTTCTGGAAGAATCAAATCCTGATGGATGCCTCAGTCCCCTGTCTTGTTTTTGGCGATTGAAGCTCAGGGCTAAAGAGCTCTGGGATTTAGTGGTTGTTAATGGATAGATGAGTGGATGGCCCAAGAAGGGAGTGTCACTTTTCACCTTGAGCGGTTTATTATCAGACTGCTTGACTAGCCAGGATGTTATCAGAACCAAAATGTTGGAAAAAACACTGTTCAGCTGTCATAAGTGCCATAGCTGGATACAATACTCTGGAAATGTCGTTTTTCAATATTCTTTCTGGTATCATTGAAATTCAGTGTTTTCTTCAGTTTCACTGTAAAAGACAATCCTTCCAAACCCACGGTTCTGTAGGATTTGGTTCAGTTTTGATACAGAAAGTGTATGATAATGCCAACATTTACTGTAGCTAATATTTGTTTATTTGGCCAGGAATTGCCAAGTACTAACTAATGCCATATAATGTCTTGCAGAACATTCTGGGAGGTCCTTTCCCCATTTATTCTGTGTGCTTCTGTTAGAAATAAAAATGTTTTGCATCTAAAGCGTTTGGTCTGACAGAATAAACGACAACCAAAGCCGCACACTAGTTGGACTGTCATCATGGGGGCGTTCCTGTAGCCTATAGCTGGTACTTCTCTTCTCACGTTCCGTAATGTCATGAGCTTTCACTGTTAGATTAACTGTAGCACTGAAGGGCCATCCCCCGACAGTAAATACATCACAGGGCACACATGACAATTCCTTGACAGCTATGGCCTGGCTTTGTATCTGCCTTTGGCCCAGACAGATGAGAAGGGTTGTTTGAATGCAAATAAGAGATGACATTGGGCTTTTTATTTCTTTGGGTTTCAGTCTTGCTCTCGTGGTAGAAAAGCATCGATGTTTTGAGTGAATGTGTCAACGTGTTTATGGTGTTGACTGCTGGATGGACTGTTCTCGTCGACTAATGGTGACAAAGGCTGCTGTTGTTTTGCAGACACTCTACAGTGATGCCAAAATGTTCCCAAACTGATTATTTAAATGATGGAGAATCCTCCAATTCTGCTTTATTGACCCACCACTCGCATTCACACATCCCACCGGGCACATCTCACAAAAGGACAGTTTAAAATGTGCCAGTTAGGATCCCTTTTAGACAATCAAAGAGAGAGAGTGAGAGTAAACAAGAAGGATGAATTTACATAATAATTTACATAACCTTTCAGTGTACATTGGCATGTAGCGACAGACAAACCAAGAGGGGAATGGGGGCTTGAACAGAGGGCTATGTGCGTGCTACAACCTGACCAGCACCTTATCAATGTCCACTGTCCAGATGTCTTTTTGGGCTACCTAAGATGGACTATCAAATATATTTAGCTACGCAAGACAAATTTTCTTGGCTATTTTCTTTCTCTTTTACATGAATCGCCTTTGACTCTAACATGCAGAGGCATTAAAGCATTACCTGTACCAAAAAATGAATCCATCTCCTGGTAAATTAATAGGTGTCTGCCACATCCACTTTTTTGTCACATTGGGCGATAAGCATACTTTGATTTTTTATATATCACCTGTTCAGTTGTTTGTTTGTTTTTTACCAAAAACCTGGAATCAGCGTCTTGAGCCATGTTCTTTGTTTAAGGTGTCCAGACAGACGTCCCCATTTTCTGGCGACAGAGCCTGTATCTGTTGGCATGTCCTCGCTTAGGCTGTCCCCAAGAGGTATGCTTTGTTAGCTCTCAGAAAGTAAAGCATCTTTGCTTCGGTAAAAAGCTGAAACCTCAGTCTAATACGAATTGGCAGTAAAATAAAAAAAAGTATATATTTCTACAGATTGTGTAAACAATCTACAGTTGAGCCATATGTCAAAACAAATAAAATATATATAGATACAAATATGAAAATCACAGTATCACTTCATTTGAGTTGAGCCTTATAGGAACCAAAACATCTAGCTTAAGATTACTCTACATTCCATGGGTTAAGGGGCATAGTAGACAAAAGAAATGTCTCCTTAACTCTGAATGAACTTGCAGTATTTCTAAGACTAATCCGTCTTGAGAGTGTGTTTGATAACTGCTGATTTTCCAATTTATTTTGAAATTAAGATGTTTTGGAAGTCTGGCCCTTCTCGAAGCCAGTGAGTCCTAGCCAACTTAAGTGTATAAAAGACAATAATGTATGCGAAAGTTCGTACTAGTAATACCACGCAAACCTGCATAATAGATTGCATCTAGAGGTTTAACAATGAGGCTGAGGCATGAATATATATAATTTCACTATAGTCTAGTACTGACATAAAAATGGCTTGTACAATTTTCATTCTATGCTGAGAAGATAGACATGATTTGTTTCTATAAAGAAACCAAATCTAATTCTCTGCATTTTCACCAACTCCGTGATGTGTTTTTAAATAGAGATTTTCATCTAACAAAATCCCAAGGTGTTTGCAGGATGGAACACGATCTACAACAGAACTGTCAAGGGTAAAAATGTTGAAATAATTTAAATGTAGATTTTTTTACTTTAGAAAATTATGTATAGAAAATTGCATTTAGCACCAGCTTGGATTTATAGTACTTGTTGGAAATTATACTAAGCAGGAGCAAGAGATGGCGCGGCAGCATCAAGTTCTCACAGAGGGACAGATATCATTTATAAACATAGTGAAGAACAAAGGCCCCAAGATGCCTTTGTGAACTACAAAATTAGATTCAACTGTAGTTGATGGTCTGGGTTAAATCACTAAGGTAATTCTGAAACCATGAAACGGTGTCCATAGCTAAGCCCAGCAAGGTCAATTTCATCAAAATGGAACAATTGTCGACTGTATCAACAGCCTTTGACAGGTCAATAAACATATCCACACAATTTGATTTGTCGTCCAATTTCTTGCTGATATCATTTATAACCAATGTATTAGCAGTTTTAGTTTTTTTAACTTGTGGCCAGGCCTAAAACAAGACAGATTTTTATTCAGAATGCGGTTGTCAGCTAAAAGGCACACAACTGTGTAATTGTAACTGTTATCAAGGTCACTGGTATCATCGCCCTTATGTAGTGGTGGCACGGGGACAGTTTTTCATACTTTTGGAATAAAATCAGAAATAATTTTAGATTAAAATATGTGTCAGATCTCCAGAAAGAAATGGTGCAGCATTAACCAGAAGACCTGTGTCCAGTTTGTCAGCCCCTGTTGCTTTCTTACTGTTAATTGCCAGGAAAGCATTTACTACAGAGGCTCTCAAAAGTATTGACCCCTTGGACTTTTCCACAGCTTTACTGTTACAACATGGAGTCTAAATAGGTGTAATTAGAGTTTTTTCACCACTGATTAACACAAAGAAAGTCCATTAAGTCAAGGGGACAACTTATCTTTTTTATCTTTCAACAAGAAATCCCAGAGCATGATGAAGGGAAGCCGGGTCTGACATACACAAGTAGATGCGTGAAACAGAACTTTACTTGCTTAGCGTCCCAGTGAATTACAGTGACGGGAAATATAATTGATAGTGTATCAGCATGCCATAATAGTAGTCAGTAAATTAACAAGTATGAATGTCTAAATCAGTGGCACTCAACTCTTACCCTACGAGCTCCGGAGCCGGATGGTTTTCTGTTCTACCTCATCATTAATTGCACCCAGCTGGTGTCCCTTTATTAAGTAAGTCCCTCATTAGACGGTGGGAATGAAGACAGGGAGTGCAACTGGCTTGGAGGTCCAGATAATCCATAAAATGCAATCATATTCAACTCCTGTCCTAACTTTTCCCTGCTTGAACAGCTTTATTCTGTGAACGCAATGGTGAAGAAAAGCTTTCATCGCCGTTGGTCTTTATCTTTGTGGAATAAAATAAAAGAATAAACAAGATAATTTTATCGCCCTGCCCGGATCACAAAGCCAGTTTGTCTACGCAGGATTGTCATGTTAGCTAACACTTACAGCACAATGACCTCTGATCTCCCTGGGCCAACCCACCTCAGATGATACCCATGCTCCTGTGTGACCAAATTGCCTCAGGATAAAACAGGTTTGGGCCTAGAGATCTTAACCTATGTGATACGGGAAACTTCACTTTGCAATGGGAAGTCAAGACACAGTTGGATAGCCTAAATGTGTTTAGCAACCAGTAGCCTAGGCATTTAGAAGGAAATTAAGTGGAGCTCTTATGTGCCCTCCATATAACCTTAAAATCAATCCGGGAATAATCATTTATAAAAGATAAAAATGAATAAAACACAGTTTCCATCATCATGTCACACAATAAAGAATCTCAGATCAAAGTAAGAATCCATTCCTGTCGCCTGGATGAACATGTACTCCCACATCTGCCGTTTCCATCCCAATCTGCAATGGTTTTTTGATAAACTTGAATCAATGGAACTCTGCCTGGTATTTCCTCCGTTGCATTGTTGTAGTGTTACAGGGGCACTGCACAAGTCTGCTGTCACCCATCCTCCCCCTTACCCCGCCCCGCCCCTCCCCCGATTCCTCTACTCCTCTCTGGGCATGAAGTCAGCGTGACTGACAGCCGAGGGTCTGTGCCGGCCGACTGATGCAGTCTACAGGGGCAGTCTGCAGAATTCTCCACAGGGGGCCCACGTACCCCAGAACCTCCGTTCCTCCGTCTCTCACTTGTGTGTCATCCTGTCTATGCCCGCCGCTACGCTAGCAGGCCCGCCACTGTAGCTAACACACAACTCCACTAGGTGCCGCATCCCCCTCAGCGTTTTAGGCGTGCCTGTGTTGTTGGTGTTTGAGGGCTTTTGTTTTTTCTCCAGCACTTTTTTTTGGTTTTCGATTCTGCTCTCGGGCTCTCCCTCTGTGGTTTTGCGAGGTGTTTTGTCGTTGTGTGAATTTTGTTCCACTTCATAAGGACATTCTGAGAGCTGTCTCCCCTCGCCAGGTGTTGTCTCACTCATCTTTTTTGCTAAGAAAAAGTGGAACGTACCGGAACATGAAGCCCGCGCTGTGTGGAATAAACATGAGAGGCAGCAGGATGTTCACAGTCAACAATGAAGCCATCCGGTTGCGAGACAGAGACCCCACAGACGGCGGCTAGCACGGAAACTGCCGGTCAACAAACCTCGCCACTCAAGGACATAGTTGCTTGGGCGGAGGGGAAATTTGCATTAGAAGCAGGTGGACGGCGGAGATATCGTCCTGTTCCTTTATCCCTCCGCCAGCTAGCGCTTCCTTCCTCCCGGCCCCATTTCACACTGCCACTCTTCGCTCGCTATATGGGCCGCCTGGCGCCTCCTTTATCAGCCCCCTATCAGGGAGCTAAAGAGAGCAAAGCCGGCGTCGCCGGGCTGTCTCTGCCGGCTGCCCGGGCACAGCTGGAGGAGTGGGCCATAGAAACGACTTCCATATTATAGTGCAGGTGTCACCCTTCGCAGTGTCGTAGAGACACAAACAGGAGCCAATGGGAGACACCCACGGGGCTTTGCAAGCATTTCCACTCCTCAAGGCCAGGTTGAGAGTTTGACTCCTGGGACACGAGGGGGCCTCTTGCTCCACGATATGAGATCAATTGGCCCTTTTGTGGTTCGGTCTAGAATCTTCATAGGGACACTGCATTTGTGTTTTCCCCATTTCCTCACCCAAGGTCCATTACTACTGTCCACGTAGGTTGGAGAACAGCTTCAGCTGCCCAGACGAGCCGAGAGTCTAAGGCCACATATGACAAGATGACTCACCGTCCGTCTGGCTGCTGGGCCAGAAAATAGGCCCATACTCTGGGGATCCTGGTGTAGTTGTTTTGTCCTCCGATAGCGTTCAGACTTTAATCCGAAACGCTTTGATCTGCAGTTGTTTTTTAATAAGATTCATGTTGATTTGACTCGCTGTGTTTACCGCGATAAATATCATATTCATGGCTGAAATACAGATGATGTAAGTGCTGCATTCGTTTTTACGGACTATCCATTATTTTCTGGCTGTGCCAGCTTTTTTTGGGCACCGGGTTCATTTATTACATGCATCATTAGTTTGAGCCCTCAAGGCACGGCACCTTCTCGCTATCTGTTTTTTTTTTTTTTTTTTTGCAATGACACCACATTTTGTAAGATTTTGACCTAAGTCTGCCAGACAGGCAGTTTGCTTCACCTCTCAATTTTATCAAGGTCGTTACTTTAAAAACAGCTACACCTTATCTACAACGGAGACTGAATAAATGACTTTGCACAAGGAAGAGTGACATGAATTAAAACACAGAACCCTGAGGAGGAGTGAAGGGAAGATTCTGGAAAGACTTGGAACTGATTGTAGGCTTGGCTACCAAGGTTGGATCAAGCCTGCCTTTCCCTGGTGAAAACCTTTGTCTAGCCCAGTACTAGGAACCAAATCTACCAATTGGTTTTGTTTTTCTCAGTGTCTTCAAGATTTTCTGCATAATGAAATAAATACAATCTTCGGCCTCGGGCCCTGCAATGTACCACCAAAAAACCCCAATCCCTTAGGTTACATACCTGCTGTTGCTTGGATCCCAATTCCATTCCTTTGACACGTCTTCGGGTAACACAATAAAATGACCATGTTCTTTCACCACACAGCGCGCGTTTGTAATAATGTTCTGTTTTAATTCAGCTGGGGCAGTTATAGTCCCCATCCACCCCCTGAATTCCCCTCCTCCCGGCACCTGCGTGTGAGCCTTAGACAATCCCCTTCATTGTTACTGCTTTTTATCTTCTGTTCTCCTTCAGCACGTCTGCAGTGAGAGACCGGTGGGGGGGGGGTTCCTTGCAGTGGGGCTTGGTTGACAATGAGATGCAAATGCATGGAGTAATTAAGACTATTGAGCATTGCTGTTGTTTATCCGCTGTCTGTTGGGACCTATCCACAGGTACGGACAAGCTGTTTACCCTCGGTGTTGGCAGTGCCTGACCCGGGGCAGAGCTTTCCGGAGCACCCGAACAGCACCGCTCATGTTTGACGTCCAGAGACCCCCAGTGACACGCCGAGCTAATGGACTGACATGAGAAAAAGATCCCCGGCCGAGGGAAACGCACACGATCGCGGCGCAGTCGCACCCAAACGCATGCAGTAATGCGATCACACACATGGGGGATACAACGCGTACACGGTCTCATGCGCACGTACGCACACAGCTGTCCAAAGCAGAGCTGGGAGCAATATTGCGTGTCAGGCCAGGCTTGAACACCCCCGGCGTGGCACCTTTCATTGCAGGATGTGTGTTTACATTGTATGATCGGCCATCCCTTTTCGCAGGAAGTCCTTCTCAGTCATACGCCGTCGGTCGATGGTAAATCATCTGGGTTGACAAGAACTCACTTAGGGGGAAGCAGTAGCATCATCTACCGTAATGAGCACACTATCACCTGAGAGGCTCGTCAGACCAGCTGGCTTTCACTCTGTCATACCTCGCAGAGATCTACTCTGAGTGCCCGCGCGCGCGCGCGCGCACACGCACGCATGCACACACACATTGTACGAAACCTTACACGCGTGTTATATTATACACAATATTCTATAGAAACCAGATCTCTCAGGGACTTTGTGGTGCACAAAGTCTCGCCACGTTTTTGATTATTCCGTAACCTCGGAGACTCTGTATCTGTGTGGAATACAATCCGTTTCCGGACGCGGCGGGAGCGTGGGATCACAGTTCTAGTGGCCGCCCGCTGCGTTGGAGCCGTCGTGTCGGACTGTGAATGTCTGAGGGCAGGGCCCCGTGTGTTGACACGAGGCTGCCCAGCTGGAGGGCCATTAGCGGGGCTGAAAGCTTTACGGTACCTGCCTTCCCATCCACACACAGTGGCGTCTCGCGTTCACGCACACACACACACGCACACGCATAAGCACGTACGCGCAGTCATACTAACACAGAAATACGCACGTACACAATTTATTTTCTTTCCCAGCCCATTTAGTAGCTTTTTCATTGTCCCTGTATTCAGCTGGGTAACAGGGGAGTTTTGTAATTGCGTGTGTATGCGCGCAACCTCTTTTCCATACAATGTGTGTGTGTGTGGTCTGTCTTATATCCCTGTTTCACCTAAAGGAGTATTCCCGGCCTCCTATAGCTCCCATGACTGTCCGACATTATATGTGAAACAAGACATATCCTGCCTCTTTAAGCGCTAGCACAAATTGCACATCTTGGCTAATAAAGTGACAGGGAAATTGCTGCCAGCAGCTTTTCTGGAAATCTCTCCGTAATTCCTCATGAGCTTTAGTATTACAGCCTCGCTATCCAGAGAGAGATTAACTTCCACATGATGACTTCCACAGTTTAGTGTAGCAATGCGCCTGGCTGACTAGCATAACAAGGCTAGTGTAAGTGGGGTCTAGCCGGCTCGCTGGGAAATGGGTTCAATCGTGGATTCACCCACATGGACGCTAAGCGTACTGTTCCAATGTGTCTTATACGCATTTGCATAAATGTGTGCCAATCATTGGCGTTCGACAGAGCTTAATAACGGGCCTCTAACATTTTAGGATGAAAGGTGTATTTTATGCACTGTGCGTGTCTTTAGTCCATAAAGTCCATCCCCGCGGTCCCATATCTGTCTCCCTGGACCCGTGGAGGGAATGTACGCGCCCCAGCCCCATCGATATTCCGTGTGGCCGTTTGTCTCCATCCTCCTGTCAGCCAGGGCTCTCGGCGTGTATCCGACCCGGTCATCCCGGGACCCCGAGGAGCAGCCTGAGGGCAAGCCTAGTGGGCCGCGTGTGTGACACGCCCCGAGTGTGACACGCCCCGAGTGTGACACGCCCCGAGTGTGACACGCCCCGAGTGTGACACGCCCCGAGTGTGACAGCTCCGCCCATCCATCCTTCGGTCTGTCACACTCTGCAGTGACCCCGACCCCCCCCCCCCACCCCCGCCGTTACCGTCACCAGCTGCCATAAAAATTGCCGTTTGGTGACAAGGCAGCTGCTGAGGATGATATCCGATGGGCCGGCCTGCAGGAGTTACGGTGCGCAGGCTTTGCTAAGTCGGGCCGTCCGCGGTGGCTCCCACCGGTCCAGAAGCAGAGCGGCGGTCATTACGAATGCAAATACCTTGGCGGTGATTGGGGAAGGTGTCAGTCACTGGGACACAGGCTCAGTACTTGCAGAGAGACAGGAGAGGGGCGGGGGGTAATACCATCTGAGAGCTCATCAATACGCTCCCAGTGCAGTCGACCTAGCTCGGCTGGCATGTACGTGAACAGACATGCCTACCGTACTCATGGACTATTACACATCTCACACAAACACTCACATGGTATAACCTTTTCTGTCATTTCATCCTTCCATCAGAAACCCGTTGGATTTGATTAACAGGGGAGAGTGGGAAAGCGCACACTGGAAGACATGTTGAAATGCGAGACTGTTGAGGGATTAGGGCTTAGATATAACGACATGTTGGATTTGGATGTTTGGAGGCTTACGTATCAACAGAATGGTATTACTCACCAGCCACTACAGACACCAAGAAGATTACCCAAGTAGATGTTTTAAAACACTTTATCTTCCATTCTGCAAACTCTCTTTTCATTATAGTGTACGAAACCACCAAAATGAGATGGTTTAAAAACTGGCCTCTTTGGTGTGATATTAAAACCGTACAGAGATGGTTTAGGAACTGACCTCCTTGGAGTGATATTAAAATCGTACAGAGATGGTTTAGAAACTGACCTCCTTGGAGTGATATTAAAACCGTACAGAGCAATGCGTTGCTATTGCGTCATTATTATGTGATGTTGTAGTGATTCCGTCTTGAAAAGGAAAACAACAGCCGCACTCTCTTGTGGCTCTGAGGCAATCTTTTAATTCTACCAGTATTTCGACAGCAAAGCTGACTTTGTCGGGGCATCATGTCCAACACTGTGGGTCCCATGTGTTCCTCTTGGATTTCATAAGACACACGCAGGTGTTTTTAATCACGGCTGTGATGTTATTGGTCGATTTATCAGGAACAATAACGCACATAAAAAAATTTGACATGATTCGATAAGATCTGATCATTAATGTGAACTTAAAAAAAAAAATCCATCTAAACGTGAGTAAGCTGATAGTACATGGCTTGTGACAGCCGTTTCAGGGTATTCAATATTCTGAGTAATTGCGTTGTGTCCCGTCTATTATACCCACAAGAATTTACATGAAGCAGCTCCCACCAAGCTTGAAATATGGACTTGTTCTCCACACCTCGCCTGGCGCAGTGCATTCTGGGCCGGATAATGATTGACACACCCGCACTTCTGGCCTTAAATTTATGCATGTGCCATGATATCCCCTGAACATTTTCTCTCAACTCGTGTGCAAGGTCATAATTTAACTTTGTCGTGTTTACTTTTCCCTCGTTTGATAGCGTTGCCCGTAATTTATAGTATTGTTCTAATTAAATGGATTGCAAATGGCGGCGTAAGTGCCTGGGATTTTTAAGACAAGCAGTTTCTTTTTGGAGAAGCTCAAGGTTATCTGACTTCTCAATGTCTACGGTGCACCAGTGGGTTGACTAGAACGGCACACACACAAAGCGTTATCTACAAAGTTGAATAGGCTCTGAACTGCTACCGTGTGTTTAGCTGAATTGAATGTTATACAAATGTCACCTGGAGGAGAATGAGGAAGGGGAGGAGGGCTGCTTCTCCACACTGGGCCTGGGTGACCACAGTGCAGAGGCCCTTGAGGGACAATTTTAAGTGGTAGACCGATGTGCCAGAAAAGCAGTAACGGGTGATATTAAAATAAGACACAGTCATGGATGAATATTTAGGAGTCAGGATGCTCAGTGATTCTGAGATTAGGGCCTGATCAACATCATGGTGAAGCAGCAGTCAAAGGTGATCCATTTATTCCTTTTGAGGACCTTCTTGAAAAGTCAAAATCGGGGCAAACACAGAGGAATATTGACAGTATAACAAATAAAGATGACCGCCACCAGATCCTTTTGGGCCGCACAGTCTTATTACTGTGTTCCCGCTGGTCCTTTCACTCCCCAGTTCAAGCCATTTGGTCGGGGGTTGGGAGCTTTGTCCTCCTGTAGGCTTGCGCCTGGTATTACTGTGGCCTGAGCTGTAACCTTTTTGTGGAGCTTTGGCTGCTGTGGAACTCCCGTTCCCCCGGCGCTGCGCCAGCACATATCAGGCCCCTTTGTTTGTCACGCTCCCGAAACGGAATCCATAATGTGAACCCGTCTGTGGCTTGTTTGCACACGGGGCCCTCCCGGGACACTTGGGTGTAGGACAGAGAGATGCAGAGGTTGGAACCAAGAACAAGAGATGGGAACGGAGAAAAGGCGAGGAAAGGGGGAGAGAAAAAGAGGAAGTAGTTAGGGACGGGGGGATTAAGAGGGAGGAGAGACAGCAGATGGGAAATCTGTTCTCTGACGCCACAGCAATCTGTGCAGGCCACTGTACCCTCGCATCCCAAAAATGATTCTGTGAAAGAGCTCGGGGGTGGGTGGGTGGGGGGCATTGATTTCCGTCTCCCCTCCCTCGACTGTGATTTGAGGGAATAAGGAGAAACATTTCTCCGTTGGCTTCCACAGGCACCTCCACTGGCCAAGTCCTCGCCTCACTGCCCGGGACAGCCGTCCTCCTCATTCCACTCACGCGTCTCATTGATCCACCGCGTGTCGGACGAAGTCCTGGGAGACGCAACTACAGCAAAGCCTTGTAGCCACGCTACGACACTCAGCTGCTAGTCTGTCATTAGGTGGACTTCCTGGACCCTGGGAGTCAGGGGGCTGGAGGGGTAGGACGCAGCCTGAGCACAGGGTAGCTACGCGCTGAGACTTCCCTGGCGAGCCTGGCTCCACTCACAGCCTCGTCGCTCCACTGGGCCATACAGGGACTGACTCTGAGTTCAGTTGTGGGGGTGTTGGCTCTGACAGGGTTTCAGGAGTTTTGAACGGTTGCGTCAGGAAAGTAGTATGAATTCGCCCCTGAACACTGATGTAAAGTATTTTTTGGATGTTTTCTCCCCCAATTTCTCTGTGTCTTGGGGCAAAGGTATGTTTTACTGTTAGCCAGCGGTGGGGGGCGCTCAAAGAACCCTGAAGAACCCTGCTGTCTTCTGCTGTGTTTGGATCTCTTTCCAGCCATGCTTCAGTAGCTCAACCTCCCGAGCGCTGCATAGAGGCCTCCCCCCGTGGATCCTGCTAAAGCCATAGGTGTCCCAGTTTAAAGGGGATGCTGAGCGAATGTTCAGACCACACTGACAGTGATTCCCTTTTCTCCTTGAGTGAGCTCTTTCACCCCCTGCCTCTCTGGCGTTGCTGGATACCATCAGCTTTTCAGACAGTGCATTGAAGTGCCGATGGGTCATTTTTTCAAGAAACGTCTAGTAAGGAACCGCACGTTCTTGTCTTATTGATTGGTTAGCATTAAGATACTCACTTAAGCAGTAACTGTGGTGTTCTTTTTCCTGGTCTAAATTGGTTGTATTGGTAAAAAGGTAATCCATTAGCACATTGTGCTTTTGTAATAATCGCCCTTTGTGCGTTGCATCTTTGAAATATCAATGCAGGAGAGGCTGTTGATCTTTTGAAAATGTCAGGCTCTGCTCTACCAGGCACAAGTTATTTGGATGAGGTCCCCTTCGTCTCTCTGTCTCTCTCTGTCTCTCTCTGCCTCACTCTATCTCTCTCTATCTAACCGTCACACTCTCTCACTCTGTCTCTCTCTGATTCCCCGTCTCACTCTATCTCTCTCTGTCTCACTGTCACACTCGGTCTCTCTATCTCACTGTCGTACTTTCTCACTCTGTCTCTCTCTGTCTCACTCTGTCTCACTCTGTCTCTCTCTGTCTCGCCCTCTCTCTTCAGAGTCCATGATGCAATATAACCCTATTGATCCTCTGTGGTCAGGCACACATCCATCCATTGATCTCTATAAGATTGCATTCGATTGCAGTGTACCTGCCCTTTGATTGGAAGTCAACACAACCATTCATTGTGGTACAGGACGGCGGTAAACAACCGAATCTCTTAACGGCCGTCTCCATCTCCACAACGGTCGGGATGAATAGTGTTGTTCTGGTGGTCTGGGGTGTATTCTGGTAGACATCGCCTATTTACTAAATGTGTGTCCGGGGACGGTTGAGAACAGTTAAAATCAGACGCGACCGTTTCGTTATCGCTGTAGCGCCGCCTCATAAACTCCCGAGGATTTCCTTAATGAGAGAAGCATCACGGCAGCCAATTCACTAATGAGGTCCGAAATGCGGCTGGGTCTGGACGTGCCGCGCGCGCGGGAGAGGAGAGAGTTGGCTAATTGAATGCGGTGGGTCATACCAGTGCAGCTGCTAGTAGCTTTACGCCGGATGATTGGGGAAGCGAGGAAAACAAAGCACCATGAGAGAAGCGTGGAGAAACAATAAGCCTGATGCGTCAGCCATGTCCCGGCACGGTCGCACTCAAATGCGCGCAAGCGCACGCACACACGCAGTCAGTCAGAGTAAACCTACACACAACCACAGGCGCACACAGTAGGCCTAATACAAAGTATACGCACGCATTCACAGGAACTGGACTGCTGTGCAGGGCTGCTGGTCTTCCTTTGTTTTGGCCGTGTTTATTATGTGCGCTTAATTGTCCAGTAGTGAATTGCTTTCCCCTCTCCATGAAGGAAAGAGGAGGATTAAAAACACTCTTTTCAATGTCATTAATTACAGCCGGGATATCAAAGGCTCCAAAACTCTCCAAAGCAACATCCCGTCACTTTGAAATCTTGCTCTAATTGTGAGAGTAACTGAGCTTGTTAATTTATTCTGGAAAGCGATATTACAAATGGAAAGCTTCCTCACTTGAGAACCCTTCTACAGCTTGGAAAGCAGTCTACGTTCAAAACTTGGAGTTATCACGGTCCCAAGGGGCCAACCACAAAAGTAACCAATGGTAGGATTTCATACTGAGCGTATACTGGACTCACGGAGTACAGGCCCGTGAGAAAGAATCACGTACAGCGTTGGCCAATGTAATGTTTGTGCATAATGATCTGGGACCCCTGGTCAAGGGAGCTAATTACGCGCCTCCCAGGCTGTACTTCGTCGAGGCCTGGTTAGAATCAAAGAACTCCGAATGACTCAGCTCCTCCCCATGTTCTGGAGATTCTCTCTGGTTACACTGATTCTCCGGCGACTTCGCCCAAACATGTCTCTCTGTCAACGAACAGTGAACAAGTAGCGACGGGACACCTACGTTCGCAGTTTAGTCACAGAGGCCGCGTGCGCTCAAAACGGAAGCGCGTTAATTCCAGTGGCCTGATGGTGGGCGGGCGGCCGCGCACTCCTCTGGCGATCGTACTTCCCATTGACTGTTTCTTCCCTCCGCTCCGAGCTGCCAATGATGCCGCTGTCTTCTTATTACTGTGACTAAGAGAGGCTTAAGAAAGGCAGAGAAAGATAAGGGGGGGGGGGTGATAGGGAGGAGAGGGAGAACAGGGGAGGGAGAGAAAGAGAGGGAGGCAGGGGGAGGAAGATGACGTGAGGTAGAGAGAAAGAGAGGAAGGAGAGAGCGTCGTAAATAGAGAGAAGGGGGGTGAGGAAGAGAGAGAGAGAGAGAGACTGGGGGTGGAGAACAGAGAATCGCATTAGGAATGTTATGGCAAGGGCCATGGGTTGGGGATTTAAATTGATTTTGATGGTGCCCGGGCATTAAGAGGGTGCATGAGGGTGCTTGTGTGAACGTGTGTGCACGTGTGTGCACGTGTGTGCGCGTGCGTGTGTGTGTATGTCCGTGCGTTAGTATTTGCATACGCTTGGGCAGGCCCTTGTGTGTAGTCGGTGGGATCTTTGCATACCTAGAATGACATGGCAATAAAGGTTCCCTCACTATGTAATGATTATGTGCATAATCTCCATTATCTGAGGCTGGAATTTACACTACAGTATGTGCCTACAGGAATAATGGCACTTTGGAGCCTTCGTGACTTGTGGTATTACATAGAATAAAATGGGGTGTTTTCCAATCCCCTAGTAATAAAGGTTCACTATTTTCTGTGTAGTGGCAAGAAGAGAATGATGATTCCTCTCATGGTTGAACCTTTCAGCTTGTTGAGCTTTTTTTTGTATCCGGTCTGCAACCGCTATGTAGCTCCATAGTGACCTCTGGTGGACATGGATGGAACCCCATGTTGGTTCACCAGATAACTCACCTCAATGAGCACACCAACTGTCAAAGTCAAGGTGCATTCTGTGATTCTAAGCCATTGAATTGCCCCCCTAGTCTCAAAAAGCTTAAGTTTAGAGGCAATTACTCTAATTCAGGAAGTGAAAAGATAAACATCTTCCAGATTCACGGGTCCCTTTAAATTATTTTCATGGCTTTTGCAACATGGTCAGACGTTTCAAACCAGAAAGAGAAAGAAGCATGGAGAGATGGTCAAATCAATCCCTATTATCTTTGACCTGCCAAGTACCCAATTATCCCCCTGTGTTATCTGCCATCTCGTAGACATCTGAGCACTAGCTTCCACCAGGCGCAGGGACAGAGATGAGTAAAAACTCTAATGAAGGACGCTGAGTGACCTCTTTGGCATTCTCAGTGTACTTTTTAATGGCCGCTCCTTGATCAGACCAGTTAGACATGGCCCGTCGATGTTCCTGCTCTCTTCGATGGTTTGGTATAGCGCTAAAGTCACCAGATCATAGCACACAGAGAGAGATTTTTCATTGACAAGAGAGCTCAATGTAACCACTCACATCAACATGTTCAAGCGTGCGTCCTTTGACAGGCAATAAGGAAGATTTCATTACAGTGATCGACATAAAGTTTAGCCTTTTACAAATGATTTCCTGTGTTCAAGAGACACAGTACTAACACGAAAACCGAGTGAAATGTATAAAATAATAAAGAGACAACCCAACACCAGTCCTAGTTGATCCCGGATCCCTTGAGCTAGCAGGTGGAGTTAGCAGAAAGTGGGCTTATCCATCTCTCAGACACATAAAGATTGGGCTGCAAAACGAGCTGAGAGGGGGAAAATACCTCTAAGCCGTGTTGGCTTACCCCCTCAGTCCCATTCACCATGTCCAAAAACCAGTCTCGTCCCAGGCTACGGACTATCTGCCCACCACATCGCTTACTGCCCGTCCGTCTGCTGGATCGAGCTACGTGCAGAGGGCGACGGGCGGCGATAACATTTCAAACTTCCGCGCTACTCGCCTTGGAATAGCTCGGAACTCCCCAAAACATATTTTCATCATGTATTTTTAGAGTAACAACCAGTGTAAAATCGATCAAAATAAGGTTATTTTTGGTCAAGGTTGGCTAAAACTATACCTGTCTCATGGTTTGTGTTAGACACTTATCTAATATGACTTAAATTCTGTCCAAATAAAGAAATTAAAGTCCACTCTGTCCTCATCCATCCGACACCAACAAAAGGCACAAAAACGGCTGTATGTAGCCAAAATACTTTAGTCATCTATAGTTTATAGTAAATGATCATCTACATACAGTAAATATTCTGTTTCTAAGCGAGATTTTTCAGAAACAGATTTAGTCATTAGCCCATTCCTCTCAGAATGAAGTCATTAAAAATGTATCATAATTAAAAGAAACATTTAATAACTTCATCTCCCTTTCTATGTACAGAATACGTTGCAATACCTTAAATCCAAACAAACATTTATCTGTGAAACCCACTTTCCGTTGAGACCAAAGAACTGAACATCTCAAACCCCTTATCGGCATATCTAACTGCAATTTAGAAAAGCTTCGTCTTGCACCGAGTATCAATGTTAATGATTATTAGTGACCTACAAATGTTAGCAAGCATGTCATTAATGAGAAATTCATATTTTTTGTATTTGGTTAGTGACATAGCTAAAAAATACCACCCCCTATTATCAGCCAACGCTCTCCAATTTTTGGCCACCTTACAATTTTTTGGAATTACATTATAATTGCTTTTTATTTGTATTATAAATGACAGGTCTTAGTCTTCTCTGAGGTGTCTACTAGAAAGTTGTAGCTAGCTTTCTTGTCTTCCGGTAAAGAAAAACATTCTGATCACTTTGATATTACATGATGTAATATCAAAGTGAATATTACATCAGTCATGCAAGTCGAAATTCATGAACTGCAACTAATTTCCATACATTTTAAGATAAAAAAAAATATATAACCATACATTACTATTAAAAATGGTGGTGAGCTAGCTGAAAGAGTATATTGATTAGCAAAATGTACCATTTATTTCCAGTGCTATTACATTTTGAACTTGAGAGGATTTGCTTCTCTGACCACTAGAAACGTTAGTTACTATTTACAGAACACAGCTCACTTCAGATGGGCAAGTTCAGTTCAAAGCATCAAACTCCAACTGCAATTTGTAAGAGGTTTAGATGCGATGGAAAGGTTGGCGAAAATATTTTACTAATATATTGATTTATTTGGGGAGGGGGGGGGGTTTAGGGCCTAGCGACGTCCCTGGCATGGAATAACAATTGACGTCTCCTTCCGGACACACATCCGGAGCATTTCGTACAACCGCAAGGCTCGATTCTCTCCCCCTGCGGTATTAGTTGATAAGGTTAAAGGCGTAACCATGGCGACGGTCCATGACCTGTAGCAGTTGTTCACGTGTGAAGAGCCCCTTTCAGTCTCCCGGCACACATCGTCAGCGCCAGGCAGATCTTCAGGGTCACGGGGCTGTATGTGAAGTGGGTCCAATATGCTTTGAATAGCACTGAATCCGTGGTGTGTAGATTCACCATGCGTACTGTGAATCATGTTTCATACTGGCACTAATTGCTAGGGTGGAACAATAAGGGGACTGTGCTAATAACCACCCCCTGCCCTCCGCGCAGGGAAGCCAGGAGTTTGTGTGGGCGAGAGTGAAAGAGAGTTCAGCGGGAGGGTGTCGGAGTGAGTGGGGTGGGGGTTGGGGTGGGGGTTGGGGTGGGGGTTGGGGTGGTTGCTGAATGGTGAAGGGGGAGATGTTTAGACGACCATGAGGAGGCATTGGGAGACAGCGGCCAATGGCCATGGACGATGTGATCCATGACACTGGAAAGAACCACCCCGCCTCCCCCGGACCTCACCCCCCGGCTTTGCCCGCGACAAATGTTTGGGTTACCACGACAACCACGCCTCAATTACCGTTTCCCGTCTCTCCCCGCAGGAAGCCAAGTCAACCTGACGTGCCGAGCGTTCTTCGGCTTCGCCGGGGATGTCAGTCCACTCATCTACTGGATGAAGGGGGAGAAGTTCATCGAGGACCTGGACGTGGAGAGGTTCAGAGAAAGCGAAATCAAGTAAGACACACCCCTTCACACACCGCCACATGCTTTGTTTCCACTACGAAGCACTTGTGCCAAGTGAGTCCCAAGACGAACCATGCAAGTTCCATGTCACAACCGGCCAGGGCACTTGTGATGCGGTGGGATGATGTTATCCTGTTAGCAGGTTTACGCGTCTTAAATTTGGAAACTCCTGAATATTGAGCTCTCGCATTCTCTAACGATTTTCCGCTCATGGGCGGACTGGAACACACTGATGTATAGGCTTTGGCTGTTACCATGGGGATTTGTGGCACTGGTGTTTTATTCGGGGAGAGTCACATCTAAGATTCCTTTTCCGTGATTCTAGATAAGATGGGAGATGGGAGGGGAATAGCTCCGGGCTACGTTTAGATGCATATACCCTGGAGGTCAGGATCATTTATCCTCATACGAGGGGAGTCAGGGACACGCTGTGCAACGGCAACCTTTTAGCACGGGCTACCACTGCCTCGGCGCAATCTGACAGCCCTACTGGAAGAATTGAACTTTGCCACGAGCAGCCTGGGGTACAGAATGTCTTTAATAATATCAATGAATGATGTATGCAGCTCTTTAATAATTCAGGTGATCATACGTGCTTCGTTAGCGGCACGCGGACGTGCCCCCGAAACTTTTCCCCGGAAAAGCCATCAGGCTCGCCGGCATTGCTCATCGCGTTGCGTGTGTTAAATGCTAAAGTTAGAGGCAAGTGGGCGAGGACTGGGGAGCTGGGGAGGAGAGCGACTCTGCGAGCTCTCCTTCGCTTTGATTTGTGGGCGTCTAGTGGGAACAGCTCTGCTCTTCAACCTTGGAAAACGCACACACATACGCCGCACAGGTGTCTGACGAAGGGAGGGAGAACGGGTAATGTATTCGTGGTTTAAAAAGGCTTAGACAGTTGGCGATTTGCACTTAAAAAATGTCCGACTTAATTGGCCCTTGATTTGCACTCACCAAAATATCCATTCATTTTGATCCGCACGTTCATTTCCATTTCCTTGCCGCAGGATTCTTTTCTGGCTGTGGGAAACGAGTCAAACGAAGAGCCTAGATACCCAGACACGCACATACACACATATACCCATAGACACACACAAATGAACACACCCCTACACACTTACAGACCTAAAAGTACGTGGATCACTAACATATAGTCAGTCCCTGGATGCCTAGTGACTAATGTATATTTAGTCTGGGGATTCAGCTTGTGTCTGGCTTCTATAAAAACCAATTCACTTCCTTATATTTTATTGGTCCCCAAGGGACAGTTGTAGTGACAAAGCAGGCAACAGACATCATAGGACAGCCTGAAAACACATAGCAACATTGCTCCAGTTAATATGTGTTGAAAGCATAAACGGCTATCCACAATAGTTGACATTAGTCCCTGGGTTTTTTTTACCTATTGGTCGTTCGTACTTGAAAACACATTTTGCCTCTAGGAAACAAAATGTTTTTCAAAGTACAGATGCGTCTGGAAAGCTTGGTAGCTACATCCGAAACGCCTTCTGTAATTAACCTCACAATGCGCTCCAACCTTCACAGGAGTAAATGAGTCAGTCAGTAAATGTTTCTGAGGTAACTTCAAATGAATGAAGGGTTTGGTCCAGGCCCAACTCGCATTTCATCCAGCGTTCCCTCTCTAACCTCTTCTGTGACTCCCTTGTAAGACATCCGTATTAGTTAGGCCCTAGTATACCCTGTTCTGTTATCCCTATATACTACAATTCTTTTAATCAAGATAGTGTTCTGTGCCGGAAATAGAGCCCCCTTTGGGAGACACGCCCTCAATTATCAGACTCCTCCCCCACCTGCAGTACATTTTGTCAGACACACCCTCAGTTTTCAGAGTACATTCCATTGGACAAACCCTGTGGCGTCTGACTCCTCCCCACATGCGGTACATTCCGTTGAACACAGATCTCCATGCTCGGCCTATGTAAGCTAATGAGAAGTTTAAGTCCGACGTGGAGTCGGACAGGCAGGCAAGGTAGAAGACGACTCAGTCAATTGACATTTAGAAACGTCTCTATTAGGTAACAGGTCCAGTGTACCAGGGCAGATCTATCAGGTCCAGTGTACCAGGACAGATCTATCGCTCTAATAACAATGAGAGAGAGAGAGAGAGAGAGAGAGAATGAGCAAGGCGTAAAGAAATACAGAGAGAGCAGCAGTGAGAGTTTGATTAAAATACCAGTGTGTACGTTCTCACTGGAGCTATGCCAGGGTGGAGGGAGAACGTGCGTATGTGTACCATGTTCTGTGTTGTTCCTATATTCATCCGGCCCACTTGAAATCCAGCACTTCATCTGCTGTTGTCTTTGAAATGGAGATGAATCCAATGAGTATTCTGTCAGTAGAGAATGCGGTAATAAGAGTGTCGGGGCATTTGGAAGAATGTTTCCCGCGGCTGAGACGTTTCACACGCGACGCTACACTGAAGGAACTGAAGGCGCGTGGGTTGTCGTCTACGGGCGGGTCTCAAGAGCATTGCGAGGAGGGAGAAGCTGTTGGAAAGCCACCACGCAACGCTTGCTGCGCCAACTTGTGTCCCACCGTGACACTGTAATAAGGCCTGGGTCGTGTCAGCACCTCGGAGGACTCCAGTCAGGCACACCAACCACATGCTGAAGATTACTCTCTAGCATAATTGACTGTGCACCTCGCTGTAATGTAAGGGAGCGTCACGGGGGGGGTGGGGGGCGGGGAGAGGGCGGTCCCTGGGGCCCAGTCAATCACCGATTCCCCGGAGTCGGATTGGAGAGCTTTCGCAGTTGTTTTCCGACCGACCTGCTCCACAACAGATGCTCCTGCCTCTTCGCTCTTCGCTGTTTCCCCCGCATCTCTCATTAGGGTTGTACCTATATATATATATATACACGCACTGGAGGATCAGTGGGCAATTTGTCAGACCCTACGTGTGGCTTCTCAGGCTCATCAAACATCTCCAAGACATCTGTGTGTGTTTGTGTGGGTTTCCATGCGTCGCGGGGCTGAAAGTAAGGCGTTTCATCGACTCTACTACACGGCAGGTTTTTTTTAGGGTATATATGATGGGGAAGTTGCCTCTCTGATGTTGCGTGTTCACTCCTCATACCACCGAACATCAAGGATCATGGCACCCTTTTATCTCCATCCAGCATTGCTCAGTCAGCTTCACACACACACACACACAAAGATACGTACACCCATACAAACGTACGTGAGCGTACACACACACAAACACACAGACCAGTGCACGTGTTCACAGATGCGTTGACACGCGTGCATCACACACACACACACACACACACACGCACGTGCGCAAAATGTTAGACTTCGGGACCGAGCCTTGACAGATATCACACCGAACAGTCACCTGTTGTAGTGCATGGAGATGCATAGAGCAAACTGGAGATGGATCTGACCCGTGGTTAATCTCACTGGTTTTCCCCAGCCCCTACACTTGTATAGTGATGCACATGACCAGGCAGGGCTCTTTAAAAGGCTAACAGCGGACCCTTATCCTTCAGCCCGCCCTGTCCAACGCGCCTGGCTGTCCGACCACATGATGGAGGGGGATGTGGGTGATGGAAAGGCCGTGGGGTCGCAGCTGAGGAGTTCATTTTCCAGATGTTCCTCGGCTTCTCCGTGATCTCACCTCGTCGCGAATCCCGTCCTAGATTGTCAGCCGCAGAAACAAGCGGTTGTGTTTTTGGAATGACTGCGTAGTTTAATGTGCGCAATGTATCCACAGGCTCTGCTAACACCACATTACAGATTGGGAGGTCAACGTGGTGGTGATGTTCATGTGATTACAGAGGCTGCATCATAAAGGTGAATATTCATTTAACCTGTGGGCTGGTCTGGAGGAGGAAGAAGCCAGTGTCATCATTATGGAACACAAATAAACACAAACGTATGGAGCGTACTAGGAGAGGTTTTGAGGAGGCTGTCACAACAGTTGTGATGGAGTAGTGTATCATAAGAATAGTAGGGTTGGAGTAATGTATTATAGGAACAATAGGGAGGAAGTAGTGTGTCATAAGAACACTAGTGATGGAGTAGTGTATCATAACAGCAGAAGTGATGGAGTACAGTGTCATTAGATCAATAGTGATGAAGTAGTATATTATAGGAACAACAGTGATGGAGTAGTGTATCATCAGAACACTAGTGATGGAGTAGTGTATCATCAGAACACTAGTGATGGAGTAGTGTATCATCAGAACACTAGTGATGGAGTAGTGTATCATAAGAACAGTATTGATTGAGTAGAGCATCATAAGAACAGTAATGAAACTGTTGTGTATTAAAGGTGCACCATGCAAGTTTTTATGCCACCCATCGGCAATTAGTTGAATATCGGTTCTATAACTCCATTAGGATCTAACACTATCATTACAAACTACGAGCTTTCTGACCACATTAAAGCAGTGTCACCTCCAACCGTCGATGCTGGAACAATGAACACAGACTTCCCTTTTAGATTGGGTTCAAGTTGATGAGTCCTTTCCATAACTATGGAACACGGAATAAACAAAGTAAACAGCTAAACCATTCCAAACGTCATCTGGGCTATCAATAGCATTAAATGCATTGCCATATTTCAGAGATTCGTTGATGGCTGGCTAGCGAAGAATGAAACCATAATTGTGCTAGCTGGCGCTAACTGGAACAATAATATGCACGTTTTGACCAGTTTGCACAAGAATAAATCTTGCTCAAAGGCAATGTAATTGCTTCTCCCGAGCAATAGTCGCTTATGTAGGTTTGATCAAACAACACACAATGCATGTTAGTTTTTCTTTATCTTTTGCAGAGAACACCAGGCTGTAACACTATTTTCCAGAAGCAAATGGATTTAAAGTCTGTTTAGATACAACTTAGCTAGGTAATGTTAGCTTATTGTCTCAACCATAAGAGAAACCTCCTAAAAACATGTGCTCATAAAAATAAAATAAACACGAACATTGAATGATTTTTTATGTCTATGCTTTGTCTGATGATTTTGGTTTTTGGGGCGCTCAGTGTAGGCCTACATGAAGCCAAACAAAGCTTTTAGTTGCCCTTATCCTCACACACGTTCCAGGAAGTACGTGCCTATAAACGTCCCAGCCTTCTACGTTTTACATGCAACCATGGCAGTGGGGGTTGTATCAGTAAGAACAGTAGTGATGGAGTAGTGTGTTATAGGATAAATCGGGATGGAGTAGTGTCAGTAAGAACAGTAGTGATGGAGTAGTGTGTTAGAGGACAAAATAGGGATGGAGTAGTGTCATATGAACAGTAGTGATGGAGTAGTGTGTTATAGGAAAAATCGGAATGGAGTAGTGTCAGTAAGAACAGTAGTGATAGAGTAGTGTGTTATAGGAAAAATAGAGATGGAGTAGTGTCAGTAAGAACAGTAGTGATGGAGTAGTGTGTTATAGGAAAAATAGAGATGGAGTAGTGTCAGTAAGAACAGTAGTGATGGAGTAGTGTGTTATAGGAAAAATAGGGATGGAGTAGTGTCATATGAACAGTAGTGATGGAGTAGTGTGTTATAGGAAAAATAGGGATGGAGTAGTGTCATATGAACAGTAGTGATGGAGTAGTGTGTTATAGGAAAAATAGGGATGGAGTAGTGTCATATGAACAGTAGTGATGGAGTAGTGTTTTATAGGAAAAATAGGGATGGAGTAGTTTCATATGAACAGTAGTGATGGAGTAGTGTATCATAAGAACTTTATTGATAGAGAACTGTACCCTCATGATACAATATCAGAGCAGAATATGGTTCTCAGTTGATTGAATAGTGGTTAAATAAATAAAGTCTATTTGAAAATAATTTATTCATACCATGAATAGATTGAGACAGGATCAAATATTTTTTTTTTTAATTTCATTTCATTTGTGGGAATACACTTTTTCTTATTGAGCTGCTATTAGAATCATTTGGATGTTGGAAGGCTGAGTGCATATGGCAAACCCTTTAAACATTCAGTCACATTTTTAATTAGTTGCAATTGCTATTTTTGATATCAACAATTCACATTCTTGATACGAAAGAAATTGAAAAACGTCCCATATCGCATAGACTTTCAATTAAGAATTGCAATTCTGATATCAATCATTACATTTGTTGATATCAAGAAAGCCCACTGAACATCACAGAAGTACAGGCAGACGACATTATGTAGCAGAAAGCAGGCTTCTGCTACAGAAGAGGAGATGTGGAAATGTTTGAGAAATAAGAATAACAAAGAATTTAAATATTAGATGAGGGCAATACAATTGTATAAAATCGTACAATAAATAGCTCGGTCAATTCTTCAGTTGAGGACCTTGAAGATGGTCTCTGATCCAAAGACAGTTGGATCAGATGAGGATTGTCATGCTAACAGTAGACTGACAAGTTGAAACACACCTAGATACTCCCCCCTGTGCTTTGAACCCTGTGTTCATCTCTGCAACGGCTCACTAAACCATATTCTTTGCTGTTGAGTGAAAGTGAGAAAGACAGCTCTGAGGGTTTCATTGTCCTTGAACCCAGTGTAAAACAGGATTATCCTGGGTCCACGCTGACACTGTGATATACAAATATGACATGTCAGATGATTGATTCCGTCATCCTCCGCCTTCAGCTCGTCTTCCAACAATAGGGACTTCTTTGTGTAATCATGCGCTGGGAATGGTAGCTTTGTAACCTGAGTGGAAGGGAATTGGGGACAATGTCAGGGTTATGAACTTAGATTTAATGTCAGGGTTATGAACTTAGATTTAATGTCAGGATAACAGAATAGCAAAGGGATCCTTTTAGGGCTCGTGTTTGGTCTTAAAGTCATGCATGTTTTGGTTATTAGTGGGTATTATGTATTCTAACTCAAAGACTGTCATGTTACCCAATAGATCTAGCCATAGGGATGGTGTACAATCCAGATTTTCTACAGTAACTAAACAATAGAAATACCAATGTGCTGCCAGCTCCACAGGTGGCTCAGCTTTCTTGGTTTGACTGGTTAGTATTGACAGAGGCACTCAGAAAAAGTTAGTTCAGTTATGGCATTGGCACCATTTTTGCCGGACCACGTAAGCTGAGCTGGCCACGAAGAGCGAATGTCTCTTATTGATTGACTGACTGACTGACTACCCCTTGTTAAATAGCATAGTGGTTAGAGACGCGTACCTGCAAGCAGTAGGTCCCACGTTTGAATCTCGTCACAGTCAAAACAAATTATGCGTTAGGATTTGTTCTGGATAGACAAACACTTCGCTGGATACATCCTTCAGTAGCTCCATTATAGTAAGCCTAATCTAAGACTGTTTACTGTTAATATAGGCTATATCAAAACCCCTTGGGCAGTAAAATAGTAGTTGTTTCCACGATTCTCTTGTCTTTTCACTTTACACTTTATCAATGTCATTCACAAAAGAAAGAAAAATTGAAGTTTTTGTGCCATGAAATTAAATAGCTTTGGCAGTGTATAATTCATCTTCAGACTCACTAGCTATTGCTCAATTCTTATGACTATTCCTAGTAGGAAGTTAGTAGATTCAAGTAAGCCTATGTATGTGTATGTATCAGTTAGTATTTTCACAGTTGTATATTTCGATGAAGCATGGAGAAGCCCCAAAATTAGTTACTTTGGTAGCATGCGTTTCAGATATTAGCAAGTGGATGACAGAGAACTTCTTTCTTTTAATCTCATGAAAAAATGAAATGCTAGTTTTAGGACCCAAGAAACAAAGAGCTTTGTTGGCAGATCTCACTGTGAACCTTGATGTCATATCCCAAAAAACTGTAAGAAACACTGGCGTTACCCTTGACCCTGACCTCTCCTTTGATGAACATATAAAATATATTTAAAGAGTTGCTTATTTTCATCTTTGGAACATTGCAAAAATCTGAAACTTTTTATCAAAAACTGTTGCAGAAAAAACAAATCCACACTTTTGTTACTTCCAGATTAGATTACTGCAATGCTCTTCTTTCTGGTTACCCTGATAAATCAATAAATACATTTCAGTTAGTGCTGAACACGGCTGCTAGAATCTTAACTGGAACTAAAAAATGTGAACGCATTACTCCAGTACTAGCGTCCTTACACTGACTGCCTGTTAGGGTTAGGGCTGATTTTAAGGTTTTATTGTTAACATATAAAGCAATACATGGACTTGCTCCTACTTACCTCGCTGAAATGATCCAGCCATACATACCTACATGTAGATCACAAGATGCAGGCCTTCTAATTGTACTTAGAATTTCTTAACAAACAGCCGGAGGCAGGGCTTTCTCTCATAGAGCTCCACTACTGTAGAATGATCTGCCAACTAAGGTTCGATGTGCAGACTCGGTGCAAACTTTGAAGTGCTTACTAAAGACTGTTCGTAAAGATCTCTTCAGCAGGGTCTATGGTTAAGTGTAGTCTGGCCTAGGGGTGTGAAGGTGACCGGAACAGCTTGATTCTGTCCACCCTTGCTGTCTTGCCAGATGGGCCCTCATCGCCACTGTGATGCCCTCCCTCCATTGCCACTTGGGGGCGGAGTCACTGGCTTGTTGTTGTCTCTCCGTTGTGCCCATCGTGCAATATAGTTTGAACTCTGCAGGCAATACTCATTTCAGGGTGGTTGTGGTTGGTGGGTGTTCCATTGGTTGATGCTTGACAACGTGGGTGGATTGACTTCCTGCCTGCTGGGCCCTGTCCGTGGCCTCCCCCGGGTAGGGCCACAGTATCACTGGAACCCCCCGTCTCAGCCCCAAGGTCTTATGCTGCTATATAATTGTGCCGGTGGAGTAGGGTCAGTTCTCCTGCTCCACGGTACATCCTTGTAGATCTAAGGAATACTATATACATTTTCCCTGTCTCCTGCCCTGTATAAAATTAGGAGGATATGAGGTCTTGGCCCACCCCTCCGGAGTACCAGGCTTGAATGACTTGTTGCTGTCCCTGTCCAAAGTCCTCCTGGTTGTGTTGCAGACACCCCCCCAGACACTGGGCTAATGTGTAGCATCGTGGCGTAATGGTTAAGGACTGCCTCAAGTGGGAGATCTGGGTTGGAGTCTAGTGAGGGCAGCAGTATTTATCACTTTTAATTGTGGGCCTGCTGAACTAGGCTTGCCTGGTTCCTTTTCTGGTTTATTTGCATTTGAATTAAGTACACTGGAAATGATCATGAATTAGATTATAATAATTGGTCTCCTGGAATTGTCTACTATTCCATGAAAATAAGTATGGGACCATCCCCTACCTTAGTCTGTTACATACATTAAATACCAAACCCAATCGTACATTTTGTGGCAGCCATAAACAATATAGACAGTTAGCCAATCTAATTAGCTAGGGTATCTAATTAGCTGGATAAGCTAATATTGCTGTATAAGCTAACGTTACTGTAATCTGGAATTGCACACCAGCATCTGAGTATATTTTGACAATACACAGAGTTTAGGGTTCTATTGTATGATGTGCATTCAACTTTTGTTTTCTTAAGGGCTATTCCACGATCATCAGGTCATATTTGATGCAGGACGTGCTATTTGTATAGGAACTCAAAAGGCCAGAGACCACTATCCTGCCCCTGTATACCGCCTATTCATTAACATAAAACGAGTTCAAGTTGCATTTTTGACATTCAGAAAGGGAATTCTTGATATCAGGATTGACGTTTTTTAACCAGTTCAACCGGAATTGCAACTAGTTGTGAATAAATGTTAAAACGGCTTGTGATAAGTGCCCCACCGTAGCTGCAATTGTTAGATTCACTCTGTTTGCTTTCCAGTATCACTTTAATTTCGAGTCACCTGATACACAGTTCCTCATCTTTCCCAACACAATGAACAGCAGAATGGTAATTAATTGTTCTAGACAGTATTGAAGTGTCCCCCAAGGGAGAGGAAAACCGACACCAGCGGGTGACACTCGTAGAGTGTCAAGAAGGTGCCGGAGTGCCAGGCGATATCTGTAAATGCTAAAGAAAAGAGATCATTATTTTCTCATTTTCGTCGTCTGCTCTGTGCATGCCTGGCAGGAGACATTCATTTACTTTTTACTGCGTATTGTTTTCCTCCGTCCTTCCGTTTCCATAGCAGCCTGTTGCTCTAAAAAAAGCTACTTTTTCAGCCTTGTTATTTAGCTAGTTATCTTACGCCATGCTGTGTGAGCTGAACCAATGGTCTCTACTTACAGTCCAAGAAGGTGATTTGAGAAACAACCATAAAGTCTGTGGAAAAGACACCCGACTGCTTTAGTTTTCATGTTCTCTTAGGTACTGTGGTTCTCCGCCGTGGGCAGGACGGACCCCCAATGCAGTGAAGCCTCCGCTGCTTTGTACACAATATGTGTCAAGGCCAATTCATGTTGAGCCACATCTCTAGTCAATGAGTGTCTCTCATCTGCCGCCCATGCCAGGCCCCCTGGGAAATCAAGTGAGAGGATAAACGCTGGGTAATTGTCTATCAGGCTCAGCCTTTCTCCTGTTTTCTTCTCCGTCTCCTCTTCTCCCTTTTTTTTTTTTTGCAGGCCCATCCGAGAGCACCTGGGAGAACAGGAGGTGTCCATCACCCTGACCATTGACTCTGTGGAAGAGGGTGATCTAGGGAACTACTCCTGCTATGTTGAGAACGGCAACGGAAGACGGCAAGCCAACATCCAACTCATAAAGAGAGGTAGGGCATTTCTTTTTGGAATAAGCGCGTATTCATGTCAAATCAACGCAGGGACAACCAGGCTTGGATTTTCGTTGTTTTAGGGGCAAGGCCATATGGCCTTCGGGGTCACAAAAATGCCACATGCCAGGGCACAAAGGCCATTGAGTGATATAAGAGGATTTGAAGCTTAGAAATAAACAACTTGAATTGCCCATAATTCTAGCAAGAAGGCTAATATTTCCGGAGTTACACAAAAGTAAACCGCAAAGTATCCTTTAACATCACCATCACCTGCCATGGCCGTTGTGCCCGCCGTGAAATTCCTACGCTGGTGACAACGTCCTTGTGCGCATGCATCCTCTATTGTGACACAAGTTCAGAGAAAAGGCAGGGAGACGGTTCGTCTCTGTATTTTATTTTTTCTTGGGGATCCTTTAACACATCCTGGTGATCAGAGCCCACTGGCTGACTAATATGTACCGGAGCAGGTTCTGGACTCCTCTCCATCCATCAACACGGCAGCAGACCGAGCTTCATTCCAGAGCACGGCTCGATCCTACAACACCACACCACAAGCTATCAAACAGACAGCCGGCATGATAAAGCATGATGTCGCCAGAACCGAACAGCCACGACTAGCTCTGCTTTATCATCCATGTGCAGACACAACCTTCGACAACACACTGCCCCCCCCCCCCCAACGCCACCTCCCCACCCCAGATCCACCGCCCTTCCCTTACCCCTCATCCTTCCCACCCCCACCACTCGAAAACACCTACACTGTCTTGTCCTCCCCTCCTCCCATCCCCTCGGTCCTCCCCTCTCTTCCCTTCTCCTCTCCACCTCACCCCTCCCGTCTGTCTCCTAGTTGAATCGAAGATTCTCACCTCGGGTATCAGCACGTTGTCGGTCAGTTTTCTGAGATTGCGCTAAAGAGGCCCATTCTTCAATGCCCAGTGCCTACAGCCCACATCCGGATGCTCTACGCCCAGAGATTAAGATAAATGATCTCCCGTAGCGCCAGATTTGACAGATCTGCCTGGCACCGCTCCATTCATCATCTTTTCATCCACCTCCTCCTAACAGGGATAGCATGTTCGGAGGGGCGGCCGCCATTGTGATTTGTCAGAGTGACATGAGGGGTTGTGGGTGTGGCGTAGGCCGGCCTGGACTGCCTCTTCAGGGCAGAGAGGCGGGGGTTGATAGATTTAATTCGTTTTTAGGAGACTCCATGTCAGGTTAACAGAATACAGGCTTGTTTTGTTTGCCTGAAAACCATGAACTACAGTGCCTCCGGAAAGTGTTCAGACCACTTCCCTTTCTCCACATTTTGTTGTGTTATAGATTTAATTTATAAAATAAGAAACACATTTTCTTTGCCATCAATACATTTATTTATTGAAAATAAATGATCTCCCGTAGCGAGGACATGAGGACTTTGAATGTGTCCCCAAGTGCAGTCGCAAAAACCATCAAGCACTACAACAAAACTTGCTCACATGAGGACCACCCCAGGAAAGGAAGACCAAGAGTCACCTCTGCTGCTGAGGATAAGTTCATCCGAGTCACCAGCCTCAGAAATCGCTGGTTAACAGCAGCTCAGATTAGAGACCAGCTGAATGCCACACAGAGTTCTAGCAGCAGACACATCTCTAGAACAACTGTTAAGAGGAGACTGCGCGAATCAGGCCTTCATGGTCAAGTAGCTTCTAGGAAACCACTGCTAAGGAGAGGCAACAAGCGGAAGAGATCTGTTTGGGCCAAGAAACACAAGTAATGGACATTAGACCAGTGGAAATCTGTGCTTCCATGAGATCTTTGGTTCCAACCGCCGTGTCTTTGTACGACGCAGAAAAGGTGAATGGATGGATTCTACATGGATTCTTCAGGTGACTACCTCTTGAAGCTCATCAAGAGAATGCCAAGAGTGTGCAAAGCAGTAATCAGAGCAAAGGGTGGCTACTTTGAAGAAACTAGAATATAATATAATGTTTTCAGTTATTTCGCACTTTTTTGTTAAGTACATAATTCCACATGTGTTCATTCATAGTTTTGATGCCTTCAGTGAGAATCTACAATGTAAATAGTCATGAAAATAAAGGAAACGCATTGAATGAGAAGGTGTGTCCAAACTTTTGGCCTGTACTGTATGTGTGTGTATATATATATATATATATATATATATATATATATATATATATATATATATATATACAGTATCTATATTTAAACAATTATAAATGAAGTCCATAACAACAAAATCTGGTAAAAGTGAAGGGGTCTAAATACACTGTGCTGAAACAATGTTATATAGGTCAACAGCTGTTGTCACCATCTACTTTATTACCCTGCTGAAAAACAAGCACAGCAAAACCACCACGGTTGCCACTCTGAATAAAGATTTAACAGCGAGTGCCAAATACGACGACAAATGTTGACAAACCTGACAAATCTCTCAATAAAACCCACAGATTAAAATGCTGAAAATAGCAGCCTTTCCATCCATCCGCAGCCATTGTCTCAAGGTCGCGAGCCTCGTGGCGCGAAAAAACACGGCGAAAAACAACGTCCATTAAGGCCAAGGTCCATCTGCTTGTTTTCTCTTTTCATGGCCCGGCCTCTCTCCACTCCTCTCCTGGCTGGGGCTCTCTGTAATTTTCCGTGACATTTCATGCACCCATTGCCACAATTTAACACCTCAAACAGAGTAAATTATTATCACCTTGTACAGCCAACTCCATAGGCCAATGCTGATAAATCAGTAAAGGCCTGTGACATCTTCCAGGCCAGACCGGAGCGCACCAGCACCAACCAAGGCTGAACTGGTGCCATTAATAAGTTATTAGACACAGCGATTGTGCCAGAGGATGTAATAAAACAAAATTATCAAAAGAAGTCTGGGAGATGTTGAAGGGAGAGATAGAAGAGAAACATCTAGACGCTAGTGGCGAGGTACCAAGCACTTAACATTAGAGTAGCCCAGGAAGAAGAGACTGGCCAAACCAGGAAGAAGAGACTGGTCAAACCAAATTGATCGCCTCAGCAGCAAAATAATAATAAAGAAATACTAATGATACCAAATAGGTATACAGGATACAGTGCGTTTCGAAAGTATTCGTGCCCCTTCACTTATCCTGGATGTTCTTACGTTACAGCCTTATTTTTTTAAATGGATTAACTAGGTCTATCTACAGTACACACAGTATGTGTACTGTAGATAAAATGCTTGTCATGACCAAGGGAATAACATTTTGCAAATGTGCAAGTTTCACTAAAAAACATTTATTTACATCTGCTAAAGTCTGTAAAGGACCTGGGTGTTCAAGAGCAGATTCATCTTCCAGCAGGAATATGACCATAAACATGCAGCCAAAGTCACACATGTGGTTTAAAAACAAAAATATCTATGTCCTGGAGTGGCTCAGTCAAAACCCAAACCTCAATCCAATTCAGAATATGTGAAAAGAATTGAACATTACTGTTTACCAGGTCACCAAGGGTAACCATCCAACTTGATGGAAGCTTGAGCAATTTTACAAAGAATTGCCAGAAATTGTTGTGTCCATGCTACTAATTCAGAGCAAATTTTCACGTTAATATTATGGACTTTTTTTGTGTTGATGAGTGGCAGCAACTAATTAAATCCATTTTGATTTCAAGTTGTTACATAATAAAATGTGGAAAAGTCCAGCGGGGTGAATACGTTTAGAGCCACTGTGGTTCTTATATAACCAAAAAGCATTGACCAGTCCACATGAAAGACTCCCTTTATAGTCTGTGTATGTTCAAGTATAGCAGACAATTGGACTCAGAGAGGCAGACAGACAAGCAAACCAACTTGAAAGCATCGCTCTAAACAGACACAGACACACATCGCACACAGATAAGCAAATGGTGAAATTCACTGAAAAAATTAAGTGAAACATGTAACATGTAACAGGTAGGAAATCGGAACAGCATCTTCAAAGAGTACTTTGTTCTTTAATTCAGCTAGCATCCACTAATTAGCTGTCCTATTTTATGGTAGGGTAGTGTCTCTCTCTCTCTTTCTTTCTATCTCTTATTTTTTCCTCTTTTAAAGAGAATGACTCCCTTGTTCCCTGATAGAAACTTGTGTTATCAACAGGGTACATATCCAGAAAGAACAAGGTGACCCAGATCTTCAACTTTACTTTCAAAGCACTGATGAGACACTGCTGATTGGCCGGTCAGACTGCAGTAAAGATTGTGCTAATTAGACAGAGTTGAGGTTGCGCTGTGTTTATTGTGACATCTAATGCATTGTACTAGATGTGTTTCACCTCTCCATCTGTTTTTATCACATTTCCTTCTTCTTTTTGTTCCTTATTTTAGAGAGTGAAACATTAACCAGGGTTTAAAATCAATCGCAAATGAAATCACCAGCAATGAATAGCAGGAAATCTGCAAAATGAATAGTAGCCTGTTCTTCCCAGTTGAACTGACAAAAAAGTGATTTTGTGAGATGTTTCAATCTGAAGGGCCAGTCTAATCTCCTGCAGTTTATTCTCTGTATAAATCCTTTAATATACCAAATGAAATGGAACTGGGCTGCCATCAAAGCTTTCTCAAAAGCTGCTAGCTTAAAAGAGGAGATGACTTGCTATGTAAATATATGCACCGCTGACAACTTTTGGGGCTGCTGTGAAAACCATAACGCTTACATAAGCGGGAGGACTGTTTACTTAATCATGATTTTCAACACACACACAGCCATTACAACAATACTCACTTGGAGTGATCTGTGAATGAGCATTCTGAGACTACACGATGAGAGGTCATATGTGCGCACACTTTACTATGAAAGTGAGGACCAGCAATTAAGTGCCATTACAAAACGAAGCCCTAACCATCACATCAAGTCAGATATTGCTTCTTGTCAAAGTGAGGACCAGCCTAATGTCCTCACTATGCATAATTGTCAATTTTTTACTATTGTAGTGGGGACCCGGTGACTTACACAGACAAACAGACACACGGACACACACATACACACACAAGACAGACATAAAAAGACAAGTGTAAAAGCTCCAAAGCCATAAGGTGATGAAAGACAAGACTGTGGGAGGGATCAAAGAGGCAGACAGGAGATCAGTAGCTGTCTGGCTTACCACTCTGATGGCTGTCTCACACCAAAAAACACTCTTCTGCAGGGTTCAGATAATTCAAGTGTTGCAGTGGAAAATGGATCAGTCAGTGATCTGGGTATATTTGGTCCCTTTTTTCCCAGCATTAGAAGACCTTAATGGGTCAACAACCACAAGTGTATAGAGGAGATTATAGAGTGCTGTTGCTTTTAAAGCTTAAATGTATCCTTGGCATGAAAGGCCATTGCTAATAGAATATATTCTATGAAGAGGAGTCTTTTAAGGGAGGGAAATTTGAGGACACAAGATTAAAGTAATCAATCTGCTCTCTGCTTATTGGAACTAAAGCAACACCTGTGTCTTTATATACACTACCTTTCAAAAGTTTTGGGTCACTTAGAAATGTCCTTGTTTTTCGAAAGAAAATGTGTCCATTAAAATATCATCAAATTGATCAGAAATACAGTGTAGACATTGTTAATGTTGGAAATGGTTGTTGGTTCTGGAAATGGCCGATTTTTTTTTTATGGAATATCCATATAGGCTCAAAATAGCCAGAAACAAAGAACTTTCTTCTGAAACTTATCAGTCTTGTTCTGAGAAATTGACAAGAAACTGAAGATCTCATACAATGCTGTGTACTACACGCTGCCCAGAACCGCACAAATTTAATCAGAGTAGAAAGAGGAGTGGGAGGCCCCGGTGCACAACTGAGCAAGAGGACAAATACCTTAGAGTGTCTAGTTTGAGAAACAGATGCCTCACAGGTCTCAACTGGCAGCCTATTGACCTGTCGTGGTAGCAGCTTGACCGTATGGTACGTAAGAAGAGTCCATCAAGGCAAAAACTTGTGGGAGGTGCTTCGGGACACAATTATTGTTTGAATAAACAATCATTATTTCTAACCTTGTCAATTACTATTTCCTATTAATTTTGCTATATTTCCTATTCAATCTAATTTCATATACGTTTTCAAGGAAAATAAGGACATTTCTAAATTACCCCAAACTTTTGAACAGTTGTGTATGATTGCATTGAACTGTCTAGCTAGTTTCGGTCACTTCAGGTAGCCAGTCTCGTCTTCATAGTTATACACAGCGATGAAAGCATTCCTGTCGTTGCAAGGAAAATAGGTTATAGTATTTTAGGGCTTAAAGAATAACCATTGGTAGACCTTTGCTTGTTGCTTCGTTACTGAACACACTCAGGTGTGACCTACTCGACATGCTGTTATGAAACCTGAGCAAATGACTACACATTCATCTGAAGAGGTATCACTTTGGCGGGACAGCGTTCATTGGTGAGTCCACGCGACCCCCAGCAGAAGTCGCTCCCTAAGATATGGATAAAATCAGCAGGAACGTGGTCCTTGACCGCTTGGTCCATGCTGTGCATATCCTTCCTCCGAATCTACAGTACGACGGCTAAACCGTCGCCATAACATTGCGCCTGAGTTACCTCGAACAACTCGGGCTTTCAGACAGACAGACTTTGAGACGGTGTGTATTTACTGCAATCAGTGTTTCGTGCGGTTCGCTGTTGATGGCTTCTGTGAAATCCTGTCAGCCCAGAGAGGTTGATGGATGCTTGGGGGAGTAGAAGAGTTCGATCCACCTCTCTCCAAGGCTGCATCCTTCTTCCCTGCACAGGGAATTGCCTTGTGTACCGAATAGAGTGCCTTTTGGGATGCTGTTCTGTAGTATTGTACTGCTCGAAATACTCAACTCTGCTTCCATTGTAGTTGTTTGTGTGATGTCAAAATGGAGGGTGTTATTTGTGTTTCAAAATGTGGTCAACTTCAAGCAAATGTATGTATTAGGTGTATGTATGTATGAATGGGATGGCTCGGGAGAGATTCATACCTGCCCGATCAGATCCACACAGTGCCTACACAATTTAATTTCTAACATAGGCGACACTACTCCAAGATCAGATTCTACATTTATACATTTAAATATATCTGGCAACGTTCCTTTCACATTTGGAAGTGAATTCAAAATGTTAACAAATGTGCTTTCCCATTCTAGAGCTTTGTGTGTCCCTGGGGATTTTTATTTTGTTTGTAATTAGTTTTTTGATGCCCTTGTTGTACTTTGTCTTTTTCTTTGTTTTCATGTGCCAAAAAAGAGAGGCTCATACCTTATTTCCTGTCTGTTTTTATGTTTGATTAAAACAAGCATTTGAAGGACAAAAAGAGGGATGTTTTTGAATGAAGGGTGGTTTCAGATCCAGAATACTTACAAAGACCTCTGTGCATGTCATAAAGTTTGGGTAACATTGTCAGAGCAAGGAGTTGGGGTAACCAGACATCGGGTTTGTTTGGGTTTATTGCCGGTACAGCATAGCATTACTCTCACACCTTTAATGGAGCTTCCCTTTTCAACTGGAGAGTAACTGACCATCAGTCCCTGACCTGTTGTGGGCCAAATTTGGGGCAGTCAATGTATGATTGTGTTGCTGAGTTCCAAACATCACCTATAAGCAGTCTTTGGAGAAGTTGTTCACTCAGAGTTTTTAACTCATGTTTTGGCTACTTAAAGAATAGTTAATGAACTAAGAGACCAAAGACTTGGAATAGTTAGCTTAGCATTGCTGAAGGTAAATTGAGTTGTAGCTAGGTGGAGTCTGAAATGTTCTTATACAATTAAATAGAATGCCCGAATCATAACATATTATGAATCTTGTGCCATAATGAATTATCCAGAGATGGTACTGCTGCCAATGACAACATGAGGAAGTATATGGTGAATGTGCTTGCTTTTTGGGTTTGATAAAGGTTAATGAAGTAAACATTGTCTTCTCTCCTCTCTATCTCTCTCGCTCACTAATTAACTCACTCCGTTACACACTCTCTCTCTCTCTCTCTGTCATATCTTACTCTCCCAACCTCCCATCTCTCAGCAGAACTTATGTACACTGTGGAGCTGGCTGGAGGTCTGGGAGCCATCTTGTTGTTGTTGATCTGCCTCGTCACCCTCTACAAGTGTTACAGGATTGAGCTCATGCTGTTCTACAGGAACCATTTTGGCAGTGAGGACATAGATGGAGGTAAGATATTCTCTTGCCTGACACTACGGCCAACAACATGACATGTATGTCCTACACTAAGGCTCATAACACCACTCATGTATGACTCTGAACTGCTCCAAATTACCCCACACCTGTTTCCTACTCTTAATCACCTTTACCCTTTTTCTTTTCTCCGGTTCCAATATTAGCCTGCATGTTTTTCCCTGAACATCAGTTTTAGTTGGGCTTGAAAATGCCACAGAGCAACCTTTGTTCCTTCCTTCATTCCTTCCTTTGTTCCTTCCTCCCTTCATTCCTTCCTTCATTCTCTCCCTCATTCTTTCCTTCCTTTGTTCCTTCCTTTGTTCCTTCCTTCATTCCTTAATCTTCCTTCCTTCTTTCTTTCCTTTGTTCCTTCCTTCATTCCTTTGTTCCTTACTTTGTTTCTTCCTTTGTTCCATTATTCCTTGTGTAAAATGATGACGTAGATGCCTTTATGCGATTAAGTAGAACTGGAGAATGTAGACATTAAATATGAAATTTGATGCCCTATTGCTCTGGCCTATGTTTTATCCTTATGTAGTCAAGATTTTTTGACACTCTGGATATAGATGAGCAAAAACACTTCATACAATAAATAATACAAATACTGAGCTATGTTGTATGCCTGTGTAACGCGTACTACTGTAAAAGTCTGTATTATTGGAACTAAGTGTGTCTCGTCCCAATACACAGTGAGAAAGAGGATTCAGAAGGCACAGAAAAGTGCAAGTGCTTAGAATTGAGAATTTTAGAACAATGTGGCATCTTTGGTTTCCCAAATCAACATTTCTAAAATAAGATGACACCTCAATGCCAATATGCTCCTTGGAAGGATTTTCCAAAAATAGTATTTTATTGAGGGCAACCAGCAAATGTAAATACCCAGAGGTGTTTATTTCATACCAGCCCATGGATACCCACTGTAAAAAAGTAGTCTTAGAAAAGGTTTGTGATTTTAGGAACACTGAAAATCCTCATGGAAAACCTGGAGATCTTGCTAGAACAATTTCTAGTCAATGGCTCATCTTCATACCTTGTGTATGATGGAACTCTGCAGTATAGGTGTGGCTTATGAACTTAAGAAATGTTATTCAAGTATATTATACACACTGTTTATATTTTTGGTCACTCTGTGAATGTTATTCGTGTTCATCCATTCTGTTGGATTATCATCATCTTAGCTTCACTGAGGCCAAGAGAGGTGTATGACCTTCTCAAGAACCTATGCAAATGCCAAAGCCAGAATAGTTACCAACATGAGAGGTCCATGACTTTTCCCATGAACCCTACTTCTGGAAAGAGAACAAAGGCCTTTTGTTGTACGTATGACACCTACAAGGAGTTATGGCCTAGATGGGATTAGACATCTTATTTTCCCATTAACTACCACTGAAACTATATCACCATCAAGAAGACCAGACTACGTTGGTGGGCTCAAAGGGTGGTGGACTGGAGATGTTTTATTGAACACGCCTGCCGACAGTGAGAAGATATTTCCTACACCTGACAAAGCGTTTTTACCCGCTTACGAGGGAGTTCTCCCCTAATAAAATAAGTAACATGTATGTTCATGACTATGTTTTTGTGATTTTGAGTGTCATTGTATGAACCACAACTGAAAATGTGGAAACGCAATCAACTCTGTTAAGTGAGATGCACAGGCCATGAAAAGCTCCTTTCTGGACTAAAGGACTCTTGTACAGATGTTTTAAAGCCTTGAGTCAGTATTTTGTCTCTTTCCACGAGAGTGCCGTTATGTTGGTTTAAAAGTAGAACTTTTGAATAAGTGAGATAAATAAGTTAGTTAATTCATTAATGAATACACATCAAAATTGGTAGGCAATAGTTCCAACAGCAATGGTAGTATCATCTATATTACATTTGAATATACAGTATATGCTCCATATTGAACTTTTGTTTCATTGGCAGTGTACAAACTTAACATGATGAACAAGATTTATTTTTGCCAACCAACAAGCCACACCTTCAGTCTCACAGGACGCCACCTCACCAATAATATCATTAAAAAGGTACGAAAGGTATCTTTACGCACAGGGCTCCTCCATTATACTTTTCATAGGGTTTCCTTAAGAAACCTTATTTAACTGAACATTTCTTTGTCTGAGCAATATTAGTCATGAAATAATTTCACATTTGTTTACTTACAATTTTGCTCAGCATTTGAATTATGTATTTTAATACCACCTTTTTTGCTCACCAACATCGAGGGTGCCAAGAATGTGGACATGACTGCATTTATGACCTCACATATGCTAATGAGATGCTAATGACAAAGCCATTGCACAGCAATTCCTCTTAAGTTACGTTTAGCCTCTGCAGTCGCCTGTGTTCGGAATTACATTTTAAGCCCTTATACGCCCCATAGTCAATTGGCACTACTTTGTCATGGCTGCGCCTTTGTGTTATGTGTTCCTGATACAGTTCCCTCTTGTCTCCCTTCCAGAACACTACATCCTTCCTTACTCAACCTTGCATCCTTATTAGCCAAGGCTTCACAAGCCCCGACTCCTCAACCCTCAACCTTCCAATTCATTACAAACCTTTCCCCATGTGTTTGTTCGACTGTATTTATTAAATACCCTCAATTTGGATTCCTCATCTCCATCTCTTCATTGCCATTCTGACCACGGTGGTAGCAACAACCCCAAACTACCTAGCTGTCAAACAAAGCAACGGCCCTTCATTATCCGTCATGTTATCCTTTGAGCCTGAATAAGATTTCTGCAATGGAACCGGAGAACCAGTCAGGAGGCAGGGCAGGAGCCATTCACAAACGTCATTTGGCCTTTCTCACGTCAGCTTCTCTTAGGCATGCTAGGAGTCACTAAAGAAAAGTCTCTGCATCAAAAAGGGTATAGAAGACAACCCACCTCGCACAGCAGACATCCTTAAAGCATTTATCCCATCCAGGCTCTGTTTCCTCCCATCTCTCCAACCACGCTCACCAACCGCAACCACCCAGCACACCAGGTTTCAATCATATGGGCCAGCGGTCCAGTTTTAGTCCTAAGAGCCACCAGTCCAGTTTCAATCCTAAGAGCCACCAGTCTAGTTTTAGTCCTAAGAGCCACCAGTCTAGTTTTAGTCCTAAGAGCCACCAGTCCAGTTTTAGTCCTAAGAGCCACCAGTCCAGTTTTAGTCCTAAGAGCCACCAGTCCAGTTTTAGTCCTATGAGCCACCAGATTTCATTAAGAGGTCGCCCCAACTCCAGCAGCCAAGCAAACCCCCCTGCGGGCCTTCCCTCTCCAGTGGCCAGCATTCCACCCCCCACAAGCCGTCTAGCTCCAGGCACCAAGCTACCCTCTTTAAGCCCACCTCCTGTGGCATGCCAGCCGACCTCCTCAGTTTGGTCTGACGGACGATGAGCTGCTTCTTTCTACCCCTGTGGCCATCAGAGAGCGCCGGCCTCTTCCGGAACTTCTACCAACGGTCCGTGGAGTTCTCGACCAGGGTGACCGAAGATGCCAACCCCATGTCGGTCTGATGGCTCACCTGCAGCGGCCCCATCTCCTCATTCCTTCCAGATGTTCCAACCAGCCTTCAGTCCTCCACCGTATTACACTAATTCCCTACAGTAATTAGAGGGAGGCTGTTGTGAAGGGCCATGGCACTCCCACAGGAGTCCCAATTGGTCGTAACGACCCTAAGCCGCAGCTCTTCCATCCATACCTGTTCCCTTTCCTTAACCACCTTTCCTGATATGTTTTCTGTTAGTCTCTCACCCTGACCACCACATCCTTCCTAATTTAACCACGCAATTTAACCACGGTACATACATACGACTCTGTTAGTCTCTCTTAACTAATCTGAAACGCTTGTCATGTTCCTCTGTTTTTGTCCTTCAAAAGTGTTGAATAAATTCACTAAGCTTTGAATCCTCATCTGCATGTCCTCATTGCATTTTGACCAGTGGTGGTAGCGTCAATCTAGAACTAGCCTGTCATGTTGTCCAAGAAACTTTACTTAGTTGTAGAAGGTCTACGTTACATATAACGTTTTTTGAGATTACTCAATACATCTTGAGTGTAGCCTGTCATTATGGTTTACTTTATCTACAATGTTGTCATTTAGTAGCCACTCTTATTCAGGGCAACTTACATGATCAGTTGGGGTCATGTGTCTTGCTCAAGGGCACAGCAATTGATCTTGCACTTTGTCAGCTTGTATATTTGAACCAGCAACCTTTTAGTTTCTGCCCTAATTCTACAACCACTAGCCTGGTTTCCCTATTGTTACTGTAGTCTTGTTTTCGATTGTTAGCAGTTCCACAGAGTATTTTGTTGCCACCTTAGCTTGGAAGACTTTCAATTGAAAGTATTTTTACAGCAGGAAAAATATTTTTTTCTGCAAATATTAACTTAACATTGAAATTATTCCTCTTGGGCACTTAAATTGAACTGCAATATATTCTAATTGCATAGATGAGTTAAGAATAGAGAATAGCTTAAGGATGACAATTCATCAATCTGGTCTGGATGTTTCATTTGTTTTCCCTTAATGAGTCTTTGGAGTGGAAGGCTTGGGCAAGAATGAATTTTGCTAACAAGATTACTTACGGAGTGTCTGAAGGATGCCATGTGGTGACTGGAGAGGATCATTAGCACTGAAAGGTATTCCTCCGCTCTGCCTTTTATTTGCCTCCTCCTACGCACCTCTGTCTCCAACCACCTTGATGGTGGACGCATCAGACATTTCTATGAAAGTCATTACCAAGCCTGTAGTGTTGGGCTTTGCGCCAGAAGTGGAGGCTTTACAATAATAGATGGCTTCAAGGCAGATATAAAAAATGTTGGCGCCACAAAGGAGAGGCAACCGAGGCCGCGCCTGAAACCTAACGCCAAACGGCAATTGTCTCCTTTAGTTGTGCCACCCGAGTGAGCGGAGAACGGGGGGGAAACAGATTTTCAATTTGCTCTCCGTTTATAGAGATCAGTTTCAATAAGCCACAGTGTTGCCCGTAGATCCCCGAAGAGAGACATACTTTCTCTTCCACACTGAGGACCACTATGATTACCCCCCCCCCCAACCCCCTGGATTTTATCCCCCGCATGCCCCAGCCAATCACACCCTCAAGTTCCTTTTCCATTGGCTACAAGGACGTTTACTTCATCACAATCACAAGTCATTCGAGAGAGCCCTGTCCACCCAGCCCCCTCCTCTGTGTTTGACATGAGCGAGGGAATCGGATAGCCAGAAATGTTTGGTGACAACACACTCCAGCAGACGCATGAGCGCATTGATTTGTGACCTGAACTCCCGTTTCCTTCTTCATTAGACGTCATGTGAATTCAAATCATTTCGATCATTGCAGTAAGTTAAACTGGATAATGACTTAAAATGGATACGCGCCAACTTAACTAACAAATTCTGGGGGATTTTATTAACGTTAACATATGTTGGAGAGTCCCACTCTGCATACTTTTTCTATTTTGAGTGTTCGCTCTCTGGGAAAACGAAGGTTTCGTTATTAAAAACATTCATAAAAACGTTCAAATGTTAAAGGAGCCCTACGTGTCCTACTATGGCTCCCTGAATAATCTTCATAACAGCGAGGTGAAAAGTACACTCCTGATGGCTGGTCCTGCCAGGATGCATGTGCCTCTGTGGATGGATGCGTCAGTCAGGGCCTCTCCTTTGGACTCACAGAGTGGGATGGATGGATGCTGAGGGGGGTGGAACATGCAGGACGGACACGGTTCCCCTCTTCCGCTCTCTTAAGTTCCCCCCCTGTTGGACCTCAGAGAGCCGGGAGAGGAAGGAGTGACTGCTGGAGATTGATTATTCATGTCCGAAACAACCCCCCACCTGCTTCACTGCCTGTCTCCCCCCCTCTCTCAATCCTTCTTTTCCTTCCTCTCTCTCTCTCTCTCTCTCTCTCTGACTCTGTCCTGCCCTCTCTTTTTACCACCCTCTTACCCTATCCATCCCTCTCTCTCTCTATCTCACCATATCTCTGCCTTCCTTTCACCATCCCTTGATTTCTCCCTCTGTATCCCTGGCTTCCTCTCTTCCTCCCTCCCCCTCTAACTCTCCTTCACATACTAACCACTCAGCGATGAGTGATTCAGTTGTACTGAAATAGATTCGGATCTACCTACATGTGTTTTACTCTTAAAGGGGCCGTTGCACTTTACTGTTACCTAATCTCCCCCTGGCTTCTCTCATTTTTCTCTCCTTCCCTCTGCAGTCATTCTCCTTCACTCATCTTCCCCTCCTCCCCTCACCCGTCCTCTGCAGGCCTACTTTGTATTTTATGGAGCCTATACTGATCTCTCAGCTCCCCTCCAGCAGGTATGAGGGTCTGAAGGGCAGTCGTCTGCAGATTATCCCTTTTCCTGCGATAATAAGAGGAGCGCCAGTTTAAACCCCTTCCCCTCTAATGAGTTTACCTGGGGGACAGAGAGAGAGGAAGGCCTGTGTTGTCTGTAGTCCCTGGACGACTCCTCTCTTCTCGCTGTTCCACTTCCTCTGGCGAGCCACCGCAGTTTCCTGCTTTGTGTCTCATTGAAGCGCAGTGACGCCGGGGCCGCTCCGATTCGCTCCCTCCCGCACACTGGAAACATTACCGCTATCACCTCCCATGTTAGGCTTTTCTCCTCGCCCGTTTAATCCTTTTAAATCCGGCATCAATCACGTCTTTCATGTGCCTGGCTGCCGTACGGATGGCATATGGATCGGAGCCATTTTGTGCCTTGGGAATGGCTCGGTTTCCTACCTCAGCCCAGTAACAAGGAACAAGGCGGTTCTAATTTGCCTGGCGATCGCGAAGTGACATTGTTTGGCAACGCAGGCTGGATCGTAATGAAATGAACCCAGAGGAGCGGTGGGAGCTGACAGGAAAGGTCAGTCCATTTGACGCAGGTGTCACGTCTCTTTCTGCTATTTCGCTCCGCAGCCGAGAGCTAAGATACCGTAAACCCGGACCACGTGGTTCGTCTGCACCGTTGTCATGGTTTTCTGCAACCGACCACAGGCCCAGGTCAGGGAAAACAGACCAATGAAAAGCCCTGCTTGTGATACGGATAGATCATATGACGAGAAATAACCAACGGCAGACGATCGCAAATCCCAGAAGCTCCATTAAGTGCGTAGTTGTTAACAAATGCAGCAGATATGAGGTCAAATCTATGGCCACTAACTCACCTGGTAAACTGATGGACTGGTTTTTGTGTGTGACTCCTGTAGATAACAAGGACTATGACGCGTATCTGTCCTACACCAAAGTGGACCCAGACCAGTGGAGTCAGGAGACGCGTGAGGAGGAGCGTTTTGCACTGGAGATCCTCCCCGACGTTCTAGAGAAGCATTATGGGTATAAGCTCTTCATTCCAGACAGGGACTTGATCCCAACCGGAAGTAAGTTTTGCGCCTTATCGTACGAGAAAAGACGTACACACATACACACGTCTACTGTTGTTGTTTGTTATGTGCATGTTCACTGTCATCTTACCATGCTCTGGGAACATCTGACTTTGGAGTGAACTATTCCTTTAACTTGTTCATCTGAATGTAACGGCGTGAAGTATTCAGCTATTGATCGTTGGTACAGCTGAAAATGTCTAATTAGTAGAAAACCAAGCTTGTAATTATATTTCTTTGATCCAGCCTTAATCACGTCTTTTACGATCGCTGTCTCGCAGCCACTTAAACGGGATTTCGAATGGGCTACGGCGTGTTTGACTACAGTTTGCAGCTTGTAATCAAACGTCACACTCTGCACCTGTGATGGGATCACGATAAATGATTCTGCATCATGATCCCTAATACTGTTTTAGGACTATTCATTTGATTGCTTTCCCTAGCGTTTGCTCGTTTCCGTCGCATTCGTCTCAGTCACATTTTCACGTTTGCTGTTGATTTCCTCTCAGTTTCATTCCATTTTCAGATTTTAATCAGTTTGACTTGAGTTATTAATGGGACTGTGTTAATGGGGGATAAGTGGCACAAACACAGGCCTAGAAAACTGACCTTCTGTTGACATGTGGTCTCCTCTGCCATATAGCTATTTGTCACATTACAAAACATTGGCAAACATGGTTAAGTTTGCGCATCAAGCATTCAGTGAAAATGATAGTCTTCACAGCCGATGCATCATCATAAAATGCATTTGGTTAATGGGTAATGATAATCCCGATGCCACAAGTCCCCCATTAAACTGGGATAAACGTGTTTCGTTATCATTGGAAAAGAAAAGGCCCAGAGTTGAGCAAAACTAAGCACAGTTTATCAAAGTCATCTCAAGTCCCCTGACTGAACTTTCTCTGATGCCTTTCTGCAAATCTACCTGATCGCACATTTTAAATGTTCAACTATTTATGTTTAGGTTTCACCAATGATCATTTCCAGGATGATTCAAGACTCCTTAGAGGTACTCTCATTCCCCCAGTCACTTCCCACTGCTTGTGTCAGCAACCAACCGCAGCCAGCCACTGTGCTTTTCTATGTAGACCATCAGAGAGGAAAGACAGTAGGCTGCCAGAGATTTAGACGAGAGCGAGAGAGGGAGGCAGAGACAGAGAGCGAAAAGAGAGACAGAGACAGACAGTGAGACGGGGATTGAGTGAGAGAGAGACAGAGAGCGAAAGAGAGAAAAGAGGATGAAAAGGGGCCTTGTTAAGGGCTGGTTACAGAGGAGATCCAGAATGACTTATCATTGTAAAGTGAGGAGAGGGCTTTGTTGCTCCAGGCTCCCCTCTAATCGCTCTGCTCTGGGGCTCTCTATGCCCACGGGCTCAGCTCCGCCGTAGGCACGGAAGAGAAAAGGCCATTTGAGTTTCAACCTTCCCAAGGGTTACAGGGAGAGGAGAGAGAGGGAGGGCGAGCGAGAGGGGATGTAGAGGGCCGCACAAGGGGAGAGAGAAAGAGAGGGATGCGTTTGTTCTGGACGCTGCAACTCTCACATTAGGAGCCATTTGATTTGAAAGGGAAGCTTAGTTAATCCCGTGGACCTGTGCTGGGGGAGGCCCTCTGTCTTTGTTCTTGACAGTACCTCACTGCAGCCCCACTAAAAGATGGCTTAAGCAGCCATTGCTCTCCCGGCGTGTAGGGCAAGCGAAAAAGCTAACTGCTGTGTTTGGAGAGGGCAGTTTCTACAGTGTATTTCCAGTATGTTTCCCCACACGTACACATAACCACACAAGCAAGACGAGCCAACCAGGCTCTTTTTTACTTTCAATCTCTCTCCCTCGCCCTGACATACCTGCATCAGCCGCGGATCAATCTGTCACAGACTGCTGTCACTTTTGAGTTATTTTGTTCCTGTGAGTCTCTCATATGATATTACAGCAGCAGTTTAGAATACCACACAAGCAGGCTGTGGCCAGATAGGTCGAATTAGATTTGATGTTGTGTTTCTGTCCCTTGTGTTTGCTTGTTTCTCATTGCCTCGGTTTTTCTCACTATGGGCTTTTCTTTAATGTAAAATGCATGTTCTGTGTATTATTATGTATTAGATTTATGTATTATATTACACATTTAAATGTCCCGTATAGATAGTCAAACGCCATTAAGTGTCAACCACCCATGGTATATTACATAATACAGACTGTACACAGAATAGACTACAAAGGCTTTATTCATATATTCAGCTTCTCATTTAAAATCATTTATAACCTCGATTGTATAATTTATAATCTCATTTTCATTTCTTTCTCTCTCCTTCACGCTCTTTCTTTCTTTCTTTCCACAACTCTCTCCCATTTTCTTCTCTTCTCCCTCTTTCTGTGTCTCTCTCCTTCTCTGCATCCTTCCCTTTCCCTCTCTCCAGCCTATATCGAGGACGTGGCGCGCTGCGTGGACCAATCCAAGCGCCTTATCATCGTCATGACGCCCAACTACGTGGTGCGCCGGGGGTGGAGCATCTTCGAGCTGGAGACCCGCCTCCGGAACATGCTGGTCACCGGGGAGATCAAGGTGATCCTGATCGAGTGCGCCGAGCTGCACGGCATTATGAACTACCAGGAGGTGGAGGCCCTCAAACACACCATCAAGACGTTGACCGTCATCAAGTGGCGCGGCCCCAAGAGCAACAAGCTCAGCTCGGCCTTCTGGAAACAGCTGCAGTACGAGATGCCCTTCAAGCACATGGAGCCCATCATCAGCCACGAGCAGGTGCTGGACGTCAGCGAGCAGGGACCCTTCAGCGAGCTCCAGACCGTCTCGGCTATTTCCATGGCGGCGGCCACGTCAACCGCCATGGCAACGGCGCACCCGGACCTGAGGAGCAACTTCCACAACTCCACCCTCAACTACCACACCCAGATGAGGCAGCAGAAACATTACTACCGCAGCTACGAGTACGACATCCCGGCCGGGGGCACGCTGCCTTCCCTGTCCACCCTGGGGAACCAGCACACCTACTGCAACATCCCCATGACTCTGATCAACGGCCAGAGGCCCCATGGTCACACCAAGTCCAGCCGGGAGCAGAGTATCGAGGAGGCGCAGGCCAACAACGCCATGCTCCCACTGCTGCCTCGCGAGACCAGTATATCCAGCGTCATCTGGTGACGGCGCCAGGCAACCCCGGGGACCGACGTGGACACGGACAAGGGGGAGGAGCCGGCGGATCGTGCGGCAGCGAGGGCGACGCGGAGACACTTGGAGCGCTGGAGGCGGCTTCCGTGGAATTGGCCCCAGGATTTGCAGGGGGGGGGGGGGGGGGGAGAATCAACAACACGGAACGAATGGTTCTGTCAGACTGAGACAACTATTGTTCAACAAGGACTAAGGAGGATTCGGCGGTGAAAAAGAGAACCAGTTTGGTTTGAAATGCCTGTACACACCAACACACACACGCCAACACCCTATGTTATTTTACCCAGAAACTCAAGGAAAACAGGGTCTTGTACATATATTTTCTTTGTAGCATCAGTATTTTTTCTTTTTCTTTTTTTGACCAGTTTTAATCATCGAATGTCTATGTCTGTTTTGATTTCTGTATTATTTTCTGGTGGCAGGGTTACGAAAGGGTGAATTGGTCTGTGAGGTCTATTTGGCTGAAATGTAGTCATTTTGATTTTGACTTAAAGTGGAACAGGTATAGTTTAAAAATATTTGTTTTTTAACAGTTATGGCATTGTAGGTGAAAAGTTTCATCTTTAATTTGAAAGGAAATGTCCTTTTTTGTTGGCCTGGGTGAGGTTAAATAGATGGAATCTTCTTTTATAGGGACATGTAAACAAAACTAGATTATGCAAAAGATGAAGAGGCCTGAGAGTATGCAAGCGACAGATGGATGAACCGACCAATCAGGTGACAATAGAGACTGGTGCTAGACTTGGTGTGCAAGTGTTGCAGCTCTCACAAATATAAGTGACGTTTTCTTTTCAAAATACAGCCTTGCTGTTCAGTTTAACAGAGAAGTATATCACCCTAAAAACAATGATGTGTATTATTTTATGAGAAATTATATTTTTGTAACAACAATATTTGCTTGGAAATACATACTTATTCATATTTTCATCCCACTAATGACAGAAATAGAGAAACATGCATTCAGTTTTCTACATAATTTTGCTATGTAGTTCTTTAATTGCATAGCTGACAAAGTGGATTTTTGAGTCCTTCACTAAATGTCTTATCTTACTCGAAAGATAAAAAATGGAGAAAAAAATGTATTTTAGATGTTTTCATGAAGTCCTAATATCATTATTGGATGGGGCAATGTATGTTTGTGTTTCCAAGACTTTTTCATCACTGAGGAGTGTTCATAGCAACTAGATATGTATTCAACCTATGAAATACTATGTCAGTGTATTTAAAGATAAAACACAATTCACATCAGAAGACATTTCTCAAAGCAAATTCATAATAAATATCTTCATTCTCCCACCGCACATAAATACCGGGTAACCTTGAAGTAGTGCCTCCTTGCTCCCTATGAAGAAGGATGGCAGCCATTTTAAAAGAATGACACAATGAACACAGTTGACCTCTACGATATGTTCCGTGTTATTGTCATACGTATGTTCCTATAAGAAGAAATGTTCAGCATACCATGTGACTGTCTTTGACTATACAAAGGGACCAAAATACAGGAGCAAATCATGTTATTTGACCCAAGAGAAATGTCTCTACGATTAGTGGCAAGCTAGGCAAGTGTCCATTTTGATTCCTCTAAAATTCAATTGAAACCCTTTCAACTTTTGAGTGGTCCAAAATATTACAAGAACTTGAACATTATCCTCATTATTTACAAGCAAGTGAGACCAAAGTTAAATTGTGCGTTTTGAAGAAACTATATCAGAAATCCGCCACATGATTCACATTTTAGGGCTTTACATAGATTTCTTTTTTTCCTTCTTTTGATTGGCCAATATATGATGTCATGAAGTCCAATAAAGCAACTAGAGTTACTTAAAAGACCCCAACGTCATTCTTTACCAGGATATAAAGCTTGGTTGAGAGGCACTGTGGAGGTGCCATTAGACCTGTGGTGGGTTGGTCCTGATACAATGCATGTCACTCTAATGTTGCCATGACTGAGCTAATGTCTCCAAGAGAACATCGACGAGAGACTGTGCACTCATAAACCCAATCACCGTGTCATACATACCTCTTGTGAGAGTAATCCTATGAAGTACAACACAATATTTTACAGGATTTGACCAGATTGATTTTATAGATAGAATCCAACATCGTATCATTGTTAAACTGATACCTCATAGAGCTAGCAGCTTCTAAAGAGACACAGTCAGACAGTGTATTTAATTGCCTGTAGAGCCACACATTATGCAAAGTAAGTTAACCTATACGCAAAGAGAAAACCAATTAACGGTTTCCTAAATCTCTTCTGGTCTGTCAAAATATTGACCCTTTGGTTTAACTTTTCAAAGTGTTGGTCTTTTTCTTCAGTGTTCTGTGGCCTGCTTGGTTGGGGGCTTGGTATATCATTAAGAGGAATGTCACTTTCCGACTGTCATACCTGAACCCGCAGAAAACAAACAGTAGCTTTTGATACATTTTGAGAGAGCGGGCTCTGCAGAGGAGCGTGTTTCAGTGGTTTTCTTGTATTCTATGACATTGTGTATATAAATCAAAAATGAGAAGAAGATGAAGACAATCTAGCCACATTCATAAAAAAAAACGATGTTTGCATTTTCAGAGTGGCAATTTTGTTTTACGATAATAATGGTATTAATAATGATAATGATTAATAATATATGGCACAGAAATATTCCAGGCACTTTCACAATTCTGAGGCAAGCTTTCGGTTCTGTTGTCTCTCCTATTTCTGATTCATTTGGTTTTTTATTATGTACCTGCAATGTTAATGAAAGAGATACTATTATTATTAATAATAAAAACACATTTAATAATTGTCCTTTACACCTCCCTACTTGCATCATGACATCAACTGTGCCGCCCCTTGTATTGTGATGAGTAACCAAATCAAATACTGCAGACGCAGTGGCAGTGCCGCAGTGTTCACTCTGAAGGCACCTATCTGCACTGCAACATTCCCACCAAGGGAATGTATATTCGCTTCCTGTGTTTTTTTCGTTTTTTTTGTAATGCTTTTTGCCTGTTGCCACAGCAACCCATTCCGGGCAAGTAAATGTTTGAATGTTGGTGGTGTTATGCTAGGAGGTCTGTGGGACGTTGAAAAGGAAAAGGGGGGGTTCAATTGAGGAAGACATCGATATCTGGTTCAGGTTCTGCTATTATAAAGTAACTGCCTTAAACACTAGTTCACCAACAGTCTATGTTTGCATTGTTTTCTGGCTGAAAGGCTAATTGTCTGGCTCCAGAGAATACCAACTGACCAAGGAGCAGCCGTCTTCCATATTGGGGCAAAATTAAGGTACTTGTACTGAAGCCTAATTTTGATCGACATCTGGAGACAAGCCTAATTTTGATCTCGAGACATCTCGAGACCACCAATCCAATGGTTGCAGTCTGATTTCCTTTCTGACTCACAAGACCAACCAATAAACAAGCCAACTGTAAATATTTGGTCCCCCACAAGAGACACGTCACCCCTCAAGTTCAATCAGAGTAATTTGTACTTTTGAGCCACAGTTCTTTTCCCAATTTCATTATGGGGGTCAATCAGGGGTTGTACCACATGGAGGGAGAAAGGAATGCTCCAGTATTTACACAGAGATCTAAACCTAACCCATACAGTATGCGAGGCTAACCCTGTTCTGTCTACTCAATTTGACATGCTGGATTGATAGGCTTTTAGAATAAACAGATGGGCTTCACATTCTACTGGCTCTTTATGACTGACTCATATTTCAGTTCTGGTTTTGTGAGACCAGGGAAGAAAACTAATATTGATTACATGGCAGTGGGATCCAAGAAGTGATAGCAAGACAAACATACATTATATTTCATCATATCTTGAAAAAAATATTTTGATTCGTTTACAATTTATTTGTGATCTGTGTATGGGGCTGTGTATGTATATTTGGGTCATGTGCTGTCTATGAGTCATGATTTGGGAAAGTGTGTTTGTGTGTGTGTGTGTTTTAGGTCTAACTATACTCATGGGGACCAAATGTCCCCATGAGTATAGTAAAACCAGAAAAGATTTTACTCGGTCCCCATGAGGCGAAAGTCAATTTCTGGCTCAGGGTTTAGGTTTAGGGTCAAACTTACAATTCATTTTAGAGTTAGAATTGAGGTTTCTTTAAAGTCCAGGCATTGTTGAATAAGTTTAGGGTTAAGGTTAGGCATTACATCTTGGTAATGTTTAGACATAAATGTTACTTTATTGAGGTTAAGATTAGGGTTAAGGTTAGGGTAAGGGTTATGGTTAGGTTTAGGGAAAGGGAGCATGCAATTTCTATTTTCTGGTCCCCATGAGGATAGCCATACAAACTTGTGTGTGTGTGTGTATACATATGTGTCGCACAAAGAGGAAGGGCTAGTTTATGGCTACGGCATTAACTTCTGAGGCTGTCCGGTTTCCTCCTGGGCAAGCAGAACCGAGCAGAGCAGTACAGGAGCCATAACTCTGTGCAGTGCTGTAAAACCTGAAGACAACGATCAATACAACTCCTCATTCTGCCCCAGCGACTCTCCGAATCAGCCACGGCCTTGTCGTAGTGGGCCGAGAATCAGCCTATATCAGGTGAGTCAATATGCTGCTGCAAACAACCAAAGAAAGCTCCCTAGTCATGTGATAGCCTACCTCGCCTGGCCTCATGCTGAAACAAGCCAAACATCCTTGAAGAAATCAGACCTTAGAGAAATGGCTGTTCTCTTTCTCATCTCCCGTCCGTTTCTTCTCCTGTGTTTTATTATTTTTCTTCTCCAGTGGAAAGCTAAATATGAGCTTATCCCCGGGAGTGACTGAGCTCCTTTCTGTGTGGCGTTCCAGAGAGGGGACGCCAGATGTTTTCATTTAAGATGAAGCGTCTCCATATGGCAGAGGTTCTTTATCTTCTGTAGCTTTTCCCTCCAAATGAAATCATCTTCACTTTATTACGGTGTCATGGCATAATGAGCTCCCCAACCCAAAGCACTTGACAGCAGACGAGGTGCTGGCATTAGACTACAACCGTAACACACACACACACACGTTACGTGCTGTTGCCAGGAAGCTGTACTGTAGCCATGTATATGCTACCTGTAGGAGATTATTCATGCATTATTCATTCAATCTGGCAGCTTACCCCCCCTCTCCACAAACACATGCGCGCACACACACGCCTCCCTGTGGGCCTTGTTACCCCTCATCACTGTCTGGTGCTGTGTGATGTTATCCACCTGAGGAACCAGGTCAGCAATGCACAGAGGTCAGGGAGGAGACTGGGGTGAACGGTCCAAGGCTGGACACCAGCAGCCATGTTTGGTCACTGCTCACTAGTCAAACCCTCCGTCCATTTAAAACGACCTTCCAGGACATACTCAACAAAGACAATCAGATTTGACCGATGTCATTGTAAAACATTTGAACGTATGTTTCATTAAATGTTTTTTTTTTACCTAATATTATAAGGATCACGTTAGTGTTTCCTTGATGCATAAAATCTCTACACATTCCTTAGGTCTGGGATATTACAAAAAATATGTTATCCATTCTTATTGACAGAAAGCATCAAAAACCCATATCATGAGAGTGTGTGTGGTTGTGCGCGTGTGAGAATGTGGGTTCGTGAGTGGGTGCTTTAAAAACGATGGATGTACTGTAGCTAGAGTTTAAGCGACCTGGAGTGAACATTCTTTGGGAAACACTGTCATCTGTTGGTCATGGCTAGAAATGTAGCCCCTCAAGATTTAAGTTATTCTAAAAATCCGCAAAGAAATAAATGAACGGTGTAAGAATGCAAAGGGGCGATTTTCCATTTTTGCCACAGGGTTTTATGGGAATTATGACTCATACTATTTCAGTCAATAGCCAATGAGCGACACTAGGGCTACATTCAAATATGCCTTAACTGTGCCACATCGCCCATCTCAGTCACTGGACTGTGTTTATAGACAGTAGCGTGAGCTTAAATATAATTAGCCAAAAAGCGTTTGTTAAACAAAACACTCCAGCATGTTTTACCGCAAATACATATGTACCGCGGGAGTCCTACATTTGGGAACAGTCCTCCTCGATCAGACAACTTATAAGGTAGGCTCTCACCCTCCCTCGGTAACGCACAACAAACTACATTACACAAAACATCAACCAGCGTGATTAGCCAACATTTACAAAGGAAAAGTCAAACATCAGAATTGGCAGGTCCGCCATTGGCACACTCTTCACAGATGAGAGCAGGTTTACACTGAGCACATGTGACAGACGTCAAAGAGTCTGGAGACACTGTGGTGAACGTTATGCTGCTTGCAACATAATCTAGCATGACTGGTTTGGCGGTGGGTCAGTGATGGTCTGGGGAGGCATATCCTTGGAGGGTCGCACAGACCTCCACATGCTAGCCAACGGTACCCTGACCGCTGTTAGGTACAGGGATGAAATCCTCAGACCCACCGTCTGACCTTATGCTGGTGCAGTGGGCCCTGGGTTCCTCCTGGTGCAGGACAATGCCCGGCCTCATGTGACCAGAGTGTGTAGGCAGTTCCAGGATTATGAAGGCATTGATGCCATTGACTGGCCCTCACGTTTCCCAGACCTGAATCCAATTGAGAACTTCTGGGCCGTTATATATCGGTGCATCCAATGCCGCCAATTAGTGCCACAGACTGTCCAGGAGCTCCCAGATGCCCTGATCCACGTCTGGGAGGAGAGCCCCCAGGACACCATCTGCCATCTCATCAGGAGCATGCCCAGATGTTGTCAGGAGTGCATACAGGCACATGGGGGTCATACACATTACTGAGTCACATTATGAGTTGCCGTGATAAAATTCACGCAAGTTGGAAAAGCCTGTGATTTCACTTGTTTACTTAGATTTTCTATGTGAGTTTGAATCAAGCCCTTAATTGTTTGGTGATTTTGGTTTCCATTGACCGTTGTTACGTCACTTTGTTCTCAACTAATTACACAATGTACAGTAAAGATTTTGATCTTTAATATATTTCCTTCATCGAGACTGGATGCGTTCCCTTGAGCAGTGTATTTTACATACAGGCTTGATTATATACTGTCAATGAGCAGAGAGTGCTCAACGTTGTTTTATTCTCTGCAGTTTTAATGCATTTTAGTGGTTTACTTTCTGAAGTGGTGGGCCATTCCTTTACAGAGCAGGGAAGAACAAAATCATGAATGTCAGGCTATAATGCAAAAACGTTAAATTGAATCTACACCTGCTTTGAACACCAGATAATGGAAGGCTAAATCTATATTTAAATTAAAAGCAATTTCTATATAAAAATGCTATAGGATTTGCTCCACTGTTTATAAGGCAATCTTATAGGCCCCACATTATACTCAAATAGACCAAATATCTTGTGTCTGAAACTGTTACCTAAAGTTGATACAGCCTCAGTGTTCCCCTAATTGCCTACAAGAAGTTTCAATACTTTAAAGTTATGCACAGGAGACCAGACAGTTTGTCAGCAGCCCAAAAAAATATAGGAAACATTGCCTATCTCTTGCGCCCTACTTTAGATTAACAATCATGCATTACTGTGGCCAGTGCAGGGCATGATGGGACCAATATATCATTTTGTTGGCCTGTTTAAATCTAGATGGATTTCCACGGTCTGTAACACTGACACCAAGATAACAATTTTACTTGTAAACAAATTCCTTTTTATAAATCAAAAGCATTAGCAAATTGATACTTAAAGCTTAAGCATCGTCTTAATGCCGGGATTCAATCAGATTAAGCATTAACCGGCGATAGCCTATCGAATTAATGACACTCGAATGTAAAATCATTAAAGTCAATCATAAGGATTTGTATCTGCCTAATTAATTTGTAGAGGTTGAATAGGGTTATTACTAATGCCACACGGTACAACTAATGGCAGAGCCCTGTAATAACCCGTCTGAAACTCACGGCCTACTTGTGGATTTGGCCTCGCGCAGACTGTGTCAAGCCTTTTCATTTTAATGGAATGCAATCCACAACACTGTTTCTTCTGCGAGGTTATAGCTCAGTTCTCAGGGTGTCGCTAGCATTAGACTTCCAATTTGTCTGTTGTTTTGATCTGCAATATAGAAACGGAAGTAGCTCAACCACCGAAGAAGATCGTGATGTGTAGCTTTTAGCTGTGTTTATGGGATAGTATAATCACATTTTGACAGCGAAAAAGGTTTTACAAAATAAACATTGATTGACTTTTTAAGCGGTAAATGTGTGGACAGTTATGAAAAGGAAGTATTCAGTATTTGCATTTACGGTCTTTAGAGAATATTTCTGGAGGAACAGTTTTACGTTATGGCATGCTTACTAGATCCCTGAACATTTATCATTAATCTACAATGGGACGGAAGTTCTGAAAGGTAAAACACTAAGCATCTGACAACTTTTGCTGCAAACCCTTTCCATTTCCATGTTTGGAATTAGGATCATGTTGAACATCTCCACATATGTCTTGTAATAGATGAGATCAAACTCTGTTGCACGGCTATTTCTGTTGTGATGCGGCAGACGGATGGCAATGATTATGTCAACTGTACCGTACAGCAACGTAACGATGCAATCTGTCTGGAGGCCTTTGACACCCCTAACGATATTCCACCTAGACATCTCTAATAAACGCGTGCGCTACGCAGGTGTCGACTGAAGCAGGCTGAGTTGGGTCCCGAGTTTGGCTGTGATGAGTGCTTTATTTTTATTTTTTTTGTAAATGTTTAAATTAGATTCCGCCCTTCCTAGGCTTATAGACGGCTCTTCCCGATCTTCCCCTTAGATGATGACATCACACAACGTCTCACCACGTTGAAAGAAGCAGCAGCTTCCAGTCTGACACACACCAACACACGGCGACGCACAGTGCTGTGACAGGTGTGTTTTTATTAGCATAGAGAGGAATAATGAACTTGTTACAGTCTTTGTCAATTACGAGCTTAATTGGCGAGAAAACCAGAGAGGTTGTGAAGGAGGTAGGAGGGAAGGGAGAGAGGCAATGAGGTGATACAGAAACAAACCTGGAGAATTAACAAAGGGGGCGTCTAATGACCCACTGTGGGGATGATTGATGAAGTGGTTTGTTGGTTGACTTCCAGTCACGGAGACAAACACACACACACACACACACACACATCTCTGTCCAGGGCTCTAACTCAAACATTTCATTTGAGGCACTGGTGCCCCTAACATAGAAAAAAATCAATTTGATAAAGATATTAGCTAGATTTGGCCTATACAAATCATACTTACTTTTGAATAACATTTCCTGAAGTAGATCTGCATTTTCATTTTTGATTGATCTCTGGAGCCCGTCAATGCTAACTCCCGCCATAAACACTGATTCAGACTGTGTATCGGAAGAACCTCAGACAGAGTCGCCGCGAGACCTCAGCTTTCGGGCTCAGGCCCCTAATGTTGTTCTGGTCAGCCTGAGTGTTTTTCCACCTGACATCACCGCAGCTGGTTTTAATTGCACGGGAAAGCAATTAGCGGGAAAAACCTGCACAGCAGGCCTTTGTTGGATGTGGCAGGGCTGCCACAGGAGGGAGAGGAATTTCTAACGATGGCTGCCGGCTGTGTAGAGACGTTTTAATGAAAAGACTTGTACTTTATAGCGCACTGTTCCCAAAATACAACAAAAAGTTGCACAGCTAAGTATTCTGTCACACTATAGAACCTTGCACACTCTATGTTAGCATAAGTCTTACTCGAGCTCCTTCCGCCTCCGCTCCTCGGACCCGCGAGCAGTTATTCCGCAGCACATCTGGGGCAGAGGAAGGGAAGGGAAAACAGTGAGGTGGTGTCAAGGAAATCACACGTGAGGCGGCAGAATCCAAGCTGAAATTCACGTGTTTAACCGGAAGGACGGCAGACCTTGCCGGGAGGGAGGCGGGGGGGTGAAGGAGCTGAGTAGCGAAGTGGGATGGAGAAATATGAAAGGAGATTAAAACTAATTAAAGAACATCTCCGTGGAATCCGCCCACCTGCAAGGAATATACATAACAGGTAAACAGTTGTATCAAGTAACCAGCAGGTTAATCATGTAGCACGTCATTGTAAGAGTTAAAAATATGAGCGGCAGCTACACAGGTGATACACAGGTCAGCCATTATTAAATAACAATAGCAATATTTCGCTGTTGATGGACAAATTGGCTGAATTCCCACTGCGTCCATTCGAAAGAAACCACATACAGAATTGGATTTTATATCTACCCTCAGATACTATCATCCAATGAGCAAATCAATTAGCTGAGCAGATGCTCCAATTAGTGTTGAAAAGTCACTAATGCATTAGTCATTATCCGCTTGCAGATTGAGATTTATTGGCTGAATCCTTAATCTCTCCATAAAACTGCTTTAAAGCCATTCAAGCCCCCCCCACCCCCCACCCCACCCCACCCCTCCATCACTTAGGTCTAAAGCAGCGTTGAATAAAGTCCTCCTGGATGATACTTTTGTAGTTTAAGAGTGGCCTTTGTGATGTGGTCCGAGGGTCCAAGCAGCAGTCTCTGGTGGTAATGTGCTGCTGCATCATCATGAAAATATAAGATATTTATTCAAATGTTCATGTCATCTCACATTGCTGGTTTTTAATGTGTCTGGCCGGCAAGAAGAAGCACAAAAAGTTACTACTGTTTTCATTAGAACTACACACAAACTACAGTTCTCATCACATGCATGTCGATCTTTCCGCAGCTCTCTTGTCAACAACATAACTTTGTTATGCATCTTCAAAAATTCCTGGCTGGCACCGTTCATTAAAAAAGCTGGAGCGTGATCTAATGTAAAATACATCAAACAGACTGTAACAAACTGGTTTCCACCATCCTGTGCGTATTTAGCTGAACAGACATGGTGGAGAAAGCTAAACTAGGCGGCAGAAGTTATGGTTCAAATGAGATTTTCAAACTTTCAACACTTCTTGAACTTTGGAGATTTCAGACTGTTTGTTTTTTATAGTCCTGGACATCCTTTGTATGTTGCGTTCGAGATTCAAACTCCTGATCGGCGTTGGCGCAGCCGTACTGCAGGTCAGTGACTCATACCCCTGAGTCACAGGCCTCACAGTCTCAACTCCCCTTTCCAAGAGTCTGCTTCATTTATCCCATAGACAAATATTCAACTGATACAGGAATGTCAGTTGTAAATGTCCTCTTAAGGATTACTTTTTCTAATCCTAAAGTAGTTCATATGTGGACAAGAGGCCAGCTAGCATTAACCCAGTGATGCCTTTTCGCCTGACATCACAGTGGAAGGACATGCATTCCACCAAGGACACCAACTGACTATGCCTGCAGCAAGAAAAAATGCGTTGTCATCATGTTATCTACAATTAACATGCAGAAGTGGGGGAATACCGTGGTTAGGGCAGAGCCTATACTGGGGTTTGGTTTACTTGTTAGCAGAATGAGGAGAAGACGGGTCTTTGAGGGCCATAAACTCTAGGGAGTGGATTAATTAGGGGAAACGTGCATTGAACAGCTGTGCGATGCAGAGAGAGAGGTTGTGATGCAGTGTGTGAGGCCAGCCGTACTGACAGCTCTGCCTGGCTCCTGCCTGGCTCCTGCCTGGCTCCTGCCTGGCTCCTGCCTGGCTCCTGCCTGGCTCCTGCCTGGCTCTTGCCTGGCTCCTGCCTGGCTCCTGCCTGGCTCCTGCCTGGCTTCTTGGGATCAATCTGTCACGATCTCCTGCCTCATTTGGAATGGGATGGGATCGCTTAGGGACGCCAGGTGTCAACACCGACTTAAACTACAGCACCAGCCTAGGAAGATTGAGAGAGTAAGAAATATTCCCTTGGGTGTGGGGGGGTGGGTGTGGGGGGGGTTGAATGTGGTAAAATGTGAAGTACATTGTATTGAGGCATGCAGAGCTCTGCAGGGTGGAATCAGTGCAATGTTCAGAATTGGGTGGTAAATAGCACTTTCCCCGGATTCAATTCTTATTCAGATTCCAATTTTTTTGTAAATAATCTCAACATGGCCAATGTAGTAACACGCCTGCTCCCCATTAAGATGGTAACTGTAGCTTCCGCAATTCCTCCGCCTTCTTTCTCCTCCTCAGATGAACTTGGAGTCACCTGGAGTGCATTTATCATCAGGCTTCAACACCATTGCCTGTTGCATCCTCCCACTGCTTCCACCCAAGCTGTTGCACTGTTTGTTAGTGTCCGCTCCACCTCCTGACGTAGATCAAGCCTTTGTGACAGCAGATAAAATATTGAGGTGAACGTTCCTTCCTCAATCCTCACCCCTACTGATTGTTCTGGAAATAGGTTTTCTTTAATTGATTAAACCAACTCAATGTTTTTTTTTATGAATATTAAGCTATGCTGGTGTATGGAGGACCAAACCTGCCAAATTAGAAATAAATTAATAAATAAATAAATATATGTAACAAAAATAAATATATACAGAAATGAATGATCAAGGAATTCAATAAATAGGGAAATAATATTGATTAATACATTTATTATTGTATTTGTATGTATAAATATATTTATTGATACATTTATTCATTCATTTATTTCTATAATTTATTTCTATTTTGGAAGGTGTGGTACTCCATACTGGTGTAGCTTTCTAAGATATAATGGATTAGCTGAGGTCAAAGACGTGCGTGGGTTAGTTGTGTTAACACGGGGCCAGTGGTGTGCCAGCGACTATATTATTAGCTAGCAACATTGTCATTGTCATTGTTTAATAATAGCTAATAACTCATAATATGATGCTCATAATAATTCCCAGCTATGTTTTCTCAATGATATACCAACGTGTTGCTGTTTTATTTTGGCCAAAGGAAAATAACATGAATCCTAAATTAATTAGTGACTGAGGAATGGCTGTGAAGAACTGAGTCTTGAATAAAACATAGGTGATAACTGACCAAGGCAGGAGTAAGGTGGGTTTAAGAGGAGGGGTGACGCTTCACTAGTGTAGGGTTGATACTTGACTAAGGGAGGGGTGAGGTAGAGAAATTTCTAAGTTCCTAATATGTTTCCCTTATTATTTGCTGACTGGCAGGTCTTCCCTCTTTTTACCACATGACTGATAGCCCACACACCTTAACCCATGTCCATGCCACGTCCAGTTTTGCCCTGATACTGGTTTGTACCAGACAAATGTTGTCAGCCACCTCAACCTTCACCAGATGGTACAGTGTCCTTTCTACAGGACCAAACAAGTTCAGTGACCTGGTCCTTCATCTCTGACGTGATCTACTACGTCCGTTGTGTCTGGAGGTGTGGAGTTCATGTTTGTCATTGCATACATTGAAGCTTATAACATGGACAGTTCCAATTTCAGATCATGTGAAAGTGTTAAGAGTTGGGATATGTAGCTGTCCATGTTTTTCTCTAGACTGCCTCTGAATGTATTTGGTTTGTTGGTGAGCAAGGCCCTCTTCAGGTAAAATATAGTAATGCGTTATCAGCAGTTTTCCGTTTGTGCTGTGTTGCAATCAAGCATGATTTAAATGCTGAATTCAATCAATTTTGCATAGCAATATTCACACTGTAGCTCTTTTTCCCCAATTATTAATGTATTTTAACTTGCTATCTTCGCCAACCTCTACAGGTATTTATTTACTTAAGGATTAGTGTGTGAACAAGGAAATGTTAAACGAATGCACTGCATAAACACATTTTTGATCATATAGGATTGAATGAGGCCCTACCTAATGGTAATGCAGCCTAGCAATTTTGCCAGACATTACTTCATACATATATAAGACAGAATGCGAAAAAGGGTTGATATAATGAAATTACCTCACGCAGTCCAGCAAACACTTTATTATACCAAAGTAGGTTGTGTTATAGCAAAATAAATAATATGGACATGGAGAGATAAAGCTCAGCATTCAGTTAAATTCACAGCTCGTTCTACATTCGGTCTATAAACTGTTTATCTTTGCCCAATATCTGTAAAACCCCTCGAGCAGATTTTCATCTGTAAAACATCTGGAGTAGAAGGTCCTCCATGCTGACGCTGCCGATGACAGGTTTAAAGAAAAGACCAGCAACGACTTTTGAATTGATGGACCGTAGCACCGATAGTTTGTTGAACCTTATCGCATCTCCTCGGTGAACCATTTTGACATATTCATTAAGTGCTTGATGGGCTTCTCTCTGCAGTGCCTGAATGTAATTTTGACACTGCAGCTCTGCAATGTCTATGGATAAAACAGAAAAAAAGTTACAGAAGCTATCAAGGTGAACAAAAACTAGTCAAACATAGTCACAGACTATTAAACAATGGACCTATACGGACAATATAATAACAATAGTGAAAGTAAGACTGCATACACAAAACAATAACAAACCAGGATTAAAGAGAATGGCTCCCTTTAAATATGCGTATTCTTTGTTGCTTATATCCATTTCCCAACATTTATTCAAAAACATTTTTATCAGTTGGACATCAGTCAGAGGAACGCCTTGGACGCTTTGATCGTGGGCGATATGGTATTTTCCTTGTCTACTGCTGGTCAGTATCTTCTGTGGCATGCTGGGTTCTGGCGCCTCCATGGTTCTCGAAGTCGATCAAGTCCTGTGCCATACCCAAAACAAGCATCGGTGTCCAGTTGCTGAGGACAAGTTGTAACTGGTCCTCTGCTGGAAGCTCCCGAAAACAAGGTACATTTTTAACAAACCGCAGTTTTTAAAAGCACAGCCGACGTTGCCTCACAGGTTATTTGGGGAGAACGGAGAACCACTTTCTTAGTTTCACAGAAACAAGCTTGATGTTGCAGTGCGGTCAATGTGGCGCGAATGGTGATTCGGCTATTTATCGTTTTTCAAAATGCTGAAAAGGATGCTTCTCTTCCCACTTTCGCCAAGGCACTGACAGCTGTCAAAACAAGCCATACAGTCTTCCTGTTAATAACTGGCAAATACAACCCGATCGCGACATGGAGAGTACGTTTTTTTTTACAGTACTTTTTAAATACTCGACATCTCCCACCCGTTTTTTGAAGTTTCGCAACTAGAGGGAGCCACACAGTAAATATTTTGCGGCAAATGAATCAAAAGCCCTGTTATTCTTGTTGCTATTAACATGCGCGATGCGTCGTTAGGTCCGATCCTGTCCCTTTATACTTAAAAAAATCTGATCGCCATATACCTTTTAGTCATCTTAGACGTCTACAAACGTGGGCACAATTAGAATGTGTATTTATTAGCATCCCCATTAGCTACTTTTAAAAGCAGAAGCTACTCTTTCTGGGGTCCACTTAAAACATAGCATAATATGAAAAATGAACATACAAGTACTGTACAGAGGCATAGCCAAGTATAATATATTATTTTACAGCAACATCTAGAAAGAGAAGATGCACCAGCTTCTGTTTTCAAATGCCAAACGGGTTTATTCTCTCTTTTTCTTCAGCGTCACTAAGACAAGATTATCTGTCCTCAAATGATCATGGCAGACAGGGAAACAAGAAAACCCTCTTTCATTTCTGTCACTAATGTTCTAATGTTCTGTTCATGTGAGAAAACAAGCGCTGAATGGTGTGGTTTTACAAGGCATAGATAATTACAGAAAAAGTGCATTCAAACCAACTCTCCCCTCACCAAAAACAATATTTTGGGATACAGTGAGGGGAGGTTACTTTCAATGCACTGTCGCTGTAATTCCGCTAATGTCCACAAGGTTTGAGCAAGTTAGGGATATCCCTTTAAATTCACTTTAATGTCACTGTCAATTATGTCTTTAGGAACAGAGCGTTTGGTTATTAGAAAGCACACCTTTAAACTGTGCCATTAAAGTGGTTGAGGGAATCAGGTTGGACAGGACCACACAAATGAAATCGGGTGAGATGTCATTTTCTTTCCTTTGTTGTTTTCATGGTAGTTATTTGTATCTTTGTGTACAATGTCGTGTTTGATGGTTTGTGGGGACCCCAGGAGCAGTCACTGCTACTTTGGCAGTAGCTGATGGGGATCCTCATCAAATAATAAATCCCCTCTTTGAGGAGGTTACAAAAGATTATTGATTGGCTAGCCTGAATGGGAAATCATATCAAGGCTGGCATTCTCTGCTCTCACTCACAGTCGATGAAAGCCAATACATTGATGGTTCTTTAGAATATTGTTCAGACAAAAGAAACTCTCACAGAAATTGATTTTCAAGCCATAGCTGATAGTTTCAAGTAAACAACTTTCATAAACTTACCCACCTCTCCCAACACCACACTCGCCCATGTATTTTATCCGGCCTGTTTTATGCTCAAGGACAGAAAATGTTATACAGGTTATATAAATGCTATCCTGTTATACATTTTTGTTCATATTATTCTTTTGGAGCAAACCTATTAGTCTGCTCCAGGTTACTGCACCGTAGCCTACCAAGGTCAAGAAATGGTATTGAAGGCCTAGCTTCCTCTGATCACTGTCTTTGAATATTCTTTCTCAACAGTTTAATAATGCATTTGCTAAATGAATAATGCAGGTCCTGAAAATTCGGCCCAAAGACCAATAGAAGTCCTACATACATGTACAGTATGCTACTTGATTCTATGAATATTGAACAGGAAAACTGGTAATCATACTACAGACGTTTCACGTAAGTGCTCAACTAAATCTAAATTGAAAATGAATACCGGGTACAGGACATCCTACCGAAATTACATTATTGTGTAGTAAAATAAATAGTCAACAAAGCTCGTCATATCATCAGGTAAACGTCGCTTCAATTTTCAGCGTTTTTGAAGCATAGAAGGAAGGCCAACATTGCAAGTGCACGGTTAGCACAAAGTAGCGGACACGAGAATGAGAATGAAAGCAAGGAAGAATGAGAGTGAAAGCCAGCAAGGTCATCACCAGCTGTGTGGGATCAGATCTAAGTCATAAGTTAATGTATACATCCTGCACTAATACATTACCAAGACCTAGTTGCTACTGTGAGGAGAATGTGGTTACAGTTGAAGATGGTTGCGGTTAATAAGCCACTTGTTTATGGCGAGGAGTTGTCACTCCTTGAAAAGGGTTACATTTTGGAATGGAGTTCAGTGTTATCATAAGCAAGCCTTTCTCTGTGCCAAAGTTACTCACAAATGCAGTTTTAACTTCAAGGCTGTTCGTCTGGGCTGAGAGAGTGTAGGCAACTAGCTGCTGGTCATTTATTGAAAGATATTTTACTGTTGAATGACATAGGAAATAGATGTTGGTCTGTACAATTGAATGTACTCTTCACCAATATGGCTCCCTATCATTCTTTGTGAAAAAGTTGCTCTGACAGTGTTCTTCCACAAGGATGGCTATATGACGTGAAAATGGACGTTCCTGCCTTGTGGAATCCAGGTGTCCGAAGAATTCTGGCTTGGCAGTGCATCCTTTTTGGGGTAAAATATGTTTACTGTTGTCTTTGACCATCAAAGTTATAGTTACTGTGTCAATACTGCAGTGTGGGTTTGATTGAATTGAGCTCTTATCACACTGTTGAATGGACAGTCTATCATCGATATGAGCTTGTCATGAAGCAGATTAAAGGGGCCCTTGAATTGGTTGCGTCTGGGTAACAATTTGGACCTGCACCTATTTAGAACTTTACATTACAGCCATAAGCTTGGTTTCATGGTTTCATCTTCTCACAAATAGGGTCCTTGAGATTAACGGGGAGTGCTACTTCAGAGAAATGAGTTATATTGCGATGTATTTGGTTGCTTCTCTATGTTTTATTATTGCATGCACCTCGCGGACAGAGTTAGTTTTTCTGGCACAAAATTAGGCATAAGTTGGTACCCCAACCCCTGCGCTCTACCGGAGACCTGTCTGATATTCTTTGAGCTATAGAACATCTGGCTACACACAAATACAATTATTATAGTGTTATATCTGCCCTGTTAATTTCCACCTGAGCAGCTAATGCACGCTACAGTGTCCTCCTTAATTGCAACCAAAATTCAAGGTATATACAAGATCAAACCATAACATTATGACCACCTGCCCTTTTGCCGCCAAACAGCCCTGACCTGTCGACGACGTTAGCAGCAGATCCTTTAAGTCCTGTAAGTTGTGAGGTGGGGCCTCCATGGATAGGACATGTTTGTCCATCACATCCCACAGATGCTCGATTGGATTGAGATCTGTGGAATCTGGAGGCCAAGTCAATACCTTGAACTTATTGTTGTGTTCCTCACAGTTTTGGAGATGCTCTGACCCAGTTAGAGGTGTACTAAATGTTTCCAATGAGACAGTTGCATTTGTATTTAGTTAAAGCATGCAAATGGTTTTGAAGTTTTATTTTGTTAGAGAGATTTGTTAAATCAAGACCACTGTCAGATTCCCATCCCCTCATTCTACGTGAGCATAAGTTGTGACATTCTGGTCACAGTTGTTTCTTATTCATCAGGTCTTTCCTGCTGCATTGACTGTTCACACACAAAAGAGCTGTGAATGTGTAGTCTCAGTTCCATCCTTTGTAGTCTGCTTTTATAGAAGAGGTTAGAAGAGGCTGAACGAAGGTTCGTTTCAATTCACTTGCTATGGGGACGCGCTAGCGTTCCAGCTCAGCCAGCGTTCTTTTGCCGTTTTTGAGGCTAGGGTGAATTTTTATGCATTCAATTGTCCTGCCGTTCAGCCTCTTCAACCTGAATGAAGCTTAAAATTCCATAGCCTCAAAAAAGCACCAAAACAGGTCTCCTCTTTTATTTTACTACTGTAACCTAATTTCACAACGAAACTGAAAAATAACAACTGGCATTGGAAGTAAACATCTGGTCCTATTCCATCCATCCATCTTCTTCCGCTTATCCGGGGCCGGGTCACGGGGGCAGCAGTCTAAGCAGGGATGCCCAGACTTCCCTCTCCCCAGACACTTCCTCTAGCTCTTCCGGGGGACACCGAGGCGTTCCCAGTCCAGCCAGGAGACATAGTCCCTCCAGCGTGTCCTAGGTCTTCCCCGGGGTCTCCTCCCGGTGGGACGGGACCGGAACACCTTCCCAGGAAGGCGTTCCGGAGGCATCCGAAACAGATGCCCAAGCCACCTCAGCTGACCCCTCTCGATGTGGAGGAGCAGCGGCTCTACTCGGAGCTCCTCCCGGTTGACCGAGCTTCTCACCCTATCTCTAAGGGATCGCCCAGCCACCCTGCGGAGAAAGCTCATTTCGGCCGCCTGTATCCAGGATCTTGTCCTTTCGGTCATGACCCAAAGCTCATGACCATAGGTGAGAGTAGGAACGTAGATTGACTGGTAAATCGAGAGCTTCGCCTTGCGGCTCAGCTCTTTCTTCACCACGACAGACCGATACATCGACTGCATTACTGCAAAAGCTGCACCGATCCGTCTGTCAATCTCCCGTTCCATCCTTCCCTCACTCGTGAACAAGACCCCTAGATACTTAAACTCCTCCACTTGAGGCAGGCACTCTCCACCAACCTGAAGTGGGCAAGCCACCCTTTTCCGACTGAGGACCATGGCCTCGGATTTGGAGGTGCTGATTCTCATCCCCACCGCTTCACACTCGGCTGCAAACCGTCCCAGTGCATGCTGAAGGTCCTGGTTAGAAGGGGCCAACACAACAACATCATCTGCAAAGAGCAGAGATGAAATTGTGTGGTCCCCAAACCTGACACCCTCCGGCCCCTGGCTGCGCCTAGAAATTCTGTCCATAAAAATGACGAACAGAACCGGCGACAAAGGGCAGCCCTGCCGGAGTCCAACATGCACTGGGAACAAGTCTGAATTACTGCCGGCAATGCGGACCAAGCTCCTGCTTCGGTTGTACAGGGACCTGACAGCCCTTAGCAAAGGACCCAGGACCCCATATTCCTGAATCACCCTCCACAAGATGCCGCAAGGGACACAGTCGAATGCCTTCTCCAAATCCACAAAACACATGTGGATTGGTTGGGCAAACTCCCATGAACCCTCCAACACCCCGTAGAGGGTATAGAGCTGGTCCAGTGTTCCACGGCCCGGACGAAAACCACACTGTTCCTCCTGAATCCGAGGTTCTACTATCGGCCGTATTCTCCTCTCCAGAACCCTGGCATAGACTTTCCCGGGGAGGCTGAGAAGTGTGATCCCCCTATAGTTGGAACACACCCTCCGGTCCCCCTTCTTAAAAAGAGGGACCACCACCCCGGTCTGCCATCCCAGAGGCACTGTCCCCGACCGCCACGCGATGTTGCACAGGCGTGTCAACCAAGACAGCCCCACAACATCCAGAGACTTAAGGTACTCAGGGCGGGTCTCATCCACCCCCGGTGCCTTGCCACCGAGGAGTTTCTTGACCACCTCTGTGACTTCAGCCTGGGTGATGGACGAGTCCACCTCTGAGCCCTCATCCTCTGCTTCCTCAATGGAAGACGTGACAGCGGGATTGAGGAGATCCTCGAAGTACTCCTTCCACCGCCCGACGACATCCTCAGTTGAGGTCAACAGCTGCCCACCTCTACTGTAAACAGCGTTGGTAGGGCACGGTATCCCTCTCCTGAGGTGCCGGATGGTTTGCCAGAATCTCTTCGAGGCCAGCCGATAGTCCTTCTCCATGGACTCACCGAACTCCTCCCAGGACATCTGGTCCTATATGGTATTAATTGCGCTTAAACCTGCATTACGTGGAAGTATATAAAGAATCGTCTTTTCTGACTATTTCTAGTCTAGCGTTTGAAGTCATTGAATATTTTATAAAAAGAGGACATACTCCTGATTAAAATGATGCCCCACTTGTACCTTGAAACTTAAATGACTCACGTACATTATATTTCTTTTTTTTCCGTACAACAGCAACACTCATCTTGTTGTGAGTTTAGGTGTTTACTAATGCGGAACAGTATTAGTAAGTAAACCGGAAACAAAAAAGCGGAAGTTCCTCACTATGCTGGTGCACAGAGTCTATTGGCATAATCCAATATGAAGACTATGGAGCTTTCTATGAAAGAAAAGCAAAGAACTCAATAACAACCATAGCCAAAACATTAGGTACAAACAAATAAACATGGAATGTCTTGAAAGAAAGATAAACCACGGGTGTCTTCAGTAATTGGAAGACACCAGGTCGGCCAATGAAATCAACAGCAGATGATGACAGAAAAAAAAAAAAAAAACTACTTAAAATAAATGTCAGGGAAATCACCAACAACCTTCAGAATTCTGTAGTGAAAGTATCACAATCTACAGTTTGCAGAAGACTAACCCTAACCCTAAGGCTGCACTGTATGATGCAAAAAACAGAAAGGCCAGATTAGAATTTGATAACAAGTAGAGTGATCTGCCAGTGCAGTTTGTAACAGAGTTTATAGACAGATGAGATAAAGCTGAACATTTATCACAGTGATGGCCAAAGTGTGGAGAACAAATGGAACTGCAGATGATCCAAAGCTTGCAGATGCCAACACAACCAAATAATTCATATGGGGGAGAATGTTGAATGTTTTACTGGCCAGGTCAATCTCCAGATTTAAATCTGATTGGACATGCACTTGCAGAAGTCAGAAACTTCCCAAAACAAGCCACAGCGCAAAATGGCTGCAGAAAAGACTTGGCAAAGCTTCTCAAAGTGTGATACCAAGAGTTTGGTGATGTTAAAGGGTTGTAGACTCACTGCTGTAAGTGTAGGCAAGGGATTTGCTATAAATACTAGCTTTTATACTTAGTTGCTTTAAGTTGAATTGTTTTAATACTCGCTTGCACATGGGGAGGAAAATCGTATAGTGCTGTTATTCTTCGTTGGTCAAAACAGACAGAATTAAAAGGTGACAGTCTGTACTTTTGCCTCATATTCATATTCTAATCATGTTTTCATATAATTGTAAAGCAAAACTATAGCTATTTTGATTTTGATGTTCCAGTACTTATGGAGGGCACTGTATATTAAAGCACTAAGCCTTGATTGAGCATACTGTAAGCAGTGACTATTGAAGATGCCACAAGAGCAGTGTCCTTGTGAAGGTTTCCATTATGCAGCCCCAGGACCAAACCTACTGCCGTTAATTGAGCTGGGGCAGATAGAAAACAATTGGGTGCTCTGCATTGTCAAGGCCAGCTAAATAATTCACAACACTCCTCTCTTTCAGAATCTCTTATCTGATGCATTCATCGTTTCCTGTCTTATAAATGTGTTGCAGATGTCAAAATGTCACCATAGGGACTCAGAAAGGCTTATAGTAAGAACATGGCTTCAAATGTTATTGGATCAAATACTATATCTGAGCTTTATTGAGCTGTCCAGTTGTTATGGAATGAATAAACAACTAAAAAAGCACATACCCTATTCTCCCGCTACTCTTTAACTGAGGCAAACACATTGAAAATATTTGATGGAATTTTAATTATATTTGAATCCAGGTCTGGGTAGCACACTGTCTTGTAGCTGGCATGAAGCCTTTCAATCAAGCCTGTTAGCCCCCTGAGGTAAAACGCCAGTCACCAGCAGAAACTCTCCCTCTTCAATCTGATGGTAACGGCCTTGGCCACAGGGACACCGGCAGCATGTACAGACCGTTTTTAAATATTAATGTACATCCTGCAGAGCTATAATTGAGAGAAAGAGGTTGGGTCCGGTCTGTTTGAGGAAATATTAAACAGGCTCTTAAGCTATTATATTATAATTTATGTGCTTTTCATCACCCTTAACGGAGGCACTCCGAAGAGGCCATGTATTTGTTGTCTTCACGAGTAGAAGGATTGGGGTCGTGTTTGCATAAGGTTAAATTATGGATCTTATATTGGTGCTGTGGAGAGAGCAGACATTTTAGAAGTAATAGCATGAGTGATTGACAGCCCTTCAGCAGCTTCAGCAGTGGGGGGATAAATTGCTGCAACTTTTTTCCTCCCTAAAAGAAGGATGAATGTTAGGTTGCATCACAGACTGTGAAAAGGTAACCTTGACTGGTCAGAAGAAAAGTATGAAAGATGACCAAGATTTATCGATTTATCCCAGCAGCTTAATTGTCACTCTGTTACTAAAATTACATGCAATGTACGTCATTGCCCTGTAGATTCTGTCTAGTTGTCCTTGGGAAAAAGAAATACCATATTGGATTTTTCAGACACATTACTGACATTTTACTTAGTGTGAAGTACTGTGAACTCGGGTGAAATATGCTGAAAGCAAATCTCCCAGGGAAGATGGATAATATGTGGAGGGCTTTTTACTCAGAGTCAAATTGCACCAAATCATGCTTATTAAAATATGTCTGTTGTCTACAATATATATATTTTATATTAAATGGAAACAGCATTATATCTGTCTGATATGAGGTAATTTACTCAGATTAATTTACTCAGATACTGGATACAGTTTATTATTATTATTTTAAACACGGTTCGTTGCTGCACGTGGTTGACATGCAGGCTCTGCTTGCGCGTGATGAAATTATGAGCGAGGAACAGGCAAAAAAGACCAAAATGGAGAATTTGGTTGCAAAAAGAAATGCATTCACAATTACATGGAAATATTTCGAAATATTTCGGAATTAAATCACAGATTCAATAACATTGTGTGTCGCCCAAGACATGGTACCAATTAACACGGTTACTAAAGAGGGTTTTAAAAACAGGATCCGGTCGCTTGACAAGCGGTATGTAATGCCATCATGCAACTATTTTTCACAAGTTGCCATCTCAGAGTTGTATGAGAAATGCAAGGCACAAGTTGAAACAGCGCTGTCACAAGTGGAATAATATACAGCAACAACAGACTTGTGGTCCAGCCGGACAACGGAGCCCTACATAAGTCTGACCGTACACTTTATTAATGAGGACTTCCACCTGAAAAGTCGCTGTTTGCAAACTGCATTTTCCCCAGAGGATCATACAAGTGAGAACATCGCAACAGGGATGAGAGAAGCTTTAGCTGATTGGGGCCTAGATGAGTCGTCTAGTCTGTATAACAACAGACAATGCCACGAACATGAAGGCTGCAGCTGAACAAGTGGACCAGATTGCAGTGCTTTGGCCACAGACTGCATCTTGCAGTTGGTAAGTTATGCCCAATTGCGCATTCTATTTTACTACTGTTGCCCGATCAAAAACAGTCCCACAGCATCACATATCCTCCCCCATAGTTTAGAGTAATGGTTTTGGTCTGGCTAGATGCTCAAATAGTGTTTTAGTAAGGACTTGGTGACCCCAACCTTCAACCAACTTCTGCAGTTCTCCGACCGTTTTTTCCCCTCCTGAACCATCCTCCTTAATGTGCATCAGCGCAAAAATACACGTGCGTTCTCTTCATTCCAGTTCATAACAGCTCCTGTTGATTTCAAGTTATTGCCCTAATATATGGAGAATGTTATTTCTAGGTGTTTCAATATCTTTTCACAGCCATTGACTTGTTTCATGAAGATCAACCTTTCCCATGTTTACAGATGAGGAAGAGTTGGGTGTGTCACGTTATATTTATACCCTGGGGAAACAGGAAGTCATGGATGACCACTTAGGAGGTCCTAATAAATATATGCTGTAATAATAGGCTGCTTCTTGATTAAGAAGTCAGATTGTGCTCACGTTATTAGACCGGTGTAGATACTGTTGAAAGTTATTGTGATTTGTGATCAGACAATATCAGAAGATCAGGATGAAGGACTACTTTGAGGCATGTATAAATAGTCCTTAAGATATCCACAATGAGTGGCTGAGTACATGAGCTTTGTATATAGCTAGGGCAAGTGTCATTCTGTCCTGAGTTTGTCCACATTGTAATATTTGTAATAGTCTGGCTTTGAACAAGGTGTTTACCTGTATTAATGGGTTCCACTCCATTGTTCTGTCGCCCTTTCAGAGAGGTAACTATTAGCTCGCTGAACATAAAGACATCTCGTCTGTGTCTATATGCTTTCGCGTCTGTGGCGTCTGTTTCTGCATCAGCTGTGGCATTGAGGTCATCTTCATGAAGTCGATTTCAGTATAATTTATCAGACGTTTATTTATCAATCCCGCTGATGACCGGTTGAAGTTATGATCACATGACTTCATCTGGGTCATGAGGACAGACCTGCCCCCCAGATAGTTTCCACATCTGCATTGTTACTTGTTACCAACTGCACTCCAAGTGAATTAAATGTTTAAATAATTAGAGCATGACATTCCAATGAACAAATCCCCCATCATCATCATCATCTTCCGCTTATCCGGGGCCGGGTCGCGGGGGCAGCAGTCTAAGCTAAATCCCCCATCATTTTACAATATTTCCTAAACCAGTAAAAGTTACAACTTTAACTTGGAACCTTTCATCTGTTTTTACATCAGACATAAGGCCTATAAAAAGGCATGTCTTGACATTCCTGTGAATATTCTGTGGCCTACAGGGGATTCCTGTTTCTAGCGGTCCATTGATGTGTTGTTGGTTACAGAAGATCTAATCAACCCTACACCCTTGATTATCTTCATTACCTCCGCTTTGCAACAGTTTCATAAATGGCAGAAGCTCTATCAAAGAGTAATTTGTGGGTGATTTGGGACTATGCTAGAATCTTGTTTTTATGTCTCTGGTGTCCTGTTAAATTTTAGGATGACCTGAGTCCATGACCATATCTTAGGACTGCCTGACCAGGCAACACCTAGCTGTCCCTGCCCAAAGCCCACCTGGTAGTCCTTTTTTTGTCCATTTAGTGGACTTGGATTCTGCCTAAAGACTCGAAAACAACAGCCCAGTTATTTATTGGCTGGTCATCTGAACAGGCAAAAATATTTATGTGGCCCAAAAAGGTTTGTTAGTCTTACTTTATAAACTTCACACATTATCACCAGAAGAGAAATGGCCTCCCTTCAGAGTCCAGCTCCTCTCTAGGTTTCTTCCTAGGTTTGACCCTAGTAGGGGGTTTTCCAAGTCACTGAGCATCAATTATTTGAAACAAACAAACACAATTACGATGAGGTCAGAGTCTAGATTCAGCTTGTATGAGTGTGTTTGTGTGAAGGTATTGTGGGCAAATGAGACAAAGATGAACATTACCAGAGTGATGGAATAAGGATTGGGTGAAAGAACAGAAGGATATCAATTGCGTGCCACCTTATCTGTGAAATATTATGGTGGAGGGGGTGTCATGGCTTGGCAGTCTATAGCTATCACTGGAACAAACTCACTTTTTATTCATGCAAAGACAGCAGCAGAGTGTACAGAAATGCCAGTTATCGAATGCATAGTACGTGCAACCAAATGCTCATGTTACTTAAATACAATTTAGTATACTGCTTCAGTGTTATGAAGTACAACCCCGTTGGGATGTAAAATGCAAATAAAAACAGAATGCAATGACGTGCAAATCATTTATCCTGGTATTTTATTGAAAATAGTACAAAGACAACATGTATGTTGAAACTGAGAAATTAGCTTGTTTTGCTTTTGAGTTTGATGCCAGCAACATGTTTACAATTGGGACAGGGGCATCGTTACCACTGTGTTGCATCACCTCTTCTGTTAACAATACTCTGTAAGAGTATTGAGGAGACCAATTGCTTTGTTTTTTATTGTTTTGAAAGTGGAATGTTGTCCCATTCTTACGGGGTCCCCTTTATTTGTTATTTCATAATGCACCAAATGTTTTCAGTAGGGGACAGGTCTGGACAGCAGGCAGGCCAGTTTAGCACCCGGACTCTTACTACAGAGCCATGCTGTTGTGATACGTGCAGAATGTGGTTTGGCATCGTCCTTCTGAAAAAGCAAGCCCTTCCCTGAAAAAGTTGGCATCGGGGTGTCAGCATACACCGATCAGCCATAACATTATGACCACCTCCCTAATATTGTATAGTACCCATTTTGCCGCCATAACAGCCTGGACCCATCAAGGCATGGGTGGAGTCCATAGACCTCTGACGGTGTGCTGTGGTTTCTGGCACCAAGACATTAGCAGCAGATCCTTTAAGTCCTGTAAGTTGTGAGGTGGGACCTCCATGGATCGGACATGTTTGTCTAGCACAACCTGAACAAGGTCAGAGCTACAGACTACTGCTGGGTCATATTCATTAGGTACATACAGTTGGGTCTGGAAATATTTGGACACTGACACAATTTTCATAATTTTTGATTTGTACGCCACCACAATGGATTTAAAATTTTCAGCTTTAATTCAAGGGGATAAACAAAAATATTATATGAAACGTTTAGGAATTGCAGCCATTTTCATACAGTCCCCATATTTCAGGGGCTTAAATGTAAATGGACAAATTAACACAATCATAAATAAAATGTCCATTTCTAATACTTCGTCGAGAATCCTTTGCAGGCAAAGACTGCTAGAAGATTGGAATGCATGGACATCACCAAACGCTGGGTTTCCTCCTTTGTGATGCTTTGCCAGACCTTTTCTGCAGCTGACTTCAGTTGTTGTTTGTTCGTGGGTCTTTTTGCCTTAAGTTGTCTTCAGCAGGTGAAATGCATGCTCGATCGGTTTGAGATCAGGTGATTGACTCGGCCATTGCAGAATATTTCACTTATTTGCCTTAAAAAACTCCTGGGTTGCTTTCACGGTATGTTTTGGGTCATTGTCTATCTGTGAAGTGCCGTCCAATCAACTTCGCTGAATTTGGCTGAATCTGAGCAGACAATATATCCCTGTACACTTCAGAATTCATTCGGCTGCTTATGTCTTCTGTTACATCAATAAACACTAGTGACCCAGTGCCATTGGAAGCCATGCATGCCCATGCCATCACACTGCCTCCACCATGTTTTACATATGATGTGGTATGCTTCAGATTGTGCTGTTCAAGGCCTTTTCCATACTTTTTTCTTCCCATCATTCTGGTTCAGTTTGATCTTAATTTCATCTGTCCAAAGAATTCTCTTCCAGAACTAGTCTGGCATTATTAGGCGTTTTTTGGTCTAACCTGGCCTTTCTCTTCTTGAGGCTTATGAATGGTTTGCACCTTGTGGTGAACCCTCTGTATTTGCTCTTGTGAAGTCTTCTCTTTATGGTAGACTTGGATAATTATATGCCTACCCCCTGGAGTGTGTTCTTCACTTCTTCATTGGATGTTGTGAAGGGTTTTTCTTTACCATGAAAAGGATCCTACGATAATCCACCACTGTTGCCTTCCATGGACGTCCAGGCCTTTTTGTGTTGCAGAGGTCACCAGTGTGTTCTTTTTTTCTCAGAATGTACCAAACTCTTGATTTGGCCACTCCTAATGTTCCTGCTATCTCTCTGATGGATTATATATATATTTTTTGCAGCCTAAGGATGGCCTGGTTCACTTGCATTGAGAGCTCCTTTGTTGTGGGTTCACAGCAACAGCTACCAAATTCAAATGCCACACGTGGAATCAACTCCCGACCTTCTATCTGCTTAATTGATGAAGAAATAATGAAGGAATTGCCCACACCTGTCCATGAAACAACTTTTAAGTCAATTGTCCAATAACCTTTGGTCCCTTGAAAGAAAGGGGGCTACATATTAAAGAGCTATAATTCCTAAATCCTTCCTCCAATTAGGATGTGAATATCTCAAATTAAAGCTGAGAGACTGCACTTTAAGCCCGTATTCATTAATTAACTGCAACTTTAATATATTTTTGTAAACAGACAAAATAACAAAACTTGTATCAGTGTCCATTTATTTCCAGACCTAAATGTTTTGAGTATACTAAGATACAATTATTTTCTTCTGTGTGGATTTCCATGAGATGGAAATGTGCAAACCTAGTAACTAAAGCCAAACAGCAAGTGTCGTTTTTGCTTCGGCCTCAAATGTTTTGAGACAATTTTAGTCAAATTGGTGAACACCAGGTGGTAAACTATATTACACAACAGAAGTTCAACTTTCTTGAATCAGTCGTTCTTCGCTAAGTTTTCAATTACTGGTTGTGTTTTGCACTATTGGGGGGAGTATTTTTATTGGGGGTGTGTAATTGTATTACTGGTTGTGTTTTGCGCTATTATGGGGTGTGCAACTGTATTACTGGTTGTGTTTTGAGCTATTGTGAGGAGTTTTTTTATTGGGGAGTGCAATTGTATTAGTTTTGCAGTTCCGGGCCACCGTACGAAACAGCCAGCTGAATTGGGTGAATTCAAACTGGCACTACCAAACTATTTCCTATAGCCACCATGCACAGCTTCTGTTCTTCGCAGTGATGTCATGGAGGTGAGCGTGAACTTTAACCCCAACAAGCCATGTGACGATAGGTTGCTTCGCCTAGCTTTTTAAAATTGCTGGTAGTTTAGACTAATGTATTTTATTGCTATATTTTTGCTTTATATATTTCTTAATTCTAACTACGTAGATGGCGTGTGGCATGTGACAGGAATTTGACTGTGCAGGATGGTGCTGTGGTATTTGGTGCATTTGAACATCTGTGTATCGACTTCTGCCTGTTGAGTTGAAAATAAATTCTACCCAATCCGCCTCGCCCGAGTCGTGCTGTGGGAGAATCAATGGAGCAACTTCACCAACAAGACATACAAGTATGCAAGAAACCTTTCACTGTGGAGGATCGTAACCCACTGCTTAGAAGAATAAGGGCGAATGCAATTCCATCAAATTACCCGTTCAACCTGTGGAGTCAAGACAGATCGTAAGTAATACTTCCAATTGTTATGTTATAATACACAAAGTACACATTGCCTCCGAATATTATGGGCAAAAGTTGGGGATTAACGGGTTCACCATCGCCCCCCTTTAGCTACTGTCCGAACTTCTATTTTGGTCAATTCATCATCTGTGTATTACGGTTAGAACAAGTAAGGCTCTATCCCCCCAAAAAAGTGTTCTTCTGGTCATATTCAATCAGACATACCGTGGATATAAAAAGTCTACACGCCCCTGTTAAAATTCCAGGTTTTTCTGATGTAAAAGAATGAGACAAACATAAATCATGTCTGAACTTTTCATGTGACCTATAATGTGAACAATTCAATTGACAAACGGAAATCTTTGAGGGGGAAAAATGAAAACTTTACCTGAGCAGGGATGTGTAGATTTTATATCCACTGTATGTACTCTCCTTTCTCAAGCAAATCAAGTTTGACCACCAATATTGAAGTTGAATATCAATGACAAAAGGGGTAACTTGCTTTGTAACTAGCGAATAACTTTTGTTTACTGTGATGTATATACACTTACTCATCCCGAAATAACTTGTGGATTGATACAATTGTGAACAAAAGTGACCGGTAAACACAGGAATAGGGGTTTTGCGATATACTGGTATTGATGGTGATATAAAAAAAAAAAAATGCAATATTGATATCATGTAGTGGTTATGGGTGCAGTACCCACAGTGGCACCAAAATGTATTTAGAAAAAAAATTAAAAAACATTAATATCATTGTATTCGCCGATTGCCATTTTGATGGGGACGCAGTATCTATATTGGCTATGAATTCTGGAAGTTGTATATTTTTAATGAATAGTCCAATACAGATGAAGTAGATTATACCACGAAATTCAAATTCGCTCACTCAAGATTGTGTTGAGATCTTGTGTTCTGATGACAGAGATGGATCATTGATAACATTAGAACATTAACTAGTTGTGCTATGGAGAAATGCCTCTTTAACCCAGCTTAGGGCAACAGACAATTCATGTTTGGGGCAATCTAGTTAAATACATTTGAGAACAACGCAGGCTGTTCAACAACAAGTAGAAGTACACAGCAGGGTCTGGGCCCTGTAGCAGTGTATAATCAATGAGGAGATGAGGGGAGAACAGTGTGGGTGGAAAGCAGCTCCAACATCAGAATAAAAAAGATGTCAAAAACAACTGATTTCGGCACTCAAAGAACAGCCCACAATGCAGGTGCTAAGTCTGTGTGCTGAAATTAAAAAACATTTTGTGATATCTGTGGCAGTTTTCGATCCAACCTCATTGCCTCCTGCAGGGTAGTTGAGTATACTCTCCAATGCTCTTGTCTGATGGAAACAAATGATTTCATTGTTATTTAGACCCTGTATATCTTTAATTGCACTTATATAAAATGAAAATTATCAATGGGCTAGTCCCAGACCACACACAAAATGTGCCTTTTTACTTAGAGTTAAACTACTAAAGAAAGCCACTTGGTCATCAAGCTGTACAAAAATATATGGTGGTGTTTAATCCACACTTCGATGTAAAACGTAGTGTCGTCTTTTATGTCCAGGATTACCAGTGGACAGTGCAGAGATTCCCATCTAGTGGATAGTGGAAACACTTGCACGCCCACAATCCTCAGCAAGTAGGCTACACTAATGCATTGCTTCACATGCACTTCGCTATCTAAATAGGGACATCAAAGTCAATTGCCCTTAAAAAAATTAAATAATTTACTAAACCTAATTCCAACCCCAATAGTTACTTTTGACCTAAACCTAAGTTAAAAAAACCTAAGACAAACACACACACACAGTGTATTAGAGACTGTAGGAACATAAATGAGACAGAATCCAAAGGCAGTTTACTTTGTCAACACTTAAAATTAAATGTTTTTTTTTTAAACAGAAAAGAACCCAACATTTCTTACCGAAGAGCTGCTTTTGTCATTTGCAGAGGGAATTGTACACAGGACTTTAAATGGTAACCCTTTACTTGAAGCAGAGAAACATAACAGTTCAAGACTACAGTTCAAGACAAGCACTATGCCCTGCTTAATATAGTGTTCATAAAGGTGCTATGTCATGTCACCTCAAGTAAAGCGTTATAACTAGTTTATGTCACATGAGCTCTTTTAGGTTATTATTATTATGCACACACTGGCTCTTGGTATCACTCGTAGGACGTACGCACCATCAAAACATTTACACACAATAAAAATCTGCAGGAATGCATCTCTTTCCATTTAACTTAAAACAGTAATACTCTTAAGACGACATTTCTGAAATGATGGACCTATACGATTGGATGTCCTACTCCATATCTCCTCCCCCTTCCATTCCCACGACAAATCAAACGGAGACAGTTTACAAACGGCTCACTATTAGGTATTTGAGGGAGACGGGTGGGGGGTTTGGGGTCACAAAAAAAAAAAAATCACCCGTTGAGGAAGTTCAATGCCTGCGTAGCGGGGGGTGGGTGGGGTGTGCATAGGTGTTGTAGTCTTCTGCCCCGCCCACCTGCAGGGTTGATCTGAGTTCATTTGTTGTTTTTATTGACCTCCTTTTGTCCATTCACCTGGCTGAAGAGTGGTGGCGTGCGGTGTGGATGCCGGTGATCAGGAGCCAGACGCACACGAGGAAACATCTGAGTAACTCATCTCACTCTGACCAAGGAGAATACAGAGACACGGACACAGACAGACAGCCAGAGCCAAAAGAACAAACAGCACCTGTCCTCTCCGTTGTCTATTGTGCCGACAGAGATGTCCACCAGCAGGCCGTGAAGGAGGAGTCCAATCGAACACTGGGGGGGGGGGGGCGTCGGGAGATGTGCTCTTTCGGCGATTTGATTGACAGATACAGTGGGCGGTAAAATAAGAGGGTGTGGATGGGGGCGGGGTGGTCGCTGCCGAGTTTCCTGTGCTTTTCTATGCGCCCGGTAGGACGTGGTGCCACTGCGACAGCGGCCACTGTGCTGGGGGGTACGACGCGACCCAAAGGACTAAGGGGTCGGGGGGCACGCAGCTCGCTTCCAAGTGACAGTCATGGGACATCCGTTATACCAGGTAGACAATGGCAGCAGACACCTGTTAAAGTGTCACGTCTTCCCAAACTCATCAGCATTTCCACTCAGACAGGCATGCCGTCTCTGCGACCATACAAAAACCAAGTACAAAATGTCTACAATGTCTCCTTTCATTCATTCAACTCTAAGAACAGGACCATATTCATTATTTTTCTATTATATATATATATATATATATATATATATATGTATATATATACACACACACACACAATGATGTGCCATTGAGGCCGACAGAAAGGGGCGGGGTAGGGGTTAGAAGTCACTGCTTTTCTTCAGGGGGACTGATGAGGTTCCAGAGGTGATTTCAGTACTTTTTTTCTTTATTATTCTTCATCCCCACAGGTTTCCAAAGAGACGTTCCACACAGACGCATTGTAAAAGAAAAGAAACGAGGCTTGTCGAGGTTCGGGGATGAGGGACGACAGTCGGAGTTTGACGTCGGTCGACAGCTGGTCCGGGGATTGTTTTGGGGGTGGAGTCGTGGTCGTGGGTTAGTAAACCCAGGAAACGGGGACCCATTGGGCGGTGGTACACACTAGGTCCACGGCCTCCTCCAGTAGGCGGATGGTGTCGTCAATCTCGTTATTGATGATGGTCTGGTCAAAGTAGTGGGCGTAGGTCTTCTGGAGTCCCTCGGACTCCTTCTGCAGCCGTTGAAGGGAGTCGTCCTGGGGGTGGGGGGTGGGGGGGTGGTTAGGAAGACAGAGTGGGTGAGCAGGATAGGGGGAGCAAAGAATCCCAAGCCAAAACAGATAGGAACAAAAGTGTATTCATTTGAATCACTTAAGTTGTAGTAAAAAGTATTTTAGTACTATCTAAATATAATTAGTATATTTAAGTGTGTTAAAATGGGACCACTTATTTCACACTTAAGTGTAATTATAGTATATTTGAAAAAAGTTGAAATTTAACTTATATCATTATGATAAATACACAATTATTTAAAGTTCATGAAGTTGATCTTTTCTGTCTCTTCTGTTTCTCTTACTGCACAAGCTTGTTGGCTTGTTGGCTTGTGCAGTAAGAAAGCCTGTGACTGACGTTTATCACAAAAATATATTTGGTATATACCACAGTTGTTTGGAGTTTGGACCAATTGTGTGTTATCTTTGTGAGAGGACATTCGTTTTTCACATAGATAATCATTATTTCACAAAGCTCTGTCATATGGCTACACAACTCAATGGCACTACGTTGGCCCTAGGTCCACCCCAGCCACCCGGAGTGAGACAGTTACAAGCATAGAGACACGATCCAGCAAATGCGATTTAAGGACTTACACAAATATTAGGTATCTGTCGCTATTCCTCTTTAAGCGGTTCCAAAATAATACACTTTAACTATACTGCTTTTTTGGCTTGAGACTGGAAAACTGGATTGGGAGGCACAATTAATTGGCTATTGCTATACTCAAGAAACAACACTGACACACAAATATGTAACACATGCGTGCACAAACACACAGGAGCTAAACTACATGGACATATCCAATACTTACAGGCAGTTTCCTGCACCACTTGGGAAGCTTGGGTGCAATGAAAAAAGGCATGCCATAGAAAATCAACAGGCAAGTGCAGACAGAGGGCGTGCAATAAGATGGAAGGTCACCACAGCAACATGGTAGCCACAACTAAAAAGAAGACGCATGCGTGTCTGTCGACTCTCACCTCGTTCATTCCAGGGGTGATGGTCGGAGCTGCGATGAAGACTACATAGGGAGCGAACTCAGCCGTCCTCAACACTTTGAGTGCCTGAAGAGAAACAGGAGATGACTGACAGAAAACTGACTAGTAAGCTACACTTAATGAAACTCTACACAGCATCAGTAAAGGGGGAGTGCATACATTCGACCGGAAGAACAAACGTAGCAAACAAAAGGATTAGGGGGAGGTTTGGTTAATGTTTTATAGAGGTTAAGGAAAAGATTAGGCATAACGGGTAGTGTTAGAGAAGCGTTCCGGCGCTTGGCGCCATTTTCTGCCGGTTGAATATATACTGCTTTACATACAGATTGTTTCTCATCCTGAAAGTGTATGGGCAAAAATAAACTGTAATCCACGATTATTTATACAGCCATTATAAACTTTAGCTAACTTTCTTGGTGTGTACACACAAAAAAAATACAAAATCATTTAACATGCTGGCACACAAATTTCTCACATAGATTTGTAGCTAGATGTGGGTAGTGTGGATATATTGATTGAATAAGTTGTTAAACTGTTGTGAGCATTCAGGCAACATATTAAATGTCTGAATCATAAGCTGAAACTGCAAGTAGAAAACAGGAAATCTTAGGAGAGCAGACTACAGGAAACAGAGGGGGACAGATTAACAACACACACACAGTCTGGGCAGGGGGAATTAAGAATAGACACAAGACAGAAACCACAAAGGGCAAGGTGACGCTTGTGCTGCATTTACACATATAAGGTATAGAACATAAATAATGCTGATGTGACTGTTCATTTTCAGACATTGTGGGGCGACACTCTGTCTCCAGAAGCTTCTGTAATAAACGGATGATACGGAATTGGTATTGACCTGACTCCTGGTGTGTTATTCTCCTTTCCATCAAACCAACTCGGGGAAGTGTTAGACTTCAACACTAGTTAGCTCATATGTAATGCCAGTTCATAGAATGGATTAGACTTCTGGCCGGAGGACTATATATTTAGGGTTAGGAACTATCAAACATAAAAAATAAAATAAAAAAAAGTGAAATACCCCTTCAGTGTACACAAACAAAAACGATGCCACACACACACACACACTCTTCCCCACCCTACAAACACACCTGTGGCTCCACGTCCAGTATGGAGATCATGCCCTGTTCGTGGATTTGCCGAATGGTCTCTAGCCGCGTGCCGTACATGGCGTCCTCGTGACTACCGTACTCCAGGTAGTCGTTGTTGCTGATGTCCTGCATCATCTGGTCATGTGACACAAAGTAGTAGTTCTTCCCGTTCTCCTCGTCCTTCTTCGGAGGCCTGGTTGTGTCTGCAGGCGGAGTGAGGAAGAGGAGGGGTAAGTGTGATAGAACAGACGAGTGAGAGTCTAATGAGAGTCAGGCGACGATACTGTTATGTTGGTTCTTACGAGGAATGGGGTAGGCAAATCGGTCTGGGTGTTTTGTGATAAGTGTGTTTTTGATGTGCCTCCGACCAACTCCATGGGCACCTGGGGAAGAGACATAAAATACACAACAGTGTAAACATGGAAGACCAGAGATAAACATCATGGTGCCAATTGTTGTATGTTACAGTTCCTAAGAACCAGGAGTCCATCACGTACCCAACAACACAAGTGTTTTCCTCTTGAACGCAGGCAGTTTGACCACTTCCTCATATGAGACCAGGTCTAATTGGTCAAACACTGAAACAACAGTGGTGCAGGGTATTAGAGAGGACCGTTCTGACACCCGCAGATAGAATGTAACAGAGAGGGGTCTGATCTGGAAGTGCTGCTCAGGGAGGTGAATCAAATGAATGGCTTAAATAAACAGTCATTCAAAAATGTATTAAAAAACAATCACTCAAATAACTGAAAAGGGCTGTGGTTTATTCTGACCCTCCAAAGGGCTACAGCAACAAATTCATGATTAGAATTATTTAAATCATACATTTAAAACTTCAGGTCTGTCACAGACTTGAACAAAGATACATAACAAAAAAATCAAGAACACCAAACAGGAAGTTTAACAACCACGAGATCAAAAGACAAACTGGTTGAACAAGGAAGAGAGAAACAGAACAAAAGAGGATGAATGGATAGAAACGCAGGAGGGCGCGGTTGGCCATCATTCAGAGTTACTTACATGCAGCCAAACCATTGGGTAAGAGACGCATGAAAGATTGACAGAACAGAGGGGGGGGGTTAATTCATCTCAACATTACATTACATACAGTAGCTCGCACTCCGAGGCCAGGTGGTTAATTGCAGGAGCGTTAGACATGAAACATTCAGTCAACATTGAGACAATGGAGCTCTTCGAGAGAGGAAAGGGGGCTGTTCTAGGCACCAACATGCAGCATTACAGGACATCCAAACCAAGGAACAGCACAATAAAGTACACAACTCTAAAACGTTAGCGATCATCCAAACTTGACTAAAGTTTATTGTTCTGTAGATTTCAGTAGTAGAACCACTGTCCCATTTCTCCCATCAGAAAACTATACATTGGCTTTGGAAAGTATTCATAACCCTTCATTTTCTCCAATTGGTTGTGTTATAAACTGAATTTATAATCAGATAAATGCATTTTATTTGCCATCGATCTACACAAAATACTCTAACAACAAATGGAAAACCAGTGTGTCAATTAATTGCAAATAAAAACCAGGGATTTCTCCGGTACATAATTATTCAGACCCCTTTATTCAGTACTTTGTAGAACTTCCACACACTCAGACCTTACCTGCATTGTGTTTGGCCAGGTACTTGTCTTTGTACTGCTTCTTCTTTTTGCCGAACCAGGTACAGCTGGCCTGCTGCTCCTGCTTTGTCTTCTCCATGGCGATACACGCCACACGCCTGGGGGACGGTGCAAAGCCAAACAATTGTGGAGATTTCGCATAAACAATTGGGAAAGGTGATTTATGTTCCTCGAGAACACACGTTTGCGGAATTCTAATCCGCCTTCTACACTGGAAAAGGGAATTGGAGTGGAACCACCGGGTCCTGAAGGGTTCTGTACTCACCACTCCTGTAGTTCAGGGGAAGGGATGAGACCTGCGGTTCCATTCTTGGTGTTCTCCAGCTTGCCCTGCCACCAGTTATGGTCATCCTTACTGATGATCTGGATGATGTCCCCCACCCGGAAGCGGATTCCAGCCTCCTTACAGGGGATGAGGTCGTCCTTGGCGGGGTCGTACTCGAATTGAGCACGCACATATATCTGAAATGTGGGGGCATGAATTGGTCAAAGCTGAAGACCTGGGAGGGAGTAGAGGGACTGGCATTGGACGTGGTGTCTTTATGGGAAAAAATAAATGATTTTGATTGGCTGCGCTGCTGAAAGGCCAGTACGGGATGCTCTGATTAGGCAAAATTGTCGTGGTTGACACGAAAAGCCAAGCAGAGGAGAAAAGAACAGAAGATAAGCGCGAAAGGGAGAGCAAATAAGGAAAACATCTAGAATGAACCGATATATCGGACAGCAATTGGTATTGGCTTTAATTGCTTACATTTGCCAGATTTAAGACTGATAGTGCTTTCGTCTGAACAGGTGTCCAATAAGATCCAATCATATTTATTTATATATCACTGCTCATGTCATTATCATTATTCTTTTCTCTGTTGCAGTATAGTTGAAGTCAAATACCTCTTACTAGATTTATATCCTGGCACTGTCTAATGTCCAATTACAGAAAGAGAATGTGCATTATCATATTTAGATTTTCAGCCAGGGTACGCAAGTACAGAAACAACAAATCAGTATTATCATTGACAGATTTGTCATAATTGTGTTATATGAATATCAGCCAATAATCTTTTTATCGGTGCATCCCTTAAAAAAAAGGCTAAGAAAGCTGAACCATTTAAAATCGTTCTGGTTGCCTCAGATTGGCTTAATGCAATGTGGTGAGGGGGATGGGGTTATGAAGCTGGCTACTGTTGGATCTACACAAGCTACAATGATCTACCTCATGGGATCTACAGCTACTCTGATCCACTTAGAGATCTTACCTTTATGGACATTTTGTCCTTGACGACGGGTCTGGAGATCTATGGAGTCGAGAGCATCACACGCACGCATCATGCAGTAGAAAACGTACAGGACATCGACAAAGGGGAGAAAGAGAGTGACGAGGAAACGTTATGACAGAGGGACCGGACAGAGGTGAGAGAGGAAGACAGGTTTTGACAGAGGGACAGGGCCGAGGTGAGAGAGGAAGACAGGTTTTGACAGAGGGACAGGGCCGAGGTGAGAGAGGAAGACAGGTTTTGACAGAGGGACAGGGCCGAGGTGAGAGAGGAAGACAGGTTTTGACAGAGGGACAGGGCCGAGGTGAGAGAGGAAGACAGGTTTTGACAGAGGGACAGGGCCGAGGTGAGAGAGGAAGACAGGTTTTGACAGAGGGACAGGGCCGAGGTGAGAGAGGAAGACAGGTTTTGACAGAGGGACAGGGTGGGCAAAAGCTAACAGAAAAAATAAAGTAGTCGAGACATGGACAGGATATTGAGGATGCAATTAAGTTTGAAACAAACACACAGGTCAACACACAGACATATGGACACATACAGACACCCCTAAGATAGCCACGGCCATGAGCGAAGAGTGAGACAGTGGAGGACAGACTGGAGGAGGGTGGGCGGAGGCGTTCGGGGAAGAGGTGAGTCTCACCTGTCGTCCTTTAGGCTGGATGGTGGAGGGGAGATCCTACAGGGAAACCCAGAGTTAACACGCGCTTGATACCGCACAAGAGATTGGCCATACGGAATATATATGAAGGCCCATGTCCTTACCAGGATGGAGCTGGTCACGCTAGCGTGGCCGTTCGCTGGCGACTGCCTGGATAGGTCAGGGGACTCCTTCTGCGAACACACGCGACCAAACAAACCCGAATAAATGTGAAAACCATTTCAAAAGAACATGGCTTATAAGTGAAGAATAGAAAGCTCCTTTACCTCATTTACCTGATTTTCTAGAGACACAAGAGAATCGGTCCATACCTCGCAAGACATGGACTGGGCCCGGTAGCTAGGCACGATCTTAAAGGTAATGCTCCCTCGCATCTCCCTCTGCGGGGACACAAAGCAGTCACGTGTCTTACAGCGACGCCCGTCTACACAGGCAGCCCAATTCCCCACGCCTTTTCTGGCCGCGGAAAATAGCAGAATTGGGCTCCCTGTGTAGACGCAGCCTAAGGAAACGGAGGTGTTCCGCTGACAGGAACGCACAAGACTTTGGTTGGTATCAACAAAACAAGCCCATGGGACTACGGCGAGAATCCGTCTGGACTACACACCAGCATTTTCTGGAGCTGTTCTACCGTCTGATTGGCCACGCTGATACCGTTGATCTCTCGGATCTCGTCCCCGACGTGCAGCGTACCTGAAACAGAGTTGAGGGGGTGACTGCGGGGTTCGGGTTCATTCCCGTGGCGTGTACAGACGCCCGGAGCGTACGGTACCTTGTCTGTGGATCATTCCTCCGTGCATGATACGAGCTACGATGCAGTGGTTGAGATCGTTCATCTTCAGAGTGATTCCCTGTGGAGGTTGAGGGTGGAAGGGTCAAGTCGGCAGCAGAGTGTGTGTGTGTGTGTGTGTGTGTGGGGGGGGGGGGGGGTTCTCTGTGTGAGTACCATAGGTTCATCAGTGTTCTTCTGGAACTGCACCAGGCGAACTCGGGTCACATTCTCCAGGTCCATGTCTCCATTGGTGCTCTCGGGTGAGTCTCCGTTCAGGTAGGGTGAGGTGGGGGGCGGAGTCACCCTCAGGGCCTCATCACTGTAAACCTCGTGAGCCACCACATCATGTGTCTGGAGCAAGGCCTACACACACACACACACACACACACACACACACAAGTCATTAAACATTGGCCATACAAAGGTTTGTAGGTCTACTGCAGAAATCACATGGTTGTCTAAGCGGTTTTAGGCCCCGTTTGGCATTTGACCCTGGGCTGACATTATATGTGCCGATTCAATGGACTCAGGCGGCTGTGTAGCTTGGTGCAACATGTCTCCCAGAAGGCTTTCATGATCATCTGTTCCACCAAGCTTTTTTAAATGTCAACTCTTACCTAGTACACCAAACCACTTGTGAAATTGTGACTCGAAACGAAACGGATTTCAAAGATTTCAGCTGCAAGCATTAGATGCAAGGTCTTTATCACAAACCACAACATTTATTCACTGGAACTACAAAGTCATAAATGAAAAGCCATTATTACTTACCATTTACTAATGCCTATTTCAGTATACAGGATCTCACAAAACCCCTCACATTTGTTTTCATGAATATAAACTTTTCATGTGACAACACTGAGGAAAAAATACACTTTGCTACAATGTAAAGTAGTGAGAGTACAGCTTGTATAACAGTGTACATTTGCTGCCCCCCCCCCCCCCCCCCCTGTACTAAAAGTTAGTACAGCCCTAAGTGAAAATGTCCAATTTGGGCCCAATTATCAATTTTCCCTCCCCAGTGTCATGTGACTCGTTAGTGTTACAAGGTCTCAGGGGTGAATGGGGAGCAGGTGTGTTAAATGCAGTTTTATTGCTCTCACACTCCCTCATACTGGTCATTGTAGGTTCAACATGGCACCTCATGGCAAATAACTCTCTGAGGATCTGAAAAACCGAATGTTTGCTCTACATGAAGATGGCTTAGGCTATAAGAAGATTGCTAAGACCCTGAAACTGAGCTCCAGCATGGTGGCCAAGACCATACAGCGGTTTAACAGGACAGGTTCCACTCAGAACAGGCTGAGTGCACGTGCTCAGTGTCATATCCAGAGGTTGTCTTTGGGAAATAGATGTATGAATGCTGCCAGCATTGCTGCAGTGGAGGAGCACAAGGTCTCTAACATCCACCAGCTCTGTGATGTCATCATGGAGGAGTGGAAGAGGACTCCAGTGGCAACCTGTGAAGCTCTGGTGAACTCCATGCCCACTTAAGGCAGTGCTGGAAAATAATGGTGGCCACACAAAATAGACACTTTGCGCCCAATGTGGACATTTTCACTTAGGGGTGTACTCCCTTATGTTGCCAGCGTGTTTAAACATTAATGGTTGTGTGTTGTTATTTTGAGGGGACAGCAAATTTACACTGTTATACAAGCTGTACACTCACGACTTTACATATTAGCAAAGTGTCATTTCTTCAGTGTTGTCCCATGAAAAGATGTAATCAAATATGTACAAAAATGTGAGGGGTTTACTCACTTTTGTGAGATACTGTATGTATGTAGTAACTATTTCAGTTTTACTTCTATAAACTAGTATAAAAATAGTTTACTGTTATAAGTAATTACTAGGTGTTACTGGTCAGTTTCTAACAATTAGATAATTAATAAATAACCAATATATGTTGTGTGTTTCTATTTAAGACTTCACTTAATTTGTTTACCAATGTTACTAATCACCATTTTAAAAATAAGTGTTCTTTCAACTTCAGCTAGTTCTGAATATTACTAGTCAAAGTACATAATTTCACTCATGACTTGTTGATTATAGTGAGTCAAACAATAATTTGATCCCCTGCTGATTTTTTATGTTTGCCCACTGACAAACAAATGATCAGTATATCATTTTAATGGTAGGTTTATTTTAACAGTGAGAGACAGTATAACAACAAAGAAGTCCAGAAGTACATGTCAGAAAAGTTATAAATTGATTTGCATTTTAATGAGTTAAATAAGTATTTCATCCTCTCTCAATCAGAAAGATTTATGGCTCCCAGGTGTCTTTTATACAGGTAACGAGCTGAGATTAGGAGCACACTCTTAAAGGGAGTGCTCCTAATCTCGGCTTGTTACCTGTATAAAAGACACCTGTCCACAGAAGCAATCAATCAGATTCCAAACTCTCCACCATGGCCAAGACCAAAGAGCTGTCCAAGGATGTCAGGGACAAGATTGTAGACCTACACATGGCTGGAATGGGCTACAAGACCATTGCCAAGCAGCTTGGTGAGAAGGTGACAACAGTTGGTGCAATTATTAGCAAATGGAAGAAACACAAAAGAACTGTCAAACTAACTTGGTCTGGGGCTCCATGCAAGATCTCACCTCGTGGAGTTGCAATGATCATGAGAATGGTGAGGAATCTGCCCAGAACTACACAGGAGGATCTTGTCAATGAACTCAAGACAGCTGGGACCATAGTCACCAAGAAAACAATTGGTAACACACTACGCAGTGAAATACTGAAATCCTGCAGCGCCTGCAAGGTCCCCCTGCTCAAGAAAGCACATGTAAAGGCCCATTTTAAGTTTGCCAGTGAACATCTGAATGATTCAGAGGAGAACTGGGTGAAAGTGTTATGGTCAGATGAGACCAAAATCGAGCTCTTTAGCATCAACACAACTACTTTTTGGAAGAGGAATGCTGCCTATGACCCCAAGAACACCATCCCCACCATCAAACATGGAGGTGGAAACATCATGCTTTGGGGGTTTTTTTCTGCTAAGGGGACAGGACAACGTCACCGCATCAAAGGGACGATGGACGGGGCCATGTACCGTCAAATCTATGGTGAGAACCTCCTTCCCTCAGCCAGGGCATTGAAAATGGGTCGTGGATGGGTATTCCAGCATAACAATGACCAAAACACATGGCCAAGACAACAAAGGAGTGGCTCAAGAAGAAGCACATTAAGGCCCTGGAGTGGCCTAGCCAGTCTCCAGACCTTAATCCCATAGAAAATCTGTGGAGGGAGCTGAAGGTTCGAATTGCCAAATGTCAGCCTCGAAACCTTAATGACTTGGAGAAGATCTGCAAAGAGGAGTAGGACAAAATCCCTCCTGAGATGTGTGCATACCTGGTGGCCAACTACAAGAAACGTCTGACCTGTGATTGCCAGTACTAAGTCATGTTTTACAGAGGGGTCGAATACTTATTTCACTCATACTTATTTCACAAAATGCAATCAATTTATAATATTTTTGACTTGCGTTTTTCTGGATTTTTTTGTTGTTATTCTGTCTCTCACTGTTCAAATAAACCAACCATTAAAATTATAGACCGATCATTTGTTTGTCAGTGGGCAAACGTAAAAAATCAGCAGGGGATAAAAAAAATAAAAATCCCTCCCACTGTACATTTTTGTTACATTTCAACTGTTACTTGGTAGAATCCAAATTGTACCTTTAAGTAAAACTGAAAACTAAAACTGAAACTGGGAATTCTTGAAATGCTCATATTTTCAATCAAATCATGAGAATAGCAAGCTAGTGGTGTTTAAAATGTAACTAGCCACTCTGTTGTAGACATCCTATATGACAGCCAGGGCGGGGTAGTCAGACTCACTAACCCCACCTTGTTCACAGACACACGCAGACAGAGCGCCTACCATGAAGTGTGGCTGTGTGAGGATCCTCCGGAGTTCCTTGGCCTCCATGTTTTCAGGGTAACATGAGATAGTCTCCAGAACCTGGAGGAGAACCAGGAAATGGACAGTCACCAGTGCGACAAATATGACCATAAAGGAGTATTTGACAAGCGTAAGGCAGGACTAAGGCCTGGGCCTCTCACCTCTTTGGCTCTCTGTACTCCGTCACTGGGGGGGTTTCTGATCTGAGGGGACGACCTGGTGTTGATCTTATCATAGAGCTGAAACACAAGACGCCGCCGATCCATGCTCTCGTTATTACTCCATCATACCACTGACGCGTCCCTGCCCGCCCACATATCATATATTAATGGTGCCATAAAAATGGTGCTTGCGTTCCCAATGAATAACGACAAGATGTGGTCTCATCGGTCTGCGTCACATTTGTGTCAAAGCACTGCCTACAGGATTTCGGATTAAACTGCAACCGACACGGCCCCGTGTGTACGGGTGCCTAGCCCACTCACATCCAGAAGTGTGTGTAAGTGCTGGTCCTGGAAGACGCTGTGTAAGAAATCCAGATCTTTCTCGCTGCAGTCCGTCAACGCGTGGATCTCCTCCAGGCTGTCTAGCACCTGAGACACTGCCCCTACACACACACACACACACACACACACACACATACATACGTTAAGCACACGCGACATACCACATACACACACGAAACACCACATACACACGCGAAACAAACACAATGACACGTTCAATAGTCATTCAGCAGAGGCATTAAAATGTACAGACCCATAACAACGATGACAAACACACACACACAAACACACACAAACAAAAACCAAGACACACGAGTTCACACGCATGGAAAGAGCCTGTGACGGGCCGGAGTACCTGCTGCAACAGCCAGACATGCAGCCAAAACAACGGAGACAGAACAGAACAGCGGTCCAATCCATCAATACCACACATTAAACACCGGCAGGGAGTAATAAAGCATATTAACAAGGCGTGGAGGCAAAGTCACATAGAAGTGTTAGTTGAGGATGGGTCTAGATGGTATGGAGTAAAGGACGTTAGTAGAGTCACTGGGCTGTGTTTCGCAACACTCACACACACAAGTTTGAATGGCTATCCAAAATAGAAATTGCAAGCCCTAAACCTAACCCTTACCCTAAACCTAACCCCTAAACCTAACCCTTACCCTAAACCTAACCCTTACCCTAAACCTAACCTAACCTAACCCTTGCCCTAAACTTAACCTCAATAAAGTAACATTTATGCCTAAACTTTACCTAGATGTAATGCCTAACCTTAACCCTAAACTTAACCAACAACACCTGGACCTTAAAGAAACCACAATTCTAACTCTAAAATGAATTGTAAGTTTGACTCTAAGCCTAAACCCTGAGCCGGAAAGTGACTTTTGCCTCATGGGGACTGGCAAAGGTCTTCTGGTTTTACTATACTCATTGGCGCACACACACACAGCGAATGGAAAACGAAGTTCCGGCACGATCACTGCGTCCACCGAGGCCCGCGACCGGCCCGGAACACACCAGCTTTGTTTGGGAACAGATTGTACCCGGCGCGGGCGCGCGGCCATCACACTGGCTGTCGGCGGCGGGTGACACGCACGCGGTGCCTACGTCCCAAATCTCCTGAGTCTTCCTCCCCGGCGCACCACAGAGGTCAATTCACCCCATCCACTGACAGAGTCGGATGGCGTTCCATCCCCCAAACAGCCACGGTTTGGAAACCTCCGGAGGTCTGGGACGCCGGGCTTTGTGGGTGTTATGAGCGCGGGGAGGGTGAGGGAAGGGTGCGGTTACGGCGATTCATAGTGATGTCATGATGATGTCACGTCAGAAGGCTACGTGAGGATACCTACTTTCAGCAGCTAGCAGTCCTACAGAGAGCAGCATTCGAACAAAATCACAGAGAGGATTTAGACGGGGAATATTCCAAGAAAACAGGCAAACTCAGATTGGAGAGAAAGGAGGGCAGGAAGTAAGATGAGAGGGGAGAAAGATTAAGAGCATTGAGTGCAGCGTTAGACAAAGAGCAGGCAGAGAGAAAATAGATGAAAAGCAAAAAGCAGCCACCTGTACAGAACAGAGCTGGGTTCATTTTCGAAGTGTTTAATGCAGAATGAGCATCTGGCTGAAGTATAACCACCCCCCCCACACACACACACACACACCGGAAAGTATCTAAACGTCTTTTTTTAAACTTCCTTTTTTAACATCAGGGAAGACTGAATGAGTTGAAACGGTCCTAAAACCAACAATGTGAAGCAACACTGCTGTCTAGACACCAGCAAGATCGGGCACACCGCCACCAATCCCGATGAGTGGGCAAGATGACAACTAAATAAAATATATATTTATTCTGAAAAGATGAGCTGCGTTTTATTGTAGCATTTAAAAAAATATGGTTCATCCCTGCTCTTCAACAAATGCAATGCCAGAGGTCTGAAGACAACTGATAAAGCTGTTGTTTCATCTGACTGACTGTGTTCCAGCGATACTGTCTGCAGGAAGCGAAAGCAACAAGGAGAGGGAAGTAAAGGTTTTGGGCAACACTTGCTGGAGAACGCCTGTGTCCACCAATCATGGAGATCAATATAACGACTGAAAGTAGCAAAGACTAGATAAGGGCCTTAGTGTTCCGGCACAGTTTTGACATAGAAATTGTGGCAGTGTGGTTATATCTAACCAGTAATCATCTGATTAACAGCTAGTGTTGACACTGGCTCTGGGTTGAGGCTCTTTCATCAGTGACAGAAATATAAACCAGAAAATAAACCAGGCAAGCCTATTTCAGCTGGCCCGCAATTAAAATTAAATACTGTTGCCCTCAACGGATTCAAACCTGGGACTCCCGCTTGAAAGGTACTGCCTTTAACCACTACGCCACGGCACTACATGCTTGCCCTGTAGTTAGAAACCATTAAGCGTTGTGATAACGGACTGACGTTTCTTATTAAGTTCACCGCAATCAAAAAATAACATCTATGAACTGTATGGCTTTTGCCACTGGCTGTTTTAACAGCTTATTAGCCAGTTATAGGCTTACTAGTATCTACTAACTTCCTAGGAATAAACATAAGAGTTGCGCAATTACTAGCGAGACTGAAGATGAATTTTCCATGCCAGAAACAGTGACAATATAACCGTATACAATTTTATTTCAGGCTTACTATAATGTAGATACTAAGGGTTATAGCCAGCAAAGTTCTCGTCTATACGAAATAATTCATAATGCATTCGTTATTTTGACTGTGAGGGGATACGAACGCGGGACCTATAGTTCACATGTCTGCAACCACTACCCTATTTAACAAAGGTCAGTCAGTCACTCACTCATTCATTAAGAGACACTTGCTCTGCTTGGCCGGCTCCTCTTATGCGGTCCGGTAAAAAAGTTTATGCTCTCATTTTTAACTATTTTCAAAAATTCAGTCCCCGCTATTTTGGCTATGAAAGTTGAAAAATACAGTGCTGAGAACTTCTTTTTTTGTGACAATAGTGTGCTTGAGGAGTGGACTATGCCTTTTTTTGACAGGAGTGTGCTTGCGGAGTGAACTATGCTTTTTTTTGACAGGAGTGTGCTTGCGGAGTGAACTATGCCTTTTTTTGACAGGAGTGTGCTTGCGGAGTGAACTATGCTTTTTTTTGACAGGAGTGTGCTTGCGGAGTGAACTATGCTTTTTTTTGGCAGGAGTGTGCTTGAGAAGTGAACTATGCTTTTTTTGGGAGGAGTGTGCTTGAGTGAACTGTGCTTTTTTTTTTACAGGAGTGTGCTTGAGGAGCAATAGTTGCAAGGTCATCGGCTGCCCTGACACAGCTGGGCCTGGGTGTTTCCGGAGGTTTGAGGCCCGGGTCGTACCTGAAGACGTGGGGTCTTCAGAGAAGTCCGGCATCTCCTCGGGTGGATCTCCGTAGAAGGAGTTAAACTTGTGGCTGGAAACGGCTGCCAACACTGCCCCCTAGGACAAGACGCAAAAAATAATTGAGTAGTTCATCGATTGACTGATGAACATCAGTGGGTGTGTGTGTGAGACTGTACCTTGAGCTTCCTCCTGGCGTTGAACTTCCTCAATTGTTCCACTGTCTCAGGCAGATGGATCTTGTAGGCATACCTGTCCCTCTCCTGCGCGCATGCACACACACACACACACACACACACACACACACACACACACACACACACACACACACACACACACACACACACACACACACACACACACACACACACACACACACACACACACACACACACACACACACACACACACACACACACACACACACACACACACACACACACACACACACACAGCAAAGAACACTGGTTTGTATCAGTTGTGAAGGTTGTGAAAGTTGATGATACAGGAGTCCATCTTGTCAGAGGAGGAAGTGGTATTGTCAGGAAACAGCAGATCTAACAAAGTCAGTGTCAGATGTTTAACACATGATAGAACACTAGTGTGTGTGTGCGTGTGTGTTCAAGCTGCGGTTAAACACATTCTTTCTGCACATCTCGCATCGTTAAGACAGCCTGCAAGACTGCGTGTGCGTGCGTGTGCGTGTGTGCGCGTGTGTGTGCGTGTGTGGGCGTGTGTGGGCGTGTGTGGGCGCGTGTGGGCGTGTGTGGGCGCGTTTCCACCTTCAGCCAGGGATGGTTGAGGGCTTCGTAGACGGTGATCCTCTCTGCCGGGTCCAACATGAGCATGCGACGCACCAGGTCCTTGGCACTCTCCGAGATGTGGCTCCACTGGCGGGGGTTCATCTGGGTGGGGGGGTCAGAAACACACATTCACACGCTCTCAGATGGATGTACGCCTTCTTCCGGAGCTACGCCCACCCACCGTATCGCCCCAGGTCTAGTGAACCGCTACGTTGGCTGCAGATGGTCCCATGCAGGATTTGCTGTGTCCCATGTGTCAGTTTTAACCAAATGCTGCAACTAGTAGTAACAGGGTTCCCCCAAAGCCCTGCCTTGACATTATAAAGGTGGTATATTGACAGGACACCCTGTTCCGTGTTGGCCACATTAAAAGGTATTTTTACGCAAGACAGATTAATGAAAAGACAAATACAGTATCTCACAAAAATGTCGATGTTCTGCACAGAAACTTAAACATAACACTTAAAGTAATTACTGAATTCATCTTCGTGTACAACTGAACTAATTGTCCAAATGATTTCTCTTTGTTGATGTTAAAGAGTCGTGATCGTTTCGGGCGCGGGGCCTAACCGAACCGTGCATCCAGTGGAAAATGTCAGAGCTCTGGCGCGTTTTAGAGGGGGCAGTTTTGGAAAATCAACTACTACCTTATATTTCCCCTTAATGATGGCCTCGAACAGGCGCTCCTTGGTGCCGTAGAAGGGCAAGCAGCCAGACAGCAGGATGAAGAGGATGACCCCGCAGCCCCACACGTCCACTGGCTTCCCATACGGCTCCCTCTTCACCACCTCCGGGGCCATGAAGTGGGGCGTGCCAACGCGACCTGGGGACACAAGCGTGGCCATGAGCGTGCGCTGGACTTTCTAACCTTGGGAGGGGCTGATGCATTTCTGGGTTGTACTATCTTTGTGGGGACTTCACGGCCGCGTGACTAAGACATACGTGGATCGGCGCACACAAGCACGCGCACACGCACGCACACACGCATGCACGCACGTACGCACACACACACACACACACGCACGCGCACGCAAACGTTACCTCCAGCCACTAGTCCGGACTCGCCCAGCTGTATGGCGACTCCAAACCCCCCCAGTTTGACCGGAGCAGAGTTCTCCTTAGACGCCAGCAGGACGCAGTGGGGCTAGGAGAAAGAAGCAAAGTGAGAAAGAGAGACAAACCAACACTCTTGTTCGCTTGATAGCATTTGGCTCAAGCACCCAATGCAAACATTGTCTGAATCAAAGCCGCTGCAATTTCTGCATAAACCGTCACCACACATTTCCCGCCGACTAACCAATACAGGCGTGGAAACGTAATCGAAATACAAAAGGAAACAAGCTGCACAGTGGTGTAATATGGCAGCACCAGACCACAGCTGGTTAGCTGAAACTCCTAGCCAGGATTAAACAGACAGCCGGCAGACAGTCAAAGGGTCGTGCTGGACCGGGCCAACTTGTCTCCTAATCGGACTGTTACGTGCAGACAGGGGGTGAAAGTGGGCCCATTGCGAGCCAGACACAGATGGAGAGAAGACAGAGAAGAGAGGGAGAAAGCAGATGCTTGTGGCGTGCTGGGAACGGGGCTGTGTGACGTGCCCCCCCAGCATTCGTTTCCTCTAGCAAGCCGGCGCTTCCTTTGCACAGGGGGAAGGGTCTGTGGTCAGACATTTGATCGCAGATAACAGCTGAGAAACGGGCAGAAGGGAGGAGTGGTGAACATCTCACAGAGAGACAGACCAGAGTGAGTGAGCGAGAGAGAGAGAGAGAAAAGTGACAGTGAGAAACAAGCTCAGACAATACAGACATCTGGACCAGAGGGGGGAAGAGAGACAAGATAGCCGGGAGAAGCCAACACAGTGACAGACACATCAGAGCAGAAAAGAGGGAGAAAGAACTAGATGGTGGAATTGAGAAGGAAAGAGAGCAGGACCAGACACACACACACGGCCTGGACAAGGAAACACTAGAAGAAGTCTAACTGGAGCGTGGAGGACATGCAGGGTATCCAGACGGCAAGCGTGATCCTCTCCTAACCCAAACAGCAGAGAAAGTGAGTGTGGAGACCGATGGACTGACAACAACGTTGTGTTTCATCTGTTTAGTTTCTCGACTATTTGAGAAATCCACATCTGGTAATAAGTAAAATTAGCATTTAAAGTAGTGTAAATCAGCTGTTGAGAAGTTATAAATTATACAAATTATATCTAAAACCATTGGTCTGGCTTAAAAAAAAAAAAAAAAAATATATATATATATATATATAAATAAAGTTTGCTTCTGCAAACCACCAAGTCATTTCCTGTCATTTTGTCTGTTTTTACAGAACCTCTGAAGCGTTCCTAAAGACACGCCCGGCTTGGACGCCATGGACATGTTTCAGCCCTCCTTCCACGGCCCCTCCCCCGACCCCGCCTCTTTCCCCCACTCCACGTTCTCCACCTCTCCGACGCCCGTTCCCAACGTCACATATCCCTCCTCCACCTCCAGTTCCTTCCTCCTCTCCTCCGCCTCCACCCCCAACCAGACCTGTGACCAATACGAGGACGCCCTGCGCCTCCCCCTGGCCATCATCTACACCCTCTTCTTCCTCCTGGGCCTGGTGGGCAACCTCCTGGCCCTGTGGGTCTTCCTCTTCCTCCACTCCAGGCGCAACTCTGTGCGGGTGTTCCTCATTAATGTGGCTGTGGCCGACCTGGTCCTCCTGGGGTGCCTTCCCTTCCGGGTCCTCTACCACGTCAATGGTAACCGCTGGGTTCTAGGCCGGCTGGCCTGCAAAGTGGTGGGCAACCTCTTCTACATGAACATGTACATCAGCATCACCCTGCTGGGCTTCATTAGCCTGGACCGCTACGTGAAGCTGAGGGCCCGCGGCGGAGCCGAGAGGGGCCTGGCCAAGTGGATGAGGGGCGGCGGGTGGAGCTGGGCCGCGTGCGCCGTGGTCTGGGGCCTGTCCCTGTCGGCGGTCACGCCCATGATCATCATGGCGGAGGGGAACGAGGAAGCCGGGAAGTGTTTCCAGTACAAGCAGCGGACCGGGGCCAAGTGGAAGGCTTATTTCAACATGGGCATGGTGATGCTGTTCTGGGCCGTGTTCTGCTTGCTGGTGGTGAGCTACGGGAAGATAGCCACGCGTCTCCTCAAGGTCTCCAGGGACAAACCGGACCTTCCCAATGCCAGGCGCTACGACCGCACGGCCCAAAAATCCTTCTTTGTCCTCTTCCTGTTCACCATCTGCTTTGGGCCGTACCACGCTTTCCGTCCCGTCTACATCCTCTCCCAGCTCGGCCAGCCGCCGTCCTGCCAGTACCTGCGCCTGGTGGACCAGACCAACGAGGTGATGTTGCTGTTCTCCGCCTTCAACTCCGTCCTAGACCCCGTGATGTACTTCCTGCTGTCCGGTTCGGTCCGCAAGGCCACCTTCAAAGCCCTCGGTCAGACCCTTGCTGTCCGGCTCAACTTGCACAACGACGGGACGTCCAACAGCTCAGTGACGGAGATCAGACAGCCCACTCTGTCTGTCACCAATCCTAAATCCACTTTTAACTCCTCCCACACACCCAGCCTCTCTCTAAGAAATCCCATTCTACACTCTGTCACGCAGCACAGCTAAGGCCCAACTGACTTCATAAATACACATGTATTCAGACATTTTTAGATGGACTTGGGGAGGGGGGGGGTTCACGCATTTTAACATCTCCCATATAACGTCCGCTATTATGTAAATCAACATTATGTCCTGAATCAGCATGAGGAAAGTGTCTGATTTCAGAGACTTTTGTTGCCTAATATTGTTGTGATGAAGTACTGCTACTTGATTTAATGAAGAAAATAAATGTGTGTTCTAAAGCTTGTAATACAAGGCAATGTGTTATTTCATCAAACAAACGCTAGGAACACTTAGTCTGGGTGTGAAACCTGAATGAACATTAATTAGCATGAACAGGGCCCCCTCTACTGGTGGATGTCAGTACTACCACTAGAGTGGTCTGACTACAGCAACACACACACACGTGCACACGCGTCTGTCGATCACACTTCTTAGAACCTAAAACACGGTTCCTTTACACGCACTCACACACTGACTCGCAGTCAAAATCTCTTAGCGCCTCTGGGAATTTCCCAATGTGTGTCCTTCTCCGCGTTCCATCTGGTCTGCCGCTGAGTCCACACTAGTGTATATCAAAGAGCTAATCCTTAAGGGAATCAGTGGGGCTGTGCTGTCTGTCTGTGTTAGGGCTCCCCTTAACCTTTGATTAATCCAGGTCTGGCTTAGCTCACCTCCCAGTTCTAGTGGGCCCACTTACTACTGCAACGGCCCAGCGGGCTCAGCTGGGGTTAGCTGGGGTCAGACCGACACAACGCAACGTGGACTGGATCAGAGGACGCACACATATGTGGTGAGAGTGTTAAGAGAATCGAGGGAAGTCCGACCGGCCCGGGAGCTCACCTTCACGTCGCGGTGAATGACGTTGTTGTCATGGCAATACCGCAGGGCCTCCAGGATCTGCCTCATGTAGTGACTGGAAGGAGAGAGTCGAACAGAAAGGAGGAGAGAGTGAGGGAGGGAATCTCCGGCCGTCCAGCCCCCACACCCCCCGGCCGTCCCGCCCCCACACCCCCCGGCCGTCCCGCCCCCACACCCCCCGGCCGTCCCGCCCCCACACCCCCCGGCCTTCCCAGGCCGACGGTTCCAGAGTGCTCGCTTAAAACGAGGCCGTGGTGGGAACCGGCAGAGGCTCGGGTTTACCTGGCCACGGCTTCGCTGTAGACAAAGCCCACATCGGCCCTCTTCACAATCTCAAAACACAAGTCAGCTCCGTCCATACTGGAGAGGGAGAGAGGAGATAGGGACACGTGAGTGGGTGTTTTACCTGGCCACGGCTTCGCTGTAGACAAAACCAGCATCAGCTCTCTTCACAGTCTCAAAACAGAGGTCTGCTGTATCCATACTGTGTCAGAGAGGCAGAAATCACATGGAGACAACTTTATTGAATTTGGATTAAACCGTCAGCACAGAAAGTCAACAGGGCTCGCCGGGACGGGAACGTTCTGGAATCCCGAGTCCGCTCCCGGACGGGATTTCTAGCACACGCTCAGTTCGGGAGGGGAGGTAGGGGGTGGGGGGACGGCGGAAAACGTGGCTGACTTACAACTCGAAGACCATGTAGAGCATGCCGTCGGAGCTGTAGGTCTCCAGGAGCTCCACGATGTGAGGATGCTTCAGCATGTGACAGATACTGGCCTCCCTCTTCAGATCTGCGGGACAGACAGGGGACAGATGAGAGGACGACATGGTGTTCGAACGACCAGCGTAGGCCGCTCCTCCCCGTCTCGCCCCATAGCTCATAGGCGCGTCGCGTCCCGTTGCGGCGCCTCCTCGTCTCGACCTCTCTGTCGGCACTCTCCAGGCAGAACGCAGGGGCGGGCTACCTACGCCACTCGTTTGTTTTGATCGTTCCCTCTTCCCCGAACCATAAACATCAAAGGAGACAGCACGTGTGGAGGTGGGGAAATGCCTTACGGCAGCGTGGGAAGTGAGCGTGCACGTACGCCCGCACGCACATGAGCACACACAGGCAGACATACAAATAAACCCCCCTGCAGCGGATCTCAACCTTTTTTGGATCAGCGCCCCCTATCCATTATTCAGGTCACTTATCACACCACATCAAATAAGATGTGGGCTTATTGCCCTGAATATTAATTATTATTATGATTATTATGATTGTTGCTGTTATTATTATTGTTGTTACTATTGTTATCATCAAAAACCATCAAAAAAGCACATAATTGAATGACAGACAGATTCCCAGGGAAACAAACAGCAGCCCAGCAGAAACAGCTAGCAATTTAACATTCAAATCTTAATTAAATAACAGCCAATCAGAAATGCCAAACAATCATTCTTATGAATTGTTTCAACAGAAAAAAAGCTGCCATTTATCAAGGGTAAAAAGCAGAAGGATTTACTTTCAAAGGAAATAAGTTAAAAACCTCTGAAAGTGAGAGCCCTGTCCCTGGTTGTATTAGTCATGTCAACAAAGCCTCTTGTATTGAATAGTGTTTTAATGTGCGTCTGGATGCTGAACGCTAAGTTTCTTTCATGGGATGTCCAACAGCGGAATATCCCTTTTGTAAATGTGTAACCACTGTGATAACAAGGTGTTCAATGTGTATCCCTCAGAGAAATTAACGCTTTTAAGAGAAATTCTTCCACAGGTAATACCAAGAAAGCATCCATTTTCCAGAGTTTACACAGTAAACGCCATGTGGGTGAAATGTTAGAATATAGAAGATACGCTGACATCCTGTTACGATACACAGTCTCGTCCAGTCGCAGGTTTTCATGTTGCAGACCACAGTTTTTGGCAAGTAGTTGGAACTATAAACTCGTATTGTTGTGAATCTTCGGTGTGAACTCGCCTTAAAACAAATACCCCCTAAGGGCACCTCAACACTCCCCTTTCCAAAATATTGCTTCCAGTGCCCCCCGCCGTCCTCTGAACACCCCCTGGGGGGTGGTACTGCCCCTGTTGAGAAACACTGCCCTCGGGGATGGTAATGGTATTAGAGGCCCTGTCCGGAGTTGGACCGACAATGGCCTGCTGTTCTAGGCTGTAGCTCACTTCACCCTATAAAGACCTCATTACACACTCCCATACAGTCAACTAGACTGAGCAGAGCATCAATGTGTGTGTGTGTGTACACACTGTGTTCTGACGGGCCCAGCTCATTATGTAAGGCTGGTCTTTATTCCATCTCTCTCACTCTCTCTCTCTCTCTCCCCAGTCTTCCTCTTCTCTCTCTTCCTCTCTCCCTCCCACGTCCCCCCCCCCGCCTTCCTCTCTCTCTTCCTCTCTTTCTTCCTCCCTGACTTTCTTTTGGTCTTTCTCCCTTTCTGGCTGCATTCCTCACTTTATCTCCCTCATGCACACACACCAAAGTTATCTTCATATCAAATTGAAATACATTGAAATATATTGTTCTGACAAACCATTGACTTCAATGAGGACTCCTGCTCCATTTAATCTATTTCTATACTTGTAATTGCGGAAATCCTGGACAGCTTTTGAAAGAGGACAGAGAAAAACTGGGAAGGTTATAACATGATACATGGTGAACAGAGGTGTGCATATCGTAACCATATAGATTTAGCGGTCAACACAATTGCATACGTTTTCTCTACATGTGCTCATTATTGTCCATTGAAGCCCACAGCCTGCTCACTCCAAATGTCACCGCACACAATTAACAAGACTGGTTTCTGGGAGTTTCTGTAAAACGATAGTGGGAGGGGAGGGGGTCCAATGGCCTTTTCGACTAGCACTGTGGGGTTTTAAATGAAAGTGACATTTACGAGTTCCATCTAGCCCTGCTCTAGAGCCAGAAATCAACATCTTGGTATTCAAACACTGGTCCTCAAAGATTGGCACAGTGTCCCTTGAGCTATATCTATTCTCTATTGTTCTCTCTCCTCACCACACTCTCCCCTCACCACACTCTCCCCTCACCACACTCTCCCCTTCACCCCCATGACGCACACTCCCTCCCTGTCCTCTCCCCAATTCTTTCTCTCCCATTCTCTCTCCCTCTCACACACCCCCTCTCCATAGTATTAGTGCAAGCAGGTAGCCTACAATTTAGAACATATGGCCAGTAAACAGAAGTCCGCTGATTAATAACCAAGAGCCAACAAAGGTGATCTGTGTATCTGCCCATGAGCAAGGCATTAGGTATAGCTGGCTGATCCCAGGCCATGACCCCACTTTCCACAGCTGTGTGAGGAAAGCAAAAAATGCATCAAAACACATTTCCATTTCACCCCAACACACTCGTACTGTGTGTATGTCCTTGTGTTTGACATTATCCGAACTCGCCTGCACTCCCTCCGATTTGCAAACACACGTCATTTCCATCTTCATTATGTTCATTCTGACTCACTCATTCACTCAGTCCCTCTATCTGTTTACTGAGCACTCCACCCTTTTATTACGCTATCAATCTTTTCTCTCACTCTCTTCCCATTTCCATGTCTTCCTGTCCTTGGCTCTTGGGCGCAGCTCAACCGGAGCTTCACAGATGGTACACCGTGAATGCCAATACCCAGGGCACTGCCATCACAGTGTGGCACTCGACAGACAGACAGACAGAAAGACAGACAGACAAAGAACAGCATGACATGGCAAGAAACAGCATGGAGTGTTACAGCACGCATCAGTGCTTCATCTAGGCACTAGACGTTGCACGTGTGTGTTACTCCACCTTACCCTCTGTGCTGAGTCCAGGGCTGGAGGTGAAACTGGCCACGTCTACAATCTTCACTGCAAACTGCTGTCCTGTGTCTCTGTTGATGCATCGCCTCACCACGCTGAAGGGACCCCTGGAACACACACAACACAACGGGTTAGGCACGTCACACACGCACACACGCACACACACACACACACACACACACACACACACACACAATACCAGCATAAATCCTTCCAGATAGAAAGGGCCTAAGGGAAAGGGGCTACGGGTGGATTTATGATATACCAGCCTGTATCCAGGCTGGTATATCGTGGCTGGGTCCTCTCCACACTCCATCCCAACAGTCCTCGGAGAGGTCACAGTTCTCAAACAACGATAACCGACTGGCAGCGGGCACAGAGGGAGGCCAGAGCCGGGGCGGTTAGCGATGCAGCCTGGCCACCATGTCTGGGGAATTACAGACCAGCCATGGATGCAGCTGTAAAGACCAAAATAAATGCCTCATTACAGAGGCTGGGAGGCACGCAAAAATGGCACTGCTGACAGGGCAGTGTACCAGGGTGCTGGTTTGGGGTTGAGAATATGGGAACAGGACAGAAGTGGATCAGGGTATTTGGCATGGTTGGAAACCCGTACTGTGGGACTGACATCTATGCAAAGACACACACACACGGCAAAAAAAAGAGCAGAAGAAAATAAATCCAGACCAAACTCACACATCATACACTTGCACACGCACGCCCACATACAAACGCAAGCCCCAACTGCAAACAGTGCACAGCTGTTCCACTCAGTACACTCTGACAGCACAAACACTCACAAAGTTACATTTAAAACTCAGTAGGAGGTATTCCAATTCAAACAGAGTTAAGGTTAATTCATAATAGTAACCTGAAAGTCAATATAACCAACACGTGGAAGACTACCTGCCACTGTGTGTGGGCGGATGGGCTTCTCCTGTTATAATGATTAACCCAGCCATCGGCCTCCGGGTGGGGGTGGGGGCTCTGAGGGCTAAAGCAAATACCCTCACAGACATTACCCAATCTCTAAGAACTGCGCGGTTTCCGTAAAATAAACACATCCTGTGGTGGGGTTAAAAAGGCAGCCATGACCGACAGCTGTTTCTGCCATTAAGATAGAGGATGGGAGGAGACATGGTCCATGGTCCAGGGGCTCCGCCCACATCCGTTCCTACAGCGGTAGCCTTACTGAAGGGATTGGATAGGTATAAGCATTAAGGTGTTGCTACACCTAGCCTTTCTAAGGGTTTACGTTTCATTCTTCCACACTGTTAGCACCTATGTAGTATCTGGTTTACACCAACAAAAATAGGCCAATATTAACATGCAGCTAATTATTTGCAATGTTAGTGTAGGGTTTCCGAAAGTCATGTCAGGAACAAAGCAAAGCAATTTTCCATCAGCAAACAACAGAGTGATCATTTAAGTTCTGCCTTTGTCATGTCAGGAACAAAGCAAAGCAATTTTCCATCAGCAAACAACACAGTGATCATTTAAGTTCTGCCTTTGGCTCATTATGAATGTTACGGTGATGATGCAGCAATGTTTTTTATGAACTGTGACTAAGTTCCTGGAGCACACCTCTCAGGTGGGTGAACCAATCACTAAGAGGGACTACCACACCCACTGCTGAAACTGTAGCCATATGGAATCAGCAGCTAGCAGGCTTTGATGAAAGATATTTCACTTGCTGCACTAGCTAGTTAGCAGCACCCCTTACATTTCAAATTAAGCACCCATTTTATTTTACCTTTATTTTACCAGGTAAGCATGTTGAGCACAGTTTCTTATTTGAAACGTCGACCTGGCCAAGATAAAGCGCCAAGTTGCAGAAGACAGAGTTACACATTAATACACAACATCAAAATAAACAAATTAAGGGTTTGTACAGTAAGTGCAACAAATGTCAACATATGGAGGTAGATATTTGGTAAGTATAATGGCATGGTAATATACTATACAGTCAATGTAGGGTCTGGGAGAGAGAGAGGTAGATTTATGGTGCAAAGTGGCAATACAAAAATAAAACAATTGCAAAACATACAGAGACAGCTGTAAGGTTGAGTGTGCAAAATGCGCTAACGGTCGAATAGAGCGGATAGAGTCAGCATGTACAGTGGTCTGTCAATAGATTTGATAATAGAACTTTGAAGGTAGTTAAAGGGATAATAGATTCAAGCTTCATATATACTGTATATACTGATACTCATTGATATAAGTAACCCAATTTTCAAATCACACAAACAAAAATTACATTTGAAACCATTTATGAAATTAAAATAAACAGAAATACAATTTCCATATGCAGAAAAAAGGTAGTACAACCATCACTTTGTCACATAAAATGGCTAAAATTAGAATATGGAGCATTAAAACAGGTCCAAATTATTAGAAAATATATTGAGTGTAACTTGAGGGTCCAGCCTTCCATAAACATTAAAAACATTGTCTGGTTTGTCCTCACCATATGTGTGGTAACACACCATGCCAAGATCAAAACACTGGCAATCTACATAGGACTAGGGATGTGCATGATAAAAGTCACCATCTATAATTCCTCAGCTTTTGTCGTCAAATAGTCGAATTGTCAACCCTACCCACTTCAGCCAAAAGGAAAGGCATTGAATGAAAAATAATTAAATGTAAATTGTAATATTTTATGCAATAAATTCAAAATTGTATTTAAAAATGTAGTTAACCTCAATAACATTTCAGTATAAACAATTAGGCGAGATATAATTTTACTCAGGAGACATTCAGTCATTAGTATCTTATATTCACCGCCTGTCAAGTCGTTAGTATTTTATAACAAGGGATTTATTTCAAATTATTGTTACAAGCTTTTCCATTAATTACAATTACAACTATAAACACGAATTGACTCCCATGAATAACCGCAGAGATATGTATTAATTGCCATACATTAACATCCTTGTGTCAATGTTTTCTGGCCATAACAACAAAATGTATTAGACCATCTAGTCGGCTATTTTCTTTTTATATACAGTCCCTTAAAACTATACATTCCAAACTAAAACTATACTATACTTAATAAAGACTAACAGTCAATAGTTATGTTACAGTTTGCATTTAACAATCCTACTGACGCGTTCAAGTACCAGTGATTAAGAAAATATCCTAGGAAGAAAGCTTAATAGGAATAAATTATATGAAATGAATGAACAAAAGCCAGACAAAATCTGGCTAGCGTATCCATAAATGCAAGATCTTAACAAAAACATAAAGAATCATTAGGCAATGTCTACACCAATCAGCTATAACATTATGACCACCTGCTTAATATTGTGTAGGTCCCACTATTTTCGCCAAAACAGCCCAGACCCGTCGAGGCATGGACTCCACTAGACCTCTGAAGGTGTGCTGTGGTATCGGGCACCAAGATGTTAGCAGCAGATCCTTTAACTCTTGTAAGTTACATAGTGGTGCCTCCATGGATCGGACCTGTTTGTCCAGCACATCCCACAGATGCTCTATTGGATTGAGATCTGGGGAATTTGGAGGCCAAGTCAACACCTTGAACTCGTTGTTGTGTTCGTCAAACCATTCCTGAACAATTTTTGCTTTGTGGCTGGGTGCATTATCCTGCTGAAAGAAGCCAATGCCATCAGGGAATACCGTTGCCATGAAAGGATGCACATGGTCTGCAACAATGCTCAGGTAGATGGTACATGTCAAAGGAGCATCCACATGAATGGCAGGACTCAAGGTTTCCCAGCAGAACATTGCCTAAAGCATCACACTACCTCCGTCCCAGCTTACCCCGCTTTTCCTTCCTTGGACCACTTTTGATAGGTACTGACCACTGCATACCAGGAACACCAAAAAGGGCTGCAGTTTTGGAGATGCTCTGACCCTGTCGTCTAGCAATCACAATTTGGCCCTTTTCAAAGCCGCTCAGATCCTTACACTTGCCCATTTTCCCTGCTTTTAGCACATCAACTTTGAGGACAAAATGTTCACTTGCTGCCTAATATATCCCAGCCACTGACAGGTGCCATGATAACGATATTATCAGTATTATCCCCTTCAGTGGTTAAAATGTAATGTCTGATCGGTATATATTATGATCATTTATTCTTGTATAGAAAAATGATCATGTCCACGTAGGCCGGGACATAGGCTTATGAAGACTATCAGGCCCACAGCAGAGAAAACCCTTTCAGCTAGTACAGATGTTGCCAGGGTGCACAGGTATGCTTTCGCTAGCCGTGATAATTTGATAAACTTGTCGGTAAATGGAATCCTTGTCGAAATGTCGACAATTCTACTATTGGTTCTCACCCCTACACAGGAGAGGTTGTCCCACCAAATCCTACCCAAAAGCTGACAGAAAGATGCTCACAGAAATCTCTAAGAACCCCAAACTCACATCAACTTTATGCAGGTCTCTATTGCTACCATCAATGACGAAGTGCATGACTGTCAGTAAGAGACTGCACACACTTTGCTTGCTTGGCAGGGCAGGAAGGAAGATGACTCTGCTATATAAATATCAAGACCAAACTGATGTTTGCAAGTCAACACCTTGGTAAAGACCAGAAGTATTGGAACAATGTGATCTGGACAAAGTTGTTTTGCTGCAATGCCATAAAAAGATACACTGCCTCTTAGCAGAAAAACCTCAAACCAACCGTAAAGACTAGAGGTGGTGGCATTATGGTTTCTGGCTGTTTTGCTGCGTCAGGGAGCAGAAGATTATTGAGGAGAATGTGAGTACCTCTGTCAAAATTAAAAATGAACCCAACATGGATTTTGCAACAAGACAAAGACCCAAAACAAAACAAACTAAGACACAATAGAATGACAAAAACGATGCGCAGGAAAAATTAGGCTAACTGCCATTGATTCACGGTTGCATTTTGTGAAGAGCAATCGTTAACATGAATTTAGTGGTTGTTCAAAAGCCGAACACAACTGCACCGCTATGGGCGCATTTTAGTTTTAAGACGAATGATGAGTAAAATAATTTTTAGGAGGAGAAGTGTTGGATTTGATCCAGAAAGGTGGCGAACACCACACATCTGAAGAACCATATCCGGATCTAACGTATTTTTACAACAATATTAGTGCCATAAAATTAACAACAGACAATTAAATTGTTAATCACAATTATTTGTGCAACAGTTAATTGTCCACTACAATGTCATAATCGTGACAGCCCTGGTAGTCTTTCAGTGTCATTTGTTAACTCAGTTAACCTTAATCTGACAAAGTTTCAAAATGAAGATTACATATGCATATGTTTAAAAGAAAATGTATGTCACATGACTTTACATGAAATGTAGACACTGGCAAGAATAAGACAAACATTTTTAAAGGATAGGATTAACAAAATTAAACATACGTTTTAAAACGGAACCATACACACATTAAATAAATATTTCTGGAAAAGTGCAAATCTTATCTGAAAGGGATTTCGGTCCACTACAGTGAAGCAGTAGGGAAGCGGAGCTGGGGGCGGGTCCAGTATTGGACTGTCTGGAATAATAATTTACCTGTCTCAATAAAACTCCCCTTATCCCCATAACAATTCAAAGGCCAGGGAATATTCAGCTTGCCTGATGACTTAAACACTGAAGTCTTTGTCTACTCTATCACTCACAACATATTAAAATTACTGTAATTGGGAGTCATTTAGGTCACGTCAAATGGTTGTACAAAACAAAAGTCATAGGCAACATTTTGCCGGAACATGGTGTTTGGGTAGCCAGGCAAGAGCACAGCAGTGCTAAAGGTCACTTCCAGAAATTCTAATGTTCTCACAAAACATATCTACATATATTTAATTAATGAGTATGAATTGCAGTGGAATCTTCCATGTTGTTGAATGTAGAGGGAGTAAGTAACGGAATTGCCCCGACTCAACCACCCACCCCTGAAACACTCCATGCCATCACACCCACAAGTGCCATTCCACGGGGAGAAGTGTAAAATGGTAGGAGGGGGAAGGGACTGGGCAGGCATGCTTTGATGGCATAGACAACACAGCTGTGCGCGCAACATGGGCCCCCTTCCCACGTTAATCACTCCTGCAATTAACACACGTCAAATGCGGGTAGAGTTCAGCACTGACTGGTTTACTAGTCACACAGGTGGTTGGTCAAACAGGGCAAGTGTTTTTCTCACGATTTAGGGACATAAAAATACTCTAAATTAAAGGAGTATAGGTGGCGATTTACAGCAGAAAAATGTTCCATAGACTTTTTCAAATTATTTCTGAAAGCTTATTTGCTGTACTTTTTGAAACCATGCGCAGCAATGGGAGAAACGACGCGCGCACAGTAGCCAACCGGTGTGGAGCAATGAAATATTTATTCCTAGCACAAGATAATTTTACCTGAAAATGACCTGCTAGCAAAGACCTCAAATTACAACAGTAAAGTCAGACTGAAGCTAGCAGTGGCAATGGAGTCAATTCTCCAACTGACACAAGCGTTACTGTCACCAGCCCTTGAAGTGGCAGCTGAAAAAAAAAGATATTTCTGTCTTCGGTCCCAAGATGTTTAGGAAATTGAGCAATATACAAGTTAGCTACTTTTAACTAGAATTATTTAGCAAATTTTAAATGGCATACATTATGTATTTGGCTGGTGAAAAAGATGAGTGGATGATAGACTTTCAATCTACCCACCAGTGGCTAGTGACTGAAAATATTACTTGGCACCCTGGTTAGGGAACATTTCACTGTGTTAAGCTAGGTCCATCCAGTCTGCTCCTTTTCTTTCTTTTTATCAGGTATGTTATAACACTGATAACACTTTTACAGCAATTACATGAGGAATAGTTAAGCGGAGAATTAATGGGACAGATTTAGAATGTAGCAATTACACAGAGGTTGACACCCTTACTACTACAATGAGTGTCTCTAGTGACCAGAGTCAACGACACCTGATTAACATCCAATCCAAAACATAGTTACATTTTGTCCACGAAAATACAGAAACCTAGTTTTACTGGCAATTTCTGTAACTATTACTGACTAAACAATTCAAGAAAAATAAGCTAAACAACACATTTTATTTTCGTTTACTTAAATTAGACCAGACAAAATAATATCTGTTATACATTTAATTGAATAAAGTACAAGACATTAGGATTTTAGAAAGAGAGAGATGGAGAGAATGTCAGTGCCATCAGCTTCTTTTTATTATCTAATTACATAAAATTACACAAAATTACACAAATCTACATCATTACACACATGACTTAACGACAGACTCAGGTTGAGTGAAGTGCTATTTATACTGTGTAGTAATTAGAAGAAGTCTACACCGCTGGCACAAGTTGATGTTTCTGTCAAGTACATTGAAGATATACAGGTGCTGGTCATAAAATGTGAACATTACTTAAGACCAATACAAAAAAAATATTTGTAGAAATGTTGGCCAACTGAAAAGTATGAACATGAAAAGTATGAGCATGTACAGCACTCAATACTTAGTTGGGGCTCCTTTTGCCTGAATTACTGCTGCAATGCGGCGTGGCACTGATAGTGGCCTTCAGCTCTTCTGCATTGTTGGGTCTGGCGTATCGCATCTTCCTCTTCACAATTCCCCATAGATTTTCTATAGCGTTTAAGTCAGGTGAGTTTGCTGGCCAATTAAGAACAGGGATACCATGGTCCTTAAACCAGGTACTGGTAGCTTTGGCACTGTGTGCAGGTGCCAAGTCCTGTTGGAAAATGAAATCTGCATCTCCATAAAGTTGGTCAGCAGCAGGAAACATGAAGTGCTCTAAAACTTCCTGGTAGACGGCTGTGTTGACCTTGGACCTCAGAAAACACAGTGGACCAACACCAGCAGATGACATGGCACCCCAAACCATCACTGACTGTGGAAACTTTACACTGGACTTCAAGCTACGTGGATTCTGTACCTCTTCTCTCTTCCTCCAGACTCTGGGACCTTGATTTCCAAAGGAAATGCAAAATGTACTTTAATCAGAGAACATAACTAAGCAGCTGTCCAGTCCTTTTTGTCTTTAGCCCAGGCAAGACGCTTCTGACGCTGTGTCTTGTTCAAGGGTGGCTTGACACAAGGAATGTGACAGCTGAAACCCATGTCTCTCATACGTCTGTGCGTGGTGGTTCTTGAAGCACTGACTCCAGCTGCAGTCCACTCTTTGTGAATCTCCCCCACATTTTTGAATGGGTTTTGTTTCACAATCCTCTCCAGGGTGCGGTTATCCCTATTGCTTGTACACTTTTTTCTACCACATCTTTTCCTTCCCTTCGCCTCTCTATTAATGTGCTTGGACACAGAGCTCTGTGAACAGCCAGCCTCTTTAGCAATTACCTTTTGTGTCTTGCCCTCCTCGTGCAAGGTGTCAATGGTCGTCTTTTGGACAGCTGTCAAGTCAGCAGTCTTCCCCATGATTGTGTTGCCTACAGAACTAGACTGAGAGACCATTTAAAGGCCTTTGCAGGTGTTTTGGGTTAATTAGCTGATTAGAGTGTGGCACCAGGTGCCTTCAATATTGAACCTTTTCACAATATTCTAATTTTCTGAGATACTGAATTTGAGGTTTTCATTAGTTGTCAGTTATAATCATCAAAATTAAAAGAAATAAACACTTGAAATATATCAGTCTGGGTGAAACAAATGTATACATTATACAAGTTTCGCTTTTTAAATGGAATTACTGAAATAAATCGACTTTTTGATGATATTCTAATTTTATGACCAGCACCTGTATGTAGCCTATTCGCATTCAGCTAGTGGCTCTCTTTTTCAAATTCTGTACAAACAAATCAAGCCTGTTATGGGGCTGATTCTTTTTTTCAGAAAGGAATTGTTGACATTGTCTTGTTGGTTTATCCTAGTAGATTTGCCAGGATAATGTTTCACTGACCAGTGATAGGTTTGTTACCGGTTAATAAGGCAATACATTTGATCTGACTAAAATGTAAGTAGCCTACATGTGGTTGACAAAAATGTATTACTGTCTTCATCATTTTGACAAACTACCATAGACTAAATCATTATTCAAATGATGTAAATGAGACTAAAGATTCAAGCTATTTTAGTCAAAATGACCAAGGTTAGACTAAATGAAAAAATGGTGCAGAAATGCACACAGCTTCCGAGGCCATGACACAAAGGGCCTGTTTCTCATTCACAGATTAAGCCAAGTCCACGACTAAATCAGTGGAGATTTTTCATCAGGCTTGATTTTCTCTGTGCAGCTCCAGGCTTAATCAGTGTTTGCAAAACAAGCCCTAAGTGGAAGACAGCAGTTTAGTACCCTGCTGGAATACCTTTTTAGTGTCAGTCTTAAACAACAAAGCAGCATTATTTAACCAGTCCCCACAGTGCAAACTTTGCAGTTGGAAATTGCTCGGAATGGCTTCTAAAATGCCAAGTGTCTGTTGAAGTATGAAAGCGGGAGAAAAAACACACAGGTCCTAAATATTTGCTTGGTTTAATTTACCGGTTACATGAAGAGAACAACCTTTTGAATATTCATGGGGTGCAATTAGGATTCAGACCGTGAATCTGGAAATACCTCCAGGACTTAGGCAAGTCTCGGAGCAGTTCCAATTCTCTATCAAGCTCAGGTAGGGTTAAGGCCTGAGTAGGAACTAGGGACCACTGAACATTCATTTAGCCTGCAGGCTACCAGTTAAAATGTAACCATCATGTTTCTTTTCACCTACACCATCCTTTCAGAATCAGGTTATCGATTGAGTTACGTAATAGGAGAAAATACACTGGGAGGTAATTGAAGGGGAAAGGAAGATAAGTAGAGGAGGGACATTAGGAAGGATAGGAACAGGAAGAAGACAGATGAAAGTATGTAGGTAAAGAATGAGGAGGAAGATAGGAAAGAGATAACAATGAAAGGAAACAAAGGAGAAAAGGGGGCAGACTTTGGAAAAAAACTACCAGAAACACACAGGAGGCTTGGGAGCCATTAGACTTGCAGGGACCAAATTCGATATGTCCTCAGAATGTGCTGTTCTCAGAGCAGTCCCTAAACCCATCGGGTAAGCATAAAACAGCCAGAAGAAAGTCTCTAGAGTCCGCTCTCTGTTAGGCGCTGACCACACACATTCAGACTAAACATAGTGAGGCGAAAATAAAGAGAAAGTTAGACGAAATCTAGCATTTTAAAAAGGGCCTTGGGAGGGGCTGGCGGATGGAGATGTTCTTCCCAACATGTCTAGGGCCAGTTACATTACACATCTCATAAAGGCTGAGAAGCAAGGCTGGAAGCAGGACTGATCCTGTATCTGTAGATAAGGTCTGCGAATGAATTCAGGGCGTGCAGAGTATGCCAAAAGATGGTTCCCTTCATAAGACTTCAGATTATCACCCATAATGCTGGGGGAAACCAAAGCAGTACAGGGAAAAAGCTGCTCTAGTATGAATGGAGAATGACTGACGTTGAAGACTTGGGTTAAATAGATATTTTGGTTGAGGGTTAGCTTTCCTATGTTCATTCATTAACAAATGCGGATTGGTGGTTGAGACAGACTGCAGACTTCCCTCAGTCCCATGAGAAAATGAGTAGAATTGCAGAAAATTAGCTTGAACTACAATCATTTTCTTCATTACCAAAAGACGGGCATTTAAAAAGTTCAGTCCAAAATGCCAGAGACATGGTTTTCCTAAGACTAACACAGTAAATCTTCCATCTGGCTTCTGATAAAAATCTCCTAAGTGTATTTGCTGTGACAAAAGGTTTAAAAAGCTACTGAAAACACCCAACAGCTAGTGCAGCTAATGACAGCGAAGACACGGTTAATGTGTATATTTACTTTTTATCAGTATCTACGTCCTCATACAGCTACGAATGGATTATGAAACAACTCTTAAACCTGATTAGATTAATGCAACCCAAAACATTGAAACCTAGGCTAGGAGTTGCCGTTTAATTAGCCGAACCAACAGAAGTGAATGGCCTGATCACTCCACTGGTTTCCAGTCACTGACAACATCCCAATCCTTCCTGGCTCTAATGTGCACCCGATAGCCAGAATGGAGATCTCCGCGTTTTTCCAGTAGCACTCGTATGCAATACTATTCCCATGCAGAGAAAATCATTATCAGCCGAGACGGCTCAAATTACCCCCGCCTCGCCCATCCCCTTCAAATGGAGCTCAAACGCCTGGCAAGAGCATGTCGCCGGGTTTTCTGAAATGTAACTCAAAGGGCTAATAAGTAGGATTGCATAACCCCCATTGTGTGTCACTTTACTTCACATAGATAATGAAGCTGTGAAGAAAAAGGCCTTGCACCATCTTCCGTTTGAATAATGGCTGAATAGGCAACTGGCAAAAGTTCACTTTTCATTTATGGGGTCCAGCATTGACTACTGTGCATGTTTTTTGTGAAATAACTAGGTATTTGTTTTTAGCTCAATTATTTAAAATGAACTAGAATATTTGCTTTCAAAAAGCACAAGTGCTTCCTCGGGTCTCGCAATACAAAGATAGCTAAGCAATGGTCTCACTCAAAAAATGGCTATCAACACATTCTGAAATGGGTAGTCCTCTAACACTCCTTGTCTCTTTTCTTAAAGGCAGAGGAGAGCCATGGGCTAGCAGGGCGCCAGCCAACTGCTTATAGATCCGGCGGAACTTGACTCCAACAGTGAGCTATGGGGAACGAGGGGGCAGGGTTCCATTCTGTCTAGAATGTTCCAGATTATAAGATTGAAAACTCTGTTTCATCTTAGACTGGCGCTTCAGAGAACAAGGGACTTACAGTGGTTGTAGGAAGTCTTTTAGCAGGTTATAAGTCATCAGCAGAGCTTGACCCCAAATGGAAAAACTCCCCATCCACCCACCTCCCTTGACTTCTACACAAGCAGGATCAAAGACTGGCGAGTACAGGCAGGAACGACAACTGCAGAAAAGGTGTAACACGTCATGTCGTATGTCAGAATAAAGATAAGGGAATCCTGAGGCGAGTTCTCAGCTTTTTCACCAGGGCAGATGCCTTTTCTGGAGGAACCTTAACATACCTGGTGCTTGGTTCACTAAATGTTGGCCACTTAAGACACCTGGGAGCAAGAGCAATGTAAAAAGATTTGGTCAAATTGATAGAGAGATTGTTTGCTTAGGAGGTGTGCTGAAGCGAGGGCCGAGTCGTCCCAAAGGACCATCGTCAGGCGCCAACCCAAACCTCCACACTGGGTGCCAACCAGAAACAATGAGGACAGAGAGCTGTATCTTTGTGTAGGGTGTAGTAGCCAGAGACATCCCCCTCAATTTCAAACACTAACACCTACAGTCATGTGAAGTAGAGTCCCTGGAAAGTTTCTATTGTTCCATATTTGGACATCCTTGGCATGATGTGTTAATAAACACCCATTTGTTTAATGTTTATGAAAGGCTGGGCCCTCTCAAGTTACTTTTTAATGATTGATTGCACCCAATCTGGTACCTGATCCTAATTTTGCCACTTTATGGGATGGTAATGGTAGGGATCTACTAGCTTGTTGAATTTGCATTTCTGTTTATTTTAATAGCATAGCATACTTTTATTTTGAAGTAAAAATAAGTGTGATTTGTTAAATTGCATTACTTTCTTCAATAAATGTGGTTGGAATTTAGCACAAAAATCCATGTCCAAATATATATATATATCAAAAAAAGTTTGGGTTGAAGTTGAAATATGCCCAAAGAGATTCAAGAAGAGGTACAAAAATAAAATAATTGCATAAGCTACAATGCTTAGTTTTTTGGTGCAATTCTAAGTAGAATTGGTGCACTGCAGAGACCTGGTACAGAGGCAGATCTTGCAAACACATCTAGACTATCCTACAGCTAATTTATGGGCTATGCTAGGAGGCATACACAGCTCCTCTAGATAAAACAGTTTCGCATCTGACTAAGCACAGCCGTCACTAGGCGACGAGCATTTGCCAGGAGTATGGACCCGGCCTAAGATGTCCCAGACTACAGCATATCCCAAGGCGGTGAGAAACAACACGCCTTCAGTTCATTGAACATTCCCCATAAGCTAACACAAGGAGGGCGGACATTTTTTCAACCAGTGTGAACCAAAAGAAGCATGGGCTGGAAGGACAAGAGCAATATTTCTAGCCCTCTGTTCCTTTCCTGCTCCTATTCAATGTATGTAATTTTGCAGACACTCTTATCCAGACAGAATTAAAGTAGACCCGGTCTCCGTACCCCACAGCCACGAATGGAACCCAGAACCCGGCGTTACAAGCATGTGCTCTTAGTTTGGTTGATATAGGAGGAGATCGGCCCTGAAGTACTGCGGTGAATGCTGGCATGAGTTGTATATCCCGCCTCAGGGCCATCCTATTTCAAACTGTCCATTGTCTTCATTGATCTTACGGAGCCTCCCCTCCCTTCCACACTGGGCTGAGAAAAATGATCTGTAGCTTTCTGCAGGAGAAGCAGCAGAGTAGTTTACCTAGAAAGACTGTCCGGAACTCGAAAGTGCTTTGGTCGGACAAACGCACAACTGTCAGAAATCTGGCTGGTGCATCGCTGGTGGAGAGGAGTGATTTGGAACCGTGCTGTGTCGTTTCCAAAACTGGGTTATCAAGTCCTTTAGAAAATATTTGCTTCACTAGACAGGACCTGGTGAGGTAACTGAAATATTAGTGTCTTAACTGGATGAAATCGGTTAGGGGAAAGTAGTAGAATTGAAGCCCTTGCCTCTGCCACTGGCTCCTCTATCTGGAGGGCATTTCTGCGCTGCTACATCAAGGTAGGTCTTAGGCAGCTACTTACTCACCAGCTGTTTCAATATGAGTGTTGGTCATTAACCTAATAACACACAATGTCAAGTTAGACCAGATCCTAGATCTGTCAATGAGCGACGCGTAAACCCACACACAGGACGCCCCAAAGAGAAGAGCCTGAGGGGATGGAGAGAATGGACCCACAGATCTCTGCTCAGCGCAGGGGGAAGGGGAGCTAGGCCAGCTTCAAGACTACAGCAGCCTGTCTCTGTCTGCATGTCTGTTCACCATATGACAGGGAGGTGATCAGCCACAACAATGGAAATCTGGGTTAAAGAGGATATTGGAAGGTAGGTGTTTGTGGTTTCAATCCATTTCAATTATGTAAGACCCCATCGCCCCCCGCCCCCCTCCCCAAAAAAAAGATATTGGATTTCCAGCTTAATCTGTGAACTACAGTACATTGTTGTAAGCTCTGTGACAGCAAACAAGGCCTGCACTAAATACAAGAGGCCTTCCTCAATAAAAAACAACATTATTCCCGCAAAGAATGCAGGCTTGAATAGATGTGCTCCATAAATCAATGTTTATAGTGTGAAACAGACAGGAAAAAGGAATGCATCAGGCCCTGTCAATTCTTTCAGTGTGGCAAAAGCTTTATACATTGCTTTACTTATTTTGGAAAACTGGACAATGGTTTTTAATCAGCCTAACAGCAGAGTTGCTTGCTTAGATTTGACTGTAGCCAAGGTAAATTGTAAATCCAGGGTTATATTAGGTTCCTGCCTACAGTAAGTCCAATCAGGACAAAATAAGATCAAGGATAAACAAGATCCTTAAAACTGTTTGGACAATGCTTAAAGAGCCAATAACAATAGGATTGGCCAAATCTGGCTACTGGGGGTCAATACTGGACTGGAACTGAGAAGACAATCACAACCATGTGCTGGCGCAGCCGTAAAGCACAAATGCGTACCCAAAACACTGAATGCGGTAAACACATTCCATCCTACCTAGGGGATGAGATCTGTGACATCATTCTATTGAAGATCTGCTGCCTTGCCCTGAATGGCCATGATCCTAAATGATAATGACTTAAAAACCCTGTAATCAACAGAATCACAGAGAGGAGTCTAATGGTGGAGGTGACAGTAGTGGTTGGAGATCATCACAGGCCTAGTTGTTGTAGTAGCCAAGACTCAATGCTATGAATGGCCCAACTTTTAAACTGTATTCTGTACTCTTGTTTTGAAAACAGGGACCTCATCAAACATCATTGGGCTTTACTCATTCAAATTAACCAAAGTCAGTAGGGTTAACTGAATTCCTACATTCAAAATGTAATGTGATATTGACAATAAAAATGTGAAACAAGATGAACCACTAACTGTAGAGATTTTACAAATTACTACCAATAGATGGGTGAGGGTTTTGTATGCAAACGCACCCACAAGCAGGTCAAGTAAATCAGCTCTATGGAGGTTGCAATAAATAGGGTAACCATGCAATTTAATCCATACAGAAAAAATACACAAGCAGGCGGGCACGCGCACACACACAGCAGGGCATCTCAGCAATGGTGCATTTACTAGTTTGATTTACTGTCATCCTTCAGTTCATAAAAATATGCAAACACTTACTTCCCAATCACCTCGCACAGCTCGTAGACATCCTCGAAAAGCACGTCGTCGTCCGCCATGGTCCAAAGCGAACCGGGATGCTATCCCCGTGAAATCTGCCCAACACGGTATTATTTGTAGAGAAGCCGATGGCCTCAAGTGTACACCACTGTTCCTCGTTGAGGGAAAGGGGGAACGCCGCGGAATACCCCTGCAAGGTCTCAGAATTCCAATGCTCGAAGAATAATAGATTCCAAAATGAATTTCCCAAATGGAAAACTGATGGAGTGGCTACCGCTAGCCAGCTAGCGCGCTAAACTAGCTAACGTTACATGCGTTAGGCTTAGCCAGACCGTTTTTGACACTCCTCGGCCCCACCTTCTCCTTCACTCCAGACTGGCTAATCCGACGACCAACGCCGAGCGCGCGGAGATTTTTTTTACTCGTTCGCACAAAACACTCCTCTTTGCATGCACAGAGATTGTATCGTTGGTTAAAGCCTACCAGATGCCTCTTCTTGGTCGATGCATCCGATTATACCCCTACCCGAGTAGGCAGCTTGCTCCCCCGCAAGCTAGCTGGCTGGCTAGCTATAAAATGGTTGGCTATCTGGATTTATTTTACCGTTTGAAATAGCTTGCTAGTGCCGTTATAACACTGAGCACACCCAACGTATCACAGATGGTTTGGAATATCCCCGCAAATAAAACACAAGGAGCAAAGAGCTCAGCTACCTGATGGTAAATCAAAGAGCTTCATACTTATATCGTAAAATATGCATCCATATATATATATATTGGCTTCTATATTGAAAATAAGAATATTATGTCGTATTCCAGTGTCCCTCGACCACCGTTTCTCCAGTTTGTACTCTGTCTCTGATGCTGCTCCTCCGGCTTCCAGAAATGCCAGGCTCCTCCTTCTCTAGGTGATGAAACCGGTGTGGTTAGAGCCGTAATGGCTCCACTAGAGTGCTCAGACTCCTAGCTAATTTCAATGCCACTTGAGCCAAGATGCCGTTAAGGGCGCCACCCTCAGAGTCCCTGAAAGGCGCAGTTTCCTAATCTCTTCCACACTCCCATTTCACCAATCCACGGTCTCATTAAATTCGCCGCGCGCACGCGTTGACCATCAAAGACCCATCACCTTACGTCACCGTTTCCACAAGCTTTTCCCTGTCCTCTCCATAATAATGTATTTCTTGAGTATCCTGCATTTGTATTGTACTATCCACCTGATACATATTCGTCTGAAATAGTATTTCAAATCTATAAGCTCGATAAAAGAGGACCAGCATTGAAAAACACAAAATTGACTTGTAGTGAATACATGTGAGAACAATGACTATGTTGATTTCAAAATGTAATGTTAGTAAGTAGCCTCAAATTATATTCGAACTACCTGGGTGGCCTCAGATGGTCCTGTGGTCAGAGCTTCTGCCTCCTGCAGCATGGGTTCACTTGATAGGGCCCCACTGCCCTCTCAGCAAAAACCATCTATACTATCTTTCTACACTATCTTTATTTATAAAAAGGTATGCATTTCTGAAAAATATATGTTTAACAAACAATGAACTACCTGGAACTAGCAGGGCATAAGTAGGGCGTAAAGCAGGGTGTCTAGTAGGGCATAAGTCAGTCCCAGAAATACTATTGTGTAATTCATAGGTCATTATACAGTACCACACTACATTTATTTGTAGAAAATACCTAGTAATGAGTCCAATACACTGCTTTTGATTGATCTCTGGGACACACTGTTTGCATACCTGCACCAAGCTATTCAGTCCTAACGTCACAGGTGAGTGAGTCTGAATTGGTTGATACTGCCCCCTTGAGGTGATCATACAGAACGTCAAATTTGAATGCAATGGCCAGCACATGTCATAAACAAAACAAGTTAATCTCACAATTAGGTAGAATATTTTTCATCACTTCTTATAGGCTCTGCTCTACACCCCAAATATTTTTCAAATGTGTTTGATTACCCAATATTCTTATCAAATGTTGTTTTGGCAGTAGACATACTGTATCTCAGACTCTACCCTGGCTTGCCATATTATGACAAATTGACTCCAACTCAAGGAGTGATGATCCACATTTATCAATTGAAAATTTCTATCATGTATAATTTGTATAATAGACCTAAAATGGTCCCCATCTATCAAATGTTCAATAACCCATGCTCCATGTAAAAAGGCAGCTTCTCACTAAATTAATTAATTTGAGTTATTATACTATAAATAATAGCCTTTTTTCTCATTTTCAAAAGAGCTTTGTTATTCTTACATGCACTGAAGTTTCATCTATGGCTTCTAACTGCAGAGGCATTTGTGACCGTACAAATCACAGCTACCACCATAACTGATCATGACAGAGTTAACTATTGGATGGCTTGGACACACATTCAAGCAGCCTGTATGAATTTAGTTGTATCTCAGTAATGTAATCTCTCCTGTCTTTCTTCTTTGGATTTTCTTGTCCTATATTTTCAGATCAGTACAGATTAAGGATTTCCTTTAGATTTAAATCACTTTGAGACAGACTGAGATGTAGTAGTATCTGGTGCCACTAGGGTGAGGTGTTATTGTAAAGCATCCCCTACAGTTTCTATGGCGCTATATCACTTCTGCTCATACTTTGCCTTTACCCTACTATTGGTTGAATCTATTGGGGGGTATCGATGATCCGATTGGTTGATGATGTGGTCATCGAATGGTGGAGTGCCACCCCCGAATACCCTCAATAATCCCTCTCAACCCACATGGACACACTCTCGGATAGAGACAGGGAGCGGTATAGAAGATAGAAAGAAAAAGGCAGGAATGGAAAGACAAATTGATAGAACAGTGAAAGAAAAGAGATCATGAAAGTAAAGAGAGAGGCAAGAAGAAGAGGGAGAGCAGTTTCCATAGCAACAGAGGGACCAGTGGACATGCGTGCAGGCTGAGTGATACACGGGATGAATCTCAGTTACATACTCCTCGCGTCATCTCTCCTTACCTTCACAATAATTTTAAACACAAGGAGTGTATATAAAGAGATTCTCCCCACGACAGTGATATCCTCGTAGATGTCACCCTCGGCTTCATTCAGCTCAATGATCAGTCATTATGCTCACAATAAATATGTAGGAGACAAGAAATTGTGAAATTCAATAAATCAATACAATGTCTTTCACGTTAAGGCTTTTTTTTTTACACGGAGTACATCAAAAATGCCAGACCTAACTCCCTACATACAGACAGCCTAAAACCAGTTTTCATTCAATATACTGTATTTCCTTAACATTTACAAAACACGTTTTTCTTAAATAGACTTTCAACTTTTTGAATATGATATAATCTTACCAGAATATACAATGTACTATTGGATCATCCTTACTCCGGATTAATTAGCAAATACTGAACCCTTTAAAAGCAATATTTAACAATGTAGATTAATGCAAAACCATGCAGCATTGGAGCATGATTTCAGGATTGGGAAAATGCGCATTCATTGTTGATGTGATCTGGTGATTGTTAACACAATAAATACATTTTTTTTCATTCCCATCATAGAATCTCAAAGCAACCGAAATGAGTTCATGCAGACTTTAAATGTTTTTTATTATCATAAGATTGTTAGGTTAAGCGTTATGACGGACAGTTAGTCCAACCACAAATGATTACACACCAAGTCCTGCTTGTACAAACAAATCATTCAAGTTCTCACAGGCATTTCAATGAATACACACACAGTTATGTTGTTAACCAACAAGTCTCAGGCAATTTTATTTGACAAAACAGAAACATAAGACAAATCCCTACTGTTATCAGTACGAGGTTGATGTGCTCCTGTGAAAGTGGCAAAGCAAAATGAAACATCAGACTACACTAAAGATGCATTCCAGAAATGTTGGCCACTGGTTGTAAAAGTGGCCCTGTCAAGCCAAAATAGGCCACCTCAAATGATATACTGTCATGTACGTGTCAATTGTCATCAAAACCACTTGCTTTCAAACTTGGAATTGTATGGCTAACTAAGGTATGAGAGTGATTTTATATATTATACACACATAAACCACATCTTGCCCAAAATCAAAAGTTAAAAAAAAATAGTTTGCTATTTGCAAAAGTTCCAGACGGCATCTTCAAATACTGCAAATAAATTAAGGCAAAACATAGAGAAACTCAAAAGCAAGAGAGTACTGAATACATACTGTGCATTTCTTTCCACCTAATAAACTGAAAGTAATAATGAATACATGAGCAACACACTTCCTACTGTTACACTGGACCTACTGTACATTGGCAAGAGTAGTGATCAGGTGTTGGTTTATTGTACATGGAACAACAGGTCCAGAGCCAGGTTGGTTGAATAGCTAACTTTGATAAATATTAAGCCTTAGGGAGTAAAACAATGGGCTTGTGTCCCAAATTGCACCCTATTCCCTATATATTGCACTAGTTTTGACCTGAGCCCCGAGGGCCGTTGGTCGCCAAGGGGTCATTTGGGAAACCATCACGATCATATAGACCCGATCTTCAGAGAGGGCAATGGACTGACCGGGGCTGAGCCATCCTCTGTCCAGCATGTAATACAGTAAAATCTGTAGTATATTACGATGTAAGATGATGTGTCCTATTGTGCACTTACATTGGTTCAATGATATTCGTTGTACATGGTGTAACACTGGGTCTGTTCAGCAGGCCCGAAACACTCTGAAATCTGGAGGTATCATCTGAACTTGACCAATGAAAACCTGTTGTGTTAGTTTTCTATTACATTGTGCCTTAATGTTTTCCAGTGTTGTGTAGTAACAGCAACTCAAGAGGGCTGGTTAAAGGTACAGGATGTCCATATACAACAAGCCCAAACAACTGATCCTGGATCAGAATCCACCAGATGATTTGATTAAAAAGGCTGTGTTTACAAATGCAACAAAATTCAGATATTTTGTCCACCAACTGGTCTTTTGACTAATCACATCTGTTTTAGTGCTCATCTGATCAGTAAATTTGCAGATAAAACATCCGAATTGGGCAGCCTGTGTAAATGCAGCCAAAGAGAATGGACCAGCTGGAGTCAGCTCGGCAAGGGAAAAGAGCACCTAGGGCAAGGGGACAAAGAGGCAGCTTCACATGTTCAATTTTCTCCCAAACCCGTTTTATGACTCCTTCCATGCTGGAAGGAAGACAATGATTCACAGTTGATGACTACGTCCCGGGTGACATAGTTCACAGTAATGACAGCTTCCTTCTTCTTATGTGACAACTTCCTCTGTCGTAAGTTAGGAGGCCAAGCCAAGGAGGAAACCACCCACAAAACCACTGGACAGGACAATGTTTCTCTTCACAAACTCTGTGGCCTGCCAAGAGGGTAAGAAGACAAGAAACCTCACTAAAGTCAGATGTCTACTCCAGTAAATAAAGCCATTAACTAACAGGTTTCAGTGGTCTGCACTTAAAAATCCAGGAATGTGTTTGCACACGGTATGATTTTTCTCTAGAGGGCACTGTTGCTGCATTTTTTTTTATTTATCCAACGGATGCAGATAATTTGGGTATTTATGAATTGTGATTTTCCCTCCAAAACATAATCACTGAATATCACTTTTTCCCCTTTTTTCATAAGTATATGCTGTGTAAAACTAAAGTGGATTGGAAATCCAATGAATAGTTCCCACACCTAAAAAATAATTAAATGTACTGGACTTGGTTATATGGAATTAATAAGCAATGACAAAAATGCACACACACACACATCTCAAATCTTAGGATCACATAACACTACGGGTACAACAGCCTACCACATAGTTAAGGATTGACACACCACAGGGATAAGATTAGGAAAGACAGGCAGTGTTATTGATACCTTTACCTCCTCGATGAAGGAGTTAATTTCAGGTGCTGCTTGTTTAGTTTTCTTCTTCAGGTGCTTCTTCGCTTTGTTCACGTCCTTCTCCACTTTCTTCCAGTCCACCTGCACATACCCACTGTGATTCGCTATCTGTAGCGGACAACAGAAATTATTGCGTTGAATATGAAATGTCATGCCATTTTTTTTTTTATCTTGTTTCTTTTTGTTTTTTTTATATGTAATCTCATTAGGATAGAGATCCGTACTATTTAACAAACACATGTTGACCACTAAAAGATTAGGTGCAACTTACCTGTAACAACAGAAATCCTCCACCTACAGCAGTAGCAGCAATTTTTCCTACTCTCTGGAACAAGTACCCAGCACACCTGAATATGAGAGAATGACAGTGTTTATTAGGGATTGAATAGAAATGCAATTGATATGTAAAATAATGCATTCAAAACCCCTGGTTTGATTGACATACCAGCCAGTGACCCCTCCCATCATGATCTGTGTGGTTACGGAATACTTCTCTGCAAGGGGCCCAGAGTTATTCCCAAACACCATGCTCCACCACTGGTGCCTCCGAGCATACTCTGTCAGGTCTACAACTTCATAGGCCTCATCCTCGCTCTCTGGTTCTGGATCATCCTTTTCTGGTATTATATAATATGGGGAGAGAGTAAAAAACTTCAGTTGTTTGGGTTTTATTCTCTCATTCAACCAAACCAGGAGGTTTCAGACAGATCCAATGTTGACCTCACAGTCAATATCTGTGCTGTGTGACATTTTATTGAGGAGACAAACCCCATGTAATCATTTAAACATCACGTCCACCTCATTACTACCAATTGTAAATCAGGGACAACATTGCAGTTGCCGGAATATGAGCCTCAGGTAAACAAATAGCATCACAATGTAATGGCTGATATTGAATGTAGGCTATCGAAGTGATGCTAACAAAGCTAGACAACCATTATATCAGTAAAGCCCTTTTATTAAAAACCGACGTTGAAGGAAAATAAATATTTCCGCTTTTAGATTTACTTTCAATGGAATTAAATATACATAATATAGCACATTCGTTGTATTTGTTCGTGAATATTTTATCAATAGGTATGGTGTCTGCTAGGCTAACACTAACCTTCCTTGCGATCCGCCATTTTGGAGAAAATTACATCAGGATGTTGACAGCTGTACGCAAGCCCCGCCCTAGACCTTTATAAAACTATCCAGGCCCCGCCTACAAAATGATGCTATGCCACGTCAGTATTTTAACGCTTTGATCTTTTTTCTCTAGACTCCGTAACTATAAACATTTGACATAAAGCCAAATACAATTTAACACATATTAGATTACATTCCAACAAAAACTATCAAGAAATGAATTCTTTTATCATTTAAATTGATTGAAATGTATTTAAATCTGTATTACATACTATGACTTACCAATTGATATAAAAATAAATATATGAATAAAGTAAACATGTTCAAAGTGTTAGATGATATATCAAATAACTTTTTAGAATAACTGAATAGAAATATTTTACATTGGATGGATTTGTCTTTCTCTAACAAACTAGAGACTGGAGTATTCTGAAAATGTCTCTAGCAGGACAAAACAGACAAGAATGAATGCTCATGTATGCTATTAACAAGATTGGTGATAATTTTATAATACAAAAATGTTACAACATTCAGGTTTTTAAATGCATAGAGACCAAGTACCTTAGAGACACAAAAAGGTATAGGCATATTGGGGCTATCGTGAGGATGATGTCAATGTTCACCTATAAACAGAATGCGACCTTTATTCTAATCACAATTGAGAAATGTTTTGCCTTAAAGACCAAGTAAATCTGGTGTCAAAAATGTGCAATCCCCCCAAAATCTAAAGTTGTACCACTGACTAAAACGTATTTAGTAATTTGACAGTTGTTTGTAAACACTTAACATTGTTAAGAATTTCATTTTGCTGAACAAATGAATACATTTGAATACATATAAAAAATAATAATAAACAAGTTGTGCACCATTGCTTTTAAGAAAATTATAAAAATGCCTAATTTATTTTAGTGGTTAGTAAAAAGATAAATGAAGATAGGCAAAAAAAATAAAAAAGCTTCATGTCATATGCTGGTGTTCAGACATAACGATTGGCTGAAGACGTAGGAGAGGCGTGACTACGGCGGCGCGTGGGTTCGCTTGCTTGTGTGACACAATTATAACAACTTTAAGCTGGTGGCTGTAGGGAATTTTATGGTCGTATAATACTATTTTCAAATTGCACTTCATGCATTACATTTTATTAGTTGCATAAAACTATTGTGTCTAAAAATGTGACGCGAATACTTTTTGGAGGGGTACTTGTTTTCCTGAAAGGATTTACAATTTTGAATTGCTTTTTTGATCCCGGAGAAAAGTTTCTTGTTTCTAATCAATTTTTAGTTTTCGTTCTTTGATTTGGTGGAGTATTTCGTTCGCCCTCTCGTCGCGATTCCATGCAATCGTGCGGAGTCTCGCTCGCTGTTGCTGCCTGCGCTGCTGCTCGGAGTCTCGGCTCGGCTTCTGGTGGTGATGAGGAAAAGAAAATGGCGGCGGGAAAAGCGAGTGAAACCGAGGAGGACTTTCCGACGCTGACAGCCCAAGAGAGGGACAGCTTGGTCGGAATTGACAGGTCGGAGTCATTGTCCTGCACATACCTCCACTGTATTCGTATTATTTTGTTTACGCGTTTTCTGTTTTAAACGTTGAAAATGCAATTTGCACGGCAGTGCAAGTGATACTGAACCGCCTGTGTTGTCTTCTTGCAGCTCACTGTTTGGATTTCAGAGGCTTCATGAAGATGGCGCCAGAACGAAGGCCTTACTGTTGAAGGTAGCTAGCTTGCTAACAAACCACAGGACCAGCCGGTCCTTCAGCCACATCACTTACACATTATACATTCTTACACACACATTTCTACTTGTAACCAGCCATGGTATCCTAGCTATTATAGCTAAGCAGCCTTCTCTCGGGCGAGAGTACGGACTCTTGTTAACCTGATGTGCGCAGAACGACCCTGCGGCTACGCAGCGTCCCTACCATACTCCTCTTCCTCGTTAGCTAATCCAATAGTGAAAACGATCTGCTTTTCCATTAGATAAACGCATTTTAGTATCACAACTGTTTGTTGTGTTATCAGGGTGGTATATCATTTTTATAACTCGTTAAGTTGACAAGTTTCACTATTTGATGAAGTCTCAAAGGCTTGCCAAATCAAATGTTTCAACCATACTAGCTAGTAGTAGTTGTATTGCCTTTTGGGTGCAGTAGAAATGACTAGCAAGCTTAGTAGTAGCTTAATTAACGGAGCCAGTTTAGCTAGCTGCATGTAATATAGCATTTAAAAGCAAAACTTGCGGTCTAGTAGTTAGTAATTCTACATGTATACGAAAAAGGACATGCATACACGGTAACTTTTTATTTAGCTTGCTGCTGTTAGCTTGTTAGCTAGCTGGCTGGTCAAACATGCGTTGTTGAAAGCGGTCTGGAGTTTGCTGGGTACTGTACACGAACTGTACAGTAACTCATTTTGAATGTGAGCTAGTTGAGGCTTTAGTTGTCAGGCACATAGTTATAACTCCCATTGCACGATTCAGCATTGGAAACACATTTTAAAATAATTGGGATCTAGCTAACCATGATTAGCTAACATTCGATAGCTAGATAGGCAACGCTACCGAATTAGATGGTACTAGTGTTAGACAGCTCGTTAATTGGCTACGTTTTTAATGCCAATTTAACGTTAAAGCGTTGACTTCCCATTGTGTCGGGAAAGTATTTTTGTCTTTTGTATATTCATACTATATATCAGGCCGGTGCATGCACGTAGCTGTACGGTTCTCGTACCCCGTGGTGGTGATTGTGACTACGTTTTAAGCTTGTGGATGGGCTCGAGACTGGTTTTAGCTAGGTTCCAATGACTGCTAACTTGCTAACCGCGTTAGCTGTTTGGATAGCTAGCTAGTAATGGCTGCTTGGGTCGGTCCAAGATGGCGGGACAGGGAGGAGTGACACCGAAATGTACATATGTGGGGAGCTCAACATCAAAATATTGAGAACGGAATTACTAAGAATTCGTTTGCATGTTTTGATCGACCCTTTTCGCAGTGTTTGTCTTAGGGTGGGTGAAATGGCGTTTGTTGACAGTTTTCAATGACCGTGTGCGAACGTGTCCCTCCCTACGTTTTGCATCTCAGAGCATCATCAACCTGTAGCTAGCACATTGCCATTGGACATTGAACAAAGGCCAAAGTTGCACACCCATTTATTTTTTCCCCCTTTTTTTGATATTCAATGTCAAAAGTGGATGTTTTCAATTAACGAATTATGAGAACATAAGCATCTATCGAGTCACCGTAAATAGTTATTCGCTTTCCTGGTGATGTGGTGCTTAGAATGGCTTCCCAGCGAGCTAGCATGCTGGATTGCTATCAGTCTAAAACAAAAGCATCATCTATTGCCAATACAAGTGGCTATAGAGCTGATGGCAAACTGGCCACTCCACTATCCCAGCCTCACTTTAAACCTACACGTATTCAGGTCAGTCGTTCTCCCAGGCTCAGCATATATGAGACTATACCAACACTCTGTCCACACTGTTTATCCACATTTAATTTCTCCAAATGATACAGGGGTCCAAATGGAGAAATAGCTCTCATCTCATGTCCGATACATCTACATTTAAATATGTCCTGTATATCTGCCTATTGCTGCTTTTTAGCTCTCTCTTTAAAAGTATGGTCTGCTTTCCTTTCTATACCTACTCTAATCTGAGGATGGATGCTGGCAAATTGTCATGCTAAAACCATTCCATGCTCTTTGGGGAATGCAGCTTGTGGTCAAGCTGCCCCATGTAGCTAAATCTTCCCACAACCTAAGTCATTACTTTATTTAAATCTTGACATTATTGTATTTTAATATAAAATATGCACATCAAGCATGTTAAAGTGGGTTGTTTCCAACCTGGTTTATTTTTCATAGTTGATCCTATGTTTATTTTGCATTGCGCCTTCTTTCATACTACTTTAGCTACCATCTTAAATGTTTGATTCAACTCATGGACTGATTTATGAACATCATTTTTATGTTGAAGCTGCAGGCTTAAAATTAGTAGGCCTTCCTTTCTTCGAATCAGGATCTTTTTCTCTGTTGGTTTGACTTGCAATTTAATATAATTTGTCTCCAAAACTATTTTTTGCTGTGAGGTGCTTTATAGCTCTTTCTCTGCTTTTATAGCTTTATTAGTCCTGAGCAACAGCCCTGTCTGGCACAGTGCACAGTCACTCTGTTGCACCGCTATCTACGCCCAGATAAGAGTTCAACTCCACTGACAGAATTGGGTCATTATCGCTGCCATTGGATAGGTGACAACAGCATAGAAATAGAATAGACAGACACCAATTCTCTTATACCATGCAGTGTTACCTCTCCATGGGCCTACTAGTTTTATCAGTGTATACTACTGCACCATTAAACATTGCATTCATTTAAAAGCATTCAGATGGTATTCAAATAACGAAGCACAATAGCAAGTACTTGAGAGCTTTGCTTTCCCCCGACCAAGTTAATAAAATCCATGTTTCTCTCCACTTAAATTGTAAGTCTTTTTGGATATCAACTAAATTAGACCAGTACGTCAAACTACTAAATTCCCATGCTCTTGCAAAGATACAATTCAGTTTATTCTCTATTTGCCCTTGGTCAAATAGTCAATGTTCAAGCATCTTTGATGGGTTTTGTTGGATGTTTAAATTCATTCTAGAAAGTCAAGCGCTAACATCTTGTGGAGTCAATTGCAGTTTTTTTTATTGGTATGAAATCACATTTGCTGTTAGTTTATTGTGGCCTGTTTCTTTATGTATTTGTGCTTTGCTTTTATGAGATGTGTTGCTTGTTTGGAAAGCACAGATGCATTGTGGGAGCTCATTATTAAGGCCAAAATGTGAGTTCCTTTGGCATTGTGTACCACTGGCACATTAGACATAATCATTCCTTTGCTGGGGTAAACGGCAAACTTTGATCTATTCTGTGGTCATATGAACCATTTATTTCTTTTTTATGTGCATTTTAATCATTCTCATGGTCTCAGCCCCAGCTAAATTGAATGAGATTAATCTTGTCATCTATGATGTCAGTTGAACTCTGAGTGTGACCTCAGCTGTGCTGTCTGTCATTTCTGATGGCCCCTCCCCCCTCCACCATAAACAAACCGCCAGTCAGTCTGAATGGGATCGTAAGAAGTCCAGTGGCATTGTCACACACACACGCTCCCCTGTCCTCAACTACTCAGTCATGCTAAGACTGTTCAGCTGTTCAAAGAGAAAGTGCCTCTTTGTTTTTTGTATGTGAGATGTGTAATTGTTTGTTGTACCGCATGTGTTTTATCCAGTGCACGCCAAATGTCTGTACCCGCTGTGGAAACTGTCCTGAAGTCAGTTGATACCACATCGCTGCTAGACTGTGATGTGTTCCATACACCACACACCCACGTTATCTTCTGACTAATTGAACTCACCCTTTGTATTGCCCACTATCCCTAAACATTAATTACATTTATAGAATAAACTCGCTAGTCCAGTTAAGAGACAATTGGGCATTTTGTCTTGTTTTTTCTTCAAACCCTTCTGTTTTTCAGTGAACCTGCCTATACTCATGTTTTGGGGGAAAATACTTAGTACTATCACTGTGTTAATCATTGGCCAGTAATTATTTACAAGCCTTCTGCAAGTGCTCTGCATATATTTCTTTTGTGTTTTAAATGTTTTTATTCAAACCTTTAGGCTACTATTTGTTTCTAACTCTTCCTCATAAGGGAGGAGTAGTTGATTTGAACTTGGAAAATCCTGGGCCCTTTTTGTCATACCGTCTAGCATTGCATTTTTTAAAAATAAATTCCCATAAGGAACGGGCACACCAATAAAACAATGTAGTCGCTTTAAAACTAGTGTGCAATACAATGTCAAACGTATTTCTATTGTGGCCCTAATTGCGCGTGCATTGGCTTGTGTGGGGGAAAAAATGAAAAAGGGCTGGTCCATCGTGTCGATTTGGTCACTTAGGTGATTGAAAATGATGCGCCCTATACATGAGGAACGCTATTTGCACATTGTATTTGGGCTCATCAGTGTTCACGGAGGCACACTGTGGTAACCAGTTTTTCACCTTCCTTTTAAAGGAATACTTCTAACAGATGTAGAAAACTCTTCCTCTGGGACGTGCTTGCATTTACCCGTGTCTTTCCTACCTCTAATGTGGTGGCTGTGTGAGTCTAATGGAAGGAAGTAGTCAAACATATGTAGGAACTACCCCGTCAATGTTGCCCCTTAAGCATGGTCAGGGTCATGACCCTTGATTAGTCTTGAGACTGGCTCCTAATAATCTGGGTACGTGACCTCCGATTGAACCACACCCTGATCGACTGGTTCTGCGCTATTGGAAGCTTGCTTTTGACTAGTTTAGTTAAGCCTTCAAACCAAGATGGTTTCCTAGTCTAAATGAAGTTGGATGTGTGTGTTAGCAAATCTTAGCCCAGAACTTGATCCTAGCAGTGACCTTTACCTATTAACTTGGTAGCCATGTTCTCCCCTCCCAAGTTGCTATCTTGAGTGCAATCGTAAGGAATTTACAGAAGTTTTGTTGGCGAGAACGTCTCCTGCCAGCTTTGTCTTCATTTAATCCTGAAAATGATAACTTTTGTTTTGCTGAGGTAAAGAGAGAATGTAGATGCTGAATTTGGCATCAACATTTGTAATTCTCTCAGAAAAATATAACTATATCCTGATTAGGTTTCCCCGAGACTGAGGCGATTGGAGTCTGATGATTGTTGCTTAAAATAGCTTTCTGGTTATGGAAATGGCAGGGATCTTAAACTACCAGTCTAAACTTTGAACACTTACTCGTTCACTTTAAAATATCAAAAAATAAAAAGAGATGCCTGTTTTGTCTCTAACTTTTCCAACCCATCATCACTTATTTCCAGAGCAACTCATATTAGTAAGTAAATGTATTTTCTCATTTCGTGACACCGCTAACTATCCACTTATGAATCATCCCTTTGAAGGCTGTGCAGAATATACAGTCCCATACCACAAAATGCCTCAGTAAAATCATTATTTTCAGTCAGTGAAAGATATTGGTGCTCTAGTGTCCAAGGTTGAATGCTTATATGTTTTATATGGTTTGCATGAATAGTAGTATAACAACTTTGCTATAGAAAAAGTTTCTTTAGCATTGGCAGATACGCTGTTTTCATGGAGTCAGTCCCCAATCAGCCATCTGTCCTCAACATCTTCCTCATTACCTTTTAGACATTGAGCAGTGGGGCTTATCCACAGCGACGCAGAGTTAGTACATTTTTGTATGGCTAGCTGGGACAAGCGCTCACTTCAGTAGTAGTAAGTACACCTTATGCTACTCGTGTAGCTTAGGTGTAAATGCTGTAATTGTTGTTCTGCAGTCAATGCGTTAGTTGTGGATGACTTAAGTGCAGCCTGGCCGCTACTGACCATTGTGTTTTCATGTGCGCGGGGTCTAATAAAATGAGTGCCTATAAATCAGGCATATAATTTTTTATCTTAATACAAAGGCAAGTCTGTGTGCCAGCATGTTTATATCAACCACATGGGGGCATTATAATGGACATGTTTTTATGTCCTAAACTGTTTGACATAGTGGGAAAATATTGCACACATTCTCAGGCTGTATAAGTCTAGCTAAATTCTAAAGTCTGAGTTCTTTTGGCCTAGTGGTAAAAACCTTGTGTGACAACTCATTTACTCATAGTGGCCGTATTGCTTCAGTCAGACTGCTCCGGGCTCAGTTGTGTCAGTTTCCATCATATATGCCGGCAAAATTGTAGGTACCCAATTCTAGGTTTTGATTCTATTGTTATTTATTTATTTTTTGATTAAAAATGACGATGAGTCCAAAAAGTTGAATTGTGTTGTGCAAATGTTGCACACACGTCATTTACTGTCGCGGTAAGGTCATGTGATCTAGCCCACAAATTGTGCAAAATTTTCCACATTAGAGACCAAACTCTACCCTGAAAATTGAATTGTACTCTTAAATGTGTTTCTGTGTGCTTAGATTAATCTTAATAGCACGTGTTCCTTGTCAAAGATGCCAGCTTCGAGTCCCGCTGCTGGAGAAATATTGACCACCTATAGTATTATCTTTTCATTGTTTTTGTGATGTCTTGGAAAGGAGGCTAAGCGTAGGGACTAAGCTAATTATGTGGAAATGTCTAATTTACGTTAATTGTGGCTCAGTGGGTACATTGCTGAAGCCCTGCTTGGAGCTTTAATTCTTTGTTTGCCTATCTGAAAGGCTTTAAACTTGTGGAAGTGGTATCTGCTGAGCCAATCTGTACATCCTTAAGTTTAGCTCTACATGTTGTAGTAATTTAAGAAAGGAGTGTACTTGTATGGCTGCTTACCAAGGCACAGATATGGTGACATTTTATGAATGGTAGTCTTTTAGAAGATGTTGCATCAATTCTCCACCTTTTATTCTTATATTTGTATTCACACATGTTAAAGATGTTCCCCATTAATCTGGCTACATTTGGCAAGCTGTTATGTTATTCCAACATTTAGTGCTGTGTGCGCACAGTCATATCTGTGCATACATTTCTGAATGCTCTTATGCAAGTGTTAATATTGATGACTGTTGAGCCCCAGAATCGCATAGCAATTAAGTCACTGCCATGCTGTTAGCTGTGTCCTTGCCTGGGGTTCCCACGAAATCCATAGCATTCCGGTTTTGGTGGGTTTGAATTTGGTTGCCTTGTCCCATCACAATTTGACGCGTAAGTATTGTGGTCTAGACTGCCTGGTTGAGTGAGCAGTGTGATGGGAGCTAGAACAGTGTTGGATACTCATCTGAACTAGTTCTGGGTTGAATAACGATTCAGTATCAATTCACAAGGTCCTGATGTGGTCCCCATTAGATTTTGAGTATGGTGGTAATTGCAATCCCAGCCGTTTGTGTTATGCCAGATCCAGCAATTTCTGCTTCTCTTTTAAGCACGTGGCTGGCCAGTGTTATGGAGAGGAAAGGTTGCAATACACCTCGTCCGTCCAAGCACACGTGTGATTGCTGGAAGTTTGGGAGCAGGCTGTGGAGATAAATTTAGTGTGTGTGAAACCGCCAACGTGAAGCAGCTCCATCAATGCCACAACACGTCTCATATTAGCTGCATTGTCAGTCATGATTGCTGGTTCTTTCTCTCTAACATCCCACTCATTTAACCCCTCAAGACAAAATGCACAGATTTACAAAATGTATTTAGGGGTTTTAAGAATCTACTTCAGATCATCCAAATAAGAATCCCAATTAGTCAGAAATGTTTGTTTATATATATATAATTTTTTTTATATTTCTCCCAGCCCTAATCTCAAAATGGGCTGTTGAAGCAGGGCTTTTAACATGATTCAAAAAAGATGAAAATGCTGGTGTTTTGCATTTGAGATTATTACTGCGATTCATTTCAAATTGTATTTTTTGTTATCCAAACTGTCTGATTGTCCAGACCTTCAATCTGCCTTTCTGCCCTGTGTAGGATTGGTGTGTGGCGGCAGCAGTGTTATATTTCCGTTGCTAGGTCACACATCCATGTTCTTAGTTAACGTTGTGTTGCTTTTGTCTCACTCTTCTCGCCTGTAACTTTTCCTAAGTTGACAGGCTTGACTAGCTAACATTATATTTAAAGCCTATGCTGTCATTTAGTCTCTAGATGGGCTAAGAAAATTACTACATTCTGTTTGGAATCTTAAAAGGCATAACAAGTCTGAAGTCAAAAAAACCTTCAGAGACTGTTATTTTACTTATCCTGCTGCGAAATATGGGTGTTTTTTTATTTATTTTTGTGGGGAGGTGGTCCTCCTAATTAGGAATGTGCTTAAATAACCATATCATTCTGGCTTCTTTGTAAATAATTTAATCCAGAGTTGAAATATTTGTCATGTAAAAGTTAGATGTGAAGGAATGTCTAGAATTTTTTTTCTTTCTAATATGCTATTGAAGTAGGGTTACACGATATTGGAAGTAAATGACATTGCGATATTTTTTCTGCGATTATCCTGTATTTTTCATATCGCAATATATGTCTTCAGAAAGAGTTTTGGCTATCAACCTGACAGTCTGTATCCTTCATTCTTCCCCAGCCCTATCCTCTGCATTAAAAATTTATGAAACTTATGAAAATAATAGCAACAGTAGTAAAATAGAATGCGCAATTGGGCATAACTTGCAAGATGCAGTCTGTGGCCCAAGCACTGCAGTCTGGTCCACTTGTTCAGGGCGGCAGCCTTCATGTTCGCGGCATTGTCTGTTGTTATACAGACTAGACGACTCTCATCTAGGCCCCAATCAGCTAAAGCTTCTCTCATCCCTGTTGCGATGTTCTCACTTGTATGATCCTCTGGGGAAAATGCAGTTTGCAAACAGCGACTTTTCAGGTGGAAGTCCCCATTAATAAAGTGTACGGTCAGACTTATGTAGGGCTCCGTTTTCCGGCTGGACCACAAGTCTGTTGTTGCTGTATATTATTCCACTTGTGACAGCGCTGTTTCAACTTGCATTTCTCATACAGCTCTGGGATGGCAACTTGAGAAACATAGTTGCGTGATGGCATTACATACCGCTTGTTAAGGAAACAGATCGTGTTTTTAAAACCCCCATTGGTAAAAGTGTTAATTGGTACGTGGTATGTCTTTGGCGACGTGAAATGTTATTGAATCTGTGATTTCTCTCTGCCGTTAGGAACCTTTCTCATATGGTGTAATACTGGCAAATGCATCCGAAATAGATTTTTGCTTTAGACGGCATTGAGATGCTTTGCACTCGTCATACGAAGATTTGTGGTGCCGCCTTAAATGATCGAACAAATGGTTCATGTTGTGGCAACAATTACAAGGGACTCTCGACAAAGTACCTGTTTTGGTCAACATCATCCTGTCTGTCGCCAAAATATTTCCATATAATTTACGATGCATTTCTTTTTGCAACCAAATTCTCAATTTCTGCCTTTTTTTTTGCGCAAGCAAAGCCTGCATGTCAACCACGTGCAGCAACGAACTCGAATGTTTAAAGAAAATAATAATAATTAAATCTGTATCCAATAACCCATAAATTGGAGCAAATTACATTAAATCAGACAGATATAATGCTAGTTTTCCATTTGAAAAAATATTGTAGACTGATATGTTTACCTTACTAAGTCACATGTTCTGCGTGTTAGAGAATGGTACAGCACACTCAACGTTCACTGCTTGAGGCCTGGTGGTTTTTATTTTGTTGACATCTTATTTTTTATGTAATCATGATAGAGGGCATAAGATGTGATTTAAACATGTAATTCAAACTTCTTTTGTAGGTTTGAGTGAATGTTTCTGGGAGCAATCGGGCTCCTTTTTTTTGTCCTCTGTGCCATTTGTGTGTTCAGTTGTTCTGCTACGTTTCAGAAGCCCTGTCCCCAGAGACCTGTCAATCTGATTGCTGGCCCCCATCTCATGATTTTTGTGGTAATATAGTCCACAAACCACATTTCGAGAATTTTTGTCCATTGTAGCTTTGCCAAAATCGGACCATAGACATGTTGCCAATAAATGGGTTTCATGGTCTTCTAGACAGCTATGTCCGTACCAATTAACTTGCTAATATGGCAATCTGTTGTAGAGGAAATTTTGTGTTATGAAATAACATAGTCATGTTTGCAATGCATTATTCCCTAAGTACACCGTGTTTTAGTTTGACAGACACAGCACATACAGGTTAAGTAATGTGTAAACAAATGACTTGACAAAATAGAACAGACTTTAATAATCTGACTAGGTCATTCTGGGGGCTAACTACTACTTCAGTGGAGTAACTACTATTATCTAATTTCTCAATGTTACATAGAAACTTGAACTATCAAACTGAATTTAGGATTGTCATAGGTGTAAACATGTTGCATGTTTATGTGGTGCTTGCATGGCGTATGCTGTATTCCTCTGGTTGCTTGCTATGGTGTATGGAAGTTGTAACATAACGCAAAATGAATGTTTGCTGTATGTTAGCTTAAGAGTCATTACGTTTCTGATAAGTAACCTTTATCTTTTTGCTACTCTATTTCCAAACAAAATCTTGTGATCTGAGGCTAAGCCAAAATATAGATAAGACATGTTCAGCTTCCCCTGAGAATGGGTCACTGTGGTAACGGAGACAACACCACTTGGGTCTGTGGCAGGGCTATTCAGCCAGGGGTCCATGGCTGCCTGGAGTCCAAGGAGCTAATGCCGGTTTCGTTGAGAAGATCTCCCAAAAGTTTTTAAATTATTTTTGTAAAAGTAACGATGTTGTACTTTTTCTTTGGTGTGACCTTGTAAATGGGAAGCTGAAGTGACTCCTTGTTAATAGATGAAATAACTCTTCCTGAATTGTGTGGAGAGGGGAGAGAGAAAAGAAGTTTGATTTTTGATGTCCGTCACTATTATGTGCATAAGCAGTAGTACGAATTGAGGCCACTTTCCTCTCGTGTCAACAAAAGACTGTCATGCCATGACTCCACTGCCCCTTGTGCATGAAACTGTTAGAATGTTATCTGTCTGTCTCTCTTGAAAAAATGTTGAAACAACTTATTTTTCTTAAATCAGCATCTCTACATGTATGGCATGTGTGTCTCTTAAATTCCAAAACGGGCACACCTCATTTTACTCCATCAGGTACTGATTATCTGATTACCTGAACCAAATCTTATTTAACGAGGAAAAATATAAAAACCACTACTGTGGTCATCACTATCCTCTTGCAATAGGACCAGCTAGATGGAAAAAAACAGTGCAAGTAGTACTTCAAAGGTAATTTGAATAAAAAAATAACTATTCAGCATGACAAATGAGTTGAAAAGAAATGCTTTGAGTGAGGAAATGGGTTCAATTCTGGATTTACTGGCAGAGGGATACAGTGCGCGTCAGGTTGCTTCCATCCTGAGCATTTAAAATACCACGGTTCATAAGAACAAGGTCAAGCTACAGGCATTGGGGACAACACCGCTACAGACTGGCAGTGGGCGAAAACGACTGACCACTGATTCGAATGTCACTCAACAATTGTAGGATCAAGTGACCTACAAAAAGAATGGCAAACAGCAGCTGGGGTGAAGTGCATGGCAAGGACGGTTCAAAACAGGCTCTTAGGGGCAGGACTGAAGTCATGCAAAACTAGAAGTAAGCCCTTCATCAATGAGAAGCAAAGAAGAGCCAAGCTTAAGTATTTTTGCTTTATATATTTCTTAATTCTTAAGATGTCGTGTGACTGGTCACAAGAATTTGATTGCAGGATGACACTTATTCGGTGTGTTTGATAAATCAACTTTGAACTTTGAACTTTTGGGTTTTCATTGTGTCATTTGTCAACTTCTGCTTGCTCGTTTGCCTGCTCGTGGATCTTGAGTTAATTAAATTATATCCTCTCTGCAATTGGGAAAATACCTCTGTCTCTCCGGAGTCATGTTGTGGGATATTTAGTGGAGCAACTTCACCAACGAGACACCTTAATACGGAGGATTGTGGACCATGTTCACTTAAAGGACTAAAGGCGAATGCAGTTCCATCATATTACCCAGTTCAACACGTGGAGGCAAGACCGATTGCCAGTAATACTTCTGATCGCTATGTTATAATACACAGAGTACGTTGCCTCTGGATATTCTGGGCGAGCTATGGGGATTAAACATTCACCATCACAAAGATGACTGTACGAAGTGGCTATCAAAGAATAGGTTACTTGTTTTCTAAGCTAGTGACTGCTAACCATGACTGTGTATTAGGGGTGTCGCGATATACCGGTATTGATGATAACTGTGATATTTAAAAATATATATTTCATGTTTAATACACATGATAATATTGTATTCACTTGGTGTAACTGAAGTTGTATTGTTCCAAAAACCCTTGGTTTTTCAAAACCTTATTCAAGTCATTTATAGACAAATGATGCATGTGCTTAAACAAGGATCCTGGAGCTATTAACTGGTGTTGAAATCAACTCGTTAACCCCACTCGAACCCCCAGGAGATCTGCAAAGACACCCCGTTTTTGCCTATTCACAAAACGTTGTATTTTTCCAAAAACTCGGATTTTCCGTAGCTTATTCATATACAAACAATGCATTTGCTTAAACTACTAGTCTGGACCTATACACTGGACCCCCCCCCCCCCCATGTTGAAGATGAATTTGAAGATCTTTTTCTAAATGTTCTATAGATACCGTGATAATATTGTTATGAATATGAATTATTTTGGCCACGATAATCGTGTAGTGAAAATCTAATATCATGCCAGCCCTACTGTATATACACTTATCCTTTCTGAATGATCACGTGGATTGAAACAATTGTGAAAAAAAACGGTAATCACCGGAAGTACCTGTTTATTTGAAATAAGAATTGTATCGCAACAATTTTATCTTTGAGGAATACAACATGGTCATGTTCTTTGAGGTAAACACCACTTGTCTTAGTGTTTTAGTTTTCAGCTTGCAGTTTTCATGGGTCAGTGGACTGCTATGGGACTACATAGGTGATTTTTCAGTTTCGTTATTTTGATCTTATGTTGGTGGACTGACAGACGTTGGTTGTACCTGTTGTGATTGTATCTTGACATGGTTTGCATCAATAGATTTACAAGAATCAGCTTTCAAAATGGATTGTGTACCAATGTACCCACAGCTATTGGGTACATTGCAGTTTACTTCACATTGCGACTGCGTGCCGGGGATTTACGACAGGTTTTAAGGGCAGGTGGTTACTTTGGTAACAGAACCAACAGCCCTTGCTAGATGAGATTCTTCCCCATCTGTGGTGCCACATGCTAGCTTTAATCTGACTACTGTGGTAACGTCTTTACTAGCTGTTGCAGTTTAAAGTAACTTAAACCCCCACCAATATGAACATAGAAGAACGACCCCTCGCCACCCTTGCTGTATTTTGTCTTTGTGGTATGATTCTTTCCTGACGGTAATCTACTTGAGTAGGCCACAGTGCTTACATTTTGTTGTTACCACTGCATGTTGTTGTTGTAATAGGTATAGTTGGTCTAACATCCAAGTGCTTTGAAACCTCATCCCATTTAATGTAAAAATACGGGCGTGAACACATCTGTAATGCAGCTACCATTAGGCAGAGCTAGCTAACGACATGTTGTCATTACAGTGCTTGCTGTGTTTAATAACCGCTAGTAATGATAGAATAGAGCCAAGCATTACTCATCTTTCTGTAGTCGTAGCTGCTAGCACTGCACGTCAAACCTAAGTTGCTTGATAACCCCAAATGTCTGAGTGAAGTCTGCACACTCTTCAGACTATAGGATTGGTTTGCTGTGGTGGTATAGATTTAGTACCTCTGCTGCAGTAAAGCTTTGCAAGGGACGCTGGTATAATGTGTTGCAGTATGATGCACTGTCTGCTCCTCCAGCGCAAATTCAGACTGTGGGGATGGGCTCTGCATTTGATGCATAAAGCTGGCTCAGAATTGACTGGGACATTTGCTGTAGTGCTTTTGTTGCTGTTGGCTATGATGTCTTCTTCTGACCTGAGGTAACGGGAGATGATGGACCCAGATTTTGAATGATTCAGCCAAACTAACCGCTTAGACCTCAGTCTCAGTTAGGGGGCATTTCCTGAAGTCATCCATCAGCTCCATTGTTTTATCTGAGTTCCAGGGTATTTTGACTTCACCAAGCCACCAGCTGGTTGTCCTCTCCATTCTAAATGGACTCTTCTCTGTCAGTGGTGAAACCGACCAGGATGGTTTCACCTGCATTCTTGGAGTGGAGTAGGGTGAGGGGTGAATGCAAACACGTGGAGATGGACCTTCCAGTGAAGGAAATATTTATGGTTTAGGAAAGAACTATTCATACCAATTGTAAAGCATATTCATGACTAGGGTGGCCCAGTCCGCTTTGCCAGTTCTCTCACAATTTGGCTGTTTTTGAATTATTCTTGGTCCTTAGAATTTTCAATTTATCTAAATGCTAATTTCTCAGTTCGCTGTTTTGTGTGAAAAATTGCTGTTTGCTGAAATTTTTTTCTTTCTGACCATTTCAATTAAAAAATGAATGAATGAATGAACGTTGAAAAACGTTGAACGATGAAAGGCTATGGGTTTATTCTTTCTTTATTTCTCCCCAGGCTGTTCGCTGCTACGATTCTCTCATCTTAAAAGCTGAAGGAAAAGTGGAGCCAGAGTTATTCTGCCAGCTAGGCCACTTCAACTTACTCCTGGAGGAGTATGCTAAAGGTGAGACAGTGCACCATGGCTGTGTCTGTTGCCCTCTTTCCCACTGTGTCAATCTCTCTTGCTCTCTGTGTTGCTGTGTTTGGAGCTGTCTCTCTGTCATGGCCACTTGCAGCGTGGTAGGTTTTGATGGCATTAAATAAAGTTTATTGAGTGTTTATTGAGTGTTCGGTGGAGCAGTGTAGTTTGGCGGTTGGTGCCACTGGTTGTGAAAGTGTAAGATCTGCTTCTGGAATGAATAGTGCTGTGGTGATCTTTCTGAATTTGATTGATACAGTGAACATTGTGGTTGGGGGGGGGGGGGTGTAGTTTTGAGAGCTGTACAGACGTCGGTCTTTCGACCTGACCCCGCAGGGAAAGTATTGCTGTCTTAATGTTCCTAATTTTATTAGAGACAGCGTCATGGTTTGCTTGTCCGCCATGCTGTAAGGCTCCTTTGCTAAATGTTTCCTTTAGGAGACAATTGTTTATGATTTTGAAGGACACAGGAATGTCGTCTTCTATTTAAGTTGAGGATTGATAGTTTTGACTACTCAATTTTCGTATTCATTGAGACCATGAAAGGTTTTGTGTGTGGTAGATTGGGACATTCGGTATGGTTGTGTCCAGGTGATGTGCATGGAGAGCACCCTGCTAGGTCTTGTTCGAGGACAGACGCTGCTCCTCCGCCAGGCAATGAGGCTGATCGTGGGTCAGGAGTAGGAAGTGAGATGGAAGATGCGTCTGACAAGGGACGGGGGTCACAGGAAAAAGACGAAGTAGTGGCTGGTGATGGTGTACAAAAGTGAGGGAGCTCCAGCACATCCGTTGCGCACAGGGAAAATGAGGAGCGAGCCATCTGAGTCTAAGGAGGATGAATTATCCGTTTAAGGGCAAATACCTCAATGGTGGTGAGGGTTCTGCTTCTAAAAGGACCGTTGAGAAAAGGAAGTTGTTAAACGGTGTCAGAGAGGGGTGAGGAAGATTACTCCGGTGATGACCGGGACTGTGAGTCATCAGATGAGTCTCAGCGAAACAGCGGGAGCAGTGGGATGGGGTGGTATTGATGGGGTGCAGCAGTTTCTGAAGGTGACCAAGGGGAAGGAGTATATGCAGGGTATTTACACTGATCTTTTTCCCTCCTGACCTTGAACAGTTTTTGGGCTCTGTTTTATTCATGGACGTTTGCAGGGCTGATGTGGGCAGGGTTTACTAGCCTCGATCGCCTGCTTTGAAGCTCTCACAAGAGTAGCGGGTGAGTTGCGTTCTCAAGGAAATGGAGGGTCTGTTGCAGTGATTTCAACCCATTTTTCTTTAATTCTCTGGTTTGTGTTTTCAATCGTGAGGGGATTTAGGATTTCTTAATTGAACGTAAACGTGGCACTGCACAATAAGAAAATACCTGTGCTGTATGAATTATTGGAAAGTAAAGGTATTTTTATTGTTTATACATGAAACACGTAGTGATAAGGACAACAAGGTTATGTGGCAACAGGAGTGGGTGGGGTGACAGCGTGTCATAGGAGTATAGCTAGTTGGGGTGTGGCTATCATGTCCTAGCATTTTCGCCTTTGTCTTAAGAGGTTGAGGAGGTGGTTCAAGTTTATGAGAACGTCACTGTCTGATTAATGTGTATTGCCCCTGTGGTGGCAGTTGGGTGGAGTGTTTTTCCCTCGGTACACATGGGCTCATGTAAGGGACAACTCATCTCTCTGTCTAGGTGGGACAGGTTTCATTCTCTAGTGTGTGTCTGGTGTGAGCCCCCTGGGATTCTCTGGCCATTGCTTGGTACCTGCTGGGTTGTGTATATTAGTTAGGTTAAACCCAATAGTGCTGACTGGCACATCGGTACAGCATTGTTGAGTGATTCCCACTTTGAAAAGTGTTTTTGTCTTTTCTTTGAGAGAGAGAGAGATGGTGGGTAATAGGCACAGTTCTAATTCAACAGTAATCAATATACTTTCAATGTCTCTATGGGAAATTACTCAGTCAATGAAGGGCCTAGTGAATGCTGTTGTGGAACTCCAGAATTTGGGTGAGACTACAGGAAACCAGGGACATACTCAGGCCCTCGAGGGTCAACGTGCTGCCTGGACAACTGGGTATTAGACCCCTGGAGGCATTGGTGGGATATAGAAATGGATGCCTTGTCGAAAATGTTCTTGAGTTTGGACAAAAAGAATGGACCCAAACACATTGTCCCTTGTCTTTGCTTGGTTACTGGATGGAGCTCACTGGCTCCACCGAGAATGTGACAAGGGCAGTGGGGCCCTATGCTGAACTCTACCTGTGTGAGTACACGGAGGATAATGCAGTGTCATGCCAGTTTGGGCTCTGATGGGTGAGGACTGGCTGGTGGTTGTTAACCATAGTTTGGCCATAGGGTTGCTTCTGCTAAGCTGTTGTAGGGCTGTCCTCTCTTTCTTGCCTAAGAAGTGTGACCCTGGAGAGGTGAAGGACTGGAGGCTGTTGGCTTTACCGGCTACTGATTAAGATATTGTCTGAGGCTTTGGCCAACAGGCTTAGGGAGGTGATGGGTAGATGATACATGGGGCCAGTCCTGCTGTGTTCCCGGCAGGTTGGTCAGAGAATATTTCTTATTCTGGATTTTTTTGGATGCTGGTTTGATTTCTGTTGTATAGGTGAAGGCGTTTGATCAGGTTGAACACCAGTATTTTTGGTGCACTCTTGGGTTCAGCTCTATTTTCATGGTTATGATCAGGTGGCTTGAGTTATTCCTCTCAGGTTTATTCGGGGATCAGATAGGGGTGCTTTCTGTCAGGTACGTTGTATGCCATTGCTATTGTGATGTGTTTACATTGCATTAGGAATAGGTTAGAAGAGGTTTGCCTTTTGGTAGGAACCCCACAGGCTTTTCTCTCAGCCTGTGCTGCTGATCTTTTGATTGTGCTGAACAATCGAAAATAATTTGACTGTTTGCGTCTGCTTGTTCATTAATTTGGTGCTGTAACTTTATCGAAGGTCAATTGGGGATTAAAGTTGTGTATTACATGTAGGAACCTGGGCAAGGGGGAACTGGCAAGGGGGGGGGGGGCTGGCTGGCTGAGGAGGTGGAGGTGGTTTTTACCAAGGTTGTCATATAGAAGACGCATTATTTGCATTATTATTAATAATAATGAATAAAGTGTTTGCCCCTGATCTGTGGCATCGGCAGGCATGCCTCCCTAGGGAGAATCCCGGCAGTCCTGGTTAATTTTTCCTGGGATGGATACTATTGGATTTTGCAAAGTGTACTGTACTTGCATAAAGAGGAGGGGGGACGTGGTCTTGAACACCTTGCTAGCAGGGCTGCTGCTTTCCGTCTACAGTTTATCCTGCATTTTCTTTAGGGGTCAGGTGGCTGTGCATCTGTGGTCCAGGTCAGTTTGTCTTACTGGCCAGCCTCTGGGAAGCTGTAGACAGCCCTGTCGGCAAAAGACTGGGCCTTCCTGGAGGGGTACGGAGTGTATGAGCAGGCACCCAGCATTGATGCCCCATCCAGGGACATGTTCCATGGTATGAGGATACGACGGCACCACTTGATTTGGGAGGTTTTGAGGTGACCGGGAAGGTGTTGTGTAGGGGTTGTGTTAAGGCATTAAATAAGAAGCTGAAGGGTAGGGAGTTCACCCCTTGCAGGGCCAAATTTGGGATTGGCGATTGCATCAAGCCAGCACAGAGAGTACTGTACAAGCCACTGTTACTGAAGAGCACTGGTGACTTGGAGGGTGTTGCTTGGCTATTGCTGTGTCGGTTTTTGTTTCAGTCTTCAGTACTGTACGGGAGTCCGTTTTTAATTGTTTACAGAGCGAGGCTAGTGCTTTTATTCATAGTTTTTAGTCACATGATCGGTCTGAAAGCCTGGCGGGCAAAACATTATTTAAACATGGCGGGAATTCACTAACACTGGGAATTCTGTGGAGCTAGTGTACAAACTGGTCAAAGTGTCTACTGTTACAGCCCATGAGTGTTAAGAACGCCTCACAAAACATGAAAAACGAATGTATGCCAACACACACTGCATGTCTTAGGCACTTGTGACCCATGTACGGCACCCGCTGCGTTACTTTCATTGCTAAAAACTGCGACATCCCTGCCGGAGCTGAACTTTGGGGGTGTTTACATACCTTCTGGAGAATCTATCCCCTGACACTGCTATCAAAATGAAAGCGTACCAAAGTACAGACAGCTGTCGGTACATTTGATCAGGGTGGGTCAATAATGCAGTTGTTTGGGAGGTGAAGAAGAAATGTCATTGTCAATGTGACGTTGAGTGCTAATTTACCTCAATTACCGTTGGTTCTATGGGTGGTCAGTGTAGCGTAGTGCAGCCAGTATAACACAATCTTGTCAATAATGTACAGGGAATAATATACATGTTTTCCCAATGTCAAGTAAACCATTCCTACTGTTAAATTGCCCACCATTGACAGCCTGGGTTGCTGTGGAGAAGGTTGGATTGGTGTGTTTATTTTCTGTATTAACTTATTAGTTTAGCTAACACTAAAGTGTTTACAGGTGTGAAATATCATGCTGATTAGACAGCATGATTATTGCACATGTGTGCCTTATGCTGGCCACAATAAAAGGCCACTATAAAATGTGCTGTTTCACTGTATTGTGGGGGGTCCGTGGGGGTCCGAAAATGGTCAGTATCTGGTGTGACCACCATTTGCCTCACGCAGTGCAACACATCTCTTTCGCATTGAGTTGATCAGGTTGTTGATTGTGGCCTGTGGGATTTTGGTCCACTCCTCTTCAATGGCTGTGCGAAGTTGCTGGATATTGGCTGGACCTGGAACACGCTGTCATATATGCCGATCCAGAGCATCCCAAACATGCTCAGTCGGTGACATGTCCGGTGAGTATGATGGCAATGGAAGAACTGGGATGTTTTCAGCTTCCACAAATTGTGTACAGATCCTTGCAACAATTGGGCTGTGCATTATCATGTTGCAACATGAGGTGATGGTTTTGGATGAATGCCACAACAATGGTCCTCAGGATTTGGTCGCGGTATCTCTGTGCATTCAAAATGCCATCACTAAAATGTACCTGTGTACATTGTCCATATTACACGGCTGCCCATACCATAACCCTACCGCCACCATGGGCCACTCGATCCACAACGTTGACATCAGCAAACCACTCACCCACACGACACCATACATGCTGGGCCATCTGCCCTGTACAGTGAAAACCGGGATTCATCCGTGAAGAGAACACCTCTCCAAAGTGCCAGACGCCATTGAATGAGAGCATTTGCCCACTCAAGTCGGTTACGACGACGAACTGCATTCAGGTTGAGACCCCGATGAGGACAACGAGCATGCAGATGAGCTTAGGCTGGCATTGTGCTGTGTGATGGAACTGCACATTTTAGTGGCCTTTTATTGTGGCCAGCCTAAGGCACACCTGTGCAATAATCAAACTGTCTAATCAGCATCTTGATGTGCCACACCTGTGAGGTGGATGGATTATCTCGGCAAAGAAGTGCTCACTAACACTGATTTAGACAGATTTGTGAACAATATTTGAGAGAAATATGCCTTTTGTGTACATAGAGAAAGTCCTAGATCTTTGAGTTAAGCTCATGATAAATGGGGGCAACAAAAGTGTTGCTTTTATAATTTTGTTCAGTGTATATGCATGTAGCGCATCCAATGGAACCCCAACCATCTGGGATTTAGTATAAGTATAACTAGTGAATGTATTACCAGTAAAAGTTTGTCTATGGTGGGCAATAGGACAATGTGTTTTGCCTGACAAGTGGGCGTTCCCATATGCTGTGACAACACATGAAAACTATCAATTGGATTGTTATTTTTCAGCTTTTGGGGAGGTATTTACTAGTACTGGTTTCATCTTGCGGTTTAAATACAATAAACGACAATCTGTCTCTCTGTCTCTCTGTCTCTCTGTGTCTCTGTGTCTCTGTGTCTCTGTCTCTCTGTCTCTCTGTGTCTCTGTGTCTCTGTGTCTCTGTGTCTCTGTGTGTGTGTGTGTGTGTGACTTGTCAGGACATTTTGTCCCCACAACTATACTAAAACCTGAACAAGGTGACTTGTGGGGACATTTTTCATGTCCCTACATTTCAAAAGTCATTTTCTGGCTCAGGGTTAAGTTTTAGGGTCAAACTTATAATTAACTGTAGACTTAGAATTGGGGTTTCTTTAAGGTCCAGGTGTTGTTGGTTAAGTTTAGGGTTAAGGTTAGCCATTACATCTAGGTAAAGTTTAGCCATAAATGTTACTTTATTGAGGTTAAGGTTAGGGCAAGGGAGCATGGAATTTAGTTTTTCTGGTCCCCACATTTCACAAAAACAAACATACCTGTGTGTGTGTGTGTGTCACTCTCTCTGCACCATATATCGTTTCAGCATCGACATTGCGATGTACGCATCTGCAATAGTCACATCACAGAATGTGTGATTTAGTAAGGTAAACATAGCAGTCTACAATATATTTTTTCAAATAGAAATCTAGCATTATATATCGGTCTGATTCAATGTAATTTACTCAGATTTATGGGTTATTGGATACAGTTAATTATAATTATTTTAAACACTGCGTTTGTTGCTGCGCGTGGTTGACATGCAGGCTCTGCTTGCGCGTGATGAAATTATGAGTGAGGAACAGGCAAAAAAGGCTGAGAATTTGATTGCAAAAAGAAATGCATCGTAAATTATATGGAAATATTTTGACTACAGACAGGATGATGTTGACCAAAAACAGGTACTTTGTCGAGAGTGCCTTGCAATTGTTGCCACAACACAAAGAGCGACATTTGTTCGATCATTTAAGGCGGCACCACAAATCTTCGTATGACGAGTGCAAAGCATCTCAATGCCGTCTAAAGAAAAAATCTATTTCGGATGCATTTGCCAGTATTACAACATACGAGAGAGGTTCCTAACAGCAGAGAGAAATCACAGATTCAATAACATTTCACATCGCCCAAGACATGGTACCAATTAACACGGTTACTAAAGAGGGTTTTAAAAACAGGATCCGGTTGTAATGCCATCAAGCAACTATTTTTCACAAGTTGCAATCCCAGAGTTGTATGAGAAATGCAAGGGACAAGTTGAAACAGCGCTGTCACAAGTGGAATAATATACAGCAACAACAGACTTGTGGTCCAGCCGGAAAACGGAGCCCTACATAAGTCTGACCGTACACTTTATTAATGGGGACTTCCACCTGAAAAGTCGCTGTTTGCAAACTGCATTTTTTCCCCGGAGGATCATACAGGTGAGAACATCGCAACAAGGATGAGAGAAGCTTTAGCTGATTGGGGCCTAGATGAGAGGTCTAGTCTGTATAACAACAGACAATGCCGCGAACATGGTGAAGGCTGCAGCTCAACAAGTGGACCAGACTGCAGTGCTCGGGCCACTGACTGCATCTTGCAGTTGGTAAGTTATGCCCAATTGCGCATTCTATTTTCCTACTGTTGCTATTGCTATACTATTTCTGTTAGATATTATTACCTAGCAACCTGTTCTGAAATAGAACACATTTCATAAGTTTCATATTTTTATTGTATAGGATGGGGCTGGGGAAGAATGAAGGATACAGACTGCCAGGGCTGATATCCTATGGCATTAATGTTATATATCTCTGCTATCTTTTTTTTAAAAATGTTTCATTTGTTTGCAATAACAATGATATTAAATGCCCCTTTATTTTGGGTTATCATTAAGTAAAATGGTGCTAAACTCATGGGAAGTTAAATAAGAAGGAATGTGTTTAATAATGTCTTTAAAACATACAATTTAGTTTCAGCATGCTTTCTTTATCTGTAAATAACTAATTGTGTAATCATTTGCAAAAATCTTTATCTACCATTATTATAGTAAATGTAATAAGTGTATAATAAGTACTTTATTTTGTCTTTGTTTTTTCTCTTAGAAAATGCAGTGAAAAAGGATGGATGCATTGACCGTGCTGCAGGTGTCTGCAAGAAGCTGGTGGGTCACTTCTCTCACAGCTGGAAGGCTAGAAGTGCTCTTGAAAGAGCCCAGAAGGAACTCAATCTACCTTCACATTCCCTCATATCAGAATGCCAAACAAGATGGGGTTCCAGACAGAAAATGATCAGCAGCAGAAGGCTATTACTCCGGTCCTGTCTGAGGACAGGAAGACACGGCATCTAATTCTAACCTGGCAAGATATGGATGTCCTGGAATCTGTCAGTTAGTCACTGGGCCCACTGCTGGACTTCACAGATGCACTCTCAGGAGAAGACTATGTTAGTGTCTCATGTGAAGCCAGTTCTTCACCTCTGCAACACTTCAATGCTGCTAATACAAGAGGGAGACACACTTGACCAAGACCTTGAAAACGATGTTGCACTACATCAACGAGAAATATAGAGATGAAGCTACTCAGGAGCTGCTAGATGCGGCTTCTTATTTGGACTCCGTGTTCAAAATGGACTTCATCATTGAAGACAACAAGCCTGAAGTCAAGGCCAGAGTGGGATCAGAAATGATGCAATGCCAGGAGGAGGAGTCAAGCAGCAACACTGATGTGGAGCCTGAAGTTGCAGATATGTCCCAGGCAAAGAAAGCCAAGAAGTCTTTGGGAGGTTTCTTTAAACCGCGCGGAGCTGCAGCAAAGGGTGATTCCTCTCTGACCCACAAGGATGCTGTGGAAGCAGAATTAAACAACTACCTGCTAACACCTTCCATAGACAAAGAGGAAGATCCACTTGCATGGTGGAAAACACAGAGTAAGCTTTCCACATCTCGCCAAGCTTGCCTGCAAGTATCTATCCATTCCCGCTACAAGTTTCCCCTCAGAGGCTTTTCAGTACAAGTAGCAACATTGTCACTTGCCAACGGTCATGTATCAAGCCTGTAATGGTGAATAGACTGGTATTTTTGGCCAAAAACCTTAAAGTTTTAGTGAGCAATGTATACATGCTTAAAGTCAAGTTATTATATTGGAATATCATTTAGATTTACTATAGTATTCTACAGTTGTGAGAGATTTTATACAGTTGAAAAAGTTTTGATGATCAACGCTGTTTTCCTTTGGCATTGTTGCTAAGAAAAGTTTATTTTAAAAACAAAAGTTTGAAATATAATGATTCTGTTTGTTATTCATGTTAAGTTCATTGGTTATTATTACAAATTTGTTTTATAAACACTTTTGTTTTTGTAAACCACTCAGGATTGGTGAATAGATGCTCTTTTTCATTTTTGTAATGGTTCAAATTAAAAGATGTTTCAATTTTCAAAAAGGAGATTTGTGTTTTAATTAGTAATGTAATAAAATGTTAATTGACTTTTTGATTTTGTCTTTCACATTAATTCCCTATTGTGATAATGAAACTTCCTCTGTAGAGAATGCTCTGTTTTAACCTGGTTGGAGTACTGAGATAAAGTCTCCTGTAATCTCCTGGATCCCTTATTGACACCACACCTCTTGATTCACAAATGAGACCCTTTAATTTAGGGTAAGCAACATGCATTATTAATATAATTTTAGATCATTGACTTTAGCCTGAATTGATATTGTATTACATGAATACAATAGAACCATGGTGAACTAAACCGTGTTGATTAATATAATAAATTAAACTACCCAAAATAAGTCAAAAGGTAAAAAGTCATTTTCAGTTTTTACATTTTTATTTTCCATGAAGATGCAGTTCCCTACACAATCATCCCAATCATTCCAGAATAATTATTCTCAAATGGAGCTTTTGAAGTCATCTGGTGAAGATGACTTCATATCTCAATATATATAGCAGAAAAACAAAATATCGCAATGTCCGTTATTTCCAATATCGTGCTGCCTGTGTGTGTGTGTGTGTGTGTCTCTCTCTGTCTGGGCGGGTTGGTGTCTCTGTCTGGGCGGGTTGGTGTCTCTGTCTGGGCGGGTTGGTGTCTCTGTCTGGGCGGGTTGGTGTCTCTGTCTGGGCGGGTTGGTGTCTCTGTCTGGGCGGGTTGGTGTCTCTGTCTGGGCGGGGGTCGGTGGGTTGGTGTGTCTGTCTGTGGTGTGCGTGTTTGCCCATGAGGCAAAAGTCAGGGTTTAGGTTTCGGGACAAACTTACGATTAATTAGAATTGGGGGTTCTTTAAGGTCCAGGTGTTGTTGGTTAGGTTAGGGTTTGGCATTAGATCTAGGTAAAATGTAGGCATACATTTTACTTTATTGAGGTTACGGTTGGGTTTAGATTAGGGTTAGGTTTAGAGTTAAGATTAGGGCAAGGGAGCATGTATTTTTGTTTTTCAGGTCTATATATAAAAACAAACGTCTCTTTGTGTCTCTCCTGCTGGGTCTTGATCTCAATGAAATAGCTTTATTGACGTGGGAAACATTTACTTTGCCAAAGCAATTGGAAAATAATGGCACTAAGCTATACTAAATGGCAACTGTCAAAATAAAATGTAAAGTCTACAATTTTAAGTAGATATTACTCACAGGGTTTGAAAGCATTGTCATTTTGAGTTTTTATAGTGTATGTACAGCAATGTGAAAATGTGCAAATAGTTATGAGTGAGAATGACTACATCTAAAGATGGATATGGGTAATATAGTTATTGATGCAGCTTACATTCACAATGTATTTTGTACTCAACCTGTTGCCTGTTCCCCTGGTAAGAACTCTTTTCTGAGTTCCCCACATGAGTTTGGCTAAATTCCATTTCAGTTCCAGACAAACTTGGCCACAAGTTGGCTTTGCTGAAAACAAAGCTTTTCCAATGGTCTTATTATAAATCTCTCTCTTTCACAGCATTATCAGCATACCAGAGGTACTACAGTTTACAGTCGGACTACTGGAAGGTGAGTACACACGTGCGCACTCACCTTCTGCCTAGTTGTTGTATTCCCATAGTAGTCATATCTCCACTGCTTCCACTACAGACAATATTTTTCTCGTAAATATCGTTGGCCACCTGCGAAGGGATGGGTTGATATATTTCACACCGCCCACTGGAGACAAACACCAGCCCACCAACCAGACACAGGAAGTGTGTGTGTTTATGATTCAGGTTTTTATCTGAAAGATAGCTGTGGGTTGTGGTTTTGGATTTGACTAATTTCTGTGCTGTTTCTGGTTAAATCGAGAAATCTGTGGGAGATTTGAGCATTTTGGTAGGCCTCCCTTGAGATTCTATTTTTAGAAGGCTGTGTCCTTGACGGCAGCTGTTAGTGTTATTTCTAGTAATTGATAAAGTAATGTTGGTGGTTGTTAAAATGAATGGTTCATAATAACTAATGAAAACAGTTAGCCAGTTACCTTGTTAATTAGGTTTCTGGAACGGCTCCTGGGCAGACCTTAAATGTTTTTTGTGTGAATGTTGGGGGGAATCTAATTGAGTGTTTTTGATGTGGCCTATTTTTTTCAGAATGCTGCCTTCCTGTATGGCCTGGGCATGGTCTACTTCCATTACAACGCGTTTCAGTGGTAAGTATTTTATAGAACAGCCGTTCTCAAGGTTTTTCAGTACCAGGGACCGACAAAGCCTTTCTCAGGAGACTGCCTTGTTAAAAAAATAATAATATGCATTTCAATTTTTTTCCACATCTAATTCCCTAACACACATTTTAAAATGGTGATGACATGGTCCATCAAGCGATGTCATTTGCTGTTATTAACATTTTGCAACAATTGAAGGTGAAAACATTTCTACTGAAAGATTTAGGCCTGTGGTGTGTAGTGCATAGAAGAGAACCCTGTTTCCAAAACATTGGGAGGCTTTGTAAAATAGTACAAAGACAACATATCAAATGTTGAAACTGAGAATTTTTGTTTTTGGAAAAATACATGAACATTTTGAATTTGATGCTAGCAACACATTTCAAAACAGTTGACAGGGGCATGTTTACCACTGTGTTGCATCACCTCTTCTCTGTAAACGTTTGGGAACTGAGACCAACTGGTGTAGTTTTGAAAGTGAAATGTATTCTCATTCTTGCTTGATATAGGATTTGAGCTGCTCAACAGATTGGGGTGTCCTTTGTCTTGTTTCGTTTCATAATGCGCCAAATGTTTTCGGTGGTTGACAGGTCTGTACTGGGGGCAGGCCAGTTTAGCACCCAGACTCTTTTACTAGGGAGCCATGCTATTGTAATACGTGCAGAATGTGGTTTGGCATTGTCTTGCTGAAATAAACAAGGCCTTCCCTGAAAAAGATGTAGTCTGGATGGCAGCATATGTTGCTCCAAAACCTGTATATATTGTTCATCATTAATGGTGCGTTCATATGTCTCCCATGCCATGTGCACTAATGCACCCCCATACCATCACAGATGTTGGCTTTTGAACTGTGTGCTGATAACAAGCCCGATGGTCCCTCTCCTCTTTAGCCTGGAATACACTGTGTCCATGATTCCCCCCCAAAAAAATATGATTTTGATTTGCCAGATCACAGGTCCGTTTTCTACTTCGCCTCAATCAATCTTAAATGAGCTTGTGCCCTGAGAAGGCAGTGGTGTTTCTGGATCTTGTTTATATATGGTTTCTTCTTTGCATGGTAGAGTTTTAACTTGCATTTGTGGATGCAGCGATGTACTGTGTTCAGACAGTGGTTTTCGGAAGTGTTTGGGAGCCCATGCAGGGATTTCCACTGCAGAATCATGTCTTTTGCCCAAAGATCATGGCCATCCAGTATTGGTTTTTGGCCTTTTCCCTTGCGTACAGAGATTTCTCCGAGATTTTATGTACCGTAGATGATGAGATCCCGAAATTCTGAACACACCCATAAAACTGTAGACGCCCACAAGTGGCTAGTGATGAGCAAATCAAGCGTAAGGCCAAATAAGCAGATGGACATCCCCTGTTAGACTAGCTGTCTCAAGCTAGAAAACTGGAATCCAAAGCAATCGTTAGCAAGGCTAAGAATATTGTCAAACTCTGAATTAGTTGTCTGCTTTTATCTCTAGTATAGTGGCCCCACAGACTTTTTCCGAAGCTGTATCTCCAAAGCTCCAATTCTCACAAAGCGTTATTTTTCTATGTAATGCTACAAACATGTTTAGGTATTGCAATAACATCATCTTTTCACACCAGTATCTCATCCTTGTCAACTTTAACATTATTTGAAAATACTTACTTAACATCATTCCCCAATAACCTAAGTACTCCCCCTCAATTAACCATTCTCTAAAACTGTTCATGAATTACCTCCCAGATTAATAACACAAACCCTCTCCAAAGCAAATAAACTGTAGCATAAAAAAATCTGTTTTGTACCTTTAATTTATATTTTACCCCAGGTTGTTTTTCCTTAGGAAATTTACAAAATATACACTACATATCGCATACTTTAATTTTGCTAAAATGTCCCCCCGTCACAGTTGTTAGAAACGGGTAAATAAGCAATATATACAAACAATTTTTTTAACCAGGATGTAAACATGTTTGTTTCTGCTGTAAAGTTAGGCATTTTGCCATGGAGATTGCTCCTTTTTGCAGCTAGCCCCAGGCCAGCAGGCCATCATTAATGTTGAACCCTGCTTTTTCCACTGTATCGATATCGTACCGAACTGTGAATTATGCCTACAATTACACCCCTAACCGTAGATGATATACCCAAAGCAATTTTACGTTGTGAAACATTGTTAAATTCTTGCACTATGCCTGAGAAGGCTTTTCACAGAGTGGTGAACCCCTCACCATCTTTACTTTTGAAAGACTCATCCTCTCTGGGATGCTCTTTTTATACCCAATCCTGTTTTTGCCCCCTTTTTTTTTGCATTACACCGCTTTTCCCGTCTTGTTGCCCCTGTCCCAGCTTTTTTCAAATGTTGCTGGCACCAAATTCAAAGTGGTCTTATATTTTTCAAGAAACAATAATATTTCTCAGTTTCATCATTTAATGTTGTCTTTGTACTGCTTCATTTTTCTATTGACTGTAGGGTTTAAATGACTAAATGATCTGTTATTTTTCACATTTTACAGTGTCCCAACTTTTGGAAACAGGGTTGTATACTAGATTGGTACTGGGAAGTTTGAGAACTTCATGGTTGACTTTCAACTAATGGTGTGTATAAAGGAAGTTGTGTGTTACTTCCTGTTGCCGTTTTGCCGCAGCCCCTTTTAACATGTCCTGATAGTCCATCCCTTCAATTATAGATGTGATAACAGTTCTAACCATTGGAAAACTATACGTTAATGATTATTTGTGTAACCCCAGTTCTATGAATGAACCACCATAGCCGTCAGTATGACATGAAAATAACTTGTACGCCCCAGTCTAGCAGGCTTTCCTACACAGGCTAGTGTAGATACAGACCATGTTTGACGAGGCCGTTCTAGAACCTACTGCTGTCACCAGTTGTCGAGTGACGCAGAGGAATCCGCTGAAGTGTTGTTTTTATGCTTCTCCAATGGCAACCTATTCCCTTAATAGTAAAGTGCTTTAGAGTTTGGCCCTTGTCAGAAAGCAGTGCTCTATATAGTGAATAGGGTGCCGGCAGGGAAGCAGCCGTTGACATTTCCAGTTGAATTATGTTCAGGTCTGTCTGCAGCACTACTCTTAGGGAAGGATGACTTTTTCTTCCTCCTCTCTCACTGAGAGAGCATGTACTCATTCTGACATGCCCGCTCTCACTCTTGTCTCACTTTTTCTCTCGATCTCATCTCTCCACCTTTTCTCCACCTCCTCCAGGGCGATTAAAGCGTTCCAGGAGGTGCTCTACATTGACCCTAGTTTCTCCCGAGCAAAGGAGATCCACCTGCGACTCGGCCTCATGTTCAAGGTCAACACAGACTATGAGTCAAGCCTAAAGGTAGGCCTCCCGCAGCTCCCTGGGGCTGTATCACTCTGACAGGGACTGGGTTAGAACGCAGGGTCAGCGTTAGCTTTCACAAATTAGCATTTTGAAAATGCGAAACGACAAAGTAATTTAATTACAATCACAATTACAGAACATATATTAAGGTGATATAACTTTTTGGTTTTCTGCATGAATTTTGATGTAGTGTTTAACTAGTTTTGTGTTTTACACAAATGCAGACTATTTGGCAAAAAACGGCAATGTGCTTGTTAAGTGCAGTGCAACTCCATTTGGCTAGCAGCCAAGCAAAACAAAATATTATATTTTAAAAGACCATGTATTTCCTGATTGCTTATGTTTTTCATCAAAGCACTCTACTGATAGAACGCTTGTTGATGAATGCAGGGATGTGGTTCAATGATTTTCCCACGAGTGCAGAAGTGCCACTGTAGCACAGAATGAAAATATAGCTGCAAGACGCAGCGATACTGTCTAGGGGAGGTGGAAACGTATGCTCCCATAACTTTCTTTTTTGCCTAAGGATTGAAATGTGCCTTTTGTGTCGTCCCACAGTGTTTTGTGTGGAGTTGGAATGGTGTGACTGATGTCTTAACTGTACAAAGAACTTGCACTTCGTTCAGCCTCTTCATATGCTGCCCCTTTTCCCCTCGTTCTCCTTGGCAATTGCATTGCAGAAAGCGAGCAAGGAGCGGCAGTGTTGAAGAATTGATTTCCTTGTCTCGGAGTCTGTCAGAGGGTGTCAGGGAGAAGGAGTCAGTCAGTGTGTGGGCATTGATGCGTACTGCTGGAATGATCTTTGGCATGTTACACTGTTCTTTCTGCGCATTTCTATCGGCGGATGTTAATCTCTCCGTATTCTCTTCTGTCGACAGCATTTTCAGCTGGCTTTGATTGACTCCAACCCCTGCACTTTGTCCAAAGCTGAAAGTAAGTACTGTGAAAGCTAATTTCCCAGGATTTTGAAGTGTGTGTGTGTGTGTGTGTGTGTGTGTACTGTATATTAACATGTTTAAACACGTTAGCTTGATGCTTTTTGGACACTGAAAAATCTGAATGTATGGGAGAAATTACCTCTGAGATGTACCCTTATATAAAGTGTGGGATTCTAGTCCGTTGATGCATTAAAGCAGTGTTCACTGGCCTCATGCGTACTTATTTACAGAATACAGTTCATAAGACGGGCTCTAACATGTGTGTTTTGCCGGCAGAACTATTGATTGTGATGATGCGGTAGCAGGATGTTGGTGTAGCGGTGCTTAGCTAGAATCTAGAATGCCTTACACTGCATGATGTGATTACTATTTCATACGCTTCTCGCTCTTTCCTGGCTATTGCCTGGAATCCGTTACCAAGGAGACCCCAATAACCATCCCTCCGGAGTGTTTGTCATCAGGCTTTTATAGCAGGCTCGTGCACGCGCGCGCACACACACACACACACACACACACACACACACACGGCAGTCTCACCTCTTATGTCAGCGTGTTTAGGCTCATTCACTCAGCAGACACTATGGGAGACCTGCCGCCACGGGAATTTGACCGCCGGGCAGCGCGTTTGTTCCCCGCGCTAACCTCAACACACCGGATTAACCGCAGTCCCGTCTTTACCACAGACCTGCCATTTTCACCAGATTGTTGTTGCTGAATGTCGGGATTTCTCTAAATAAGCCAACAATTTGCCCCCCCCCCCTCTTTTCCACAGTTCAGTTCCACATCGCCCATTTGTATGAGATCCAGGTAAGCCTCTTACTTTTTCCTCTTCTCAGTGAATTGTTTTATTTTGTACTGTAGCCATTTGAATAAGTATCCAAAAACCCACTGTTTCCCGTTGTAGCCTACACTGTTAACCCTGAGTGGTTCTTCTGTGGTATCCAATTAGCTAGTGGTTTAACAAGTGTTTGGTGGCTTGGCTGGTTGAGCCAAGGGAGCCTTTTGTTCTGAAGGAATGGCGACACGTCATCGGGGAAATTGATGGGTCTCCCCCGCCCTCGCCCGGTTGGCCAGTTCCGCAGGGTTTCCATAGTAACAGGAGTCCACCTCCAGTATGCCGGTCTAGCCCGTCTTTTAAGCCGCGCCTCGGCTGAAGCAGTGGATGCTCTTAGTAGTCGGAGCGTGTTGTCTGTCTGCCTGCAGCGGCGGCGCAGGGCTGCCGGGTCAGTGCCGGCACGGTTTCTGCCCCTGGGTCTGGCGAGAGGAAGAGGTCTCCGTGCTGATCGGGGACACTACCTCCGCACGAACCCAAAGAGGTGACTGTCAAATATGGCCAGTGTCATTTATGACCCTCCCTTCTCTCTCTTTCCTTCCTTCTCTTTCTCCACCTCTAATATTTCTGCAGAAGAGATACCGGGCTGCCAAGGAGGCATACGAGAGCCTTCTGAAGACGGAGAATCTCCCAGCACAGGTGAAGGCCACTACTCTCCAGCAGCTAGGTAAGCACCCCCTCCCCGCGCACACCTCATGACAAATGACGGGGCACTCATTGACCGGTCGTCACATCCCGTCACCAGGCTGGATGCATCACACGGTGGAGCAACTTGGAGACAGAGCCAACAAGGACAGCTATGCCATCCAGTGTCTGCAGAAGTCACTGGAGGCGGACCCCAACTCCGGACAGTCCTGGTACTACCTCGGCAGGTGCTACTCCAGTATCGGGAAGGTCCAGGACGCCTTCATCTCCTACAGGCAGTCCATTGACAAATCTGAAGCCAGTGCAGACACGTGGTGTTCTATAGGGTATGGATTTGATCACCTAACGGTCGCTCTGCAGTCTCCTCCCCACTGTTGTGCCTTGAGCCCATCCGAACGGATTGCGTTTGTCCGCGGGTGTGGCATTTTTGGGATTTTTGAGTGCTCGTTGTATAGCCCAACTCAACTTAATCTGAGTAATGCTGACCTATGGGGACCAGTCCCACAGAAGCCCTGCAGGTGTCCGTTTTAACCGTCTCCTGTCTCCCTGGCAGTGTCCTGTACCAGCAGCAGAACCAGCCCATGGATGCGCTGCAGGCCTACATCTGCGCCGTGCAGTTGGACCACGGCCATGCGGCCGCCTGGATGGACCTGGGCACGCTCTACGAGTCCTGCAGTCAGCCGCACGATGCCGTCAAGTGCTACATCAACGCCACACGCAGCAAGTCATGCACCAACGCCGCCGCGCTCACACAGCGCATCAAATGCCTGCAGGTGAGGAGAGGGGAAGCAATGGGGTAGGGGGGCGGGCGGGGCGACGTGGGAGATGGAAGTTCAGTCCCAAATCAATAACCTAGCTTCTTGCTGGTTTGACAGTTAGCGACTCCTGTGTCCGCCAACCACTGTTTGTTTGTTTTGTTGCTTAAGATAATAGACCTTAAGATCATTTGAACAGGTGTAAGCTATGTGGGAATGGAGTCTAGTCCTCTGATTCGCTAGGTAGACTCCGCCATGTTGCTTGGACCCATCCTATGCTTTCAAAATGAAAATGTATGTCCAGGGGTTAGGAGATGATTTCGGACTGAGCAAAAGAGTGGGATTTTTGAAGGGCCGCTTAAAAACCTCACCGCTGGGGAGTCCAATGATGAGAGCTGTTGGGGTACTCAAACTTGCCTATTATCATCTATAGATTTCGGAATCAGTTTTGGCAAAACCAGAACGCAAATCTGTGTTAGCCCAGTGGAGCTTGTAGCTGGTTGTGAACCTGGTTCCGCCAGTTCCCATACCCCATGTGTTTTGTCCGTTTTTGATTTAAGAACCTATGCAAAATGTTTCCCTCTACCCCACATTCATCTGTATGTATGAAGGAGGGAACGTGCTCCAGTCACCAGTAATTTCAGCATAATTCCATGTCATTAAGACAACTTGATGGTTTGTTTTAATGATTTCTTGTGATTATTTGTTGTGTAAATTCATTCCGAGTTGTCTGAGTACCAGTCTCTTTAGATTAAATTCCCCTCTGTGCCATGTGTCAGAGAATGGCCTTTCTCCAGTCTTTATGAATAGTCTGTCATTAACGAGCTTGAGGGAAACTATTAGATCATGATTGTATAACCCTGACTGCTGTCCTCCAATCACAACTGTTATGCAGATGTCGGAGCATGTTTATTTGGTTGCCTAGGCAACCATGCTACTGTCAAAAGATGCTAGCTCACTTCTAAATTCTTCTAATTATAAAATGCAATTACATCCACAAAATGTATTGGCTTTCATTTTTAAGACTCAAAGTGCAACATGCCAAGTCAACAGGTAAATGTTGGGTAATTCCCTCAAAAAACATGTAATTCCCGACAAGCAAAACTGGCGTAAAACCGGGCCTGTATCGAACGTAGAGATTGCAGAAAGGCCAGTCTGTTTTCCTATGACAGACTGCTAAGAGTATGTTCACTACAGAGACTGGTCCTCAGATTTCATCCCCAGATCTCCTACAGAAAGGTCCAACGTGTCTCCCATGTTTGGTTGACCACTCAACAAAGCTTAAAAGACCGTAACTGGCAAACGTATTCAACCCCCGAAACCTGTCATGCCAAGCTAGCAGCCAGCCACACAGGAGACGCTAACATTTTGATCGCAGGACGGCTCATTTTCCAAGTCATTAAAATGTTGTTTTCACGCGTTTTCCATTCCATAGGCTCAGTTGAGTAACCCCCAGCTCACTAGTCAACAGAGTAAAAGTAAAATGCTCCCTCTTATTGAGGAGGCCTGGAGTCTACCTATCCCAGCAGAGCTTACCTCCAGGCAGGGTGGCCTGAACACTGCACCGCAGGTGAGACCAGATAGACGCCCCCCCCCCTCCCCTCCCCCCACACACGCACACACAACCCTCTACAAACACCCCCCCCCTCCCACTGCCAACGGGCAACACGTCATCTGAACATTCCTCTGAGTCTGACCAGAGAACAACAGAGGCTCCGCAGCAGTCGCAAGAACCAGTGCCAACTCCTGCCCTCAATCTGGGAAAATTCCGGCGACATCACAGTGACTGGAATATGCAGTCGTTTGTGTCGTTTTAACAGGTTTAAATTTTGATGTGTCGCGTGGGAAGACAAATCGTGTCGCGGCGCAACCGCTTAACTTGACACACGAGTTGTCATCGTTTCTTGCTATAACTGCTTGCGGCAATTACGACTGAGGGGTCAGGTGAAGTGTTGCCCCTCCCACTTCCCCTCCCTCCCCCCGGCACAGCCACAGGCCAACCTCACTGTCCACCTTTCTACCACCGTCTGCTGTTATGGCATCACCGTCCAAACAACCAATCTGGTAAATTTTTCTGATGTTTCAATTGCACTTTCCGCATTCATTTTTTTTTTTTGTAAATGTCTAGTGTATTTATTGAAATCCGGTATTTGGACGTGTCATGCTCCAAGCTGTTGTTAAATGACAACACACATCAGTTGGATGAGATTTTGTGATTAGTGAGGTTGTGCCACAGTAGAATAGTTCCAGGTTTCCATCATTGATTTTGTTGACATTCTTCCTGTCTAGTGACCTCAGGTGCCCTGCTGCCGCCGAAACATAGCAGCGCCCCCTAGTGTTCTAATTCATTAACTCAGTCATTTCTAGACAACATTAGTTGTAGTGTGTCTGTGTTCGTGTGTGTGTCATCATTGAGTACAGCGTTATTCTCCGCATATCACACTACACAAACCGAGAATGTCTTCAGTTGTTTGTTTTTGGGGGGGGGAGGGGGGGGGCTGTTTCTTCCACGTATTCATGACAACCTGTCCCCATGGTAACCTGGCTGACTGACCACCTTGTCCATGTTTTTGAGAAGGCTGTGGTTCTTCAGAGTCGCCATTTGATTATATCATTTAAAGAGCGCAACGGTGCGGTATGATCCGTGCCGACATGGCCGAGCATCTGTGGACGTTGACGATGGTGGTGCAATTCAGTCAGAGTGGCAGGGTTGACAGTGTGACGTGGTGGAGATTCCACGCGGTAGCTGTCGCGGAAACGTCTCCGGGGGTATTACTGCTGGTAGTTTGAAAATGCTGCAGGGATTGTGTGCGCGTGCGTGCTGCTCTGTATGTGTATTGAAGTGCCAACATCAGTCTCTTGCTTCTGTTCTTTTTGTCTCAAACCGCCTGTCCCTGTTTTCTACCTCGCTCTCTCCATCCCTCACGTTGCCTTCTGCTCCTTACCACGTCCCCCTGAATTTCCCTGCTCTGTCCATCCTGGCCTCTCTATCCCTGCCTGTCATCTGTCATTTGTTCTGTCCTCGCCATCGCTCCGGCCTCTTCCTGTCTCCGCACTGTCCCTCACTCCTTTACATTCGCATCCCCCGCGCACACACACACACGCGCACACACGCTCGTTCTGTTCTCCCTCGCAACCCCTTCACTCTCCCTCCTCCTGTTCCTCCCTGTCCTCCCTCTCTGCAGGCGTGTAAGCCCCAGCACGGCTTGGAGGGAGGGGGATCAGGCCCAGCTCTGCCCCCCCATGTGGGCCCCGTGGGCCCGGGGGAGGACCAGTCCAGTCCAGCCAAGAGGAGGAGGGCTTCCAGCCCAGCCAAGGTACTCCTGCCGCGTCCCGACAGCTCGGTTCAGTCGTTGCGATTGTGTGAGCGTCTCCATACTCCCAGGCCGAATTCCTCCTAATTCCCCCTCTCTCAATCCCTCCCTGAAAGCAGAGTCAGACGGATCCCTGGGCCAGTAACTCAGCACAGCAGCCGGTCCCCAACTGGTACCTATCGCCACAGAAACTACAGGTGAGCGCCGCCAACGTCACTCACACCCCACCCCCATGTGTCCTCGGCCCCCCCACGTGAATCACCCCATCCGCGCGACTCACCCCCGGCTCCTCCCTGTTTGTGCCCAGCTCCTGGACCAGTTGAGGAGTAACCGGGCCAGCCTGAAGCCCCCACAGCTGCAGATGTTAGAACAGCTGGAGGCACAACTCAACCTAATGCAGCAGCACCAGCAGCAGGTACACACACGCACCTAGACACACACGCACCTAGACACACACGCACCTAGACACACCTAGACACACACACACACACACAGTTGTACCCCGGACTGTATCATGTCACCCTACTGGCTGTACTCTATATCTCTTGTAATGGTTCTGATGCTGTTGAATGTATTGACTAATGTTAATCCACTGGAACGTGATGTGGGTTTTGAGCCAGTGATGGTAACTTGTTCTCCCGTTCCCTGGCACAGATGAGACAGCTGCGTCCCACCCTCCCCAACGGCCCCTTAGGCACCAACTCCCTCCCCCCTCCCCACCCCAGCCTGCCCACCTCCCGGCCCCATGTGGCCTCACAGGGCTCATCGCGGCCCCCCTGCCCCCCCCAACCACTGGCCAACGGGCCTCTGGCAGCCGGAGCGCCGCACGGACACTCGGACGCTCTTTCTGTGGGCAATAATGACAGTAATAATCACCCGGCGGCGGCCCCAGGACCCAACGGACCCAACGGAGACGTGCCTTACCTGCAGCCCGGCGCACTACTACCTCACACCTGCACAAGCACCCAATCACAGGACACAGCGCGCCGGGCCCTGCACCTAAACGCCACTCAGGTACCGCTCTTTTGCAACGTGCCGGGGGTTTTACGCATCCTGCGCCGATCCTTGTTCTCAGTGAGATCGTTTAGGGAAGTAGGCTGACCACAGCTGATGTTTTTTTTTGTCTCTCCCTACAGGGGCTTCTGATGGGTTCCGCTCCGCATTGGGCGGGGCCTAATGGCGACGGGCCCCTCCCCTCCTCCGGGGGGTCCACCCACCCCCTCTCACACCCCCAGACGCCCCACAATCAGGTCGGACATTCCACCGCCCCGGCCGGCGCCCCGTCGCCGCGGCAGCCGGCTCTCAACCACCTGCCGTCCCCCCCTGCCCCGCCTCCTCAGTCTGCTACCTCAGGTGGAGCACCCGGCCACGCCCCCGCTACCAAAGAGAGCATGCCCCTCGGCAACGGCCCCACCGCCGCGGCGACGGAGGGGCCCGGTGGGGCCTCGACGACGGCCAACAGCACTGCCACGGTGGCGGAAGGCTTATCCAATCACGTCCAGCCGGCACCGGCGGGCGAGGACGGCCACAGCTCAGACAATCCTAAGGGGGTAGACCCCGCCCCCTCCGCCCCCCACAAGACGGTCAACAATGTTCACCCGGCTGTCTCCTCGGCCGCCTCCTCGCCGATCTCTGCCATGTCAACCGCCACCCCCTCGCCCAAATCCACGGAGCCCGGCCAGTCGACGGGCATGCACGGCCTCAACAGCCCCTCGATCACCACCGCGTCGTCCTCGGCCGGCCCTACCACCGTCCTGAACGGGAACGGCAAGGGGGGCATCTCTGAGGACTCCCAGAGCCCGCTGAAGGCGGACCCCCCTGCCACGTGCCGCCGACCCACGCCACCACATGCCCGAACCCCCTCTTCGTCGTCCTCATCCTCCGTCTCCATCTACCCCTCCTCCACAGACGTGCTCAAGGCCTGCAGGTTAGACTGTTTCCTCTTGGATGGTGTTGGACTGTCTCCCTCTGGTGGGCCCTTTTCAGATTTCATCGGTTGGGAAACTAGAAATGTGAAGGCACCAGAGGATACTGTAAATCCACGATTCTAACCTGGTTTGCGTTTCTCCCTCCTTTTCTCTCCGTCTCTCCCTGTGTGTCTCTCAGGAACCTGGGGAAGAACGGTTTGTCTAGCAGCAGTATCCTGCTGGATAAGTGTCCACCTCCTCGCCTGCCCCCTCCCCCCTCCCCAGCCCTGCCCAAGGACAAACTCAACCCCCCCACACCAAGCATCTATGTGAGTAGCGTGGTCAGGTGTGCCGCGGAGCTTCTCCTCATAATAAGTCGGTTTAGACAGTGTTCTGACATGTTTGTGGTTGTGTACACGTGACGTTCAGAACGTGGGCCAGGTTGTGGTCATTTGAAACAATTGCCTTTTATTTTAAATGTTTTCCCTAAAATCTTTGTTTAATCCCCAGCTGGAGAACAAGAGGGATGCGTTCTTCCCTCCGCTACATCAGTTCTGCACAAACCCCTCCAACCCGGTCACAGTCATCAGAGGGCTGGCCGGGGCACTCAAACTGGGTGAGTGTCATTTTTACTGTAACGACGCCCCCTCCTGGTCAGGACCGTCACTTACATTATCCAGTATACCACCAAGCATCCTCAGCGTTGCCCGATGACTCGGATGCTGCCCTTAAGACCCGAACACAGCTTCTCCTTCAGCATGTTTTTGTGGCCGTTTTGGGACGATGTTCACCCTCTCTCCCACCCCCCCCTCCCCTCCCGTCAGACCTGGGTCTGTTCTCCACCAAGACTCTAGTGGAGGCCAACCCCGACCACCTGGTGGAGGTGCGGACCCAGCTGGCTCAGCCCGCTGACGAGAACTGGGACCTAAGCGGCACCAAGAAGATGTGGCGCTGCGAGAGCGGCCGTGCTCACACCACCATCGCCAAATACGCTCAGTACCAGGCTGCGTCCTTCCAGGAGTCACTACGGGTTAGTAGACAGGGAGCGAACACAGGGGCGCTAGGACTCGCTCTTCGTGTTCAACGTGGGGTCTGTGCATTTGGATGTTTAAGTGGGCTTCTGTTTTCAGGAGGAGAACGAGAAGAAGGCGTTGAAGGAGCCCTCAGACACTGAGCCAGCTTCAGCAGATGGGTGAGACTGAGCTTTCTTACTGAGATCTTACTGTTTACTGAGTCCTCTCTTGAGTCCTCTCTTGCCTTCAACTTCAATGCATTAGGAATATTAATACGTTTGATATAAATTGCTCCAAAATTCCCCCAACTCACTTTCCATCAGAAACACAATCTAACATGTTTCTAGATCAGACAACAGCTCCATTCAGCCCATCACATCAGGGTAATCTGTTGAATGAGCCTGGTTATCGGTGATCAAATAAAAAGGATTTCGTTCAAGGAATCCATTACAAGCGCAATTAAGACTGTTTTGTTAAGTGGACTCATTTTCACCATCTTTAACTTCTGTCTGCTTTGTTCAGCGTGGCGCGCAAGAGGAGGGGTCCCCTGAAGCACATCAAGTTTGGGACCAACATCGACGTGTCGGACGAAAGAAAGTAGGTTTGCCCGCGGTTATCGGCCATGCGTCGCAAAGCATTTCGAAAAGCGCTCTCTGTTGTGAACGCGGCCCTCTGCCCTCTCCTCCAGGTGGAAGCTTCAGCTCCAGGAGCTCAGCAAGCTGCCGGCCTTCTCCAGGGTGGTTTCTGCTGGGAACCTGCTCAGCCACGTGGGTCACACCATCCTGGGCATGAATACGGTCCAGCTCTACATGAAGGTCCCCGGCAGCAGGATAGCGGGTAGGACACGGTGCCGCCCTACGCACCGCAGGTTACCGTTTCCTGGGCGTTACGAAGAAGCTCTGTTAAACACCCGCTCCGTGTCCGTTCCCCAGGTCACCAGGAACACAACAACTTCTGCTCGGTGAACATCAACATCGGCCCGGGGGACTGCGAGTGGTTCGCCGTGCCGGAGCCCTATTGGGGGGTGATGAGCAACTTCTGTGAAAAGTAAGACCCTAACAGCCATTGAGACTAGTCCTAATATGTGATCACACGGTGATGCCGTCAGGTAACGAGCTGGTCTGTGGAAAGACGATACAGAAGTAGATGGATACAAAATGTACTATAGAGATGGAAGTCAGACAGCGAGGGTTGGCTTCTTATCTACCTGGCTTTGAATGCTGAGAACCAACTGTCTCAAACGTTGGAGTGAAAAGGGCCAAGAGCTCAACTGAAGGAGCCAGGAACGAGGGCCTGCCACCACAAAACATTTCTCATGAAATACGGAAAACAGACTAACCCAAGAAAAGACTACGAAAGGGTCAGCTTACAACGAGTGTTGATTTTACATCAGAAGGGAGAAAATTCAGGTGGCCCAATTAAAGAATAATGTGAACCCCACACCTGTCTCTCTCCCAGAAACAATATCAACTTCCTGATGGGCTCGTGGTGGCCCAACCTGGAGGACCTGTACGAGGCAGATGTCCCGGTGTACCGGTTCATCCAGCGCCCGGGCGACCTGGTGTGGCTCAACACGGGCACGGTCCACTGGGTCCAGGCCATCGGCTGGTGTAACAACATCGCCTGGAACGTGGGACCCCTGACCGGTACGCCACTGGCCTGAAATTAGACATGTTTCAATTCTATAACTCTCGTGGTGATGGTTCATTCCAAAATCAGTGCGGTTGTTGGATGTTTTTTTTTCACAATGTCCACAGCTCACCAGTACAAGTTGGCCGTGGAGCGCTACGAATGGAACAAGCTCCAGAGCGTAAAGTCCCACGTACCCATGGTGCACCTCTCCTGGAACATGGCCCGCAACATCAAGGTCTCGGACCACAAGCTCTTTGAGATGATCAAGTAAGTGGTTTGGTTGAGCGTTGCACCAACGTTTGAGTTAAAACAAGGAAGTGTCCTGCCCCTTCAGGAGCTGGACCACTTGTCCAGCCTGTATCGTGGGAGGCAGGTGGCGTGACTGTGACAATGGTCATTGAGAGCAGATAGAACGATCTGTGGCACGTTCTGCTCACCTGAACTTTTTATTCAGTGAAAACAGTTTCTAGAAGCTGAGGTGTGGTCCCAGAACAATGCGAAGATAAATGATTGGATGATGTCTGCTGGGAGGCGTAACCTGGAATAGTGTGTAGGTGCCTGATTTATCTCTGGACGTCATGTGCTCTGTAGGTACTGCCTGCTACGAACGCTGAAGCAGTGCCAGTCTGTGAAGGAGGCCCTGGTGGCTGCTGGGAAGGAGACAGTGCTGCAGCCCAGGAACAGGGATGAGCCAGCACACTACTGCACCATCTGTGAGGTATGTCTGAGGCTACTAATACAGTGTTGGACAGGAAAATGGTAAAAGATGGAGAGGATGTTCTCTTTTTGGGCTCTTAAACTGTCAGTATTAGGCACAGGTAGCTTAACGGGGGAAAGTGTCAGACCGTTACTAAAAGGTTGCTGACTAGGTGAAGAATGTCCTTGAGCAAGGCTGTCAGGCCTTATTGTCCACGGTGGCTCTTGTGACTGGGTCCCTCTGGTTGTCTCAGAACCCACATAGTTGTTATTTTTATTGTTATTATTGTATTGATAATGAGTGACTGTCAGACAATGTCTTGGTTAGGTATTGGGATTTAATTTGTATTGGAACATGTAATCATTGTAACAATGAATTGGGACGGATTAGGTTGAACTGTCCAGTAATATTTCCATCCACTGCTCAGATGGATGGGGGGGGCACGGGCACGCACGGATTCTGTTATTGACTTTGTCGCTGACTGTTGATTGGTTGATTCTTCTCTTCCAGGTGGAGGTGTTCAACCTGTTGTTTGTGCGGAGCGAGCTCTTCTCCAGGAAGCAGAAGCCATATGTGGTTCACTGCCAGGACTGTGCCCGGAAAGGCAGCGCAGAACTGGAGAACTTTGTGGTTATAGAGCAGCACAGGATGGAAGATCTCATGCAGGTCTACGACCAGTTCACATTAGTAAGTTAAACTGTGATTTGTCATTTACAGGCCATTGTGTGCCTCGTGCATACAGCCATGGCTGAAATATCAGGAGCCTTGCAACTTCAAATAAAAATTAAATTCTTTGTTAATATTCACCAATATCTTTTAAGCTCCATGATTTTAATTCAGCAGAGTGGCAGCTGAAATTGTCAGGTATCGTCTTGATCTGCAACACAACCAGGAGGACTTTGGACAGGGACAGCAACGAGTCTTTCAAGCCTGGTACTCTGGAGGTGTGGGCCAAGACCTCATGTTCTCCTAAGTTTAAAATGAGAAAGGAGACAGGGAACATTTTGAAAGTGCATTCCTTATATCTACAAGTCATATAGTGGAGAAGGAGAACCTACTCTTCCAGCACAATAATATAGCAGCGTAAGACCTTGGGGCTGAGACATGGTTTAATATTATTAATAATATGTTAATATTAACCTTTATGTTAAAGATATCCTTTTAAATGTGAAAAATAAACAGAGATTGCATCGAGACTTGAGACTTAATATATGGTAGCATAGTCTTTGGACAAAATAAATGCAATTAAGAGCTCCCCACAACCATGGATGAGCTTCCTGCATTGGCGGTCTGGTCCACTGTTCTACTGTAAACTGCTCCATTTCTTCCAGGTTTGAAGAGTGTCTCCCAACTCCTGTTTTCAGATCTCTCCATAGATTTTCAATATGATAGTCAAGTGAGCTTGTGGGAGTTGCAGTTTATTTCAGAACAGTCCAGTGTTTTATCTAGAACAGTTCCTGGGTGCGTTTGAAGTGTGTTTGGGGTTATTGTCCTGCTGGAAGACCCATGACTCCTTGATTTTTCACAAGGAGTTCGACATAGTGCTCCAAAATGCCTTCTGATGTCATGATGCCATTGTGAGGAGAAACAGAAATCGTTTTATTACGGAAAATGCTTCTGCAGATGGTGGGGGGGGGGGGGGGGGGGTTTAAATGAAATGACAAACTGCTTTTGTGGTGAAGTGTCAGGGCGTTGTTTTGCCCTTGCCTTCTGGAGCCTTCTCTTTCTCTCCAGCTCCTTTTATCTTCTCCCAATGCATCCTCTATAGCTCCTTTAGATTTACCCGAGCAGTGCCTGGGGAGCATCTTTATACCTCCTCAGGTCCCGATGAAGGCAGCTGGGCAGGGGTGGGGCTGGCCCTGCTGGCTGCATCCAGAAGGTTCCAGAACCTGGCAGTCTTCTTTGGGGGTGTTGGTGAAAACTGATGGAGGAAAGCGAGGGAACTTTTGCACCACACTATGCACAAATTCTAGGCAGAGGCACAGGCAGTTAAATATCACAGAACTTACTGGACTGGGGAAGGTGTTCTTTTCTTTGAAGGCTTAATTTTGTTTTCTATGGAGATAGAAATGGTCTGCTTTACCATAGAGCTCTAATCAGGTCTCATCTGTCCACAGGACATGGTCCCAGATGGAATGTGGCATGTTCAGGTGTGTTTTGGCAATTTGCAATTAAGCTTTCTTGTCTCTCAGAAGTGGGGCACGTCTGGGTATCCTACCATTCAACTCTCATTGAGTTGGCGACAGATTGTGGGAGATGAAACTGTCTTACATTGTTTCTAAAGGTCAGCTGGAATCTGTTTAGCAGTTGATTCAGGTGCTTTCTCTAGCATTCTTTTGTTGCCATCTTTCAAGGTCTCTTGCAGCCATGTACTGGGAGGTAATCTGCAATGGAATGGGCCTTAAACTTATTTAACATAATGTATTGTGTAAACCGAAACATCAAGGTCTCTGGAGATGGACTTGTATGCTTGTGAATGTTCGTGCTTGGTTGCAATCTTGTCTGACTATTCTGTTTTTTTTTTTTGTACATGCTCATTACAGTACACACAGTGACAGAAAACCAGTTGAATGATTTTCTTATTGCAGGCTTTTGCAACTCACTACAGATGAGTTTAGTTCTAATTCTAACTACTTCGAGAAAGTTTGTCCAGGCAGATAGTTTTCAATCATTATTTTTACAGTATTTGAACTGCGTGAAATAAAGATTGGTTATCTATTGTGTAACATTAAGTAGACCAGTGTTGCACTGCTTTGTTCACACAACAGGCCTTAATGGTCAAATCTGTTTTGATTACTAGCAGCAATTTACAACTTTACAACAAGATTTCTGTGTCTTACAGCAGTCACTGCTGACAATTTGTAAAACCATTAATTAGGTATTGGCTACCACAGGTTAATTTGACTGTCAACTGAGCAGCTAGCTCGGAACAAGATATGCCTGACAATCAACTGTCCAAGAAAAAAAAACAATACATTTGATTTGACCATTCAAAGATGTCACAGCCAGGAATCTGATTTGATTCTCATTTCATACTGCCTATAAATGTAGTTTGAAATATTACATTCCATGTGTTTTTTTTCCCTTTTTACACTGCAGGGAAATAAATGAAAACAGAAAATAAGATTTGAGTCACTTAAAACTCTGAGGAAATTGGAAAGTGAATTGCATTTTAATTCAAAATACCCTTTTCCGAACACTGTTATTGTACATTGAGTTCTCCCCTTCTTTCTCCCCAGGCCCCCCCTCTGCATTCAACTTCATCTTGACATTAGACATCCCTTCTGCTTCTGTGGGGCGACCAAGCATTACAGGAACTTCATTTCAAACACAAATGGACCATTTCTGATATTCAGGAAAGTCGAGGCCGTCTCCCCATGTGGCTGGTGTCCATCGCGCTGGCTGGAGGCAGCAGCGGCTGTGTGTGTCTATGCAACCTGTCAAAAGTGCGCCGTGTCAACCCCCCTCTTACCCCTGGGGGGCGCCAGAGAGCGCACTTCCCAACACAGGACCCCCCCGTGACAATGGTTTAGCTCTTACTGGAGGACTTATTCCAAAAACTGTTGGGAAGAGGGTGGAGAAACTACTATTGAGTGAAGATGTTTTGTAGATATTGTATCTGTCACAGCTGGCAACACCACCCTAAAAGACTACTGACTTGACATGATCTTTCTCTTTTTTTTGTATTCTGTTAACAGGCTGAGATGTGATCCCTTTGTTTTCCCTGAATTCTCCAGGTTTTTTTTCTTCCCTCTAAGGAGCACTAGCCTAACTGGTCTTTTTGTATGATAGTAATTTTAAGACTCTTTGGATGACAAAATCTATAAAAAAAAAATTGTAATGTGAAGAGTTTAGGTGATTTTTTTTTTTTTTTTTTACGGCTTTGTTTTATCTTTGTCTTGTTATTTTGGAACTATGACATTCAGTTTTGTTTCTTAGGTAAAAAAAGGAAAAAATTAGAAAAAAAAATAATAGCCAAGTCACAAAGAAAAATGGGTTGCACATAGACTTAAGGAATACAGTTTAATTTGTGATTTTGTTTTGTTATGTTTCTAATCTTGATGTAAATTTACACTATTTATAAATACATATTTATTGCTTGAAAATATTTGTTGATGGAATGCTGTTATTTTTTTCAGAGTACCTGCCATTAAATTTGAAGGAGTTTTGTCATTTTAACACAACTCCTCTTACATTTTCTATATATGAATAAAACTGCTTAGCAAGCATTGTACAGAAACGGACATTTAAAATTGTTTTATTGTTTGAAGAATGTTTTATGATGAGTCATTAAACACAAAATTGTCAAATAATCAATGGACATCATTACTCTTACAATTGTTTGTATACAGAAAATTAATTCTTAGACAAAAACCCCTTTTTAGTGCAGCATTGCCTGGTATAGCCAGTTCTTAGCAAAATATCATGATTGGTCTGTCTGTAATCACACCTGTTATTTTCACGTGCATGGTTAACACCCTATTATTCAGTTAGGTGGTTCAAACTAAATACAGTTGATCTGATTTTAAAAACATTAAAAATCACAACTGGTCTTCTAATACATTTGATGATACAAAAGGGCTGTCACAGGCTATATATGTATATGAAGTGGGAAATACTTACCGTGAGATTGACAGTGAATATTTGAGTAGGGCCTGAAACCCAGCAGACAATGTAGCTGTAGAAATCACCCACACAGAATTCTACACTGTATGCCAGGTCCCCAACCTACCAGAGAACTGAACCACTAAAACATATTCAAGACTAAATACAAGGTTGCCAAATCATACATTCAGTGTTTTGATTCAGTGAGACGGAGAACATGGCTGCCACCAGAGACCCAGTAGCCAGATGTAGCTGCTGTCTGCCCCACAGGATCTACACTGACTACTGAGCAACTGATACACACTCATCATCTGGCTGTACTTCCACCCTTGCTTGGCAGAACTGTGGTCCTTGGGACTCCAGCAGAGGATCACTTAAGTCCCAGTATGGACATTGTGTTTGGACTCCGCGGTGGAGCACTGTTGGACTATAGCTGTACGCAGGTTTAAAAATGAAGACCCTTGCAGAAGGTGGTCCCAAACAAGCCACACATCAGTGAAGGAGGTGTTCTCCAAAAATGGGATCCACTGCGCAGAGACTGCAGATGTAGCAGGGCCCTCATCAGATCCAGGCAGCTTCTACCTATACAGGGAACAGAGATACATGTAAATCCCATATTTCCAGTTATTCAGAAATTGACATACCGCATATACTAAGTTCAGCTGGCTACAGTTGCTCCATGTGAACTAGTTGCGCTATGTAGCTTCAGTCAGGGAGGTCGATTCTCCCTTAATCAGCCTGTTGTGACATGAAGATCAAAGGGGACTTGGGTGGCCTTGGGTGGAAGGGAATGGAAAGTTAAACCCAGGTTTTTCTTTAACCTCAGTGTATGCGCAACAGGAGCATATCTGATGTGCTGTCTGAGTGGATTTGATATATTTCACAGATGTCACCATAAGGTTGATTTTAATGTCTAATGCAAGAGACATTACTGCCCTGGGCAGAAATGCCTACTGGAATCGTAAGCACCAAATTTATGTGATGTCACAAATTGCATTTAATTTGAGAAAACTGTTGATAACAATAATGTAGTACAGAGGTATTCAAATCTGGACCTCAAAGTCAGAAGGCTTAGGTAGAACACAAGGCTAAGTCCCTGATTAGGGGGTTGCAGGGGAAACATTTAGTGGAATTGGATTCCAGGGCCAGATATGAATAACACTGATGTAGTACTTATGGGCCCCACTTGAAAAACTACTGATGGAAATTATACAAATAAATTCATAAATTTGGCCTCTATCACCGCTTGCAGCAACTAACGTGAAACACTTCATACAGTAGAAACAACCTTCAAACGTTACGCGTCTTGTATATTCAGTACTTACTACAAACGCCTTTTGAAGCAATCATAGCTTTGAGTCTTTTAGGTATGTCTCTACCAGCTTTGCACAGCAGGATTTGGGAAGTTACATCCTTCGATTCGAGGGAACATTGGTGAACCGTGATCTTCAGGTTTCCCACAGATGTTCAATTGGGTTCAAGTCTGGGCATTGGCTGGACCACATTCACAGACTTTTCCTTATGCCGCCCCAGCATTTTCTTGGCTGTGTGGTTTGTGTCTGCCTCTGAGATGCATCCCCACAGCATCATGCTCCCACCACGCTTCACTGTATTAGCCAAGTGATGAGCGGTATCTTGTTTTTGCCAGATGTAGCGTTTGGAATTCAGATCAGATTTTAATCACATCAGACCTAATGATATTTTTCATGTTTTATGCATTTTACTCTGGAGTGGCTTCCATCTAGCAACCAGCATATAAAGCCCTAATTGATGGGTTGTTACAAAGATGGTTGTCCTTCTGGCAGGTTCTCCCCCATCTGTGCAGAGAAACTCTGATGCTCTGTTAGAGTGGCCAGTGGGTTCTTTGTCACCTCCGTGACCAAGGCCCTTCTTGCCTGCTTACTTAGTTTGGCCAGCCGGAAAGCTCTAGGAAGAGTCTTGGCAGTTCTATACTCCTTCAATTTCACAACGATGGCACTAACTGGGCAATGATTTAGTACATTTTATTTTCAAATTGAACATGCACTGTGAAGGGTGAGACCTTACATATACAGGTGTCCATTCTTTTTTGACACGGGAGGACTTAAAGTTCTACATATATCTAAAGGATGATCAGAGGACACAGGATGCATCTCAGCTCAATTTAGAGCATCATATTTCTATACGACTGGCTTCTCCTAAACGTTTAGAGACAGAGGGGAATGTATAAAACCGAGGGCAACAGGTAGAAATAAGAGGGACTGAGGAGATTCCCTGGTTGATTTGCCTTCAGGTAGCAAATAAACAAGGGGTGATACGATGATAAAGGTTGAGCAGGAAAGAGAAGACTGAGTGTGCCTTTCCACTGCCTTAAGAGCACTAACCGACAGTCATGGCCCATTTCACCACCTCCCTCCTTTTTTTCTCACTCTTTTTTCTCTCTCTCTCTCTCTCTCTCTCTCTCCTCTGTGAGAGCTGGCAGCATGCCAAGAGAGAGGTATGTGAACTCTGTCTGTCCTGAGAGCTGCCGGTGGTTAACAATGTGTCCCTGTGTACAAATGGGAAATAAGGAGATTGACTATACCAATAGTGAGAGAAAGAGAGAGCGAAAAAGGGAAACGGAGAGAAGAGGGAGTGAGAGAGGAAAGACAGATCGAGGGGGAGGCAAAGGCAAATTCTGGAGGGGGGAAGAGTGAGCGGTGCCCTCAATGACCCCCTTCCCTCGTTCTCCCTCTTCATTTCCTTCCTGCTCCCTCTCTCCAGCCGTGTTACAGACAGGTGGCCTTGACTGCTAATTTTAGCCCTGTTCATTGTCCCTGTTGCGTTTCCCACAGCTATGGGCCTGCAATCAACCGACCGGGTCAGTGTGTGAGCAGTCAGTCGGACACTATCCTTGTAAACGCGCGCACGCGCGCGACGGATTCATCAATTCTAATCCGAACTAATTAATCCTGACTTCTACTACTAATATACTGTATTTTGATAGGCTCCCGTCCCCAGCCAATGGTAGGTCTTTCATTTAGCCCATTGATAAAACCCCAGGGTCAGAGAGAGCGGCGTGTGCCTCCGGAGGCCAGGTCGTTCATTCATGAAGAGACCCACCCTGGTCCTGACCTAACATCACAGCATCCTGTTGCTCAGGCCAGGTTAGCCTGCAGATACTGGATCCCTGAAATACGGAAGTTTACGGTCTCTAGCCACAAAGGATGGCCCGGCCCATAAGCCTCGCCCGGAGTTACAACCACATACCCACCGCCGGGCAGGCACAAGAAAGAAAATAAATAGATCTTGCTACTAAAACACCTCACGGATGCAGAACTACTACGACACACACAGAGGTTTTGTACTCACAGCGTTTGATGTCTGCAAGTTTCCCAGGCCCAGGGGTCCTGGCGTCCCTTTCAGTCCGGCTCTCTCCTTCTCAGCTGGAGCGTTTTTCCTTGTCACCTTCCTTTCCTCTGCATGGAAAAGAAGGGCGGAGGGCGAGGGGGGAGACAGCGAGAAGGATTTCGTGGTGAGAGAGCGTTCCATAACTAACGAACGGTCAGTCTTTTTCTCCCCTTGTGGAATTCACTCATTTCTCCCTTGATCTCCATTCAGACCAGCCAGTGTTTTGATGTCTCATCTGTTCTCCAGCTCATGCATGTGTCGCTCATGTCCTTTTTTTTCTCCTCCCTTCCTTCAACCCGTTTCTCTTGATTACCCACCTCAGTATGCATATGACAAAGTCTGTCGGTCACGCAGTGACATGGAGACTGCAGACAACTTTAGAAGGAGCCGGTAGAATCAGGGAGGCTGGACTTAACGTCTGACCAATGACAACATTTTTTGTGAATGGGGCGGCATGGAAAAGGACAATAACTAAGGAAGATTGTTTTCAGTACGCAGCTGACCCAGAGAAATAATTGCGGCCACGGAAAGCACCACAATCCCAGAGCAATAATTTTGTGTCACACCTTCGACGTGCCAGTGTTTTCAATGTATTGGTCAACAATTAAAAACCATCACCAAAACCAAATGACGCCAGTTGTCAGCAATTGTGACCATGTGGGTGTTTTTCATTGGTTCTGCCCGTGTTGTGTGGCCTTATCAGACACAGCGTGTTGCCATGGAAACCTGGAGCCAAGGGTACTTATCAAAAAGGGGTGTACAAAGTGGAGTACTCTACAATTCAGTGTGTGTGTGTGTGTGTGTGTGTGTGGAGATGGATCTCGAAAGGAGGGGGTGGTTCTACTCGGGCTCTTGCCTCTCATCTGCCCCCATGGGGCGAGAAACAGGGAAGCATTAACTTACTATTCCTCTCACACAGACCATTCACCTGAAACTTCTGACAAAAACACCTGCAGAACCTGCTCAACACACACACACACAATCTGTATTCCACAGCAACATGAAATGTTCAGGAATGTGTGCTATATATTAGTCATTCAAAACAGTTGTGGGTGCTAGGTTGAAGCCCACTTCAGGAATAGCTTGCTCATGGATTGTGAGTGGGCGATTTACTTTTGTAGGCAGACGTCATTGGCCAATCTCTATTTTATGCTAATCTAGCAGCCCAATTAATGCTAGAACCATAGTCATCTCAAGAATGCATTATGTTTTTGATGCTACACTTACATTCATTACTTACGAATAAGTGTGTGTGTGTGTGTTGGAGAAGGCATTCACTTTTAATATTTGGGGATGATGCAGACAAACTGTATATTTCTTTTTGTTTGACAGTAAATCATTTTAATATTTAGGTTACTGCCTTTGTAAGGAATACTCTATATTGGCCCCTAACTGTCCAATGTTTATTTTCTTACACCCCCTTTGTCTCCATTGCCAAATTTTCTCATCAACAATTCTATACAAAAACCTTTTTTCCACACTGCTTTTCCAACCAGTGTCAAGGTACGCAAACTCTGTAGTGGTCAGCTTTGTGCTACTAGCCCTTTAAAACATTGCACTGGCTGGGAGGCCCTAGATTCAATGTTTTTCTCAATAACAAATCTTGTCAGGGTATCAATTAAGGACGTTATATTTAGCAGTAAAAAATTGTTAAAGGAAACAAACAATTGCCATTTCTCTATGACTGCGTAGGATTGTTTTAAGGGGTAGAGTAAAACTGATAATTAGATGTTATTGGCAGAGAGGTTTGGAACCCTGTTTCTTATTGGTCTATTAAAACTGACCGCCACCAGTCAGTCAAACGTTCCACCCCACAGGCAGAAATTCACAGATTTTTTTTTAAACAACTCTTTTACAAAAGGAGATTAAAATATTTGGAAAATGTCAGTGTAATTTCAAAAAAGGGGAAATTGTGCTTTGACTGCACTTGGTGCAAATTATAACTCAGTGCATCTCCCAGTGTTGAAAACCCCAAACCCCCTCCTCTATTTAAAATGTAAGTTTCTTACCAAAAAAGTCTCATTCTACAATGTTGCAGAGCAAACAAAGAAATGTGCAGGTAAACAGCGGTTTAGAACACTGATCTGGTATAAAATACAGGTGATAGTGCTATAGACTAGTTAGTCATCATCTGACTCCTTTTCTTTAGACTCTGGACAGTCAGCAGATAGATTCGTCAACATGGACAGTGTCATGTGAACACGAAACATGTCAGCAACCCAAATGTCGTTTAGAACTAATGAGGAAGCCGAGGAATGTGTGCAGTCCTTTCAGAACTTGCCTCATTCTTCCCTCTGCCCCCCTTCTCTCCCTCTTTTCAGTCATGGGTTCTCCACTGGGTAATCGCATTCCAAAACACACAAGAATTTCCCCTCTCCTCTTTTCACATAGGCTACCACCCCTCCTCCCAAAAGGCAAAACCCCACTGCTAACAGAAACCGTCTTGAGCAAAACGCGTTTCGGTTGGACATAAAGGTTTGGTGGTCCGGTGTTAAAATATGCAATTTTGTTTACGGGCAACCGACACGTTTTTCAAAGAGAACGAAACGCAGGGTGCATTCCAGAGATCTAGAGCCAAGTTAGTCCAGCCGTGAGACCCCGTCGCCGCGCGCTGCAAGCCCACACACTATGTTGCGCGCTGCCTACCACACACGAGACCACCACTTGCCCCATAATCCTGAAGTAGACCATTGTAAAACGCTACAACTTTACTGTACAAAGTAAACTAATCTCGCAAGTTTCCTTTACTGTATAAACATATTTGATTTGTGATATAAGCGCATTGGAATGCGGCGTTCTGGTTTGCCGTGCAAGCATCCACAGTCTAAAAACACAATTTTCAGAACAAACAGATTAATTAAAATCGAACCAATATTACCAACACTAAAATAGCTCGACCGCTAAGATTAAGAACGTTGTTTATTCCTTCCACCAGCCTACCTTTTGACTGCATGCTGAACGGCCCATATCGAGTTGAAAACATGGAGAAACAAACTGACTGCAGTTTCCTAGAAGCAACCAGGGGAAAATTTAACCAGTGTAAAAAGTGTATAAAAAACATTATCGAAATACCCTAGGCTAACTCATGATTTCTTACCACCCTCCTCTCGAATCGTCCTCCTCGTGTTTCTGCGTCCCCATCCGTAGCACGCCTTCTCTTGCACCTCGAGGGTTTTCTTTATGGACCCAATATGGGTCGGAAGTGCCTCACGTCGCAATGCCTTCCGCGAACGCACGTTGGGGCCTATCCACACAGGATGCGCGTTCTGCTGACCTCACTGACTACCGCAAAATCTTCTGAAACCCCCCAGGTCAGTTGTTGAAGGTGGGATTCCGGTATAATATAGTCATAATCAATATCGCCGTAGTAAAACTGTTTTCTCATTGCCGATAATTTATTTGGGACATTATCGAGATGTTCTCGAGAGGTAGGCCTATCGTTTTGTAAGAGGAATTATTGTACTTGAATACATGTTTATGCTTTATTTTCATTTTATGGTGGGTTAGTCAACAGACCAACGAACACCGTGACAGAGTTCAGTGAGACAAGGAGTGGACTGTTGAGAAGGACACGGTTTGTTTCAATTTAATTTAAAAATCAAACAACTCAAAGAAGGCATGCAGTGATGTCAAGCCTCAGCAATTGACTAGGAGAAAGAGAGAGAGATAGTCATTTCATGGGTGAATGGCAGACCACTTCTTATGTATTCCTCCACCACACCACATGCTACAGCATGTCTAAACACTGATCAAGAAACACAAAAAGACTTGTGACAAGACTGCTATGAGGAACTATAATGGTAAATCTCAGAGAATCATAAAAAAGGCTAAATCAACCACCTATTTGGGGCCCAACCCACTAGCCTCCACCACACCCCTGACACACACGCGCACACACACTAACTGTCTGACTTCTCACAGACTGAACCAGAAAAACCGGCACATTCCCCCGACTTTCCCTATACTGTAGGTTCCGAAGTATCTGGGAACACATCTTAAGTGTGTAAACGCACATACGCACCTGATCATCACCTGCTCAACACAGAAAAACATGCCAGATACATTGATACAACAAATATTCTATATCTTCAGCACAGTAAAGCTCATTTTAAAAGTGCGTTGTCGTTAGAACTATTCGGTAAAGAAAACAAATGAGTGCATATCAGTAGATTCCGCATAGCTATAGGTGTGAATACCCTGGGAAATATTCAAAACACTACTGGAAACACACGTGTACACAAACACAGACATACACACAAACACACACAAACACACACAAACACACACAGCTAAGATAGTGCTTACCTGTGCGCATGGTCCTGTCCTCTACTCAGATACCCTGAATATCCTTCTCTGCCTCATCCCTCTCACTCCCTTACTCCCTTTTCTCACTCCCTTTCTCCCTTTTCTCACTCCCTTTCTCCCTTTTCTCACTCTCTTTCTCCTCATAGTCTGGTTCTCATGTTTCTACTGAATATCTTTTCCATATTCACATCTCTCCCCTGTATTCATCAGTCACAATTCCCTTATTCTCTGTCCCTTTAATTCTCTTTCTGTCGCTCTCGTTCGCCTTCCACTGTCTCCCTCTGTCATTCTCTCTCTCTGTGCAGCAGTGTGGAAGCCGGTTGTGGCTATCTTTCTCTCCACACCTCTCATCCTCTCTCTCTTACTATCTCTCTTCTGTCTCCCGCTCCTGCTGTCTTGCTCTCTTCCTCGCTGTCTCTCTCTCTCACTCTTTATGCAGTGGCCAACGTAGTATGGGCACAGTAGTCTGTCGTTCTGTTGGTCTGTCAGTGAGCTTTGTCTGTGGTGGAAGTCCCAGTCCACATTGATCAATGGAGTGGCTGCGAGCAAGCTTAACTACCCAGTGCCTCCTACCCTCAGCTTCTCCTTTCCCAGTGTGCGTGTTGGCGTGTGTAAGACACAGAAATTGAGTCTCCCAAAAGCCCCACAATGAGTGTTTGCATCCGTGTATGTGTGCGTATGCGTGTGTGTGTGTGTGTGTGTGTGTGTGTGTGTCTGTGAGTGAGAGAGAGAGGAGGCTTCCATCCCACATACTGCTCTCCAGAGCTCTTAGCCCCCACAGTGCCTACACAACAAACCCCCAACAGCTGCCCACTTCATACCCCACGCATTGCACTCCAACACACAAGCCATCCAAACACACAGACACACACACATCTCCCACATTGTCTTGTACACTGAGCAAGTCGAAGAGGCTAAACTCCTCATGGTCAGTTATCACAGCGTCATGTCATGTTGGCAATGTTGTCATGAAGATGAGAAGTACGTCTGTTATAGAAATATGGGTTTTTTTTACAAAAAAAAAAAATCTTCTGTACGAAGATTAGGTCTTGGTTTTGTCCCATTGCTGACCGCTGTTCACTGGTACAGTCAGGTGTGGCCAAGAAGGAACTAGCAGAGCTACAGGTGGCTCAAAACAAAGCGTGCCTTGCACAGAGTTACTTCCGCTCTTAGTTTTTATGAGAAATATTACTGTAATAAAAAGTTTAAATTGTCGACCTAATCAAATTACCTACTGTTCAGATACCATGCGCACCTGCCAAGACATGCATCCAGTGGTCTTTATTGTCCCAAAGTAAAAAAAACTAAAAAACAGCCAATGCACAGTATTGGACAGAGCCATGATCTCATCTCATGGCACAATGGAAGCTGAAGAAACAAACACACACACACCATCTGCACATTTCATTAATAGTAATGTTGTTGCATTGTACATTTCTGTGACCGTTCTTGTCTATTGGTATTTTAATGTTTTGTTTATTTGTCATGTTGTGTCATTTTTGTAGACACCGGGAAGAGTAGCTGCTACTATAGCAGAAAATAATGTTTGTTTTTATAAATAAACAAACCTCGGTGTCTTTGCTATGGAACTAAACAACCTATTTCAATGCCTTAATCAGGTGTCATACTGACATAACATAGTCAACAATATGACTATGAAGTTGTCTTCTCTGTTCAGGCCATTTATATTTATGAAAACTAGCCATAAGTATAGTATAGTTCTGTTAATTCGACTATTTGAGCAACAGCAACCGACACATAATCAATGGGAATGATCAAATCTCAAGAGTCACATGGGTCAAATCTAATTAGAATGAATTAACCAGCAGTTTGCATAGAAATACTTGGAAAAGAGGAGCAGCATTGCTGTTAGTTTACTGTACCTCAAGCTCTCCCAAATCCAAAGGGGTGAAATTGGATCAATGTTGTTGATGCTCAAGCCATCTGAGATGCAAGGAGATTGGGATTCCAATATTTGACAGTATAACATTTGCAAAGATGTTTACATTGCAAGTAGACTTTATCTGAAAATATGAAAGATGTCAAAAGACATGAATACAAATGATGTGAATGATTAATTTAATTGTAAAATGCATTTCCTATGCTTCCATATGTTTCAGTTTATTTTAGGTTCCTGAGTGTCTTCTGCTGATGCAGCAGGTACTCTTTCTGGGGTTACCGAAAACACCAAGAATAACAAATAACTAAACACAGATGCATTGCTAGACCAGAACAGGCTGTCACATTTAAAATATGACTGATTTAAGAAATTAATATGTATTATCAAGTCTCTGTTCAGTATTGTTTGAGGCATTTCACTGGTTTTTTTCTGCAATGTTCCCAAAGAGTGGTTGTCTTGGACCCTAGTCATTTACATTCAGGTACAGTATTGGTGTCTAAAGGGCTACAAATGTGTGTGGGTGGAAAATATATGCTTCTCCACCAGAATATGAAATCAGCCAGACTGAGAGAGAGAACATGGTAGAGAGAGAGAGAGACAGTCAAAAGGAAGTAGCAATAGAGGGAAAGAGAGAGAGAGAGAAAATGGTGTGAGTCTATCAGTTTAGGCACTCAGAATTGACGAGTAATTACATTTCAAATCACCGCTGGGAAGGAAAGAGTACTTTCAGAGAGCTAGTTGTGAAGCACTGGGGAAGAGAAGAGAAACCTGTTTTGTGTTTGGAAAGGATGCTTTGCATGCAAGCGCAGAACATTGAGAGAGCAGAACAATAAAGCATTTCAGACTGTATAATTATTGTATTGACCTGGATCAGCTACGTCATCCATTTTGTAACTCTGGCTTAAAAATGTTTTGGCGCTTCAGAATGAAGGTAGGTGTTTTAAATAAAGGCATATGGTATATGGTATATGTCGGACCATTGTCCTGAGTTCTATCATACACATGCTACCCTCAAATTGTACTGCTAAAATAGAGAAGACATTAAATTCATACAGTTCAGGACACATTTGCCAATTAGCATCTGTTCATTCTCTAAGATCTGGTTCAGCATTTTCATTTAATTTTCAAAAACGTGAATGAAGTCAATACAGGCGCACCTACTTACACAAGTCACTTGCAAGACTATTTACAGATTCCTTTAGACATTCTGCAGGGTCATGATCGGAGGAATATGACCGATTTGTGGCGATTTCTGCCATGCATGAAATGTAGTAATTTTCCATCCGAGGACCTTGTATTTTCCAACTGCAACAGACAACACCAATCATTTTTCTTTCCTGCGGCAAAGCTTGGAAAACTTGTTGAGGGCGGCCTACCTCTTTACAAAACCCAGTCAGTGACAGTTAGTGAAACAATAGAAGACAAGAAACTACTTCCCACATCAAAAACACACAAAGGAATACAGGCTAAGAGTTGTATTGGAGCAGTCATCCTACTGGTTTAGGGTGGGCTCGTTTTCGCTTCAGGCATTTCGGTGGTTCCTGAGCGGGTGGGAATGGGCAGCAAATCCAGTTCCTCCTGCTGACTGGTCAGCCTGTTGCTATGGAATGTGCTTAACAACGCCCAGGACAAAAGGCCTGGAGATCCACTAGCTGTTCACGAGAACCCTGTGACCTGTGAGAGAGGCCTCTTTAAAGCTCCACCACACTCATGTAAAGCTAGCAAGAGCCAGGCGGACAAACCGGAGCAAAAAAATTAAACTTCTGGTTAACCGAGATTACAGCCAGCCAGGTACTCAACACAAAAACAGACACACACGCGCACGCACATAAATATGCGCCCATGCATGCACACAAGCAATTACATGCACAAAACCTCTTCCCCCAAATCCCCAACACACACTCATGGGCACACAGACATACACACAGAGGAATGTGTGGGAATCCCCTCAGGCCACCTTCATAACCTACTTGAAAAGTTAGGTGAGGGGCAACCCCACCAGAGACCCCACCAAGTTACTCAAGACTGCTTTGGATGATTTTTTGATTAATTAATAATTTGGGAGGATTTAAATGTGTTAGGGTTATTGATCTTGCAGACAGAGGTCAACCTCCTTGCAGAGGCAACCAGGTTTTTGGCTACAAAATCCTGGTAAAGTCAATGATGCGGCTAGGGCCAAGGGTCCATGGAAGCAAAATGGCCCCATGACATCAAGCATCCGCCACCATAGTTCACACTATGTTTACACATTCTCCTTTATATCCCATTCCCACCTCTGGTTTTTGTGCCTGGCAAAGGAACTATATTGTCATGTCATCAATAAATGTAAACATGGAGTTTGCTACAAAGCATTGGTTCTTTTAGACAGTGATTTGGATTGGACAGGTGGCATAAAAAAAGAGATCTTCGGACAAACAGACACCACTAAATCTCTACCTCTGAGCAATTGTATTAGTGTATATATATATTAAATATATAGATATTAGTATATATAGCAGATCATTTCCCAATACACACGCATGCACCAGAGGCAGTGTCTTAAACCTCTGGACCACACTAGACCACTAACAGTCATTTTTGTCTGTACCATATAAATCAGTGTACAAACTGTCCAACCCTGCTATCACTGCAGGATGACTGCTTGTGTGCGTCTGTGCATCTGTGTAATAACGATAGGTGTAAGAAACGTGTTGTGCGTGAGAGCGCGTGCATCTCCGTGTGCGTGTGTGTGTGCATACGGCCGGTGGGTGTGTGTGTGGGTGCTGGCGTGGGTTCTGTGTGATACTGACTCACTGCGCGGTCTGTGGGGAGAACACTTCTAGAGGCAGAGGAGGAATCACCCTGAATGGGAACTCAGCATTTCATAATACTGTTATTCATAATAATAATATTACAGAGGTATAATTTTAACTATAATTAAAACTGATACTTCCCTTTGTTTGGATATCGGTACTTCTGTCCAGATAAGAAGGTACTGTGTAATGAACAGAAATAGGCATTGGCTATCTACAATTTAATGACAATATTATAACATTTAACAACTACTACTCACTCCCTCCAATGACTTTACATTTTCTCTGTAGGGTCTGACCTTTTGCACCATCTAAAACCACTGGGTTTATCTTTGAAAGCTTGGTTATGAAAAGCCAACATGACTTTACATTTTTTCCTGAGGAGTATGTATTTTTGACCTGCTGTTCATCTGAACATTTCAATATCTTGATGAATGATTTAGTGTTGTAAAGCCATCTAACTTGTGAAAGCAGTATCCATCCCAACCCTTTACCACAGTCTCCTCTTCTCCTGTCTCCCTATGATTCTGACAGTCAATAAAAGCCTTGGGGAAAAACCAACACAAATATATAATAAGATGTCTGTGTGTCCATGTGTATAATTCTCACCCGGGAAAGCCTGAAGAAAACTGGCCACCCCATGATGGCCGTCTGCTGTTTAGGATTGTTTTGTGCATTGAACAGGGAGAGTGTAAAGAGAGCTAATTGTAGTTAACAAGGATATTCACTAAAGCTTAGTTTCATGATAATTATATAACATATAACTAGTATACTAATACAGCATGAAACCTAAACCTACCGGCTAAAATGGATTTTTATGTGCTTACGTGAAATCAAAGTATAGGTTATACTCTGGCTTGATGGGATTTTCCGAAATGTTTAACTAGGGTTAGCAGGAGATTATTACCTCCAGAGGTCAAGGGGAGACAGTTCTGTCCCTCAATTAATTTCAAGAGAAATTCTTCATTCTACCTGAAATCGATAAAGGATCAGGCAGGATTTGTACAAATGTCCAGTATTAGCACAAAGAGCAATTTCAGTTTTCAGGTTCTTATACTTGTCCACGTCTGGGCAAGGGAAAACGACATTTCCAGTGAGATTAATGACAGCTAGGTCACTCTCCAGTCATCCCTGGTTCTCTTGGAATAGAAGATAGTAGTTTCTCTTGCAGTGAAAGGTAGTCAGACAGCTTTTCAAAAAAGAACCATAGGACAATGACTCTCCCCGGTCATCACTGCTGTCCATGTAGGGACAGCAGGTTTGTTCAGCTGGCAATATGACTAGCGTTTCTGCGCTAATCTTTTTGTAGTTAAATTAGAAATGAGAGGACTGGAATAGCTGGACTTGCTGTCCGTATCTGAAGTGTGTCTAAACTTTAAACAGGTTAATATTTGCTAGGCCATGGAGCCAAACAGCATACAAGGGCAGCATACTCAGTATGTGCAGACCAGCCAGCAGGTGTCTTCAAGTACACAAGGTACCTAGCATAGTAATAGGAGCATCATGCTATGGGGATGATTCTCAGCAGCTGGGACTGAGAAACAGGTCAGGATTGAAGGAAAGATGAACAGAGAAACATACTGAGATGCTCTTGAAGAGAACCTGAACCAAAGTGCACAGGACCTCAGACTGGGGCAAGTATTAATTCTTCAGCACAACAGTGACCCAGAGCACACAGCCAAGACAACGCTGGAGTGGCTTCGGGAGTTTATGAATGTCCTTGAGTGGCTCAGTAAAAGCCCAGATTTGAACCTCATTGAACATCTGCAGGGAGATCACAGTTCACCAATGTTCCCCATCTAATTTGATAGGGCTTGAGAGGATCTACAAGGACAAATAAGAGACACTGCCCGAATCCAGGTGTGCAAAGTTGGTAGAGGCATTCCCACTAACACTCTAAGCTGTGATTGCTGCCAAAGGCTGAGTAAAGTGTTTGAATACTCAAGTAAATTTTTTATCAATAAGTTGGCACATATTCTTATAAATGTTTTCATTTAGTCATTATTAGGGTATTGTGTGTAGTTTGATGGCAAAAAAATTGAATTAATAAAAAATGTAGTTCTAGCAAAACAAAATGTGGAAAAAGTTAATTGGGCCTGTACAGTATATATATGCTGTGCGCGCGCACACACATCACATTCATTATGTACTGCTACTGGTCCAGTATACATTTTATAAATGTAAAGATACATGTTTTCGAAACTCTTTGAAAAAGCAATGTTTCAGAAGAATCTTTGTTATCATTTTTTGTGTTACCATGTATATTTTGGAAAAGGGCCAGTATGTAAGTATTTTACGGTTGCCCTGGTGAAAATATATTGGATTTGCTGCTACTAGTTCTATTACTTCTACTTCTGCTACTACTACTACTACTGTTTCTCAGGGGAGGAAGTAGACTAGATTTCTAACCGGTATGGGACACAGGACAAATAATTTTTCTTGATGGGTCTAATCATAGAATTACATATAAACCATAGTCGTTTGGTAACCTATGATCTCTGTCAGTCTAATAAAGCTTTGCCATATACCTTTTACCATGCATTAGCATGCAACTTGTTTATACACATATCCAGTCATAATTGTATCATCTATATTGTTGATCTCTTCAAAAAGCACTCTTGATGTATACCCGTGCAGATTTTCCCACCCTCAAAATAATCCCACCATCCAAACTGTGCGCATGCAATTTGATGAATAGAAACAGTCATTTCTTAAACAACTGAAAGTGTGATGACATTCAGTGACTGCCATTAGGGCCATCATATAGCCTGAATGAATGGGTCCACTGCTGCACATGCGATGCTCTAACATATCTTCTGGAAATAATTTAGTGTTCTTGTGGATCCACAGCGCAATTTCAACAGTATACCACCCATTTTCTCTCATTCAAGTGCGGCTTCAGTAATTTAAATTATTATGCCATTGACTATAGTGTTACACACTATTTATTCTGCCAGAACACAGTACCAGACTACATTAGTATACTTCCACCCCGTTACTAATACTACTACTACACATACAGTAACTATAGTTACTCCTACTCCTGATATGTCTGGTACTAATACTACTACTACACATACAGTAACTATACTTACTCCTACTCCTGATATGTCTGGTACTAATACTACTACTACACATACATTAATTACAGTTACTCCTCCTGATATGTCTGGTACTAATACTACTACTACACATACAGTAACTACAGTTACTCCTACTCCTGATATGTCTGGTACTAATACTACTACTACACATACATTAATTACAGTTACTCCTCCTGATATGTCTGGTACTAATACTACTACTACACATACAGTAACTACAGTTACTCCTACTCCTGATATGTCTCCCTCTTACACTGCTATATTATTGTGCTGGGGGAGTAGGGTCAGTTCTCCTTCTCCACTAAGTTCTCCTTCTCCACTATAAATCCTTGTTGATATGAGGAATGCATTTTCTGAATTTCCCCAGTCTCCTCCCGTTTTGAACATAGGAGGGCATGGGGTCCTGGCCCACACCTGCGGAGTACCTGGCTTGGGGGACCCGTTGCTGTCCCTGTCCAGAGTCCAGTTGTGTTGTAGATCGAGAAGATGCCTGACGATTTCAGCTGCCACTGTGCTGACACCTAACCCTTCCCCGTGTTGTCCCTTTCCTTGTCCATTTGGTCATGTTTCCGACCTGGACTAAGTTTAAATAGACTCAGCCCACGTGCATTTATTAATTATTACAATTGTTATCTTAATATGTTCACCTGGCACAACCAGAAGAGGACTGGTTACCCCTCTGAGCCTGGGTCCTCTCTAAGTTTCTTCCTAGTTTTTGGCATTTTTACTGAGTTTTTCCTAGCCATTGAAATTCAACACTATTGTTGTTTGCTCCTTGGGGTTTAAGGCCAGGTGTTTTGTAAAAGCACTTTGTGACATCTGCTGATGTAAAAAGGGCTTTATAAATACATTTGATTGATTGATTGATGGTACTAATACTACTACTACTACACAAAGTAACTGCAGTTACTCCTACTCCTGATATGTCTGGTACTAATACTACCACCATGTAATGGATAGATACTTGAATTAGAAAAATTGGATTGCTACATTAAAATAAAATACGAAATGCATGGACACATTTTAAATGCATCTTCATTGAATCCTGTTGCAAAAGAAGAAGCAGAAATGAAACATTTGGTATATAGTTGATTTCATCCCAATTTCACACAGCAACAACTCCCAGCAGACTTGCTAGAGTGGCTTAGGACGTGTCCTCCTAAACACATCCTGCCAAGCAAACCTGCTTGTTATCACACTGTTTCGCTCAGCCAGAAGATTTCAGCAGAAACCTACCTGCTTAGAGGGGAGCACATTCTCTGGCCAACAACGCTTTGTAGAATCCACGGCCTGAAGATTCTGGTCGGTTCTAGAGGCAGAAGTGTCCAACCAGGGACCAGATGGGTGTACCTGATAAAATGATCAGAGTGTATAAGTCTGTATATATAGTAAGAGTGTATACCATCATGCAAAAAAATGTATACCCAGTCGGTAAATACAAACAGAAATAACAGTGTAAGTAAATTATTAAACAATCTGATCAGAACATCCAAGTGCCAATGCTGTTTAGTTTAAGTGCAGCAGTTTACATTAGTTGAATGACATGAACATTTGGTTCTGAGGCTAACCACACACCAGTGATGAATAAAAAACAACCCCATACCTACAGGAAATATGGAGGTGGATCTTTGATGTTATGGGGCTATTTTGCTTTCACTGACACCCTTAAGGTCAACAGCAACATTAACTTTGCCAGAATATTTTAGACAAAACCTGTTTGAATCTAACAATAGGTAGACATTTTGCAGCAAGTGGATTTTCCAGTAAGACAATATCCCAAATCAACATCCACAAATCAATGTTTATTTGCCACAAAAGGAGATTAGGAATCTGGAAGGAATCTGTAGGTAGGAATGGAACGATCCCTCCTAATGTGTGGATCTAAGACATTAATCCTTACAGAAAAAGGCTAAGTGCAGAAACCGAGGTGTCAATGATTTTCATCCTTGCGGCTCTTTTGGGAAATGAATACTTGTAAACCAATTTTTTTTAACAATTACTTTACGTTAGTAATAACAAAAGGTCAGATATTTTGAAGCATACAACCTTCTAGCTAATTTGTGTTAATTTCAATCAACATTTACAAACTTTCACACCCCACTGTATCTGTGAACCAGCACTTTTGTGTGTGTTTGTTTGCGTGCGTGCGCGCGTTCTCAGTGAGCGATGGAACACATGGGGTGTGTAGGCGTATGCTGGCAAAGACCCGCTCTCTTGCCTCCTGGCAAAAAAAAAAAAAAAGTGATATTTGACGTATTGCCATTTGCTGTCTATAAGAGTGAGGAAAATGATCTAGATTGAATTGAAAAATAAACATGCACAGAATGTTCAAATCGCAAACCCTCCCCATACGGAGCATTGTATAATGATAACAATGCAGTTAGGATTTGTGGATTAAATAGAATGTTGCGGTTATCAATGATAAGGATGCGTATGCTGCCTGAAGAAATGGGTTCCGAATGCCAGGTAGAACTATTTCGGGATGGATGTGAAACCCTCCGTGAAAGAAAGCCACGGGGATAGCCGAAGAACAGTTTATGTTTTAGATGGAACCTTTTTCCCTGACAGTGCATGAGTGTGTCACTCAAAAAGGTTGAGCCACATCTTTCATATGAAAGTCTGTAGTCTCAAGGCAGCACATACAGCGTGGAGCGAAATGATTCATCCTTTGAAGACAATATCTTTGTCAAACACTGGCCTTGACGGGCAGACATCTACTGTACACAAAGAGATATGACACCTGAAGCCATAGCAACCAAGGAGAACTGTGAATAGTGGTGGTATTGCAAAAGGAGAGGGGAGTGTATGTCTGTCTGTCTCTGTTTGTGTGTGTGTGTTTGTGTACACGTGTACATGAATGCGTCTGTATATCCACGCGCGTGTTCGTGAATAGAAATACAACACGAAGCAAAGCAAGCAAGAGCGTTCAAGTGAAAACACACACAAAGATCGATGGCTAATTTGGGTTTCCAAGCAACACTGCAAAAATGCAAACAAAAAACCAACATGTTTTATTAAAGCACCTTGTGCGGGAGCTGTCCGTAAGTGTTGGGACAGTGACAGTGTTTGGACCGTGACACAGTGTCAGGTAAGATTTTTGGCTCTTTGCTCCAGTGGCCTTTATTTATCAAGCATTTCAGAATGTTCATGACATCAAAACGTGTGATTTATCGAAAAATAATCATACGACAGTTTAAAGCACAGTGGTAAGAAATCATCATAGCCTACAACTTGTTCTTTGCCTCAGCTTTATGGGACAACCATGCATTTCAACACGCCCCTAATTTCCCATATATGGTAAAAAAAATAGTATATACACTCACCTAAAGGATTATTAGGAACACCTGTTCAATTTCTCATTAATGCAATTATCTAATCAACCAATCACATGGCAGTTGCTTCAATGCATTTAGGTGTGTGGTCCTGGTCAAGACAATCTCCTGAACTCCAAACTGAATGTCAGAATGGGAAAGAAAGGGGATTTAAGCAATTTTGAACGTGGCATGGTTGTTGGTGCCAGACAGGCCGGTCGGAGTATTTCACAATCTGCTCAGTTACTGGGATTTTCACACACAACCATTTCTAGGGTTTACAAAGAATGGTGTGAAAAGGGAAAAACATCCAGTATGCGGCAATCCTGTGGGTGAAAATGCCTTGTTGATGCTAGAGGTCAGAGGAGAATTGGCCGACTGATTCAAGCTGATAGAAGAGCAACTTTGACTGAAATAACCTCTCGTTACAACCGAGGTATGCAGCAAAGCATTTGTGAAGCCACAACATGCACAACCTTAAGGCGGATGGGCTACAACAGCAGAAGACCCCCCCGGGTACCACTCATCTCCACTACAAATAGGAAAAAGAGGCTACAATTTGAACGAGCTCACCAAAATTGGACAGTTGAAGACTGGAAGAATGTTGCCTGGTCTGATGAGTCTCGATTTCTGTTGAGACATTCAGATGGTAGAGTCAGAATTTGGCGTAAACAGAATGAGAACATGGATCCATCATGCCTTGTTACCACTGTGCAGGCTGGTGGTGGTGGTGTAACGGTGTGGGGGATGTTTTCTTGGCACACTTTAGGCCCCTTAGTGCCAATTGGGCATCGTTTAAATGGCACGGCCTACCTGAGCATTGTTTCTGACCATGTCCATCCCTTTATGACCACCATGTACCCATCCTCTGATGGCTACTTCCAGCAGGATAATACACCATGTCACAAAGCTCGAATCATTTCAAATTGGTCTCTTGAACATGACAATGAGTTCACTGTACTGAAATGGCCCCCACAGTCACCAGATCTCAACCCAATAGAGCATCTTTGGGATGTGGTGGAACGGGAGCTTCGTGCCCTGGATGTGCATCCCACAAATCTCCATCAACTGCAAGATGCTATCCTATCAATATGTTTCTAAAGAATGCTTTCAGCACCTTGTTGAATCAATGCCATGTAGAATTAAGGCAGTTCTGAAGGCGAAAGGGGGTCAAACACAGTATTAGTATGGTGTTCCTAATAATCCTTTAGGTGAGTGTATATCCCTTTAAGTAAGTGGGAAACATACAGTGCCATACGTACAATTCTACAGCGCAACCCAAAATATAAGAAAAATATGTTTTCTGAGATTGACTGAGGTAGATATGCCATAGCGTTACTCGAGTGCAGGCAAAAATAATGTACTTGAATAGCTCGATTGTTGCTCGCTTGACCAGTAAAAGTATAACCTTGTTAAAGAGGACAATTAGCCAAGGTATCTTTAGCATTAGAGAATATGCTGTTCTTCAAATGAATAGCTATATTCAACAATTTACTAAGCTTCATCGTAACCCTTTGTACAAAGACCATAATTGGGCTTCTGCAAAAGTCATGCGTTCCACCTGCCGCCTTTACATTCTGCGACGTAGGCTATCTTACGCATATCACCTGCAAATTGAGTGGCTGTTCTATTCACATGCTATTCTTTGTTTGGTGTTTTTGTGTGGATCCTAGTGCAATCTATCCCTCCAACAGTTTTTAGGAGCCTCTAGATGTAAAATAATAAAATAAACTCCTCTTGACTGCAACCTGTTGAGCGATAGAGTATGGAAAGAGTATGAAGCGTTTTTTGGGTATTAATTGTCTCCCTTGTTCTGGATGAGATGAGGTCCTATTGAAACTATTGAAACATTAACCCGAGGAGGGATATATTATATTTCTCTCTCTAATGTAGCCTATGCTTATTTTTGAAGCCAAATCGATGTCTGCTGGGCCATTGTACTTTCTGCAAGGTCTGTCTCTAAAAAGGCGCTCCCTGGAATCCAATGTATGACGAATCTGCCGTCAGAGGATCATCTTCCCATTCAATTTCCCATTATCCAAATCTGTAAGAATAATTTAACATTGGTTTTGCACGTCTATAGTAATACATCCCACAATTTGCGAGGAAATGACCGCACACATGGTTTACTCACATATATGTGCATACACACGTTTGGTGAATTAAGCCTCGAGGACAATGGATTTGAAATGATACAATGACAATCTGGTTAAAGTACAGAATGTCAACTTTAATCTGAGAGTATTAAGTCCTGAGGGTATTAAGTCCTAGCATTTAATGTTACCAAAAGTATTTGAACATTACTGTGTGTTATTAGTCCATGTGTAAATCGAATTTGTTTGTTTGCATGATAAATGCATGCACAAGAGAGCTGTCAATGACTAATCTTGATTCTAGGCTTTGCATTTGGAGACAGTTTCTGATGTTAGACAAAATTCGGAAGAAAGAAGTGTCAATGGAAGTCAAGCTGATCATCATGATACGGACATACAGTTGTGTTCAAAAGTTTGCATTTTATGATAGTGCCAGAATGGCAACCATGGCAACAAATAAAAAAATGAACTGACCCCTTTTCAAAAGTCTGCATACCCTTAGTTCTTAATACTGTGTATTGCCCTCTTTAGCATAAATGACAGTGTGCAGTCTTTTGTAATAGTTGTCTATGAGACCCCGAATTCTTGCAGGTGGAATAGCTGCCCATTCAGCTGCCCAAAAGTGGCTTGTTGATATTAAGGTCAGGAGAACCTCTTCAGAACCTTCACCTTTTTCTGCTGTAACCACTGGAGGCTCAACTTGGCCTTGTGCTTACGGGTCATTGTTGTGCTGGAATGTCCAAGAGCATCCCATGCACAGCAATCATGCAGAAGAATGCAAATTGTCTGCCAGTATTTTCTGATAACATGCTGCATTCATCTTGCCATAGATTTTCACAAGATCCCCCGTGACTTTAGAGCTCCCGACCCCTCAAAACATCAATGACCCACCACCATGCTTCACAGTGGGGATGGTATTCTGTTAACAATAGGTCTTGTTGACCTCTCTCCAAACATAACGCTTATGGTTGTGACTATAAAGCTCTATTTTGGTCGCATCACTCCAAATTACAGTGTGCCAGAAGCTGTGAGGCATGTCAAGGTGTTGTCGGGCATATTGTAACCGGGCTATTTTGGAGCACTGGCACAGTAAAGGCTTCTTTCTGGCAACTCGACCATGCAGCTCATTTTTGTTCAAGTATCGTCGTATTGTGCTCCTTGAAACAACCACACCATCTTTTTCCGGAGCAGCCTGTACTTCTCCTGAGGTTACCTGTGGGTTTTTCTTTGTATCCCGAACAATTCTTCTGGCAGTTTTGGCTGAAATCCTTCTTGGTCTACCTGGTATCAAGAGATACCCGCATTTTCCACTTCTTAATAAGTGATTGAACAGTACTGACTGGCATTTGCAAGGCTTTGGATATATGTTTCCATCTTTATGAAGTTCCATTACCTTGTTAAGGAGGTCTTTTGACAGTTCTTTTCTGCTCCCCATGGCTAAGTATCTAGCCTTCACAGTGCATCCACATGACAGCTAACACACTCATTGACTATTTTTACACAGACACTAATTGCAATTTAAAAAGCCACAGGTGTAGGAAATTCACCTTTAATTGCCATTTTCACCTGTGTGTGTCACCTTGTCTGTCTGTAATAAGGCCAAACATTTAAGGGTATGTAAAGTTTTGATCAGGGCCATTTGGGTGGTTTATGTTATCATTATGATTTAAAAAGGAGACAAACAACAATGTGGTAATATATGGCTTCCTATGATCTCTATCCTTAAATTTCTTTGCATGATCAGTCATATTTTCAAAATCAATGCCTAATTTTAACAATTTCTGCCAGGGTATGCAAACCTATGAGCACAACTGTAGCCAAAACATTAGGTGTGCAAAAACTCAACGGTTTGGAACATTTAGAAGAAAATGACCTGCAAGACCAAGGAAGACCTCAACAGTGGATGACCAAAGAATGCTCACCATAATGAAGAAAAACAAGGACCTTTGAGACGGATCAGGACCACTGTCCGGGAGGTTGGCGTGGATGTGTCAGCCACTAGTCATGGAAGACTTCGGCCCAACTATAAAGGCTGGAGAGCAAGGTGCAAAAACACTAGTTATCGTCAAAAACAGGACAGCCTAAAAATACACACCAGAAAGAGCCTGCAGAGTCCTGGAAAATTGTATTATAGATAGGCACGACATTGAAATGGACTAGAGTGATGGCAAGAGGAAAGTGTGAAGAATAAAGAAGGAACTGGCATACCAATTTATCGGTGTAACAACATGGAGGGTATTATGTTCTGGTCATTATGTTCCGCCACTGGAACTGGGTCACTTATCTTTATTGACAATGTACAGACAGTTCACAAATTAAATGAACAACCTGGATAAATGCTTGGAGGGACATAAATGCACATGCTTCAATGTAGGTGTACTGAAATTAACATCTGTGGCGTGTATAAAAATGCTAAGAAGGCCCAGATGACTTCATTTTTGGATCAAGCTGGCAGAAGGAATGGATCTAAGTGACTTTGAAAGTGTATTCATTATTGGGGCACAGATGGCAGGAGCTTCAGTCATAAAGACTGCTCAACTTTCCAGTGTTTCAATAAGAACAGTGACTAAAGACACACCTGCATTTAGATTTATTGGACAGATTTCAGTAAATAGGCTTGGAAAACATAGTTGAAAGCACACATGTAATGACGGTCATGGTTGTGCATTTCTGTGATAAAGAAGAACAGAAGAACAACCTTTTCCCTGTGACTGAGAATGTCAAAGCAGGACGTGATCAGACTGTGTCAGCAAGAACAGACAATTGACTACGCAGAGACAGATATTATAGAACAGTTGCAGTGCATGAACCCCTCATTGCAAACGTTCTTCATTTGATTTGTCACCTGTCTATAAATGCTGACAGCAGCAATAGGATGAATTCTGAAGTGTGCTGAAACATGTTGTCTGCTCAGATACAACCAAATGCATTCAAACTAATTTCATCTCCTCAAGTTCCAGCAAGCTAAAGACGATACCTCTCGCAGAAGTATAATAATCCCAGTACAAACACAGCGCTAAAGCAACCAAAGAGTTTTACTGGGCCAGAAAGTGGAAGGTTCTCGACTGTCCAAGTCAATAACCCAACTTGAATCCAATTGAGCATGCGTTTCAGTTGCTGAAGACAAGACTGAAGGGAGCTGAAGATTACTGCAGTATGGGCCTCTCATAGAGCATCACCACGGAAGATACAGAGAATCTGATTATGTCTGTGCATTTCAGACTTCAAGCAGTCATCAAATGCAGAATGGTTGCAGCAATATAGTCAATATATATCGACTTCAAGATTAGGTTCATTTGACCAGTTACTTTTGTTCCCCTAAATGGGGGGACTGTATAAAAAGCTGTAATTCTTACACGCTTCACAGTTTATGGATGTAAATGCACTTACAGGTGCTGGTCATAAAATTAGAATATCATTTATTTCAGTAATTCCATTCAAAAAGTTAAACTTGTATATTACACACAGACTGATTTTCAAATGTTTATTTCTTTAATTGTGATGATTATAACTGACAACTAATGAAAATCCCAAATTCAGTATCTGAAAAATGAGAATATTACTTAAGACCAAGACAAAAAATGTATTTTTTGAGATGTTGGCCAACTGAAAAGTATGAGCATGTACAGTACTCAATACTTAGTTGGGGCTCCTTTTGCCTGAATTACTGCAGCAATGCGGCGTGGCATGGAGTCGATCAGTCTGTGGCACTGCTCAGGTGTTATGAGAGACAGGTTGCTCTGATAGTGGCCATCAGCTCTTCTGCATTGTTGGGTCTGGCGTATTGCATCTTTCTCTTCACAATACCCCATAGATTTTCTATAGGGTTAAGGTCAGGCGAGTTTGGAAAACTCCTGTTGGAAAATGAAATCTGCATCTCCATAAAGTTGGTCAGCAGCAGGAAGCATGAAGTGCTCTAAAACTTCCTGGTAGACGGCTGTGTTGACCTTGGACCTCAGAAAACACAGTGGACCAACACCAGCAGATGACATGGCACCCCAAATCATCTGACTGTGGAAACTTTACACTGGACTTCAAGCAACGTGGATTCTGTGCCTCTCCTCTCTACCTCCAGACTCTGGGACCTTGATTTCCAAAGGAAATGCAAAATTTACTTTAATCAGAGAACATAACTCAGCAGCAGTACAGTCCTTTTTGTCTTTAGCCCAGGCAAGACGCTTCTGACGTTGTGTCTTGTTCAAGAGTGGCTTGACACAAGGAATGCGACAGCTGAAACCCATGTCTTGCATACATCTGTGCGTGGTGGTTCTTGAAGCACTGACTCCAGCTGCAGTCCACTCTTTGTGAATCTCCCCCACAGTTTTGAATGGGTTTTGTTTCACAATCCTCTCCAGCGTGCGGTTATCCCAATTGCCTGTACACTTTTTTCTACCACATCTTTCCCTTCCCTTTCCTTCGCCTCTTTATTAATGTGCTTGGACACAGAGCTCTGTGAACAGCCAGCCTCTTTAGCTATGACCTTTTGTGTCTTGCCCTCCTTGTGCAAGGTGTCAATGGTCACCTTTTGGACAGCTGTCAAGTCAGCAGTCTTCCCCATGATTGTGTTGCCTACAGAACTAGACTGAGAGACCATTTAAAGGCCTTTGCAGGTGTTTTGGGTTAATTAGCTGATTAGAGTGTGGCACCAGGTGTCTTCAATATTGAACCTTTTCACAATATTCAAATTTTCTGAGATACTGAATTTGGGTTTTTCATTAGCTGTCAGTTATAATCATCAATATTAAAAGAAATAAACACTTGAAATATATCAGTCTGTGTGGAATGAATGTATACATTATACAAGTTTCGCTTTTTGAATGGAATTACTGAAGTAAATTATATTCTAATTTTATGACTAGCACCTGTATATTGAACAGTCTGCATTTCAACATTTTAGTCATTGTTTCATTTCAAATCCAATGTGCTGGATGGAGTTCAGAGCCAAAATAACAAAACTTGAGTCACATTTCAAATACTTACAGACTGCAATGTAAGTTTAACAGGGGGCGCTATGTTGAAACCAGCACCCAAGCATCTTGGTACTCCATCAATCTAAGAATTAATTTTTGATTTGGACGCTATACGATGTAAAAATAAAAAAACAATACTCTTACACACACACACACACATATATATAAACACACACCGATCAGCCATAACATTATGACCACCTGCCTAATATTGTATAGGTCCCACTTTTGCCGCCAAAACAGCCCTGACCCGTCGAGGCATGGACTCCACTAGACCTCTGAAGGTGTGCTGTGGTATCTGGCACCAAGACATTAACAACAAACCTATTAAGTCCTGTAAGTTGCGAGGTGGGGCCTCACCTTGAACCCGTTGTTGTGTTCCTCAAACCATTCCTGAACCATTTTTGATTTGTGGCAGGGCGCATTATCCTGCTGAAAGAGGCCAATGCCATCAGAGAATACCGTTGCTATGAAAGGGTACACATTTGCAACAACGTCTGCAGCAGTGCTCAGTACTGTAGGTGGTACATGTCAAAGTTACATCCACATGAATGGCAGGACTCAAGGTTTCCCAGCAGAACATTGCCCAAAGCATCACACTGCCTGTGCCGGCTTGCCTTCTTCCCATAGTGCATCCTGGTGCCATGTGTTCTTCAGGTAAGCGATGCACACGCACCCGGCCATCCACGTGATGTAAAAGAAAATGTGATTCAACAGACCAGGCCACCTTCTTCCATTGCTCTGTGGTCCAGTTCTGATGCTCACGTGCCCACTGTAGGCACTTTCGGCAGTAGACAGGGGTCAGCATGGGTACACTGACTGGTCTGCAGCTACGCAGCCCAAAACACAACAAACTGTGATGTACTGTGTGTTCTGACATCTTTCTATCAGTACCAGCATTCATTTTTTCAGCAATTTGTAGCTTGTCTGTTGGATCGGACCACATGGGCCAGCCTACGCTCCCCATATATATATGTATATACACAGGAAAACTGTGTATATACAGGAAAACTAAACTTCAAATCCACTATGACATCTATAAACAAATCCTTGGTAGCTTGAACAATGAGTTATGCAGGGCCAGACTGTAACATTTATCAGGAATGATCAACAAGAATATCAACAATACCCGCACTCTATTTGCCATGGTCGACAAGCTTACAAACCCAATAAAGCAGCTAGCAATAGAACTCATGTCCACTGTGAAATGTAATGAATTTGCGGGTTTCTTTAGTGAAAAAGTATTAGACGGACCATCAGAACTACACAGTTTAACAAAGACACTGTACCGTCACCACGACCACCAAGACAACTTACGGTGGTTATTATGTCACAATTTTATACAATTCATAGAAAATCCCTAGAAGAAACAGTTCGACATCTTAAAGCTTCCACATGTTGTCTCGACACACTGCCATCAGACTTTTTTAAAACCATTTTTAACTCCATAACAATGGACCTACAGCAAATAGTTAATAGCTCTCTGCAATCGGGCATTTTCCCAACATTATTAAAAAAGAGAACACTGGATGAATCTATATTGAACTTTAAACTATAGACATGTATGAAGTCTCCCTTTAATAGTCAAGATCATTGAGAATCAACTCAGCAATTATGTGAACTCAAACGGTCTCATACAAATTTCAGTCAGGCTTCCGACACCACAGTACTGAAACTTCCCTGTTAAATGATATACAGCTGAAAATTGATTCAGATAAAATAACAGTTCTGGTTCTATTAGATCTCAGTGCAGCATTTGACACTGTAGATCATAGAACACTTATAGATAGGATGGAAAATTGGTTAGGACTCTCCGGGACAGTCCTTGATTGGTTCAGATCTTATCTAGATGGCCGGAGTTACTTTGTCAACCTTTAGTAATCATAAATCTGATAGGGTGGCGATGACATGCAGAGTTTCCCAGGGATCGGACCGCTTCTGTTGAATCTCTATATGTTACCTCTGGTAACTGTAACTACCATAGGTATGCCGATGAGACCCAAATATATATGGCTCTCAAAACATATGACAACAGCTCAATAGACTTTTTGTCACTGCATAGTGCACATAAATACCCAAATGAACCAAAATTGTCTATTATTAAACCAAGATAAAACAGAGAATAAATTGTTTGGCAACAAAAATAAAAAAGACCAAGAGAAGCTCGTCCGTGCTTTAATCTCTAATAGGGTTGACTACTGTAATGGCCTCTTAACTGGACTCCCCAAAAAGACTGTAAAACAGCTGCAGCTCATTCAGAATGCTGTTGCTAGAATGTTAAGCAGGACCATGAGAACAGAGCAGATCACTCTGGTTCTTAAATCTTTGCACTGGCTTCCAGTCAGTTACAGAATAGATTTTAAAGTGGTGCTTTTAGTTTATAAATCACTGAATGGTTTAGGCACCCTTCCACTCCTCCATGACGACATCACAGAGCTGGTGGATGTTAGAGACCTTGCGCTTTCTGTTTGAGGATGCCCCACAGATGCTCAATAGGGTTTAGGTCTGGAGTCCTGCTTCGCCAGTCCATCACCTTTACCCTCAGCTTCTTTAGCAAGGCAAAGGTCGTCTTGGAGGTGTGTTTGGAGTCGTTACCATGTTGGAATACTGCCCTGTGGCCCAGTCTCTGAAGGGAAAGGATCATGCTCTGCTTCAGTATGTCACAGTACATGTTGGCATACATGGTTCCCTCAATGAACTGTAGCTCCCTAGTGCCGGCAGCACTCATGCAGCCCCAGACCATGACACTCCCATTCTTGACTGTAGGCAAGACACACTTGTCTTTGTACTCCTCACCTTGTTGCCGCAACACACGCAACACATGCTTGACACCATCTGAACCAAATACATTTATCTTAGTCTCATCAGACCACAGGACATGGTTCCAGTAATCCATGTCCTGTGGTCTGCTTGTCTTCAGCAAACTGTTTGCGGGCTTTCTTGTGCATCATTTAGAAGAGGCTTCCTTCTGGGACGACAGCCATGCAGACCAATTTGATGAAGTGTGTGGCGTATGGTCTGAGCACTGACAGGCTGACCCCCAACCCCTTCAACCTCTGCAGCAATGCTGGCAGCACTCATACGTCTATTTCCCAAAGACAACCTCTAGATATGACGCTGAGCATGTGCAGGCGAGGCCTGTTTTAAGTGGAACCTGTTCTGTTAAACCGTTGTATGGTCTTGGCCACCGTGCTACAGCTCAGTTTCAGGGTCTTGGTTTGAATAAAGGACTAACACTGGAACAAGAAAAACAAAAGTATCATTCATTACAAACTTCAGATAGCTGTAGCCAGGACTAACTAAAGATCATTGGGAGTGATAAGAACGTTTATATAAAAAAAAATGTACAGCCAAATTGGAGGTGATTTTGACTTTCTTACATTATACAAGTATACACTCACCTAAAGGATTATTAGGAACACCTGTTCAATTTCTCATTAATGCAATTATCTAATCAACCAATCACATGGCAGTTGCTTCAATGCATTTAGGGGTGTGGTCCTGGTCAAGACAATCTCCTGAACTCCAAACTGAATGTCAGAATGGGAAAGAAAGGGGATTTAAGCAATTTTGAGCGTGGAATGGTTGGTGACAGACGGGCCGGTCTGAGTATTTCACAATCTGCTCAGTTACTGGGATTTTCACGCACAACCATTTCTAGGGTTTAGAAAGAATGGTGTGAAAAGGGAAAAACATCCAGTATGCGGCAGTCCTGCGGGCGAAAATGCCTTGTTGATGCTATAGGTCAGAGGAGAATTGGCCGACTGATTCAAGCTGATAGAAGAACAACTTTGACTGAAATAACCACTCGTTACAACCGAGGTATGCAGCAAAGCATTTGTGAAGCCACAACACGCACAACCTTGAGGCGGATGGGCTACAACAGCAGAAGACCCCCCCGGGTACCACTCATCTCCACTACAAAAGGAAAAAGAGGCTACAATTTGCACGAGCTCACCAAAATTGGACAGTTGACGACTGGAAGAATGTTGCCTGGTCTGATGAGTCTCGATTTCTGTTGAGACATTCAGATGGTAGAGTCAGGATTTGGCGTAAACAGAATGAGAACATGGATCCATCATGCCTTGTTACCACTGTGCAGGCTGGTGGTGGTGGTGTAATGGTGTGGGGGATGTTTTCTTGGCACACTTTAGGCCCCTTAGTGCCAATTGGGCATCGTTTAAATGCCACAGCCTACCTGAGCATTGTTTCTGACCATGTCCATCCCTTTATGACCACCATGTACCCATCGTCTGATGGCTTCTTCCAGCAGGATAATGCACCATGTCACAAAGCTCGAATCATTTCAAATTGGTTTCTTGAACATGACAATGAGTTCACTGTACTGAAATGGCCCCCACAGTCACCAGATCTCAACCCAATAGAGCATCTTTGGGATGTGGTGGAATGGGAGCTTCGTGCCCTGGATGTGCATCCCACAAATCTCCATTAACTGCAAGATGCTATCCTATCAATATGGGCCAACATTTCTAAAGAATGCTTTTAGCACCTTGTTGAATCAATGCCACGTAGAATTAAGGCAGTTCTGAAGGCGAAAGGGGGTCAAACACAGTATTAGTATGGCGTTCCTAATAATCCTTTAGGTGAGTGTATATATACACTAGTGACTATATATATTGTTGCTAGTGGTGGCTGAATTAAGTGGAAGTTTGAAATAGCTTTTTAAAGAAAACAGCCCAAATGATTTCAGTTTATCCTGGCCCATACAATATATTCATAGTGAACAACCACTACTAAAATTAGGTTTTGAAAAAGTAAAAGATATGTATTCATAATTGTAGATAGTTTTAAGTGAGCTAAACATTACAATATGCAGAAATATATATATATATTTTCTTTTGTGGGGGGGGGGGGTAAATTCCTGTCACTGAAATCTTTTGACAGGTGAACAATATTGAAAGTATACTTAGTAATAGTGACTACTGTTACAATGAGTGAACGACTACAAGTAACGTAATGTCTTATAACACACACGAGCACATTCACACCCACACACACACACCCACACCCACACCCACACACACCCACACACACACACAGACTTCCAGAGGTATCCCTGAAGCCCAGCAGAGGAGAGAAGGTCTGGCTTGTGGACCACACATTTACGTAACGTAAGACGTCCTCCTACAGTTACTCCACGCTGGAGTCACGACTGAGTGGGCTCTTTATGATTCTACCCTGCTACACTGCCTACACCAGACGTGTGAGAGTGGGGTTTTTTCTGTGTGTTTACCAAACTTGATTGGTCTCACAACATTCAATGTTCCGCCTTATTGTCGTTACAGGGGAAAACGGGAAAGGGGTCTGCCCTAAATAGAAGAGAAAAGGTAAAGGGGTCGGCCCTAAACAGAGGAGGAGAAAAGCAGGGGGTCACAGTGTCTCTCTCACCGAGACACACACACCTGGGCGTAGGCAGTTGGAACAGAGCACGAAAGCCCCTACATGTCCTAAATTCACCAGAGAGAGAGAAAGAGTGAAAGGAAAACAGAAAGTGAGACATAAAGACAGAAAGAGATATTGAGACTGAGGGAGCGATAGAGAGAATAACAGTGGAAATCATCTAAACCTGTGAAGAGATCAACATGACTATGAATAAACATGAATAACACAACCCACGCCAATATAACAGTGCCTACTGCTGTCCTGACACACACAGAACATTACATTATAAACACATTATCGACAACCATTCCAAATCTCGCAAAGTGTTTAAAAAATAGATGTCAGAATCTTCTCCAAGGCCAGTTGGAGAGAAGAAAATCAGAGCAAAATCAATACTGCATTCAACCTTCCACCTCTCCTTGTTCTCCTTTTCATGCTCTCGAGCTCCATCCATCTATCGGATGGCACCAGAAGAGATGTTGGCTGAGGAGCTTGTAAGAATCTTGGCACTCGTTGCATATTGTATGTGCACGCACACACACACACGCGCACACATACACACTCAAAAAAGGAGTTTCTGGCCAAGAGAAGAGCTCATGTTGAGCTATGTTGTTGCCGGGGTAACGGGCGAAGGACAGGCGTCTGGGTGGGTAGCGATGCTCCTGGATCTAGAAGAGCTTCTGGAGGGCTCTTATTGGCCACTCCATAGACACCCACAATCCCCTGCTGCTACCGAGCAGCCCTGTTACGAGAATGTGGAGAGGGGTCAGAGGGCAAACGTAACCTCCACCTCCAAGGTGAGCAACACTATGGGGAAAGGGGAAAGATGGGAACACAAATTTAAGGGAGAGAGACAGGGTGAGAGTTACAAGCAATGGATAAGAAGGATAGAAGCAAAGAGAGAGAAAGAGAATGGGAGAGAAAGAAACGGAGCTCTTTCTCCCAGATTTTAACTTCCCTCAGGGTCCATAATGTGGCTTCTCCCATCTCGATGTCCGTTTCGACCGTTAGGACTGGAAGCCAGAGTGGTGTCACGTTTTACCCTGTCTGGAAGCTAGCTCGGTCAGATCTGAGCCATGCCGGGTGTGATCAGTAGAATTCCCGACATTCCTGGCATAGCCCCAGTGAGAGAAAGCAAACATTCCCATCTTAACAGCCCTTCATCTGACATGTCGACTCTATCAGGGAAGTGAGGGGGTCCTATCACTCAGCGTCAATCTACAACATCTCCACATTATGGCCTTCAGGTAACATCCTCCAAGTGCATCCCTGAAACATTCAGCATATAACCAACACTTAGAAAACAGCCGTGGGCCTGAGTACAAAACAGGCAAATAAAACAGTTATTTTATCTAATTGCTAATGCATCTCTTATCTACTTTTCACAGGTGTTCAGTTGTACCTCCGTCTTAACTAGAGGACACACATTACAGACAATTCGTCTTTCGTCTCTACTAAGTGCCTATAGGGCAGAAAACCTCATAGCTAAAATGTACATAGATTGGATTATTCTGGGCTCTCCTGGTTGCTGTGAACTGACTGAGTGGGGGGGGATGGTAGTACATTGAAATGCATAGACAAGGACGTGTGGGTGTCCCTCTTTTTCACTCACCCTCTTGCTTTTTCTGTTTCTACCTCTCTCACAGTCTTTTCCACTCAACCTCTCCATCACACCTTTTCTTTCTACCCCTCTCTCACTTTCTCTTTCAACCTATCTTGCTTGTTCTACCTCCCGGTAATTATGTATCACACTGATTTAAAAGCTTCCAGCCTGCTGTTAGCTGACAGTACATCCTCAATTATGAAGCAATGACCTCCATCTCATATGGCAGGATTATTAACATTTCTATGAGGTCCAGGCTGATGCTGTGGGAATGTGGGAATAAAAAGCAGTGAAACTGGAATTGATGTCCAGATTTGAATGGCGGGTCACGTTGACACGTTTTTCAAACTTACAAGCCGTTCAGATGTTCACGGGGAAATTAGCATTGTCAAATTAGGATCTAGCAAGTTTGTCAACCTCGCATTTCATTTGTCTACAAGAATCTGTTCATAAGGGATAAGTTATTAACCCAGTTATTGTTCTTCTCCCGGATCAACATCGATGATCAACTAAAGATATATTTCCACCAAGTGCTATGTACAGGCAGCAAAATACTTGGTGTTACCCATCCAAAGTCTAAACCCTAACCCAAGCCATTGGGTACACACACCTTACCCATTTACCTTCTACCTACCATCCTAATATGGGCTGTTGGGATAGTCTAGTGGTTGGAGATGAAGAGCCTGAGAGGAAAACGTGTTCTGTCCACGAGCAAGCAGGTAACACTAGACAACGTCTCAGTCTTACCTGTCATACATACCTTGTAAAATACCAGTAAAAGGACCATGCAGCTCTCCCCGTTTTCATCATTCAAATCTGGTTTAGCCAGACTTAGTAGCTATCCATTTCAGTTCAGCACTAACAGCAGAATGTTTTCACATTAGTGGAAAAAGACAGCTGTAGTGAAGGGGGACTCGATTTTCGAATGTCCACTTAAATAGTTGAAGTTACTACTGATAAAAGCTTGTCCCCAGGCGCACGACCTGTCGGTGAACAGGATTAGGATAGATGCTGTGAAAACACACACAGCAACGTAGGGCTTTGATGGATTTTATGATAAAAGAAAGCTGTTCTAGCATGTCCTCCTCAAACGTGTCCTTAGGTTTCTCAGACACATACATGCTATTTTACATTTCTGCTGACACCTAGTGAAACTAAAATGGAAGTTACGCTCCACAACAGTAAGTCAGGCTGCTTTTACGGACATATCCACCAGATGGCGATAAGTATCTTTCAAGGCCTCTTCATGCCATTTATGAGAGCGGGATATTGATTTAGGATCAGGTCTCCTTCAAATGTCCTCTTGTTAAATTTGGCTAAAAAGCCAAAGTTATCTTAGAACCCAGTTTTACGCTATGTTATTGTGCCGGGGGACAAGGGACACTCAATCCTGTCTTAAGTCCCAATTCGTTACTTATTAGTTTATGTGACAGGGGACAAGAGTCAGCCTGAGAAGTATGCTCAGGCATCCTTTTGATTCCGAGGAATGCTCTTATTTCCTAGTTGTTCTGTTTAAACTTAGGAGGACATGGGTGCCTGGACCTCGCCTCGGGATTCCCTGGCCCGAAAGATTTGTCGGTCCTTATCTGACATGGTCCTGGTTGTGTCGCAGATCAAATGTCCACCTGCTGATTCCTGCTGCCTCTTCCCAACCCTCACCTGATTGTCCCTGTCCTTGTCCACATGGTTCTGCAGCAGAGTTGGATTCTGTTTAACGACTCTGGACACAGCCCACATGCATATATATTCACCCACTGGTCACCAATCACCTGAACATGCAAAGAGTGCGCAAAGCTGTAATCAAGGCAAAGGGTTACTTTGAAGAATCTACGGTATGAAATGTACTTAAATCTGTTTTCAACTTTTTTGGTTGCTACATGATTCCATGTGTTATTTCATGTTTCGATGCCTTCACTATTATTCCACATCTAAGAAAAACCCTTGAATGAGTAGGTGTCCAAACTTTTTACTAGTACCGTATTCTTGACAGATTCTTTTTACTAGTACCGTATTCTTGACAGATTCTTTTTACTAGTACCGTATTCTTGACAGATTCTTTTTACTAGTACCGTATTCTTGACAGATTCTTTTTACTAGTACCGTATTCTTGACAGATTCTTTTTACTAGTACCGTATTCTTGACAGATTCTTTTTACTAGTACCGTATTCTTGACAGATTCTTTTTACTAGTACCGTATACTTGACAGATTCTTTTTACTAGTACCGTATACTTGACAGATTCTTTTTACTAGTACCGTATACTTGACAGATTCTTTTTACTAGTACCGTATACTTGACAGATTCTTTTTACTAGTACCGTATTCTTGACAGATTCTTTTTACTAGTACCGTATTCTTGACAGATTCTTTTTACTAGTACCGTATACTTGACAGATTCTTTTTACTAGTACCGTATACTTGACAGATTATTTTTTACTAGTACAATATACTTGACAGATTCTGGAGCATCACAAACAACAGACAAGACAGTTTCATTTTTCAGAAATATATTTTAGAGTAATGTTTGAGACAAAATGTCAAAGGCATAGAAGTCCCAACAAAAGATATTTGTAACATGGCAAGACAAAACAAAAAGAACCAAAAAAAAATCATTTACATATGTAAACCGAGAATAGCTCTTTTTAACCACAGTGGTTTTAAATATGACTGGCTTAAGAAGAGGGTAAGAGTCTGCAGAAAATGCCCTCCCCCATCTGAGTAGAGTTTTTAAAGGACTGATGTTTTAGGCATTTGTGCCTATCCCGACACTATATCCCAAAACATTATAGGAAGAGATAAGCAATTAGTTGGTTTCAGATAAACTAATCTCAGCCTACTACATATGCCTCTTAGTCTAAATACAGTTAAGTCTATTTGCCTTTAAGTGTTGCCTTTTCCTACCAAAACTAGAGCAAATAAAAAAAAAATCTGATGTGGAATTCATTTTGACAAATTAAGTCCTTTGTATCCTTAAAACAGCATAGAAGATACATTCCTGCTGGGTTATCTGCCATAGGATTTAGTCCAACAGTTACTTCTTCTTCTGCTGTGCAAATACAGTGTTACACAGATGTACAGACGGAGACAGACTGATAGTCAGAGACAGACGGGCATGCTGACAGACAAACCATGCAGAGGATTAAACGCCGTCAAAGAAAAACAAAGCAACATTGCAGAAGTGCTTCTAATGACCATACAAACCCTGGTGCTCTGACACAATGAGGCATGATATGACAGACCGCAAGAACAAAGTCAAAACAAATGGAATGTTTCCTAAATATCATACCGCCGAAATGTTGATGAGAACATTCAATTAACCCCAACATATTGTCATGGTATTCACTGGTCTCTAGTTATTGCAAACTCAACCGAGTTCTTCACTGGCAAGAATAGTTTCGGCTACAGAGTAAACCATGTCTACCAATCAACGTCATGATTCCGGTGCAATTTCTCCTCGACAACGGGACTAATTAAGCCACAATGGGAAGAGGAAGTGATGTCAAGCTCTGGTAAAGTAGTCACCATGTCAGTACGATATCCAACAACTCATGTGTAATCGTTGTGTTGGGGGTAACTCTGATCTTATTTTGGTTTGGCCTGGATTAAGTAAAATGCTAAGTTGTCTTTACAATGCCACATGCTTGTCTTTAGCTAGCTAGAATCCAGCAAGGGTGGATACAGTACAAAACAATCAGTGTGTTCACCTTTTTGAATTGAGAATAATGTGTAGAAAAGAGTTTGCTATCAAATACAGTGCCACTGAGTGTAGGGCCTGCTGCAACCAGGGCTACAGGGCTAGCTTAAAACAGTGCAGTTAAAATTAGAACCGAACCCTCCTGACAGGATTTCTTTTATTTTTTTTATTTATTTTTTTACTTCCTGGGGTAATAAAACCTTGACATAACTATTGTCTTTCACAAAGTCATAGCTCGTGTAGGCTATGTATATAATATATTTCTATTTTTTGTCATATAGAACTCTTCTATAAACAGGATATGTAACTAAATAGAGAGTCGCTGGAATCACGGTAATAAGAAAGGCCATTCACTGATCTCCATCCCAACGTGTGATGAGGACCCCCACAGAAAGTGTCAAATACATACTGAGCAAGTGGCACGGCTGTACAGAGAACAACACAAAATGACCAACACACCACAATAATAAAAAGTATGTTACAAACCAGAGAACTTCGACAAAAATGGAAGTGCTCGCACACTTGAGATCACTTATTAAGAAAACCAAGAGGAAAAAGTTGATGGTATAGACAATCGAGTAGCTTGATGTGGAAATTATAGTTTCAAAGATGGCAAATGAACATGGTTGTATTGCCTTTGCAATATGTTCAGTATTCAGTATTCATGACATGATGTTTATATCACAACAGTAACTAAGGTAGTTGCCACTTGGCAAAACAATAATTGGAATTCAATAATTGAGAAAAAGTTCAGAGTAACCTCTCGGACAGTGTACTTGGTATCAGAAGCCTTGTGATTGGGCAATTTGCGATACTGTGTAGGCAAGTTACTAGTGGTACAAAGGAGCTAGATGCAAACTCATGCTTTGGCTTTTTTTTTGTTTTGTTTCACTTGTCTACTTTTTGGATCACCTAACCTTGCAAACGACAGTTCTTTCATGCTTTTTTTTAATGATAGTAAAAAATTAAAAGTTCACATAGCGATTTGTTGTGTTAAAGGGAAGCTACATAAGGCTAAATGCTAACCTTCAACAGTGCTTTATGATTCAACTGGAAGTTCTGAACATCTAAAATGTTTGCTGGCAACTACCTTTTGAAGCCTTTTTACAGAAAAATATATCCATCCAAAAGTATAATAACTCTTAAAAGAGGTTGTGGGAGACACAAACGTTGTCTACGTCACAATCCTGGTAAACATGCTGAAAGAATTCTTTCCTCCACCCTGTCTTCTTTCAGACAGGAAAACGACTCCCTCTTCCTCTCCCCTGATCAAAAACATCATTTAAGGCAATCTTCATTTCTGAGACAATCCTGAAATCCATCAGCTTCACAAAGGCACTCTCTCATTGGTGGACCCTCCATCACAGAACTATCGGCTGGACCAATAAGGCAACGAGCCAATAGCCTTATAACCCAATAACAAAAAGGCTGCTTGCTCTATGGCCAATCACAGTCACGTCTCCTGGCTCTTTCGGCAAATGACTGTCCAAAATGGGGCCTTCCTGTCGCCTTCTCTCATTAGTTGACGTCATCTTCCCTCCATCAGTACCATATCCTCCATTTACGGGGAAAAAAGCAGGAGAGAAAAGAAAAGTCCAAGCTGAGTGTGACAGCCGAACCTGCCCTGTCCTTTGCCTCCGTATTTGGCCACAGGGCTGTTCTGTAAAGCGCCAGAACTTCGACCTGTGGGAGCGTTTCTTCCGCAACAAGACGACCGTCTTCCACCTCCACTCTGAGTACCCACGCCCTGCCTCGGTGCTAGGTTACCCCTTCCAGGGCAGCCCTAGTCTGACCGGCAGAAACAAACGTCTCGTTAGAGTCACGGTAAGCTGACCACGCTGAGCAGCCTGGCTGCAGCGCTCCGTCAATTCAGTCCTCCGCATTGTATCCCCATTGACTCCCTACTCTGAGGCCGAGCCAACCCCTCTCCCTCTTTGGCAGAGGAGCTGCCAATCAAGGTGATTGGCGCTGATTGTGGGGGGGCGGGGACTAAACGAAAGGGACAGTTGAGAATCTCCAGAAGGAAGTCTCCCGAGCCGCAGAGGCCGACGGTCACGTTGCGACGCCCTAACGCTTCCCCTCCTACAACGGCGCCTCCTCCTCCATGGGTTCCTCCTCTGACCTGCTGGAGGGAAACAGGAAGAAAGGCATGTCAACGAGGGGCGATGTCCTTCCCCCGCTCTTTAAGCTCAGTTCGGCTTGGATGTTCAAAGTGGCTGAACTGGAAGGCGGTGGCAGAAACCTACCTCTGTTTGTTGGCAACAGAGAGGGAGGCCATGGCGCTCACTGTCTCGGCCTCCTCGGAGTCACCCCTCTGGGCCTCCAACACAGACAGGCCCAGCCTTGGGGAGCCGCGCTGCAGGGAGCGCCAGTACTTACCTGGAGAGAGAACGGAGCGGGGAGAACAGTGTTAGAGGCAGAGCTGGGGGACTCGAGTCACATGACTTGACTCGAGTCTGACTCGAGTCACAATTTTCAGGACTTGTGACTTGTTAGATTAAAGTATGAAAATGACTTGCCTTGACTTTGACTTGAGAACAAGTTACTTGAGACTTGACTTGAAGTGGAAGATTCGACAATGACTTGAACTTATAATAAACAAACAGCAATATTTTTTTATTTTATTGTGACGTCAGCACCACTAAATCAGCGTATGTGCCTTTAACGCTGCACAATTTTAACCGCGCCAAACATGGTAGAAAGTAATGTTAGTCGAGCTCCACAAATAGTATCGTTTGGATACAAGGACTTTGAACTGGACCGTGTGAATATAAAAAGATTTGCCAGATGCAAAATATGCAACACAAGAGTATCTGACACGACAACAACAACGTCAAGTTTCATTCGTCATTTTAAGAACCTCAAGGAAAGGTAAGAAAGTAATCTCTTTATATTCAGTTTCACTAAGATCTACAAATTAATATTTTCTGTTTGTCATAATTTGTCCTTGGTTGCATATTATGTTTTAGTTTTTTTCTTGTTAGAAATGTGACCATTATCATTACTGAATACGTCTGGTAAATAGATGTAAGGGAATTTGACTATAACAGGGGCATAGCCTGAATTTTAATGTTGATGGGCATCTTAAAATGAGCGGGCATGTATATTATTACATGTAGGCTATAATGTCTGTATTAAATGTGCGCATTTTCAAGTGTTTGTGGACTGCGTGTGGAAACTAAAAAGCATTGCGCTTACACCATAACAGTTAACTTTACTGCTTGAAAGGCAAACATGGAGGAGCCGATGTGATTACTAGCACCTAAACATTTCAAAGAGTTTTTTTTTACTCATACAGACAAGAATAATTACAGCATAATTACATATTAGGCAGTTTTTCAGTCACAATAATTAGTTTATAAGGTTGTTATTATTAGCCCTTATTACATGGATTGGCTGAATTCCAGTGTAGAATGCGTGTTATTTCTTGATAACAGACCTTTGCCATGAAAAACAGCGCATTGCTATGGGCGCAGCAGGATTCTAACCAGAGACGGAACAGACTATTTACTTTAGCAGAAGCACTACAATCGTTTTTAAATCAATAAATTCCTTTTTAAATCAATATTTTGTGTCAAATTATTGATTCATTTGGTAGGTAGCCATGTAATAAGTGGGATAAGGTATAGCGAGGCGGTTGTTATAGCGAATACAACCCCTTCAGGCTGATTCAAGATCCCTCCGCTTCGTCCCCCCAAAGAAATTCTACCGCGGAGGAGAAAAATATTAGATTTTGAAATCGAGCTTCGCACCGAGCGCACGTCAGAAACAGAAGACAGTGTGTGTGTGACAGTGTTTTTTGCTAAGAATAAACTCGACAGATTACACAGTGTAGCTGTGAATGTGTACATATTGAGAATTAATATTATAATATAATTTGTAGCCTTCAGTAAATTAAAAAAGACCAACTTTAGGAGGAAGAGACAGGGCAAGATAAGGATACTGAGAGAAAACGATAGAGTGATGGAAATGAGGAGAGAGCAGGTATTGACAAATAATCTACTGGCCGCTGACATGGTTTTAAAGCTATTTTTATTTTTAAAAAATGGCCTTCAAAACAAAAAATGCACATACGTAGATCAGAAAACATTTTTTTTTTTTCTCAGGGGAGCCCCTGAATCCCCCTAACATTTGGGACCTCTGTGATTATAAAACCCTGCGTTAATACTAATAAACAGCCGATATCCTAATAATATGCATGTTAACATGCAACTTAATAGTGAGAATTAGATCTAAACTAAAGTTTTACATTATTTATCATACACAGTGATATGTTACCATATTAACTTGCATAACACTGAGAATTTGAATAATTTTAATGTGATGATCAGATGCAGATATCGAAATCAGAGAATTCATAGGTTTGGCGATTGGCAGGTGGATTATTTATTTTCAACAGTGGATTTGGTTGACTCAAAGTGCACCGATTAATGTATTTATCTTTAAAATGTAGAAAAAAATCTTTAGGGGGTGCATGCCCCCGGACCCCCCTAGAGGTACTGAGCTCCATCCAAAATACTGTGGGAATCACAGTTTATATGAAAAATAAAAACATTTATTATCTTAGAATTAAAATATGTTAAAATATTTCTAGGAAAAAAAGTGCATATACTGATCGGGGCTGAGCCCACCTAATATGAAAATCCAAGAATAGCCCCTGGTGTCCCCCCCAATGTTAAAAATAAATATGTATAGAAAAAATGTACCTCTATTTATTTTAGTACTGTGACTTGACTTGAAACTTATAAGGACTCAACTTGACTTGCTTAGGGTGAGGACTCGACTTGACTTGCTTAGGGTGAACCCTTGAGACTTGACTTGCTTGATTTATCTGAACTGTGATTTGAGACTTGACTCGAGACTTGATGGTTAAGACTTGAGACTTTCTTGGACTTGACCATTTATGACTTGTCCCCATCTCTGGTTACAGGGAATGACCCCGGGAAAAAACCTGGACAGATTCTTCTGAAGACAGCAAACGAGGCATCAACAGAAGTCTGAAACGTGTGTTCTAGTGTCAAAAATGAATAGAAAGTGCTAATAGTGGAATTATGGTCTTAGTCAGTCTCAAGGAAAACGGCTTTATGGAAGTTGCGACCCGAACTGCATCACAACATATATAACAGCTGTAATTGCTACAGTTACCAGTATCTAACCATTGGCACAGAGTGAGAGACAAAACCAAGCTGTCTCTGTTTGAAAAAAAAGGCTAGTCAAATTTTTTATAGCATTTTTTACCTGAGAAATACTGCTCCAAACCGCATGGTTTTTAAATTGTCTGCATTACAGGCATATTACAGGTTTCTCGAGTTATCCTAGACGAATTCTGTTTAACTATATATCTTATAGTGCCTTAAGGGGGACAGATATCAGTAACCGCCCCTTTAAAGCGCTTCTCCATGATGAGGTAATGATCATGTGACCTCAGGGAAATCAGACTTTTCTAAATGAGCAATGAGGTTCCTTCTACTTACTGTGTGTTTCGATGACCTTCTCTATGGAGCAAACGGCGTTCTGGTTGGGTCTCTGCTCCAGAGTGGCCTGGGAGAGAGGCTCCAGCTGAAGACGACATCCACACACACAGTGTCAAATCTCCATAACCCAGAAAAATAACTCACGCTACTCCGCCTTACCCGTCCGACAATTCTCTCCCTCGTCCACCTTGGATAATTCCGCCTTCAAACCCACCCCCGCGCCCACCCCCGTCCTCACCGGGTTGCCCAGCAGAGCAGAGACGCAGGCCTCTGAGGCATCACAGATGGCCGTGAGGTCGTGGCCGCCCTCCAACGCCAGGACCACGCGACCCTCGGCCAGGGTCATCAGCTGACGCGTCAGGTACCCGAAACCTGCACGAAGGGCGTGAGAAGGGAGCGAGGGGCAGAAAGAGGCCTATTAACAGACACTAGAGTCACACCCACAGTACATGGCTGGTTGTGGACCGGAACAGGACAGACTGACACGGCAGCGTCTGCTAACATGGTTCTAAATTATGATACCCCCAACTGCCAGTTACCGTGCCAACGTACATTTGGCGGAGAGGTTGTAGCCGCCTAGGGGAGGAGGATGTCCCTCGACGGCATCGAAGCCGGAGGAGACCAACACCACGTCGGGGGAAAACTCGTTGGCTATGGGGATCACTACAGACCTAGAGAGACCCAGAGAGAGGCACAGAGAGAGGCACAGAGAGAGGCACAGAGAGAGGCACAGAGAGAGGCAAAGAGAGAGGCAAAGAGAGAGGCAAAGAGAGAGGCAAAGAGGGAGGCAAAGAGAGAGGCAAAGAGAGAGGCAAAAAGACCCAGACAGAGACCCAGACAGAGACCCAGACAGAGACCCAGACAGAGACCCAGACAGAGACCCAGACAGAGACCCAGACAGAGACCCAGACAGAGACCCAGAGAGAGACCCAGAGAGAAGCAAAGAGAGAGGCAAAGAGACCCAGAGAGAGACCCAGAGAGAGGCAAAGAGAGAGACCCAGAGAGAGGCAAAGAGAGAGGCAAAGAGAGAGGCAAAGAGAGAGGCAAAGAGAGAGACAGAGTTGGTCAGGGAATGAATGATGTGCGTGTGTATACAGTGGTAAATGTGGTGTGTGTATTTAAAAGTGTTACCTGAAGGCTGCCAAGTACTCTGCGTCTCCCATAGAGGGCTCCAGACCCCCGGTGAAAGCCATGTTAACATTGAACCCTACGCCCGGACCACTGCCCACCTGTCAGACAGGGAATGGGAGGGATAGTTATGATAATACACACACACAGCCAGACATGTTGATTTGACCTTCGTCATCATTACCTCATCGGGTGCTCCGCTGCCGGGGAAGAAGTTTCCGTCGTCATAGCGATGCAGAGAGAGGTACAGCACATTCGGGTCGTCGTAGAACGCCTGCTGGGTGCCGTTACCGTGGTGAACATCCTGATGGACAGCACACATTGCCAATAAACGGAAGTGAAATATCGCACTAAATATCATCATGTCTTTTTTATTTTGTCTTCAGGCATATAGACAAACAACTTTCTGTTTAACATTAAGACAAGGCTTCCTAAAGCCCCAACTCACCCAGTCCACTATAAGGATCTTGTTGACGTTTAGTCTCTGTTGGAGTAGTCGGGCTGCGATAGCTACTGAGTTGAAGTAGCAGAACCCCATGGGAGTGCTCTCCTCTGCATGGTGTCCAGGGGGTCGGACCACAGCAAAGCCGTTCTGGGAAAGACGTGCAAACAACAAAATTACCCAAAACCCCAACTAAGTGGCAGGGAGATTGAGTACATTCGCGGAGAAGAGAGGTGTAATTGTGTAAAGTGACCTAGTTTAATAGAGGAGCAGATGGATAGAGAGATGGGACGTGGAGACGCGGAGTGTGGCGTGGACTCACCTTCAGCTCTCCCGTGGCCACTTTGAAGACCAGCTCCACCACAGATCCTACAGCCAGACGCGCTGCACTGGAGGAGTGGACCTCATTCCATATGGTGTCACTGTCCACCTGAAACCATCGCAATGACATTTTAATAACATGGCCACATTTTAGTTGTCAAGACCTAAGACGACGGCCTGGGAAACACCAATTCCAATTTGTTAACTCCACAACCCAGTACCAATGTGGAGACACATGACCCCAAATGCTAATCAATTCTAACATCTGAGCATATTGCTGGTGTCTTTGGCTTATTTACAGTGAGTGGGTCAAGTCGCTGTCATCGAGAAAAAGACGGCAGATGTTCTAAAACCAGGCCAAACTATTCAAATGCATGACTCTGATTGGACAGGCAGAAGAAAACAGACAGAAGAAAACAAGGGACGGGCGAAAGCAGGGAATGGGTGGACAACCTACCCCGACCCCTCCACACGGAAGCCTGACAAACATGGGCGTGACGGAGCAGTCCAGCTTCTGACGGAGGGGGTTGGTACCATACAACAGGACATGGGCTTCAGAGTGGACTGTCTGGAGCTCCTCCAGAGTGGCCTTCCTGCCACGGATACACTACACACACACACACACACACTCCTATTACATTTTGCGTTGACAGCAAAGGTCTTTGGAAATTATAAGCAACACTCAAACGTCAACAACTACTAGCTTTGACGCCATCCGCCTTGATTTAAACAGAAGTGAACCAGGAGGTTGGGAAGTGAGCGTAGAAACAGAGCAGGTAGACCGTCAGTTACCTCACACTGTCCCCTCAGGCCGGTCTCCTGCAGTCTGGACCAGATGCTCTGGATGCGCCCGGCGTGTTCTGGGTGGATGTGTGTGTTCCCGCACATGCACTGGTGCTTCTGCATCAGGGAGTCATACACCAGCCCTGCAAGACAACACCGGGGCATCAGCGAACGTGCGCGCGCTCAAATAAAAAGGTGTGAAAAAAGATGCGACCGCTAACCTGTGGTGAAGCGTGGTTTGGCTTGAGGCTCGGGGGGCGGGACGGAGATGGGGAAGGAGGAAGCGGAGGCCGGAGATGACTGGGCCCTGGAGAGGGGGCGGTGGCCAGGGAAGCTGATTGACAGACCAGCTGCCTCTATGGAGGCCTGGTAGTTTCTCAGCTGGTGGATCCTCTGCTGCTCCAGAAGTATGGCCTGCTGCTTACACACACACACACACACAATGTCACATGAAACTTTCATCACATCCACTCGGTGGCAACGCTGAAGGAATCACAGTCTTTGTAATGTGTTTACAACATTTGGCCACAAGGTGGTGGTCCAGCAATGTGAGGTGAACTGAAACACCTGATATCACCAGTCTGCAGGAGACACACAACAGCCGAGACACACAACAGCGTAAAAGACGCATGGCTTCCTCAAATGAAGTACAAGGAAACAACGCACACTAAGACAGGAAATTGTACATTATTGCCCAAGAGGGTCATTTGACAATTACTAATGAACTAGCTAATTGCGTGTTTGTCTTTAAGTCTATTGACCTGCGGTAGTTACCAACTCTCCTGACAGTTACTCTCATATTCCTTCCTTCTTCCCATACCTGTCTGAAAAGCAGTTCCTGCTGCATGTCCTCCTCTTGGTCCTCCTGAAGGTCTGGGGGCTCTTGTTTGATGCTGATCCCACACGGGAGGCCTCCGTCCTGGGGAGAGAGGGCCTGGTGCTCCCTGAGCTCCTCCTCCGTCTCTTCTGGGTGACTCTGGTGCTGGCGTCCGCCGGTTGGCTCACTGGGCTTGCCCATCATCTGAGGAAGAGGGGAGGGTATGGTTCAACCGTTGTATAGTAGGAGGACTAAACACAACACAGTTTGAACAATGTGTAAAATAGTATATTTATTGCATAGGTAGCCCTCTAAGAATGTCTCTATCTTAATCCATTCAAATGTTAAAAGGAGGTTTGTACAACTCCCCCAATAGTCAAAGTTATGTCTCTTAAAACTAATTGTTGCTTATAGCTGTAAGCATTTATTGCACCTATGAGCAATGATGTTTATATTCCCGACAGCTATTAATTACAGCTACTTGGTAAATTGTTGAGCTCATCATCTTCTCAAATCAGGAAAACCTCCAAATATAAAAGTAAAATAGATGTCCATTTTGAGAAGGTTTGAAGGTTTACAAGATTACCATTTTCAAAGTTACATTTCATTCAGCAGGTCACCATTACTTATTTAGCATTTCATGCTAAAAACAGTAAGGACCACGACGTTCATTAAAATGTTCAATGCTCTGAAACCTACAACGCTGTCAACTGAACTCAGAGTTACTATTAGGTTACAAAATCAGACAGTTTGGATGGATGGTGTTAATGAAATATTTGGGAAACCCACCACTGACCAATTTAGAACAAAACTATACACATTTTCTCAGGAGCATTTATTTTATAACACAGGGAACTGAAATATCATCACCAAAGCAAGTTTTCATCGTCTCTGGGCAGAGTAGGTGGAAAACCTAGCCATTTATATTGACATGCAAGAATTGTTATTTTGTACAGTTGTTAGAACAGTGTTGTTAATAATAAGAAAATGATGAAAGATTAGTAAAAATATAACAAGAAACCAGGCAAGCCTAGTTCAGCCGGCCCACAATAGAAAGTGTTGCCACCTCAAGATTCGAACCCGGGTCACCCACATGAAAGGCTGTGTCGTTAACCACTACATCACGGAGCTGTACATTCACTGCCTGTCAGTATAGCCTCTTGTCTCTATCTGTATATCCTGAACAAATCCTCTTTAGCCACTGGCCGTTTTAATAGTTAATTGGCCATTCGTGAATGACATTGATACAGATAAACTGATTAACGTTTCTTACTAAGTTTACCTCCACCACAAATAGCGTCTATGTATGCCATTTTTAAGGGGTCAGCGGGGGCCAGTAAGGGGTCTGCGGGGGCCAGTAAGGGGTCTGCGGGGGCCAGTAAGGGGTCTGCGGGGGCCAGTAAGGGGTCTGCGGGGGCCAGTAAGGGGTCTGCGGGGGCCAGTAAGGGGTCAGCGGGGGCCAGTAAGGGGTCAGCGGGGGCCAGTAAGGGGTCAGCGGGGGTCAGTAAGGGGTCAGCGGGGGCCAGTAAGGGGTCAGCGGGGGCCAGTAAGGGGTCAGCGGGGGGCCAGTAAGGGGTCAGCGGGGGGCCAGTAAGGGGTCAGCGGGGGCCAGTAAGGGGTCAGCGGGGGCCAGTAAGGGGTCAGCGGGGGCCAGTAAGGGGTCAGCGGGGGCCAGTAAGGGGTCTGCGGGGGCCAGTAAGGGGTCAGCGGGGGGCCAGTAAGGGGTCAGCGGGGGGCCAGTAAGGGGTCAGCGGGGGGCCAGTAAGGGGTCAGCGGGGGCCAGTAAGGGGTCTGCGGGGGCCAGTAAGGGGTCTGCGGGGGCCAGTAAGAGGTCTGCGGGGGCCAGTAAGGGGTCTGCGGGGGCCAGTAAGGGGTCTGCGGGGGCCAGTAAGGGGTCTGCGGGGGCCAGTAAGGGGTCAGCGGGGGCCAGTCGGGGTCTGCATGGGTCTATGGGCCAGTCGGTCTATCAGACTCTTTGAGTCAAACACTTCAGACATCAGTGAAAGCTGCTATGACCAGAACACAAAGCTGCCAAATGAGCTCCACATACCCTTATCAATACATTGTGGCACTGAATACAGCCTCGGTTCATGAATACGAATCTAGATCACTATGCAATAACTGCTGGGAGCCGGAATACGGGCCAAAGGAGACAAGGTGGTGCGGGTCATCATTTTTAGCCTGGTATAAGGCCCAGACCACGCTTCCCTCAGTCCCCAGTGGGCTGAGACTCATTCACTTTCAATGGGAAGAGTTCTTGATGCGCAACCTAAGTGAGAAAACCAACTTTCCCTTCAATAGCTTGTTAAAGGGGAAGAAAAGGAGGGTTGAAATAAAAAGAGGAAGGGAGGGACGGTGTGTGCGCCAGGAAAATGAATCAGTCATAACATTCTGTACAGGGAACATCCTTTGGCAGGGTTCCTGTGTGTGTGTGAGAAATGGGCCAAAAACAGTGCGATGGTCTACTAGTAGGCAGACTTGAAAAGTTTTCAGCGAGCTAACTTGCTCTGACCCATATTATTATGGTGTACAATTATGTAAGTAATGAAACACTAACGCAATGTCAAACATCTGCAGGCGAAAAGGTCTCAAGATACTTCATCAAACATTTGGGGGGGAATCAAAACACAGCAAGTACGTGAAAGAGAGGGCGAGGGGGCAGACAGAGAAAGGAAGAGCAAGAGAGAGTTCAGAAAGACAGAGTGCAGACAGAGAAAGATTGCAGAGAGTGTGTGTTCCTGCCAGGCTCATGGCAGGGTGCCAGCGGGACAGCATTGACGTCAGAACCCTCACCAGCTACCTCATCACCCATCCTCCTCTACAAACAAGCTGCTCTTTTTCCCATCTCAACTCCCCCCACCTCTACCCCCCCACCCCACCCAACCGAACACTTTTTCTCCCAGCTCTCTTGTTCGCCCTTCTTTTTGTTACCTGCCAGGCGATCTCTCTATTCTGACGCCTCTCTGCTCTCTGTTCGAATGGGGAAATAGTGAACATTTCAACCCGGGAAAGGTAGTGATTTCTCAGCAGACGCAGAATGATTGCAGAGCCACAAACCAATTTGGTGATCTTTTCATCTTGCCCGCAGGCACTTTGAAACCCCCTGGACGTCACAAGCGTTACTAGGGTGAACGTTGGGTTTCATTAGGAACAGTCCCGGTTCTTCAGAACGTACGGTGCGTTCTGACCTAAAATGCCCGTTTCCAGTAAGGATGACAGAAATACAGAGACACCCTCTCTCTGAATCCCCATGTAGTGCCCCACCATTAGTGCCCTTATAGGCCCTGGCTGAAAGTAGTGCACTACAAAGTGCTTAGGGTGCTATGTGGAACAAAGCCTCTGATGCAGTGCTTTCTAACAATAGGGGAGAACTCCACATCACCTAATGCCCTGAGCAAGGCAGACTGATAGATATGAACAATGTGGCCCTTTAAATGCCCATCTGGCTTACTCCAGTAGATCAGTGTCACACACACACACAGTAACAGATACCCAGGGCCGAAGGGCCGGAGATGCTCCCACCTTAAGGGAGTGCTGGAGAGAACGCGGAGAGTCTTATAAACGGTTTAGGGATGGAGACCCTCTACTGTAAACCAGCAGGGATGTCACCTCAGGGCATGAAACAGATGGAGGAGGAGAAGCAGAGAATCCCTGGGTTCACCCGCTCACCACTCCTTCGCTGAAAGAACGCATCGTATTACGGCCAGAACAAACCAACCAGCGCCCAGCCCAGCCGCCTGCTTCCTGAATGACCATATTGGGCCGGGTTTCTTAGAATGAGCAAATAAACAATGCCACTAGGTCAAATACAGTGAAAAAATACAACACATCCACGCCACACAGGCTATTGTTTGGGAATGTTTTACCAATGTAGTTGATTTGTTTTAACACATTTGTTTTAACACATTACATTTAATACAATATGATTTTGAATGTATTTTAAAGAAACAATAATGCCAACCAGTTCACTTACGTTGGTGAAGTATCAACTCTATAGTCGTGGCATAGTTTATTTAGCAAAATCCTTGCATTTTGTTAACTGCGACGTGGCGGCAAACATAATCCGTTTTATAAAGCAGGCTTTACCATGTCTTAGACGGGAAACATATCTCTGTATTGTGACACTGCTTTTGTTATCCATATTTGTCTTTTAACATTGATTTGGGGACCGTGACGGCTTGAGGCACCATCTTCTCAACTTGATTCAGCCCATCTTTCACACTCCTCCAATTCTGCTGCATGATCGTGCCTCAAGGGGTGTAGAAGAGGTTTGTTGTCCTGCTGAGTTTTGTCTTATGACAGTTATGCACAGGAGAGTGGTTAGTTCTTTTGATCTCTTAAAACTACACCGCCTCCATACAAAAGAGCAAACATTGGTGTGTTTTCTGGAGGTTATTTATTCTTAATGTCCATTGTGAGACAGACTGTTGCTTTAGGCGACTTCCTGGGTAACTAAGACAGGAAACGCTGTTCTGGATTGTGATTGGTGGATACATTTTAAATGTCCTCACGCTGTGACCAAGGAGCGCTGTGCTAGGGATACTGCGCTAAAAATGAAATACGAATGAATCAAGTTAATGTGATTCATCGGCCAACGCTACCTGACTCACACTCCCAGTTCCCTGTCCCAAAAGGACCCAAGTCATACTTACCCTAACTCCTAACCCTAAATCAACTCCAAACTTAAACCTAAATCTAAGCCTGACCATAACCTTAACCCAAGTCTCACCTAGCCAGATTCACCAGTGGATGCTTAATTTGTGCAGACTTCTGGTTTCCATCTCTCACACGTGCTCACCCTTAAGCCAACCTACCCCCTCCCCCCTCCTCGCCGTCACCCTCCACTACCTTGTTGATGTGGAGCTGCTGCTGCTGGAACTGCTGCTTGTGTTTCTCCAAGAACTGCTGGTGTTGCTGCTGGACCACCAGCTGCTGCAGGGCCTGGGCGTTCTGCTGGGGCAGGGGTGCCGACTGGGTCCGACCCAGGGGACGGTGCTGCCCGCGCAGCTTGTGGATGGAGGGCGACTGGAGGGACTGGAGGCCGTCCACACCTGGGGGCAGGGGAAACGAGCACGCTTAATACCGCCAATACAACTGGCTCGGTTAATTACGTAACAACAGAGCTGAACGGCGGTGAATAGCAGCACAGTTACATAAGCCTGGCAGAAGCAGAACCTTCCGCGGTCTGCCAAAAACTGAGCCGCCATTCAGTACACCAAGGACGTGTCTGTCACCGGTATTCCAGTGTCCCTCTGCCAGAAAATACACCTGTCTGGGACAGCGATTCAATGGATGTGTTGCTTCAATGGAACAGTTGGCACAGTACAATACCCCCGTCCTTCATGTCACGATGGGGGCCCATTTACACAGCTTAGTAGAAGCTGATGAAAGGAAGTCTGTCAGTGAAGGGGGTGTTCGGTTAAGGCAGCACAACAGTTTACTGGGACACATTGTGTTTCTCTCTGTCTGTGTGTTTCTCTCCCAGTCGGGCCGGTGTCCCTCCCAGTCGGGCCAGTGTCCCTCCCAGTCGGGCCAGTGTCCCTCAGAGTCGGGCCAGTGTCCCTCAGAGTCGGGCCAGTGTCCCTCAGAGTCGGGCCAGTGTCCCTCAGAGTCGGGCCAGTGTCCCTCAGAGTCGGGCCAGTGTCCCTCAGAGTCGGGCCAGTGTCCCTCAGAGTCGGGCCAGTGTCCCTCAGAGTCGGGCCAGTGTCCCTCCCAGTCGGGCCAGTGTCCCTCCCAGTCGGGCCAGTGTCCCTCAGAGTCGGGCCAGTGTCCCTCAGAGTCGGGCCAGTGTCCCTCCCAGTCGGGCCAGTGTCCCTCCCAGTTCGAGGGAGCAAATTGTGTGTGTGCAAATGTCTGAGTGTGTGTGTCTGTACATCTGTGAGGGTGGGCATGTTCTACTAAAAGTCAGCAGTAGGTATGGCAAATATGTCACTGTGTGGGGCCGTCCTCACTTGCTTAAGTGTTAGGTTAAGGAAAAACTTAGAGACATTACTTCATTAGATATTAGGGCTAGGTTAAGTTTAGGCTTTTGGGGTTAGGTTTAGGCATTAGGGCTCAGTTAAGTTTAGAAATAAAGGTTAGGTTATTGAGGTTACAGTTATGATTAGGTTAGGTTTAAGATTAGGTTTAGGGAACAAGAAATGTTTGTGTCTCCACTAGGTTTGTAATACAGGACTGTGTGTGTGTCTGAATGTCTGAGTGTGTCTGAATGTCTGAGTGGGTTGTGAATTTCTGAGTGGGTGTGAACATCAGTGTGTGTATGTGCGTGAATGTCTGAGTGGGTTGTGAATTTCTGAGTGGGTGTGAACATCAGTGTGTGTATGTGCGTGAATGTCTGAGCGTGCAAGTATAAAATATCCATTGGTTCTCCATCCGAGCACCATCCTATCTCTGTACCCACCAGCCAATAGGGGTCCATGTGTGCCAGTCTGGTCTAGCAGGACCATGTGCTGCAGCAAAGGGCTGTGCCCGCCCACGCCCCCTCCGTCGGCCAGGTAGGAGGCCAGGTGGGCCCCGCCCAGGAAGGGAGGGCTGAGGGAGAGGCCCGGGTGTTGTCCTCCGTCCGGCTGGACTGACGTCACCTGGACATGGGGGGATGGGGGTCAGCATATAAGTCAATCACATATGACAGTTCAATCAGTCGCGCTTGTCTGGGGCTACAACAAAAACGTGTACGGTCGGAGAACCTCAGAGCGTGCCCTCTTCCCACATATTTGATAAGCAAACAAGTCATCTTTCATGTCTTTGATGGGGTTTGTCTGACCAAATTCAATCTTATGGCATTGTTCATCCTCAAACAAAAGCCCTTTTGTGAGATGGAGATAGAGACTTTACGTTGGAAGCAGCTGTTCCCGTGGCGGTAGCAGGCAGCCCAAGGGTGATGTTGGGAAGGGAGGGTGAGGTGTACAGCGACAGCTGGCTGAGTTCGCCGCCACACAGGCGCTGGGCCAGGGACACCTCGACGCTGTTGGAGACCGCCACGGTCATCCCGTTCTCGCTGGGGATGTTGCTGATGCTGCTGTTGTTCGGGGAGCTGGGACCGGATCCAGGAGCGCTGTTACAAGCGGAATCTGGAGGATGTATCGATGGCACAACTCGGTTTAGACCCGGCAGAACCGGCCAGGCGTTACGCCCGGGCAAACGTATTAGAGGCTCCAGAAACGGCAAGCTGCGTGTCATACCGGCCATGTCCAGTGAGCGCTTCTTGGCCGTCGTGATAGGGCTGTCCCGGCGCCTCAGCAGAGGGCTGCTCCGTCGCTCGCTCACCTTCTGCTTCAGGCGAGAACGCAGCTTCAGGTTGGGCTCCGAGGCTATGGGACAGAGAGAGAGGTGGGGACGAAGTGAATGAGAGCACGGGTATGGTCGTCTGACTACACGGCGTTTAAATCCACAGTTCAAATGGAAGGAAATTGTTTAAGACACCTGAGAAACGGATACGCCTTCAAGGCTCAAAAATTGATTTAAGAACGTAGATCTTATTTGATGTAAACTTGGGGTGGCGCAATAGCTAACCTCCTGTCCAGCCAGTCCACTGAAATGCGATTAATTAGGCCGCAGTTATGGTGAACATCACTGAAGATGAGCTTGATGCTCTTTTACAATAATTATCAAGGGCCTTATTCTGGTGACAGGATTATTGATGTCTGGCTATTGTCAGACAAATAAAACTAATCTCATCATGTAGCTTCGGGTACACAACCCACACTGTCTATAGCCTGTTTGCACGCTGTTGGCTAGAGCCCAGGAGCTAAGACCAGAGTTGGCAAATTAGCTCTTAAACAGTTTTTGTGTCAAAACTGAACATGGATTTGAAACACACTGGACAGTCATGTTTTTTTTTCAGTACTTGACATCTATTTTACCTTGTAGCTCATACTTCATCAGTTTGGGAACGGCATTGTTCCGATCAATCAGCCTATCTTTTACGGAATACTGGAAATCTACTTTATTCCTGGTTAGTTTTCCATTCGATTTGGTTTTCTGTTCTGTTCCCTGAACCAGTTCAAAGACCTTGTCCTGAAATAGCTTTTGCATAGCCTCCCAAAAATGTCAACCGAAGTAAACACACCACTGTTTTGTTTAACAAAATATGACAAGGCAAAAGTCATTCAAACGGGGTCCATGGTCAAACTGACTAATTATAGATGGGAAAAACCTCTTGTAGCGTAGTGTACATTGTCATGGCCTACAAAATGACTGCGTTAGTCACATGACTCCACTCCCAATCCTCCCATTGGCTAAAGGAGTGTAAAGTGTTGGGTGGAGGATTAGATCAGATTTCTGGGAGCCATGTCGCCAATTACAGCGGGCTTTGTCTGTGTGCATCCACTGGAGAGAATGGAGGAAGAGGACAGAGGCAGAGAACGCAATGTCACATTACCGCGCTCAACGACAGAGCTAATGTTCTGTTTACACTGCACCGCCAATCACGGCCCTGTGAAACCAAGAGACGTCCAGCACTAATCTTCCAGCCAGGACTGTGTTTCAGGCCTTTAGGAATAACCTTCAATAGCCCCCACTCACTCGCTTTGTGTCTCTCCCTCCCTCTCGCTCCCACTCCCTCCATCATTTTGATAATGTTAAACAAGGGGCAGTGGGAGTAATGACGCAGGTTAATAGGTCACAGATAATCACGTACGGCGCTGCTGAATAGATGGAATGACCCGTTCATTAGTGGCCATGCCAGGCTGGTATGGGAACCAGCCACGCTACCTCTGCGACTCTGGGGACATCAGGTGCGGTCAGAACCGGCCTGTCAACTAGACTCTGGGGACATCAGGTGCGGTCAGACCCGGCTTGTCAACTAGTCACACTTTGTTTGAGTGGGTATCCTTGCAAGGGGACCGTAACGGTCACTTCCTGTGCCGGCCCTGGGTGCGTTTCCAGTTCAGGCTGGCATAGTTCGGGCCGTTTTAATAGCTAGAGATTGTAGGTATTAAACCATATTAACCCTGAGTGTCTAGAGCTGGGCTGATCTTGTGTTCCACTTCAGATTCATTTGCAGCATTCCTAATTGCTAGATGTAATGTATCAAAGCCCATGGGCCGATGGCATGTACAGCCTGTTCCATGTTGGCTGAATAAACAGGGACATAAGTTAATGGGAGGTCTATGTCCCATTGATGGAAGTTGGAACAATGCCTCGATATGAGGACACAGTCCTATAGTCACAAACCTGTATGAATGGGGGAATGAGAGAGAGAGAGAGAGAGAGAAAAATAGATCATATTGGAGTGGAGGGAGTATGGGGCGATTTCCTATTCATTAAAATCTGCCATCTGGCATTTCCAGTGAGGAGTCCAAATCACACACCCAAAAAATGTACAGCTAATGGACATCTGAACAAATGGAACAAAACAGTATTTACAAAGTGAAACAAGAAAAGAAACGCGACTGCACCATTTGAAAAATACTTCCTTAACCCGGCAGAAAGAATGTAGTTGCATAGAAGGAAGGTTTGAGTGTCTGTGTGTGTTGGAGGGTGTGTGTGTGTATGAGTGTGTGTTGGAGGGTAGGTGTGTGTTTGAATGTCTGTGTGCGTTGGAGGGTGTATGTGTGTCTGTGTGTGTTGTTGGGTATGTGTGTGTGTGTATGTGTTTGAGTGTCTGTGTGTGTTGGAGAGTGTGTGTGTGTGTGTTGGAGGGTGTGTGTGTGTGTATGAGTGTGTGTTGGAGGGTAGGTGTGTGTTTGAATGTCTGTGTGCGTTGGAGGGTGTATGTGTGTGTCTGTGTGTGTTGTTGGGTATGTGTGTGTGTGTATGTGTTTGAGTGTTTGTGTGTTGGAGAGTGTGTGTGTGTGTGTTGGAGGGTGTGTGTGTGTGTGTGTTGGAGGGTGTGTTTGAGTATGTTTGTGTGTTTGAGTGTCTGTGTGTGTTTAAGTGTCTGTGTGTATTTGAGAGTGCGTGTGTGTTGGAGGGTGTGTTTGTGTGCACGTGTGTGTTTGTGTGTGCGTGTGTGTTGGAGGGTGTGTTTGTGTGTGTTGGAAGGTGTGTGTGTTTGAGGGTATGTGTGTGTTTTAGAGTGCGTGTGTGTTTGTGTGTTGGAGGGTATGTGAATGCGCTACATTTGGACTGCTACGGGTTGTGTTAGATGCAAAGCGCCATGTTTAAGAAGCTATTCTAGCTGGGACCAGCTTGGGTTTAACACACCAGAACCCCATACATAGTGCCATCCCGCCAGGACGGACCCATCATTGTCCACAAGCCTCCCATGTTAGTGGAGAGTTCTGTTTGGTGCACACTAGCGACAGTGCATTGTTTTGAACGGAACGTTTTAATTCCGCTAACAGCATGTGGGCCGGGATGTTCCAATGAGACGTCTGATGGACTTCCTTCATGTCCACCACTTTTGAACAACTGTAGTTAAATGCACATGATCCAAACCTTAACCGAACCTAAACGAACTGTTAAATCAGAGCTGTGGAGCTGTCCTTGATCGATTCAGACCTGGGACACCAGGTGAATGTAATTAACCACCAGGTACAACAGAAAACCAGAAATATTCTGGGTCCCCAGGATCAGTGTTGAGAACAACTACCCAAAACTCTCTTCACTCCTTACACCTCTGGTCATTTCATTTCCTCTGATCCTATCATTCACTCCTATTCCCTAACCTATTATCCAAGCCCGTCTTAAACCTCTCCTATTCCCTAACCTATTATCCAAGCCTGTCTTAAACCTCTCCTATTCCCTAACCTATTATCCAAGCCCGTCTTAAACCTCTCCTATTCCCTAACCTATTATCCAAGCCTGTCTTAAACCTCTCCTATTCCCTAACCTATTATCCAAGCCCGTCTTAAACCTCTCCTATTCCCTAACCTATTATCCAAGCCTGTCTTAAACCTCTCCTATTCCCTAACCTATTATCCAAGCCTGTCTTAAACCTCTCCTATTCCCTAACCTATTATCCAAGCCTGTCTTAAACCTCTCCTATTCCCTAACCTATTATCCAAGCCCGTCTTAAACCTCTCCTATTCCCTAACCTATTATCCAAGCCCGTCTTAAACCTCTCCTATTCCCTAACCTATTATCCAAGCCTGTCTTAAACCTCTCCTATTCCCTAACCTATTCTCAAAGACCGTCTTAAGCCACTGCTATTCCCTAACTTATTCTCCAAACCTGTCTTTTCTAAAAATCTCCTACCCCCTAAGCATTTCTCCAAGCCCGTCTTAAACCTCTCCCCCCTTTAGTGGAATAGGGCCAGTGTTAACTGCGGTCCATCTGCAGCCTTGAGGCTTCTCTCCTCTTCCACCTTTCCTTACCCCACACACCCCGTTCTATGCCCCCCCCCACCCCTCCAGTCCGGGTGGAATGTGGTCTCGGTGGCCAGTGTCAACTGAGATGTATCTGCAGATGGAGTCAGCCTTGGGGCTAGAGTCAACATGGCCGCGCTCCGTCCATACAAGCCCAGCCTGCTAAGTGAATAATTATACTGGAAGACCACCGCTTCACAGCCTGGCCCGACTGGGCCGCACCGTTTTAGTTTAAACATCGTCTACTGTCAATAACCTACTCCGCTCGGAACAAGACACGGCTCTTAAAATAACATTTTTTCGGTTCACTCCGGGAGAAGGGTTGAAGGTGCATATTTCTCGCCATAGAAACGGTGAAAACCTTGACAGGGTGAAATAAGGGTCTCTTCTACATATCGGGTTCCCTTTCAAATAGACCCTGGGAGTCCAGGCCAAGCCAGCATTAGCAATGGATGCTTGGCACGTTTGGGTTGTTAAAGATATGCATTGTCAATATTAGTATCTGCAGGTAATCTACAATTCAAATATCTCTTAGCTTCTCAGCAGTGCTTTGCTGAGGTGAACTCTGTTACCCTAACCCCCCCCCCCCCCCCATACAGCCAGCAACCCGTCCACAAACAGCCTTACAGTAACTCTTAGAGCTGCGGGGACTTCATACAGCAGAGATCCTGACAGCCTAATTTTGGTTTGATTAATGGCGAGAGGCTTTAATACTATCTAAACTGGGGGAGACGTGAGTCTGCATAGTGCAACTGGACAATCCTGTAGCGCAGCCAGATGTGTGTGTGCGTGCGTGCGTTACCAGTCTTGCGGAGGGGAAAGTCATCCCTGGCATTGTAGATTCCCAGGACCGGGTGGTTGTAGACTCCCATGCCGGTCTGCGGAGGTGAGCTCTGGTCCAGGGAACTGTGCTGAGTTTTCCTGCATGAACACGTGATGAAAAAACACTGTCAGCGAGATCTTCACGTGACAACGCAGAGCGAGTCTCAATAGTAGCGCCCTCGCCCCTCGCAGAGGGAGGCCAGTCTTGTCATGCAGCAGTGTTTTTAAGTTTTCGGCTTCAACAACACAGCGAAGTAAATCGCCAGCCACCACGGTGGCCACGACTTACCAACAGTGCCCCAGGGTCCAGCACCAATTGGCTGGACGTAACTGGGCCTGGACATATTGCTCATTTGTGACTCCTTGTGGGAGGTCGGGTGCATGCAAGCTCAGTCTTGGTTGCTGGTCGTGGACTGAGTTCACCTCCTGCACGTGAGCAGTCGAAAACCACCAAATTGAGAAAGCCGTGGGATAGGAAGCGAGGTGTGCCCCAAGTCTAAACCCGGGTCCTCACACCTTGCATAGGATTACAAGGCGAGTGCGTCTCAATAGTCCATAGCCTCTTCCTCAGACCACATATAGGATCACAGGGCATGGTGGGCCTCAGTCAAAATACTGGTTGTCACTCCACACACGGGGGGACAGAAGTGGGCAGGCAGGCTGAGGTGCTGGGTCTCCAGTCAGCCCCAGGTGGTGCTGGAAGATGGGCAGAACTGGTGTCTGTCCCGTGCGGTTGGCTGCTGCTATAAAGCCGGGCCTGTTCATGGGCTGTAAGGTAAGTTTGGCTGGCGCCGGCCCAAACCCATGTTCTGGTCTGGTGAACACACTCTGTGGTGTGTTAACCCCCCACCACCACCGCCGCCACCACCACCAACGCCTCTTCTGAAGCTAGAGTTGACAGGCTCTTTACATGGAGCAATAGAGGAAGACAGAGGCACACACTGACTGGAAACCAGTGGGTTATAATGGCGGTAACGCTCTGCTTGGGGAAAAGTGGTTTACGTTCAAGCTAGATGATTGAACAGGGAAACTCCCGACATCGCAGAGCCGTGATCACACAGTATCTGCTAATGAGTTCCATGAAGATGTTAGACAACATGAACACAGACTAATATGAAGCGTGCGAGCACTGAGCACACACGCACACACGCACGCACGCACACAGACCACAGCTGGATGTGGAATCCACGGCTCAATAATTAACAGTCAAGGCTGAGGAGGGCACATCGTGAGAGCTCCTCTCAACAGGACCAAATATTCTGCCGTGGGTGGGATCTTTCATCTCCGGCCCGTACGGCTTCCCTCGCAGACCCACTCTGCAGTTGGCAGACAGGACGGCAGCGGGCGCAGGCCTGCGCACAGACACCCGGTGAGTGTGTGTGTGTGTACTTCGACAGTACTCACCCGTACCAGTAGCGCGGGTCGTTGGGTAACCCGCCGTGGTTGAGACTTCTCTGGGCCAGGGCCTTCTTCTTGTTCAGGACAAACTCCTGCAGGCGCATCTTGACCTCCGTACTGGCCACCGCACCTGGGGGAGGGGGGATCAAAGCTAGAGCCTCTAGGATACAGTACACTCAACATGAAGCCCCAGACACTGGCTGCAGCAGAACACTCAACATGAAGCCCTAGACACTGGCTGCAGCAGGACACTCAACATGAAGCCCTAGACACAGGCTGCAGCAGAACACTCAACATGAAGCCCTAGACACTGGCTGCAGCAGAACACTCAACATGAAGCCCTAGACACTGGCTGCAGCAAAACACTCAACATGAAGCCCCAGACACTGGCTGCAGCAGAACACTCAACATGAAGCCCTAGACACTGGCTGCAGCAGGACACTCAACATGAAGCCCTAGACACTGGCTGCAGCAGAACACTCAACATGAAGCCCTAGACACTGGCTGCAGCAGAACACTCAACATGAAGCCCTAGACACTGGCTGCAGCAGGACAGGTAATGCAGGAAGCACTGTGTAGGGGTGTTTTAATGACGTGGCTGGCGACAGGTCTGAGCGCAGACTGGATTTCCGTAGAACTGTTTCCCGGCAGCTAGACTCCCACAGACATGCTGGATTGAATAGACGTGCCCCCTAAGATGGGCATTCACCAACCCTCCCCCTCCCGGGACACCGACCAACGCAACAACCTGACACATTTGACTGTTTTTCCCCTGAGTTCAAATAACCTGCTGGCCAGGACATGCTTCCATGCTTAGAGTCAAAGTAAAGTGATTATAATAGAAGTCCACTACCTGATGGTGAATACATTAATGGGGGGGGGGGGGGGGGGGGGGGGGGTGAGAGTTCACTCCCAGCATCCTCAGACCTAGTGTGTTCAGGGCTGCTGTCCTGCCCGCTCCCTGTCAGTAGAAGTGTAAAAAGAGAAACAAGGCGGCTGGCTACAGGTAGAGACCCCACCCGCCGCCACTAAGCCAACCGGCTCATTTATCAACTAGCTGGGGATGGGGGTGGGGGGGGGGGCTGGCCCACACACAGGTTCACCAGATGGGTGGGATGGAAACGGCAGCTGCCCTGACAGAGTCTGTCTATCTCCCGCCAACATTACCACCTCCTGTGTTGACTTACTCTCCTGTCCCCTCTCCTTGTTCTTCAGCAGTAGTAGTTTCTGTTCCCGCTGTTGTTTCTCCATCTCCTGCTCCAGACGGTGATTCTCCATCTTCCTCTGGTGCTCCAACAGCTCCTGCTGATGCTTCAGGGCGAGTAGCTCCTGCTGATGCTGCATGTGGAAGTGGGGGGGGGGGAGGACGACAACAATGTGTTATGGCAACGTTATTACAACGTTAGTACAAGGCCCGGCTAAGGCTTGAGGATGGTAGCTGTTGCTGATCCAACCACAACGTCAGTACAACATTAATACAATGTGAAAAATACATTCTGTCTATGCTTCGGGGCCAAGCGGACATCTCTGGCACCCTCTTCGTTCTCGTGGACTTGCCCATACAGATCCAGACAGGTTTCACAAAGGCCCGGAGAACACCTCCTCACACAAGCCCCATCACAACATCTATTCAGCCTGAGCCCCATCACGTCCCAGGTATTAATCCACGCAAGTGTTCCCGGCATGTTTACAGAAACCGCAGCACTTCAGTCAATACTGTAATAACCCTCCTCTCTGTGTGTACAATGGGCCCGCAAGGCTTCACCTCTAACTAGGTGCGTACACCTACACCCACACACACCCACACACCAACACACAATCCCAGCCTCTATCCTTAGTAAAGCAGCCAATGCAAATATTTGACAAATTTGATTGGACGTAATTTCACCCGTGTGTTTATTTCCTTGGATGGCGTTTTGTGTTCGTTAAATAACCGCCTGCTGGCGGGGACATGCAGCCATGCTTACAGTCAAGGGAAAGTGGATGGAATAAAATTCCCTTACCTGCTGGTGAATATATTAATAAGAGGGAGGGTGTGTAGGTGCGTGAGAGAACGGCAACAGGCAGGCACGGAATTGGCTTGGTCCCAGCCAGGAGAAACATTCCCCTTTCCACACAAGGCCAGATTAAAACTGAGCATATTGAATGTGGGAATGGAGCCTTCAGATGCCCAGGCAACTCTCCTCGGGTGAGGAGTTCCATAGCGGGAATTAGGGGGACAGTGAGATGAAGAGGAACATCTCTTCCAGGTCCTGGTTTGGCCCCACTAAGACACGTCTTAGAGATAGGCAGAGGTGTAGCTCTTGGTGTCTAGGGCGTGCGAGCTACAGGTTGTGGCGTGTGTGTGTGTGTGTATACAAGCTCTGAATGGGGCTGATTGAGCCCGGGCCTCCCTGCCTGCCTGGGCTTTGCGTCACTGCCACCGGAGTGGTCTTCCAGCCCCACCGCAGGCCAAAGGAGCCCTTGTGCCTTCGGCAATGCACTGGGATCAGCCATCAGCCCGTCCACAGCAGGTCACTAACAGCCCTGAACACTGACTTAAGGTCATCCCCAAAAATCACTGGACTTAAAGGCTTCGGTGAGAGAGAGAGAGAGAGATAGTGATGAAGCATGACAAGGGACAAACTGTCTTTATGGACCGTGCTTCGATAGCCGAACCGTACGTAGGCGCATGAGCTAATTCCCCACACACACACACACACACACAAGCACGAACAGTGACTCGCCCACCTTCCCCTCACCTTAACATGCTCCTGCAGCTGGGCCTCGTGTTGGCGGTTGAGCTGCTCCTGTTGCCTCTGGAACTCAGCGATGAGGAGTTGCCTTTGGATCTGCTGCTTGTGCTTCAAGGTCAGGAGCTCCTGCTGTAGCTGCTGCTCCCGGGCCTGGGCCGCCGAGGCATGGGACTGGGCCGGGGATGGGGACATGGACAGCTGCTGCTTCTGCTGGTCGATGCGGAGGTCCATGGGGATGGCAGCCGGGGGCAGACGGAGGGGCAGCGCAGAGTTGATGTCCACTAGGGAGGGGGAGAGGAGAGACGGAGGGAGTGAGGAGAAATGGAAGGAGAGAGAGGATAGAAACATGGGGGTCATTAGCCAACGTGTACTGATCAGAAAAGAGACAACAAAACAAGGAAAACAAGTAAACAGGTTGTAGTCGTTTCTGGAATTTAATGCACCCACGCTGACACACACACACACACAGACAGACACACAGACAGGCAGGCAGACACAGACAGGCAGACACAGACAGACAGAAACAGACAGACACAGACAGACAGAAACAGACAGACAGACAGAAACAGACAGACAGACAGACACAGACAGACAGACACAGACAGACAGACAGACACAGACAGACAGACAGACAGACAGACATCATCCTTATCAGCACATAGAGCCTCTTCACTACTGGCCGACTAGTCCTGATCAGTTGCACGTCAAATCCAGCCCCCCTCTCACAAAGACTGCATTGAGGGCTCGGGGCAGGCTGTGGAGAAACCTATGCCCTGCCAGCCACCCACGGCTCAGTGCTACAGGAAGCCCTCCAATCACACGGCTTCCTCCCCATCAAATCCGAATAAATAGGCGCGATTGGACGATTATTTACCTACAAGTTTACCAAACAGCGTGCCAGACAGCCAGATATGTTTGTTTAACTTTGTCTTAATCGGGGTGGCAAACACCCACGTTAGGTGCAGAGTGCACACACAAACATGCACACACAAACACGCACACACAAACACGCACACACAAACACGCACACGCACACACAAACACGCACAGTGAGAGCACAGAGTTTCACACACAAGAGTATTGTCAGTTATACTAACACCAACTCTGAGCCAGGTGGTACCTGACACTATTCATTCACTAGAAAGCATTTTTGAGTGTGAGGCCTTCTTAAGCAACACATTGTGGTAAAGCAGGACACACACACACACATTAAAGGAAAGCAAAGTTGTTTGGTGTGATCAATGACGGCGTGTAACCCAATCCATGTCCCTCCTTCCCCAATTAATCTCCCTCCTCTCCATTGACCATGTCCCTCCCATCTAACACACACACACACACACACACACACACACACACACACGGACAGCACAGTTCAAAACCAATGACTGGCGCTTCTGTCTCGTTAACACACACAATCAATACGTACACTCAGAGAGTGTCACGTTGCTGAAAGGCATGCTGCCGTAAACCAATGACAGATGGCTACTGTCTTTCTGCGATCATCCCTCTGAATGACTAAACTGCACAGTATTCACAAGACCGTCGAAACCAGACGAGAACCGGAGCATGAGAGAGTGAGCAAAAGAGATGTAAAATTGAATTGTGGCAGCAAGACAAAACAGAGAACCAACGTGGAACAGAACCGCAGCTTGAACACGCCACACATACCCATCAGCGCTCGAGTGCTCATGGCACAGAGATAAACGACGCTCGTTTCTCCTCTCCGCTCGTCAGCGTCTCGGTTGGGTCCACGGATCTTTTGGCAACTCTGGGAGGCACAATCCCTTTATCTCCTCCGTCGTGCTGTCCTCCTGCCCGTCAGACCGTCCACTCCGCTCTAACCTCTTTTCTGCACCCACAACATTCCTACTTCCCTCTTTTTACCCTTCCTCTCATTTGTGTCCCTCCTCTCTCCACCCTCCTCCCTCTCTCTGGGCTGGTGACATCACTGGGCAGTCGGAGGCATGCTGGCTGTTTATCCTACTGCTCCTCCATTTCCTGGAGCCAACGCCAGAACCACTGCAGGGAGGACAGGGGGAAAATGCACTCGCCTCTCCATCGCTTACCCTCACCTTCTTGTCCTTCTCATCCCTCTCTCCCCCATCCCTCTCTCCCCCATCCCTCCCCACCGGCTACAGAGCACTGCTTCCCTTAAGCCACTGACGGGCGGTTTTAGATTAAGCCCTGGCGTCATTCATACACATTCACGCCTCTGTGGAATACGGGCTCTTTCAAGTCAACTACAGCTATAGTGTCTCATTAATGGCTGGGGCTTGTCTCGTCAACAGACCCCCCCCACCTGCCCCACAGGCGCACACCTCCTCTTCGTTTGCTCTGACACTAGCGTTGCTAGAGAGCGGAGGTATCAGAGAAACTTTATGGCGGTATTTTACATTGCAGAGCACCGATTTATTGGCCGGTTCAAAGAAATGGGGGACGCTTAAAGTAAACTAGCCCAGCCCAGCAGGGCAGCAGGTAGGGAGCACAGAGCAACAAGCATCGGAGAGACTAATGCCCTAACGGGTAAAAACGCATGGTTGTGCACATGCTAGGAATCTAGTTTTGAGGAATAAGCTTCGTATGTGACGTCTCGAGCGAGCCACTCACTTGGCAGAGATAAATGTACATATCGGCCCATCGCACTCGTCCCGTGGTGACGTCAAAGGCCAAATCAAGTTTACAGGGGTTAGGCAGATAGCGGCGCCGGCATCTCCCTTTCCTCGTACCAAAACAAGGGCAAACGTGCACTCCGGGCAGAAGTACACCAGAGCGGATACACCTGACTTGTAGCTGAGAATGCCCTCAAAATGCAGGCCTCACACCACCATTAGCCAACTCCACCTCCAGAGTGGTTGTAGGAAAAATACCCCCCACCCCAACTTTATCTAAACTGCTTCAAAAGCCTCAGATGTCTTAAGTAAATTGAACAAGGAATTCCACTGTAGCTACACTTCATTATTTGACATTTGGATTAGAATGATGCATTTTGTTATAAACAACAGATCAGAGCACCAACTTTAAAATAGAATAAAACATTTACAGAAGTAAATGTGGTATGCATGCCTATGCATGTTTATGTATAAGAAGTTGAACACTTTGAAGTTGGGATAGTTCAAACATGTGAACCAAAGTTGATGTGGTCTAACTAGATTAAACGGTAGAGGCTAAATTAATGGTACTTATCCAAATGAGGTTAATTTATGCACTTAGATTTGGATAGCTGCAACATGTAAACTTAGTTTGGTTTCTCTAGCATGAACTATTCAAGGGATACTGTTAAGGGTGTTTTTAACATTCGCCTAATTACACAAACTACATTAATTAGACTAGTCATAGATGATATGCATTTGGCTAGTGGATTTTGTTTCTTCAGCTAAAACAGTTCAAGAGATACTATTATAAGGTTAATTTATGCTAATTATGCTAATTACATTAATATAATCATAGCCAATAAAAGTGTAAAAGGGACAATAGATTTTGTTCCATTGGGGTAACTCTGTGAGACTGCACAATCATGTACATAATACTACTTTTAACAACATTAATATTGTTATATTATGAATAGCAATACTCATGAGCAAGACACGCCATACCAATCCCCCCCCCCCCGCAGAAAAAGAGAACCAAACAGTTGGAGGTTGGGGGTAATGGGTGGTTTTAGTAACCCCATGGTAAGATAACCAGCAGAGTCGCAGGCGGAGTGAGTACTCTAACCAACTAAAACAGACCGCCATATTAGATTAAGAAATGTTGAGACTGTGGTAGGAGCCATCCAGACATCAGCTGATTATATCGCTGAGCCGATGCTCACTAGGGTTCCATGGCTGAACTAGCTGCGCTTTATTTAATAATCCTAATCGATAAACATTTAACCCTTTAAGTTGTTACAGCCTAAACATAAAACAAAATTGGTTTTGTCTCTAGCTTGAACTGTTAAAGAGATACTATCTTAGAGTTAATTAACAGCAATAATAAACATTTGTCTTATTAATATAGCCAGTTGATAAACATTTCAGAATTACAAGTAGGCACAGCCTAAACGTGAAACTAAGTTGCTTTCATCTCAGAGTTACTGTTTTAGGGTTAATTAACCTTGATAATGCAAATTGATACAACTGACAGTCAATAAACCTTTAAACATGTTTGCTTGGGATAGCCTAAACATGGACAGTAAAAAAACTGTACATGTTGGACTGCACCTGCCAAAAAAATTGCCAATGGAACAAGACAATTTCACAATTGAGGAGATATTTGCTTGAAATAAGTGAAATAATCTGCCAATGAAACAAGACAAATTGAAGGCATATTTAAAAAATATATTTTTTTAAAAGATGCATATTTAAAAAATATTTAAAAAACAAGCGGTATATTATAGCTTGTTAAGAAAAAGATACCTTATTTCAAGATATTTCAGATATTTTTTGCAGTGTGGTATCTAAAGCCTAAACAGTTCAAGACACAGCTTAATGGATTAATTAACACTATGCATCGTACCAGGGTTTGGTAGGTTACTTTTTAAATGTAACCCGTTACAGTTACAAGTTACCTGTCCACATTTGTAATCAGTAACGTAACCTTTTGGTTACGCAAATTCAGTAACGTAATCTGATTACTTTGAATTACTTTTAGATTACTTTCATATTAAGAGGCATTGGAAAACAAATTGGAATAGCCTATAACCAACTGAATACCATTTGCAGGATCAATCAATGTTAGAGTTTACATAGCTTGCCAAAAACGGAATTCGCATTTTACCTTATGGATTGTGTAGGCTAGAGTGCCTTTTGAAATGGGTTTCTAAACCATTGCTTTTTAATTCAATATGATTGGGCTACATCTGTACCTTACACGCTAAATGTCTGTCAGATATTCAGTCATTCCAATTAATCCAATAAACCTCGATCTTCCAGAATCAGACTTATCTGAACATAACCCAAAATCTAATGATGCTTAAGCCTGTTCTGTTATTTGTGTTTTATTCATGTTTTTAATTGCTTCAATTAAAAATTGCTTCAATGTGAAAAATAAATGAAAATGACTCAAAAAGGGTATTGATATTTTTGTATAGAAAAATTAAGATATCCGCAGCTTTTTGCGCATAAACTAAATCTGCAGTAGCCTGATGATTTGCTCCACAACCAACATTGTCAAAATGTTGCAGAAACCCCTGGCACGCGAATGCACATTTGCAATCGTGAACACCCGCATAGAAATAAGATTTACCCGCGCAAACGTATCCGGCGATTAATTATGGCAACCAGTGATGGATTTTCAAAATGGAAATGAAAGAAATAAACTGTAATTAAAAACCTGCACTCTTAGCTTAAAGTATATGACATCAGCAGCCAATGATAACCAATGAACACAATTTTCAGAGATGCAAAGCAAGCAGAATCACATGGATGGATGGAGTTGATGTGGCCGTGTCAAATGCAAATAATCATCCTTTGGCAGAGTGCTTCCCAACACACCTTTTCTCCTCAAATGTTGTGGTAAATTCCATATAATGTTTTATCTTGAAGGCAGTGCCATGTTACAGCTATCTATTAAACAATTCCTGTAAAAGTTATTCAGTGCAACTGGCTGTGTTGTGTCGGCTGTGTCGGTGCATTTGACAAATAAACCTTGAAACTTGAAAAAGATGTAACACCAGGTAGGCCTAATGCCTATCATTGTTCTGAGAATTATGTGTTGAGTAGATAACTAAATAACTAGATAACTCTACCATGTCTCAACAGAAATCGAGACTAATCAGACCAGGCAACATTCTTCCAGTCTTCAACTGTCCAATTTTGGTGAGCTCGTGCAAATTGTAGCCTCTTTTTCCTTTTGTAGTGGAGATGAGTGGTACTCGGTGGGGTCTTCTGCTGTTGTAGCCCATCCGCCTCAAGGTTGTGTGTGTTGTGGCTTCACAAATGCTTTGCTGCATACCTCGGTTGTAACAAGTGGTTATTTCAGTCAAAGTTGCTCTTCAATCAGCTTGAATCAGTCGGCCAATTCTCCTCTGACCTCTAGCATCAACAAGGCATTTTCGCCCACAGGACTGCCGCATACTGGATGTTTTTCCCTTTTCACACCATTCTTTGTAAACCCTAGAAATGGTTGTGTGTGAAAATCCCAGTAACTGAGCAGATTGTGAAATACTCAGACCGGCCCGTCTGGCACCAACAACCATGCCACGCTCAAAATTGCTTAAATCACCTTTCTTTCCCATTCTGACATTCAGTTTGGAGTTCAGGAGATTGTCTTGACCAGGACCACACCCCCAAATGCATTGAAGCAACTGCCATGTGATTGGTTGATTAGATAATTGCATTAATGAGACATTTTACAGGTGTTCCTAATAATCCTTTAGGTGAGTGTATATTATTGCGGTCTTCTCTCCTTATAATGCTCATCTAAAAAGAAATTAAAGAAATTATATTTCCATTGATTCATTGATAAAGTAGTATTTTATCTTTTCCTTTGAACAGAAGAATCTCATACCGTAAAATGCTTTAAATAACAAAAATAAACATAGCATCACGAATCTAAATATAAGCAACTGAATATATGTCTAAAAGTTTTGGTTTAGTCCCTATTCAACGCAATGGTACTTTTTGTCCCATTGAAATGTATTGCGAGCACACTTACATTTTACCAAATATGAGATCAAAACCGCCTTGTTTAAGCAAATCAAGCTCCGATGTCCTGGATATTTGAATGCAGGTTTCATGTTGATAGCTTTTATTGTTAAGCTCTAAAACGAGTGAAAAAATTACAAATAAATCTGAAGTTGGGCTCTGCCTTTGGCAAGCACACCTAATAAGACTATGTAAGAAATTTGGAGTAAAGCTTTGCCTTTGCAAAAGACACCTAAAAAACACCTAATAATGCCTCGGGCGGTAATAGGCATGATTAAAATAATGCAACAATCCAACAAAATTCATCAACCGTGAAAGAGAAGAATCAGAGTAATATATGGAGAGAGAGAGAGAGAACTGACAAAACCCAACACAAATTTTTTTTTTTCCTCTCCCTTTTCAGTCTTCCACTTTCAGGCCACGGCAGAGAGCTCCTCACCATGGGAGCGATTTATTATTCAGTAGTCTGGTTTGGCTTATTCATGACATAGAACAGACTCCCTCCAAACACTCCATATGCACAAGCACTTCTCTTCTCCACTCTCTTATGGGGATTCTCTTTCTTACTCTGTCTCTCTCTCTCAGCGTCATCCTCTCTCCACCTCTCCTTTAACCTAGCTTTATCAAGCACTATCCATCTATCAATCTACCCCTCTGTTTCTTGTCCGCTTCCTCCATCGGTCTCTCTATCCTCCTCCCTTCCTTCGCTCAGACCAATCACAGTGTGTTTACTACCTATGGGGCTCTCCCTGGCCTCTCCGCCGGGCTCCTGCTACGGAATACAGATAGATCTATTTACACCAGACAACACAGGCGCTCTCGCTGCAGCGCGGCTCAGATTTAAAGCCTGTTATCTCCTCGGTCTGATTGCCCTGGCGCGTTATGTCTAATGGATGCCGTGCAGAACCCGAGCCGAGCCCTGCTATTACCCGGTCAGACGGGGATGGGAAGTGCAGCAGAGCGAGGAGATTGAAACAACGACTGGTGGGAGGAGACAGCATGAGACAAACAAGTAGTTCAACTGTTGAGGGGATGCAGCTTGCTGCAATGGAAGACCAAGTTACCTGCTAGACAAAGGGTTGAATGAGCCTCCCCTACAATGCTTCGCCCTTCCAGGTGGTTCAAGATTAGTGCGTATAAAAGGAAACAAGATTTAACAAGTGACTGTTGCCTACAGTATCCTAGCTGACCAAGAGCAGGAGTCATAGAAACTTATCCTAGCTGCCCAAGAGCAGGAGTCATAGACACTTTTGAAACTCAGTAGAGGGCCATATCGTTCAAGCCAATACGCCGTGGAAACTGTCTGTCTGTCTGCCAGTCAGGGACTGGAAGCCGCCCTATTACATCTTGCAGATGATGCTTTGGAGATCCTCCAGTGACAACCAGAGGTAGGGCTTGGAGACAAATATGTGGATGTGGGCAAAGCACATAATTGGGTACACAGTGATGTGGGCGAAGCACATAATGGGGTACACAGTGATGTGGGAGCAGCACATAATGGGGTACACAGTGATGTGGGAGCAGCACATAATGGGGTACACAGTGATGTGGGAGCAGCACATAATGGGGTACACAGTGATGTGGGAGCAGCACATAATGGGGTACGCGGTGATGTGGGAGCAGCACATAATGGGGTACGCGGTGAGGTCTATGGCGAAGCGCATGGGTGCTCGCAATGCGTAGGTATTATCTGTACCCCAAGGTAACCTCGCATACAGACACAAAAATAGTTGATATAAAGGAATATTTATTTGTTGCGGGTTTTATTGAAGTATTTCAAATGTGCGAATTTGTTAATTAAAAGCCGTAAAACGGACAACTTAGGACATTTGAACTCTTAAGGAATTACACTCAGGTTAATACTAGGCATTTGGGGTCAGGGTGAAAGTCACATGAGGGAAAATATGATTTGGAAGGGGAATATGTTTTTTTTGTTCCTCACAAAGTTTGTGCGCCGCAAGCTCGGCTTAACGCGGCGTGCACCGGCCTGCCCCGGGCCTCCAATTGACGTCAGGGAGACAGGAGGGATTGGGAGAAGGGTGAGACATGAGGAGATGAGGGTGCCGGTACATACGTGCGCAAATACACCTTGTATGCTACTTGACCCAGACTCAACTGTGTCCTAGTACGCGGTTGCTTTGGAATTCAGGAGAGAGGCTGATCAAGTGATCAGGTCTGTGGAACACGGGAGGTCAACTGTCAAACAAACATATTTGTCCCTAAGTTGGGGTGGAGGGGTGGTAGTTTGACTTTAGTCATTCGTGCCATCCTGCCAGGGGGGAGTCCAGCATCCATTCAAAGGTTACCGATGGTTCTTTATCAGTCGAGGGACGAAAAGACACTGCAGACACTGCAGACAGGTATAACGTCCTTTTTTAAATAACTACCTGTTCTGTTAGCCGAGAGGCGTTTTCTTTCCCGTGGATCATGACTCTTAGGCGGCAGTTGTATCAACCACGTGGATTTAAATCTCAGATAGGGAGGGACTAAGTGTCCTGTGACATGGAACATTGCAGATGTTTCAAAAACTACAACACACCTTCCAAGGGGTTGAGGTTTTGAGTGACACAGATGTTTGGATCAGCATGGGTGCGTTGGGGTGAGGGGGTGATACCAGACCCCTACCCATACCCTAGATGTCACACACTGGACTACTTACTAGAGGAAAGTGAACCATTGATAGGCTGTGTCATTGTCCCACCTATTTTAAGATTAATTCCCTACATGACTGGTTCACAAACTGTGGTAGTCGTACAACTGGTGGTACGTGGCGCTCCCTTAAGCGGATATATACTCAATAAATATTTTCTCAGATGGTACACTGTGTAAAAACTTTGAGAACAACTGCTATATCACTCTGGATAACTTAATCTGGTAAATTAACAAATACGTAATACAAAAATGTAAACAGTATTCATGGGTTACACCTCGGTCACATGGTCGCATAGTTGCCATAGTTAAACATCATACAGGCTACAAGGCTACAGCCATGTTGATGGTCAAAAGCTGAACAGGGGCTACTGAGTAGACATATTTGACACAAATATGGCCTCATTATGGCATAAAAAGTACTTTAAAAAGTTGCCAATTTCAGCATTAGCTAGCAAAGTCGAGAAAAAATACCTAGCGAAGCTAACATTAGCTTGCTGAAATGTAGTAGTGGACAATTTTTTTTACTTAATGTTACAATACGTGTACAATCAAGTGTAACCCATGAATATATTCCTTTTTTAAGATGTAAAACCACAAAGGTTCTCTGCATCATGGCAAAATGTCTTGAAATGCAAAAAATAAGCTTGAAAACTCCAAAAGGTTCAGGCATTTGAAATGTTTTTTCTTCACAGGGCCAAAAACATAGTTTGTTCATCCATGCACAGCCAAAGTCAGATTATTGTATGCAATTTTTCACACCAGTTGGGTTGTGATCATGAGGGGGTCCCTGAGAAACGTATCATCAAAGGGGTCCACAGAAAGTCTAAGAACCACTGTGCAAAATAAGAACTTCAAGTAGTGAAAATTATATTTTGAATCCTCTCATAGTGTAAACAGAATAGGAGCAATATAACCAATCAAGACACTTATTTCCAAATGAATCTGTAACTTGCAAAGAAATAAATGTAGGAAGGAAAGTGCACATGGAACATATGAAAGGAGCTCCATTCAGCCAGAATATTGAATGGGGTTCTCCGTATCTATATGTGGGCGGTAGTACAAGACGTACACGGTATCCATGACAACCACCCCTAAGAATACCAATGATGTCACTGAGGTATATTTCAATATTTAATGGCGTCGCTGCAGGCTGAATAAAGAACAACAACACATGCCAGAAAGAAAGAGAGGAATGGGGGAGAGGGGGAGATATAGAGAAGAAGAGAGATTATGGAGAGGGAGATGAGATCAATCTGGGAGGAAAGGAATGAATTGGGGTAAGGTTTTGCCTGGCAACAGGGTGAAAAGGGTAGCTGGCTTCTTTATGTGTTAACTAGCAACACACGCGCACACACACACACACACACACAGACACGCGCACACCTGCTAAACACTACCCCGGTTGAGCTCAAGGCATGGGTGGGAACAGGAAGACAGGCAGACACACTAATATTTGCACATTGCCAGCAGGGATTTTCTGGACTCATCATGTTCAAGTGACTCCCTCAGGTGACTCTGGCGTCTGCAAATCTAACTGAAGTCATCAGGTGAGAAAGAGTAACTTTACGTGTCGACTTCCTGCGTGACTCCCTGATTGGAAGAGCTGCGTGAAAACGCCTAGGAAGAAGGCTTGCCCTGATATTTAACTCTCCCAAAATATGTTGGGAGTTGAGACAGTAGTATAGAGACAATTGAATATTGCGAAACAGGGGGAAGACAGAAAAGAGGGGTAAAAAGGACCCCCTCCCTCTGCATGTTCCACTTCCCTTTTCTCTTCTCACCTGCTTTGCAGTTCCTCACTTAGTTATACAGAGAGCTAAATAAAGCCCAGTTGGGTCACAGCTCAGTACCCTGACTGCTTTCACCTTCAATTTGGACCATACATTTTAAAGACAACAGTGGACTTTCAGTCACAGGCAGAGAGACACTTGCACTCACAGACGTACGCGTGCGTACAAACAGACGTACACGCGCGCACACACACACACACGTAACATGTTGGTCCCCTACCTGCCGGGATGTGGTTGAGGGCAGACGTCTTCAGGACATCCAGCGGCTGCTCCTTACCCAGCGGTCCATCTGTGGGAGAGAGACAGCACTCCGCTTCAAATATGGTCCGCAACATTGAGACAGCGAGCCGACGAGCGACCGAGCCACACCGCTCCGAGTCGGAGCTGCCGCAGCAGGGGCGAGCAGCCTAACCCGACAACTGTAGCTTTGTCATTGACCCGGAGAGCTTGAATCGCCCGGAAACGGCAAAGTATCCACACCGGCAACACATGTTCAGATGCCAGGGGTTCTCTGCCCTGAAGAACGCTTAGTCGAATGGCAGACTGGGGTAGCACCGTTCATTCATCAGAGTGTGTGTGTACGCGTGCGCGTGTGTGCAGGCTCGGCTGTCGGGCTCGGCTGAAACTGGCTGTGCTCAGCATAGCAAGTGTGGAAGAAAGGGAAGAGGAGAGAGAGAGGGAGGGAGAGAGGGAGCGCAAGGGAGGGAGAGAGAGAGAGGGTGCAAGAGAAAATGAGGGGGGAAAGGTAAAAATAACACCCCCTTCGGGTAGAGCGTGCGTGTGTACGTACAAAAACGCACATGCGCGTACACACACCCAGCTGCGTGTCCCTGTCTCTCTCCTGTGTGTGTGTGTGTGTGTGTGTGTGTATCTAGGCTGTAATTATAGTGGCAACATGAAAAGGCTTTTGTAGCATCCGAGCACTGGGAAGACAAGGCTATTAATAGACCAACCCAGAGAAGATGAGGGGGAGAGAAAAGACGAACAGGGGTAGATAAGAGAGGGGAAAGAAATGAGGGGGAAAGGACAGACAGAACCGGGGATACAGAGAAAATGGTAAACAAGAGAAATGGAGGGAAAAGAAGAAGATGGGAGACATGAAGGAAAAGGAGAGACAACGACAGAGAGATGAAAGGGAATATTCAACATGATCAGATGCACAAAATAACCCAGACGAACTAAAAAACATCCACCCTCCCTGTCAGCTGCACCAACAAACTGGTACAGGTTTGGCAGGGGCCACGTAATATGGGATTCATATTCAAGTCATGAAAACGCTTTGCTTTCTTTAATTAAAAACAGAGATAAGAGTTTTTTTTAAAAAGCGGGATCCCTTTGGAGGAACAAAGGAAAAAGAAAACAGGCTGGCATCTTGCTGTGTTCATTCTATTTCTGGCGCTCTCCCTGGACAACACATCCACACCCGAATGGATGTTTAATTAGCTAAGGGCCTGGGGATGCAGCATGCAGTAATAACCACATGGGTGTGTGTGATTGATCGGATTGGAGTTCAGATGGAGACAGACTGACAGACGGACTGGGCCAGGGCCTGTCTCGGGGGGCAGTTGGAACAGACCCCTTGCATGGTCGTAGAGCACCCGGAAAGCCATGAGGCATTTTGGGTCATCGCTGAGTCAAATGTAATATTGCCCATTTTGGAAAGGGTTGCCCGTCATATTAGGACTTGCAAAGCGCTGGATACGCAACTGAGATGGTTCAGGGTTGTACCAACAGGGCATGTTAACAAACATTCTGCTGTCAGAGATGCTGGATGGGGGGGTCCCTAATATGCCAAACCCTGTTGCGTGTGTGGGTGTGCGTGGGTGTGTGTGTGTGTGTGTGGGGGGGGGGGGGCACGGGGGGTGTGTGTGTGGGGGGGGGGGGGGGGCACGGGGGGTGTGGGGGGGAGCACAGGGTTTGTGCCCATATGCCCATATTGGAAGTGGGCCGCCAATCGGACTGCAACGTGCTGACAAGATCCTACAGTCCCAGCCCCTCGCATTACACTTGAACAGCCTTGAGTGCAGTCTTGGAAGTGTGTTATTTGTGAGTATTAGTCATGCTCACAGCCCGACAACGCCTGACCTTCAGATTGCAGACCAGCCTAGAAGCAAGGCCAAGCAAAAAGTCAGGCACCGCACTGCCGGTGATCACAAGCAGCCTGGCGCTATGGAGGAGGTGCTTCCTGCAACCTGCGTGAGGGAACGGCATCCTGAGGACTGGCGGACCCAGGAGAAACCGAGCATGAGGGTTGATTAGGGTAGAGATCTGTCAGTTCACCTGTTTTCATTAACTACTGTTTTGTCTCTACCCTGCTTTTAAGCACCCTCAGGCCGGAATTGGGAGCTTTGAGCTGGTACGGTGGACAGCATTCACGACGCCATCTGAAAAGACAGCCATCTGAGTAGTATTCATCTATTTGCATATGTTCTACCCCCCAGTGAGTTGAAATAAAGCTATTCAGAATAGTCAGCTAGCTTGAGTCACTCTCATTGTTTATTTTAAACATGCCGTTTGGTACATTTGTTGGGAATACTTCGGGAGACTGTGAAAGAAAACACCACATTGTCATGACGTTACTGAACTTCAGTTACGTCACTGGTTGATTTACTTTGGCGGTCCTGCTTTATTCTGGTCATTGTTGGTGATGATACAGCCCAATATGATACACCACCATTAGACTTCAGGATATCCATGGCCTTTGGATTGTTTCAATTCAATTGACTATAGTGGGATTTGTGGATTCAAACCAAGTATTTAAAATGCCTGGGAGTGTGTTTCTAATTGTCCATCTGCTTCATCTTTCAGACTGGGGACTGACAGGGCTAAATGTTGTGGACACTTAAGAGTCTATAAAGCAATAAGGTATGAGGTAACGTAGTATATGTCTCCAGAACACATTGTTCCAGTATTTTGGTCATTACTCAGGTGTCGTTGGGCAAACATCTGTAATGTCTTGATATTCTTTTTCGAGAGCAGAGGCTTCTAACTTCTAGACCTCCCCATTAAGGGCAGGTTTGTGCAGTCTCTTTGACAGTTGACTCACACACTTTACCACTGACTGTGGCAAGAGAGGCCAATAGATCCACTGATATTACCCTGGGATTCTTAGAGACTTCTATGAGCATCTTTCAATCTGTCAACCTCCTTGACTGAATTTGTTGGGACAACCGGTTCTACGTGGTCTGGAATTTTGCAGATCTGTCAGACAGTGGAATTACGGACATTAAATTGCTTGGAAATAGCTTTGTAAACCCTCCCAGGCTCATGGGCACAAATGATCATTCTTCTCAGGGCCTTGGATATGTCTTTTGATCTTGGCATGATGTGTTATTATACCTATTTGGTTTAGACCAAACCAGACTGACTGTCTAGTTTTTATGGCAGGCTGGACCATCCCAAGCTATTTTCTCATGATTCCCAGGTCATTTGCACATTATTTTGTTCCCTTTGATTATTTTGGCCATTGCATGTGATGCTAAAGCTAGCGGTGAACAAACATTTTCCTTAATGAAATTGCAATTCTGTTTAATTGCATGAATGCAAAAGTTAATTTTTGCGTGATTTGTTAAACTGGGTTACTTTTATCAATTAATGTGAATGAAATGTATTATAACGTATAATAGTCAAAAGATAATATATTCTCCCAGGGTTGGGTGTACTTTTTCACATGACTGTATGTGCCTCATGTCATCAAAACCACTCAGAATATCATAGCTAATTGAAGTATGAAAGTGATTCTAAAGACTGCTGTCTGTGAAAATACTAGAAGGTAAGCTGTTTGAGACACTGGAACCACCACATCTGGCACCAACAATCACACCACGGTCACTTAGATATCAAGTCTAAGCGATCGTGGCGTGACCATTCATATGTTTGGCCGAACAACAACTAATCTCATGACAATGTCTGCATTTTTTACACAGTATATTGAGTTACAGCCAAATGATTTGCTGTTTGGCAGGTGAGTGAAGATTATGCACCTAAACATCATACACATCCAACCCAAAAACATATACCAGTGAAGTCAAAATATTTACCAGAGAAGGCAAAATATAAATGTTGTTATACCGTGGTATATGGTCTATTATAAAACAGATTCTGAATCCTGAGGGTTAATTGGCTGAAAGCTGTGCAATAAATCACGAGGGGGTATGGTATATGGCCAATATACCACGACTACGGGTTGTTCTTAGGCACGAAGCATCACGAAATGCCTGAACACAGTGCTTAGCCGAGGTATATTGGCAATATATCCCAAACCTCTGAAATATGTCAATGTAGTTATAAACCGGTTACCGACAATTAGATGAGTAAAAAGTGATGTCATACCTACGGTACACGGTCTCATATACCACAGCTATCAGCATTCAGGATTCAACCTGCCTGGTTTACAAGACAATGTATACCACAGGTATGACAAGCTTTTAATGTTATAACTGTGTTGGTAAACAGCTTAGAATAATAATAAGCCATTCTGGGGGATTGTGGTACATTGTCCTAGCTGAGTGCACTGTCCAGGCACTCCGCAATGCATTGGTCTTAAGAATTGCTCTCAGCTGTGATATATTGGCCATATCCCATACCCCCATTACTTATTGGAGAAATATAGCATAGCTTTCAGCCAGTCTGCTTTAAGGGCTTGAAACTACCCATTTATGAAAACATATAATACTAGCTTCATTTGAAAAACTATTCAAAGCTATTTATTGTACTGGTGCTTCTAATGTTGCAGTGAGCAGTCCAGGTGTGGCTACAGAGAGAGAACAGATGGCATAGCCTCAGATCACCTATCCGATGACCTAGGATGCCTATAAGCATACACAGAGACATGCACTGTTTACAGAAACATTCAAATCAATGTCAGATATCTCCGCAAATCACACCCAAATGATTCAGCTCCCAGCAGCCTGACTTTGCATTGGAAATGAGGTGTGTACGTCCATGTTGCCAGTGTTACTGTAAAATTGTTCAACCATGTAGGATGGTTAGTGATACCACAGTAAATGGCCTGTTTTACATGGCAGTGTGCTGTGGTTTAGATAATGAAACACCTGTGTTGACCCGGTGTAGGGTTGCAAAACTCAGATACGTTTCCCAAAATCCCCAGGGTTTCCAGAAATGCTTGCTAGATAATTCTGAATCTCAAGCTCGTTCCCTCTTGGTTTTCACCTTGGTTCACCGAAAGGCAGAAATTTTTTGGAATGATTGCATCAGTGGTTTGTAATAACGGGAACTTTCTGAAAAGGCAAGGAGTGTGTGTGATGAAGGTATCAACCCCTTGGTGAATCCATTCAGGATTATGCCAATGAAAACAGTCTTCAGGTACACCCAACTTTTCCAAAAACCTTCTTTACTAAAGGTTAACTACAAAGTAGCCTAACCCTTTGATTATTTTTTAGTAACTGATATCACGTGTGCACTAACAGAATGTTGCAAAACAACATAGCCTCTTGGTAGGAATGTAGCTTAAAGACAAGCCACACGCACACAACAAAAGCAAAATAACGTCAATGTTTCTCAGACTTTAGAAACGGTCCCCTAATGCAGTTAAGACCTTGTTATGGACACAGGAAAAAGAAAGCATACTGTGTCACGGTGGTCAGGGATTAGCAACCTGGTCACAGCATTCTGACAACGACTGGCACAACGCTGCCCAGAGGGGACGGGTGGGACAGTCGGATATGACTACATTATCACGTCACCCTCGAGCAACTGTAGCTGCAGGTACCTGAAAGCTCAGGTGTGGATGTTTACCTGGGGAACGCATTACCTCAGCATGTGTGTATTACCTGAAGTCTTTAGAGATGAGCAAGCAGCGTGATAGGGCCCTAAATATGATACAATTACTGCTCCATGCCATGTTCACAGCATTATTAAAGAGGCAAACCAACTTGCCATCCACGCAGACAACGTGATGCATGAATTCATTCCAGTGTACAGAGAAACTAAAAACGTCAAAGTATGTCGACATACAGTTTGGAAACTGACTGACAAGGGCACAGGGGAGCACAAGATCTGCTTTGACACCACAGACAGGAACCTATTCAAGGACAGCAATTCCGACACAACTACACTGACAGGGTCACATCCTGCATCAACGTATGTGAGGAAATGTGCATCCTATCAAAAACCTTTGTGTCAAGCAGCAACGACAAGCCATGCGTGGTACACTGGTGAGCTTAGAGGCCAACGCTGTGACAATGAGGAAGTCAAAAGTGCTCTCCATTCTGCCAAATAGGAGGAGTCTGGTTGCATGTAGGCTTTTATAAGCTTTAAATACTAAATCATAGAAATCAAATGCTATTTCTGTGTGAAAATGTTGTTGGATTTCCTTAATTGGTTTGGCTGATGGGCACACTGATTTGCTTAAATGAGTTACAAATAGCTAGAATAGTGACTATAGTCTATAATTCAAAACTGTACCTAAATGGGTACAGCCAGGAATTTTCTCCATGGCCAAATTAAAACAGAGGAAACACTGAGGAGCCCAACAGCAGGTACAGATCCCACTATTAGAAGGCTAATAAAATGTTTCCATCAAAAATTAAGTCAGTGAAATGAAGTTTACTTTCAGACTGGAAAATAAGTTTTCCAGCAATGATTGCTCGTCTGTCTGGAGAGGCATCAGATAGATTACAAAGTGCAAACTAAAGGCTCTCCTAGCTGCCTTGGAGACTGCCAAATAAACTAAACCAGATGAATCAGAAAGGCCACTCAATAACTAGGACACTTCTATTATGTATGTTGTTGTCTTAAACAATAATTGGTTTGCCAGGTAGAACATTTCAGCTGGAAGGAGATTTCAGATAGATGATCATGCGAGCGGAGTTGCTCTTTGTGCTAATGAGCTCTACCGTGTTTTCACAGACATATTCAATCAGTCACAAGAGCAAGGCACTATTCCTATGCGCACTATTCCACATGCACTTGTAAGCTGAAAAAAATAGGCACACGGAAATAAACTTAGGAGCACAGTTTAATTGTTGGAGTAGAGGTGTTTGGAGATAATTAACCACAACAATTATGGATAGTTACAGATAGCCAAAAATATACTATACATAACTATTTATTGTAGGGGTCTCTAACCTTACCGAAAATGAGAGCTACCTTTAAAAAAATGAAAGAAGTATGTGATGAGCAACAGTTTTTTTTTCTTTCAGTCAGGCATATTCTTCTCTCCACTGCAACTTTTTTTCTAGGTCCTTACTCTACAAGAGAAAGTACTTCATTAAGTCCTGTCAATATATGTGGTTATAGCCCATTTTTCTAAAGGGGGCCCTATACATTTTAAAGATTTACATTTTCCAAAAATAATTTCTCTCAGTTGTTTCTTTCCTGGATAAAATTTTTTTAATTATCAACTAATATTGCAAATACTCGGGCATGAAAAAACTATAGTGGGATGCGACGACTAATAAGGAACTTTCTTTAGTGATGCAGACTTTTTGTCACTAGTCATTTGGATATCATGTGCTCACATGTGCTCACATCATTCAAATTTATAGAAGGGGATATTGGACCCACTATATTGGACCCACACTTAATTCCAGACAGAGGGCTAGAGACTTCTCAAGAGTTGCTAGTATCTGTTCTAACCCCTCTGAATTGAATAGTGCAATAATAATACAAGATTTTAGTTCTGGGTTTCAGAGATTAGATGCAGGTCACAGTGGGGTTAGGCAACACTAATCAGGTAATTATTAAAGACTTATCACGATTTATTGACGTTAGAAGGACAATCTCTAGAAATAAACAACTGATACCGGAGACAAAGTAACAAAGTTAGTCCAGATGTACACAACCACATGACAAAATTAGTGAAAAGAAAAAGAAGGCGGTAAAGAAACAAACCTCTACATGGAGACAACGCACACCTCCCAAAGGGAGAGGTGAAGGAATAAACCTAGACACACACAACTGTCAGCCTCATCTCTTAGCAACAGTGATAGGAGTCCATCAGATTGTCTCTCCTCCCCCTGTCTCTCCTCAGCCCTGCTAGGATAGCGTCAGGAGGCAGGGGTATAAATAGGCTGCCCTAGCCTCCGGCGGAGACCCAGCCAGCCTTAGCTAACGAGGCGACGCTCATCACAACATGTTTGTTATGTCCCACAGTGGAGGACCCAGTCAACGACTCAAGGAGGACAGACAACCTACCCGCCCTCACAAAAAAAGGTGGTTGTCATGCGATCTATGGTGATATCGCCATGTTTCTAATGGCCTGGGGTAGCATTCAGCGTTGGGTAAACAGATCCTACGTGTGTGTGTGTGTGTGTGTGTGTGTGTGTGTGTGTGGGGGGTTAGGGCCAACAGCCAGGGACCAGAGGTTTCACCGATGCTCCGCGAGGTGACGCTCTGACACGTTTCATCCCCACGTGGGGGAACTCTGTATCTTCAACCCAACTCTGGGGAAGTGAACAGGGCGTGAAGGCTCTTGTTGAAGCCCAGCAACTACCAGTTCCTACCTTAAAAAATAAGAATAAAAAAAAAAGAATCTACGACATCAAGACCTTCATCGTGAAAAGTACCAACCCACATCTCGTAATAAGTGTTTGAGTCAGTGCGCATTAGTGCGTGCTCTTATGGATCTTCTGTGAATCCAGGTGCAGCCCTGACGGAAAAACCAAACCAGAAGTGAACACAAATGAATAGCAGTTGAAAGACTGAGGCCAGATAGTGAGCACAGAGGGGTGTATTAGCATTAGATAGTGAGCAAAGACTGAGGCCAGATAGTGAGCACAGAGGGGTATATTAGCATTAGATAGTGAGCAAAGACTGAGGCCAGATAGTGAGCACAGAGGGGTGGATTAGCATTAGATAGTGAGCAAAGACTGAGGCCAGATAGTGAGCACAAAGGGGTGGATTAGCATTAGATAGTGAGCAAAGACTGAGGCCAGATAGTGAGCACAGACGGGTGGATTAGCATTAGATAGTGAGCACAGACTGGTATATTAGCATTAGATAGTGAGCAAAGACTGAGGCCAGATAGTGAGCACAGACTGGTATATTAGCATTAGATAGTGAGCAAAGACTGAGGCCAGATAGTGAGCACAGACGGGTGGATTAGCATTTAGTATTTTACATGAACAGCAGCATTGTCCACTGTTTCCGTTTCCTCCCACGGGGAAACGCAAAGTCATTGGATGTATATTTTACCAGAAATTGGTACACAAGGGGTTATTTGCTCACCATGCTCATTAGCAAACATCTTTCCGTCTGTCACACAGATGGAGGCATGCGCACACACGCCAAGTCAGGAAGGACGCTCCTGTCTCATTACCCTGGTTTCACTGGCCCTCCCCACTGTGGGCACTTGGGCAAGTTAACACCCGGACGAACAACGCCATCAATCAGACAGGCCTCTCCTCTAGGAGGCACTTTCTTCAGGGTCAGCGTGCTTTGACGTCATGGCAAGTGGCCTGCGACCGGCGACCCCTCGCCTATGAGGCAAGCTCTGACATCCTGTCATAAAAAGAATCCCGTCGCCTGAACTCTGGGACTGAGGCGACCTTTAGGTTCCCATTCACGCAGGGTGGTAATGAGCAGGGGAGAATAAAGGGAGCATTTATCCTTTTCTCACACAGCTTCGTCATGGTGTCCCAGATGGCGCTGCACCAGAAGGTTTAACACGGCCTGACAGTCAGAGAAGTCTAGGGCAAATGGAATGGGAAATACAGTGATAGGAAACGAGAAACATGAACCAATTCCCATTGAGAAAATGGGTTTGCGAAACCTTGGTTTAACTATGAAGATCAACATGTCCACCTTGGACTGACGATCGGACAAGGGAGGCTACATGAAGAGCCATCCGAATTAAAATAGAGCACGCAAGCCTCACAATGCCCCAAAGGACTGAGCGACTAAACAGCTAAAAAGCAACGTCCCGTTCTGGCTTTACGTCAGCCTGTCTTGAGAGACGGCCGGCAATCAACGAATAAGCAATCACTTCCGACACATCCTTCAGCCATCCCGATCTCATCCACGGTCTCAACTTGATATCACCCTCGCGGCACTCTGAGACAATGACAGGCCGTGTCAAAAGCCATAAAGGAGGGCTCGGTGTCATCTGTGTAAAGGCCAATTGTGTCAGACAGCTTGCTGGCAGAACACACTGTATCCAGTTTCTGTGCTGTGTTGCGGACAGACAGGCCTTGGGCTGCTCAGGCATACAAAGAGACGTCCCATTCCTCTCATTATCTCCTTTCACCCTCTCGCTGTCCCTTGCTTAATGCCAATTAAAAACTGAGCCAGGAACACGCAGAGGGACAAGGCCCCTGTAAAGAGCCCACAATGGGCTGTTTGTTTAGGGGGGACAGAACACGGAGGGGAGTGTCCCTCTGAACACAGGGCGGCAGGCACAGTCCAGAAGCTGGGAAGGGCAGAACACTTGGTCCTGGATGTGTTGGCGAAGAGTGGGCCGGGTTGGGCTGCTGGTCCTGGACGTGTTGACGCGGAGTGGACCGGGTTGGGCTGCTGGTCCTGGACGTGTTGAAAGGGAGTGGGCCGGGTTGGGCTGCTGGCCCTGGTCGTGTTGAAAGGGAGTGGGCCGGGTTGGGCTGCTGGCCCTGGTCGTGTTGAAAGGGAGTGGGCCGGGTTGGGCTGCTGGCCCTGGTCGTGTTGAAAGGGAGTGGGCCGGGTTGGGCTGCTGGCCCTGGTCGTGTTGAAAGGGAGTGGGCCAGGTTGGGCTGCTGGTCCTGGTCGTGTTGAAAGGGAGTGGGCCAGGTTGGGCTGCTGGTCCTGGACGTGTTGACGCGGAGTGGGTGGGGTTGGGCTGCTGGTCCTGGATGTGTTGACGCGGAGTGGGCGGGGTTGGGCTGCTGGTCCTGGATGTGTTGACGCGGAGTGGGCGGGGTTGGGCTGCTGGTCCTGGACGTGTTGACGCGGAGTGGGCGGGGTTGGGCTGCAGGTCCTGGACGTGTTGACGCGGAGTGGGCGGGGTTGGGCTGCTGGTCCTGGACGTGTTGACGCGGAGTGGGCGGGGTTGGGCTGCTGGTCCTGGAAGTATTGGCCCGGGTTAAGCTAGAGCACACCAGCCAAAGCCAAGTGAGGCATAATCTGTCTGGCTGAACGTTCTGTAGCTCAATAATCAATGGTACAGTGAACGAGTTAGGCAAAAGCTGGTGAAGAAACCTTATGACAGACTAGGGTCCGGTTGGACGCTGACCCATCGAGAAACCTGTGCACCCAAAAGGCCAAAGTAACGGTCCCTTTTCTGATATCCTGGCTAAGCCGTTCCTCAGCTGTGTTGACACGTTCTAGACCACAGCACCTGTACCAAACTGTAATGTACAGTAGGGCTTTCAGCCTCAACCAATAAACCCGCTCCCTGGACAAAATTCTCTCACCTGCCAACGCAACCCTCTCAACAGTGTAACATGTCAAGAATAATAATTAATAGTTTAATTGGTCTGAGTTTGCACATGTATTCTTAACATTCTGAAGGAAGTGGGGGATGGGGGGGCGGGCATGGCGTTTTACACACTGGGACAGTGGGTTTTGAGTGCCTGGACCACTCACACGTGAAACACGCATGACTGAGCACCAACGCTGGTTAAAGGTGTCGGCTAAATGACATAAATTACCCCGCAGGCGGCTCTGGGGTTTGAACCGGCCCGCCCTGGAAACAAAAAGGCGGGAGCGGGCCCATTATGTCGACGTGTTGTTCCTGCGGATCCCGGCTGTGCCTCCGCCTGCGCCCATCTCCTGGGCAGGTAAACAGAGGCGACAGCCGCCAGACACGTCGGTAAACGCGTGCAGGCTCCCACTGACAGGGAAACAGACACGTGTGTGTCAGAGAGAGAACCGTGTCTCCTCGACCGTTGAAGCTAATGAATGGGTGGGGGGGCACACGCACGCGCGCACACGCACACTAGACCGACAACAATGGTTCTTTGTTCACTGTGCTTGTTTGTGTGTGTATGGGGCTAAAAATAGCCCATGGGTAAGCGAACGGCTCTGATGTGCAGAGCGGGAATGCATTTAACCCTTCACCTTTAGGTGGACTGGAGAGTGCGGGGGGAGGGACTGGGACTCTCACAATGAATGGATTATGGATAACAGCGGCGTGACGCGATAAAACACGCTGTCACACACACGTCACACCAAACTATTTATTTTTATAATTTGTTATATTAAATTATAATACATTTTTAACCCAAACCAATGATGACATGGTGCAAGAAATTATTAGGTTTTTTTCTCCCCACTCCTCAATTTTGCGACACACAAATCTTGTCCTCAACACCTCAGTCCTACCAGGAAGACAGTTGGCTCGCAGTCCCATGACAGATGCCCGAACCCAAACTCATTCTCCCCAACATCAGACTATATGTTGCCATGACAGAGCGCTCATCTCATTTGAAGCGGTAGCCCACAAAGGTTGGGGCCCCCTTATCTGGTATAAATATATCGCCATCAGCGCTACAACACTATAATGAAAGTCTTAACTCAAACATTTTTAGAACCGCTGAATTTTGTGCACTTTGAAACTAAAGCTGGAGACCCTTTCCTCTGCTAACCCACATCAACAGTAGTGGAAAAGGAGTAGCACATGCAGTCACTAAGTTCAAGAACCACATGGAGAAACCAACCCCCACACAGCAGAATAAATTAACGTACAGAACGTTGTCAATGGACGTTGTCACATGGAGAAACCAACCCCCACACAGCAGAATAAATTAATGTACAGAACGTTGTCAATGGACGTTGTCACATGGAGAAACCAACCCCCACACAGCAGAATAAATTAACGTACAGAACGTTGTCAATGGACGTTGTCACATGGAGAAACCAACCCCCACACAGCAGAATACATTAACGTACAGAACCTTGTCACTGTGAACATCCCGAAGCAATGTTCAACTTCATCTACTGGGTTAAAGATGGAATGGCAACCAAAAAAACACCACATCCTATTCACAAAACACTAAACAACTGCATTTGCTTTGAACGGAACAGAGATTGTGTGTGTGTGTGTAAAAGCTTGCTCGTGTTTGTGCACGTGTTTGTCCAATGACTAATATTTGCAGTTGTTCCAGGAAACCCTTACTATCACTGAGTGGGACAGTGGAAAACCTTGCTGGGTAATGCCTAGTGTCATCACCTCCTACCCCATCAGTCTGGCGCTTCCTACACTGCTGACATTAGGGCTCTTTTCATAAGGCTCGATGGAACACTCGTCGAACATTTCTCCACAACCGCAAAAACAACCTAGAACGTTGAGATACGACACTGAGTGAATAGTCGCACTGCCAACACCCCATCATTCCACAAGGAAGCCGTCAAAAACAGACCCAGCGTTTCCAAACGGGAATGCCCCGATTCATGTACGACGGGTATTTGGGACTGTCTGACTTAGGAATATAAATAATTCAAAGTATGAAACAAAAAGCTCTGAACACTTTTCCTGTAATGAATGGAGAAACGGGGGAACAGACTATCCGGTTCTCAGCCACTGAACGGACACGTCGTTCTCCAATTGCGGGCAGGCATGTTCCTTATCGACCACAGCTAAACCCGCAGAGGGCTGCCCGGGCCGTCACCGTGACACCGTGGGAACTTAAGATAAGCGTGCCTGTCTGACCAATGACCACAACCACAGAGGGGCCGCAGCAGCCCATGGGAAAACCACAGCAGTGCAATGCAGAAGACAGACAGGTCCCAGAAGAGAACCACTGTGCTGTGTTTTGTGTGGGAGGGATACCTGGTCACCCCACTGTTCATTTTTACTAGGCCAGGAGACATATTTCAGATTTAGCTGTGGGAAAGTGTAGAGTAGTATTAAACATCTATATTCTAGAGTATAGATCAACCCCACCACATGTTGAATGACTTTGAACTGATGTTTAATGCATTTTAAGATCCACAAAAGGATCTCTGTCTCACTGGTCACTGTCTGCATCAGCTGATAGTCACCAGGACAGGCGAAGTAGCATTACCTCAGACTCTGGCCAACACATGCAACCCTTCTGGAGCCTACAAAGAAGACAATCTGACATTACTGTGAGAATATAGGCCTAAAGCAACTTTCAATAACACCAGGTTACAGTACCCAGTGTGTATTAGCGCACGCGTAATGTTGACTAGATGTATCCGCCTAACAGGCTAAGCTCTCCAAGCAGATAATCACATATATGCAAACAGTTCTATCTGTTGACAGATGCCTGCACAGTCAACCCACTATCTACCAGATCTAACTTCTAGGAACCGTGGCCCAACCTTTGAAAGAAACATGGGTTTTCTTAATAATTGGAAGTCAACGCAATACTTCATCAGAAGAGACTGATTTTTCAAATCACCCACGGAAAAGAGCAGCAACGAAGGGAATGAGCAAAGGCTTGAAAGGAACAAATGCAGCTGGTAGTAAGCTGATAATGGACTCATAATGCCCATGCGATCACAGACACGGGAACAAACACAAGCGCGCACGCCTGCACACACACATACAGAGGAGAATGCAGGCGGGCAAACACATGTATCCAGCAGTTCACTTTAAAAAGGACGGACAACGTCCAAAGAGTTTAAACTAGGCCCAGGCGACAAATACTATCAAAGGGTGAGTCGTACAGGCATTACGTAAAGAAATGGTGTTTTAAGCAGCTCTAAACAGGACGTATCGTTTTGAATGTTCTCCCGCTTCCTTCTCCCAAAAGTAACAGTATTCAGACTTACGAATCCCTCTTTAAAACATTACAGCGAGGTAACAGTGGCCTCTCGTCTGAACAGAGCAGCCCACAACTGAGTTGTTGCTATGGAAACCTGCACGCAGCAGAGTGCGTGGAGGAAGGGGTGTGCACTTTCTGCATGTAAAAATGAGCACGGGACAGTAATGATTATTATCTAGACAGGAAGGAAAGCTGTTGGTCTTATACTACTGCTGCAAGATCGGGACGTACAGGAAAAACAATGACAGGACAAGATGGGACAGGCAGGAATTGTCCTTCCCCGTGCCAAATGCCAACCTCTGATCTACAACAAATGCATGAGACTGGATCTAAAAAGGCCAATGCTGTGTAGAGACTAACACACGTAGTTCTGATCTAGCCTATTCATTCTCAACAGGCAGACCATGGACAGGATCTGGACCCGGGTTTGAGTCAATACAGATGGTGGACCGATACTTGAAAAAAAATGATACATTCTCCTTTTTGTTTTTTAAAGGAAATCCGTCGGGCAGCAACACAGCTGTCTGGTCATGTCATTTATGTGTTTGTTGGAAAATCACACGGGGAGGAAACAAGTGCTACTGAGTCACTTGGTTTCACTTGACTGTTAAGTAGACAGGACATGACAGTGACAACATTGAGAAGTCAATAGGAAGACGTGAGAAACTTCTCCCATCCTAGACACTCACCTTGCCAGCGTCCACACAGCATGACACCCCATTAGCAATATTTCTGTTTTATCCCAATCTCTTGCAGTCCACCCCCAATTTAATGAGTTAGATTTTTGTTAAAGGCCTTGCGTCAATGAAGCAATTGCCAAAGATCATGAAACGTGTCCTCCAATGAACATATTTTCAAGCCTACTTTTATATGGGTTGCTCAAGCTAGGAACTGTTCGACCAATACGTGCACCTGAAGGAGAATGCATTCTCAAGCCAACAACCGAAATGGCGCTGATACAATTTGGCTCCTGGATTCTTTTTTTCTGGTGATGTTAGAAATGTCTGAAAACCCCTCCTCCCGAGTGTTACTTTTAACTTTTTGCATGGGCATTTTTCAGATTAGGTCAGGTACTGACAAATTAAAAGAGCTACTTATAACCTTTGGAAATCTCCAATTAAACAACTATAAACCAAGATAGTTCCATGGGCATGTTAAGCTAACAAGATGGATAAATTAGGCAATCCACCCCCATGTGTCCCAAATAGATTGTCAATGAACTCATAACCACATAATCAAAATCTGTAGAAATGCAGTGAAACTGGCTTTAAAACATCCACAATACTGTTGTGAACATAGATTTTGGGGCTGATGACCAACTGAGTATTTGACTCAACACTTCTTCAATGGGAGCCAATTAAGATTTGGTCCAAAGTGATTTACTAAGGCTTAAAAACATGATACCAGAAAAAAGCTAAATAATGAGGAGAAAAACATTTTGATGTCACCAAATTGATTCTAGACATAGTATAACATTAACAAACTAGTTAAAGTTGAAGAGGAAGAGGAACCCGCCAAATGTGAGCTAGCTAAAGTTGGCATCGCTAGCTGCTTTTCCTGACTTTCTGGACATTTGATGATGTGGTTCTACAAAATGTGGTTCTACAAAATGTTAGGCTACTTTGGCAATGTTGTTGTATTCCTAAGCCCCTATAGTTTTATTTACACTATACTATTGGGCACCTAATCAACTTCTGGTCATCAAAATGGCTGCATTGTCTATAAAACATTAGTAACCATGGCAACACTGCTACCGAGTGACGAAAGTGCAAACCATGAAAAGGAGCTACGATGTTTACTCAGATGCATCCTGAACTTGAACAAATATATATATATATGTGTGTGTGTGTGTGTGTGTGTGTGTGTGTGTGTGTGTGTATATGTATATACAGCTCTGGAAAAAATTACATCTTTCTTACCTTTTCAAAAAAGTAAAAATGGAAGATTGAGTGAAAAACAGAAGGGTTAAAATTAGGAGACCACTGAAAATTGAACGCTTCTGTTCCTCAATCAAAACTTTCCTTTAAAAGAAATTTGCTAAGGAAATAAATGGGTGCAGTGGTCTCATAATTTTTTCCAGAGCTATATATGTACACAAATACACACAGAGCTAAAAAAAATTAAGGGAACACGTTATCATCACAGTATCACACAAAGTAAATTAAACTTCAGGGATATCAATCTGTCCAATTAGGAAGCATAAGCGATTGTGAATCATGTCACCTGTATTGGTGCAAATGAAAGTAACAACAGGTGCACTGTACAGGCAACAGCAAGACAATCCCCAAAAAGGGAATGGTTTTGCAGGGGGTGGCCACAGACAATTGCTCTCTCCTTATCTTTCCTGACTGATTCTCCTCAAGTTTTGTGTTGTGCTAGTGTCCTTGTCACTACTGGTAGCATGTATGGATGTGGCATCCATGTATGGATGCCACATCCATACATGCCTTCACAATGTTTGCTGCATCTCCCAGTACAGTTTTAAGAGCATGGAGAAGATACCAGGAGATGGGCCGTTACATGTGGAAAGGGCCATATAAGGGCCGGCAGCAGGACCGGTATCTACTCCTTTGTTTGAGGAGGAACAGGAGGAGCACTGCCAGAGCCCTACAAAATTACCTCCAGCGGGCTACTGGTGTGCATGTTTCTGACCAAACTGTCAGAAACAGAATCCATGAGGGCCCGACATCCTCTACTAGAACCTGTGCTCACAACCCAGCCCCGTGCAGCTTGATTGGGTGTCACCAGAAATCACCAGAATTGGCAGCTCTGCCATTGGCACCCTGTTCTCTTCATATACGAGTGCAGTTTCACACTAAGCAAATGTGACAGACCTGAAAGAGTCTTGAGACACTATGGTGAACGTTATGCTGCCTGCAACATCATCCAGCATGACCGCTTTGGCGGGGGGTCAGTGATGGTCTGGGGAGGCATATCCTTGGAGGGTCGCACAGACCTCCACATTCTAGCAAAGGGTGCTCTGACAGCTGTTAGGTATAAGGATGAAATCCTCAGACCCATTATCAGACCTTCCGCTGGTGGACAATGCCCGGCCTCACGTGGCCAGAGTGTGCAGGCAGTTCCTGGAAGACGAAGGCATTGATGCCATTGACTGGCCCTCACGTTCCCCGGACCTGAATCCAATTGAGAACCTCTAGGACATGATGTATCCGGTGCATGCAATGCCACAAAGGGGCACCACAGACTGTCCAGGAGCACACTGACGCCCTGATCCATGTCGGGGAGGAGAGCCCCCAGGACACCATCTGCCATCTCATCAGGAGCATGCCCAGATTTTGTCAGGAGTGCATACAGGCATGTGGGGGTCATACACACTACTGAGTCACATTGAGTTGCAGTGATGAAATTCACACAAGTTGGATTTCAACTGTGATTTCAATTGTTTACTTTGATTTTCTGCGTGATTTTCAATCCAGCCCTCAAGTTGGTTTCCATTGACCATTGTTACGTCGTTATTTTGTTCTCAATGAATTACACAATGTAAAGATGTTGATCTTGAATATATTTCGATCTGTGATTTAAGTGTTCCCTTCATTTTCTGAGCAGTGTGTCTGTGTGTGTGTGCGCATATATATATATATATATAAAAAAACTCTTGAAATACAACTCCAGGTTCTGTAACCCCGACCCGATGCTCTCCAGCCATTACCTGGACAATGATATTTATAGTGCATGCATCCACAACAGCATCCACAACAACAGAGCCCATCAGCTAGCCACACAATTTAAACACAGATGGTTTCCAGAAATCAGAAAGGAATAAACAGAAAATAAGCAGAATCCTTAAACCAGGATATCGAGAAAACCTGGGAATGTAAAACAACTCAGGCAAATTGCTTTTGAAAGTTGTACATTCCCTCGAAATGCCTTACTTGTTTGGCAAAAATAGAGCAGACTGGCTGATAGCTTGCCAATGATATTTTTAGTGAACATATCCATCGGTGTGTAAGGTAAACAGGGCAGTTACTGCATCCAGAACGGCACAGTCCCACTGATCCATTGAGGACAGAAAACAAAATTAGAACAGATAAATGATGGTCTAAAGTCATCTGCCCATGTGGAGTGCGCTAATTGGCTAACGTGTCCATTGGACTGTAAAAGTTTGTCTGTGAAAACAGATGGACATCTTCTGTATAGTGGCGTGTCATCTACGCTGTCTGCCAACATACGACTCCCATTGAGATAGACTTGGAAACCACAGATACTGACAATGTGGGTGGCACCATAGTGCTTTAACATGGACTCACTGAGGGGGTACTGACGGACTCCTCATAACATCATACTGAATACTCTCACATAAACAACGTGACATTTTCTACAGGAAATAACAGCAAATATAGCTATCAGCATGGTGCAAAATTCCAGGAACTTCAAATAAATGCCCTGATTACCCGAAAGCCTGTTTGGATTTTCTGGAAATAGAGAGAGAATAAGTTAATCTGCAATCCACCAACCAGGACATCAATAAACCCAGGGAATTTATTGAAAGTTACGGGATTTTTCTTAAATCCCAGTTACCAATCCTTTTGAGTGATCCCATATCATAATTGATGATGGATTTGATTAGGTCTGACAAATGACATGAAAAAGTGAAACAAATTGATCACACATATGGTTACTGTACATGAAATGGAACTACCGTAGTGAGAATGGTCAAGAGCTTACCTTGGGGACTATGCGATGTCATTGTTTACAGGACGGTCCTGTGAGAATCCACCGTGGAGGTTGAAAATATAAGCCAAGGAGAGGAAGGCGGAACCAGTGAGCCAAGTATGTGTGTGAGGGGGGGGGGGGGTGTATGTGTGTTTTGAGAGCAGGGCTCTAATGTGTAGAAAGGCTGGAGCTACAAAGGGGCGGAGTTAATAGTTCCAAACTATTCAGCGGCAGGAAACACAATCAGCTACAGGCCTCTTCACTGGTCAGCCACAGGAAACAGTACTCCGCCACCCAATCTTCATCAGCCTTCTGTTCATGTACACCGGAGCCAACCTCTCACCTGTACCAGCCCAACAGAGAACAACTGAGAGAGTGCGAGAGAAAGAGATGGGTAGAAGTTGAACCGTGCACTGGCAACAGAATGTATATCTGGTGTCAAAAACAATGACGATTTGTTTTTAATCCCTTTACATCATTTACAGACAAGCGCAGTGGTATATCCAAAATAACCCTAGACTACTAGGACATCCATCATGTGGACGGGCTAGGCTAATGGCCCAGAGGCAGGGAGGAGTGTGTCTGTTGGGAGAGGAGCGTGTGGGGGTTATGGACGGGGCTTCTCTCAAAACAGAGGCAGATAGTGAAGCTGCCGGATGAATCTCCAAAAGTCGGTCACGGCTGGCACACACTCATGCTTACGCTTTGTGACGGAAAGGGGAGTGTGTGTGTTGCTGTATAGGCGGGGGGGGGGGGGTCCCGGGGCTCTATGCCCCTGCACTCTTTATTGGCTTTTTTCCCCAGCGGGGTCTGGGGGCTTTGTTTCGCCTGCGGCCCCCATGCTTGGTATGCTTGGTGTGTGTGTGTGTGTGTGTGTGTGTGTGTGAGTCCACGCTTGTCTGGCCCCATTGTCCCCAAACTACTTGAATGATACAGGATGACAGATTAGGAGAGACAGGCCCTCCAGCACAGAGGAAGAGACCCTGGTTAGATAAACCTACTTCTAATCCTAAAATATATATTGCTCTTTTTCATCAACGCCTGTTAAAACAACCCAATAAACACTTTAAACAACATGCATAACATTCTTTAAATATGTACACATTTGGAATGATGAATACAAAAGAAAATCATTCTTTTTTTTTATAAAAACAATCAGTAGGATGATGTTAATGGCAAACTAGAAACAAATCACTCCGTCTCTCTCCTTGACCAGTTTCATCAGCACGCCCCCATTCACAAAAAAAGGTTGACGCATAGAAGACACTTCACCACCGCCCATTGGCAGACACAGCTGACTTTTCCAGTCATTTCTCCTTTAAAATTGCGTAACATAACGAACTAGAATGGCAAAAATTGTGCTGATACTGTACTCTATCCACCGCCATGTTCTAAAAATAACACAAGAGTAAATCCAAGCACATCAGAGACTCAGTGCGTAAATATGTAGCAACGGCGCAACATATTTAGCTATCCAGTTATGTCCTTCTAAATCTGCCTGCACCAAGTCGAACAATAAAAGCAAATGTAGTCATAGCCAAAATATTGTGATATATTTTAATAGACTAAATGTATCATTAGTACGAGCAGCTCAACTGGAAACTTCGGGCAGCAGACATTGTTTTGATAGGATTGTCCCCGCGCCCGTAATTAATGCATCATTGACTAAGCAACTTCCAGAATATTTTCCCTATTCAATTAGCTAAATTGATCGAATATATACAAGATATGCTCACCTAGATGCCCCAAGAGGCGGCCACTTCCCGAGAAAGATGCAGAATATATATTATTTTTCACTACAGAAGTCTACGGGCGAAAAAATCATTTTCTGACAGATTCCGCCATACTGGATTTTGGTTACAGAGTCACGTGTCGCGCGCCTGCATTTATCCAAGTATTGAGAGGCGTGGTTTACTATCAATATAGAATTGTTACAATGCTGCCACCGTGAATACGAAAATAAACATTTCGAACTGATCCAATAATATCACATTCCTATGTGTTACCAATGTGTGATAATAGTTTCACCTCCGAGTGATAGTCTATTTCAATAAACATAATAGCCAACTTGTGTTTTTATTATGGGTTGATGCGAGAAAGGGCGTGTCCCTTTGGCAAATAGTTACAGAGGTGCTGCTATTCAGTGTTTTTCGGATCCCAAATTGCCGCGGCTAATGATACGGAGATGTATGCGCATGTGCGGGACTGTTCTGAAAGTAATTCTGCCGCCCACCCTGTCAGAATGCCCACACCGCTGCCGCTCCCTACTTCTGCCCATCCTTGATCAACAGCTGATTACTGGTGGCCTGCAAACTTCATTTTGTACAAAAAACGGTTCGATCTATTGCATTCCATGCCTCAGCATATGACAAAATCGCTAAAGGCCCCAACATCACACCTATTGATTTTTCTCTACAATTATTTGAATTCATAATTCAATTCACATAATCTATGTTCCTTCCACAGGTCTACTAAACCAGTAGCATAACAATGTAAGAAATTATTGTAATAATATTGGACTAACAGGAAAATCAAGGGCATTATTTTTCCCCAATATGGGGATTTTGTACTGCAAAGAATATATATAATAATAATTGTCACTTTTGGAACATATCTATCTGCCTACCTCATAAAATTGGGAAGGCTTCACCATCGTCACAAAACTGTGTATGTAAAAGTGGCAGCAATGAGTCAAATTTATATATTAAATTCAAGCTCCTTGCCATATGAAAACTCTTTCTCTGCGGCGGTGTAATCTAATAGGGTTTATTTACATTAACTTATTTGATTTTGCGTCTCGTCCACCCACAGACAAAACAAGGAGCAGAGTAAATGTAACCAGATTAGCCTGTGACTGTTTGTTGGCGGTTGCTGCTGCAAATGCCAACTTGTAGGCTATCTGTCTAATCCACCCATCCTTAGACACGAGATAGCGCAAATGCACAGTCAGAAGTTGGTGATTCCAGGTCAGTTTTTCTTTGTTTGAAAAAACATTCCTTACACTAATTATATCCAGATTTGTTTATTTTTCATTCACCACTAAAAAAACATTTAAAGCTGCAATCAGTAAGATATGCTTGTGTAAATAACAATTTTCTATGAAATATTTACTGTTGAAAGAGGATTAGGTTTCTAGTTTTCTCCAGAAGAATTAAGAGGTGGGCCAGTTATAACCATATACTATAAATTATCAATAATCAGTTGCAGGATATTGAACTGATTGTAGCATACAATTTAAAAGAAACAAAAATAACAATTCACATCCATTGTCTAATAAAGATACTTGTTATGTTTTGACCTTTTTAACGCCCCGTTTCTGCAAGCCAGTTGGGAACGAATAGAGCAGGACGGCCCCCTTTAGCTAGTCATTTCACTCACCCATTACAACTGAAGGCCTGTTGGGACTTCCGTATCCATAGTGACAGAGGATTATAATTTCTCTGGATGAGCTGCCCTGCATTCGTTATGTAACCGAGAGGTCTTGAAGACATGTCTCATACTGGCAAACCTGAAAACGATAAGCTGTTTATAGAATAACCACAGGGATCTTTTCCCCCTTTTCATTCTTTGAAGATATATACATATTTTAATAACAAGCTAAATATTTAATCTCTCTGCAGCCATTTTTCCAATCGCTCTACACATAGTAATAATCCTATATGTAACCTATTCTTCTACATCCAAGTAGATTACACAACACTAGTCGTACTAGCCAATAATTTCCACTCTTTACAAGGCATTGATTACTATTAGACTGATAAAAAGAAATGTTTATGGACCTATTATTAGGGTGTATCTGTTCTGGAGTACCATCATCATTGTCCAGTAACTAAACAGCATTAGGGCTTACCTCGATTTTTCAAATGCTATCCATGCTTTGCCATTTCTACAAGGTGAATCAGCGGTTTCAAGCATATCAAGACCAACACGTGAGAACATTTACGATAATGTTGAAAGATAACGATATCTCTGCGAGATGTAGCCTTTAGAGGCTGGCCCTACTGCACCCAACCCAGGTGGAAAAGTTTACACTCACTGTTCACTCTCTTATCCCTCTGCTTCAGAGCAGATGGGAACTATATGACTGGCATTAGAATGACAACAGCAGTAACCTTTAGGAACATGCTGGCAAAGAGGAATGAAGTGATGTCTGCGTGTCTGAGGTAATGTCTCTCAGATGAGGTCTGATGAAGAGGTATGATGTCAAAGGGGCAGTTAGGTTGGTGTATGTTGCCTACGGCTACCAGGTCAAAACACAATGAATATCTGATTAACATTCGGTTTTCAGAGCATTAGCTGCCATGCCTGTGACTGAATGGACAGCTCTCAACTAGGAGGTAATGTCTCAACTCCTCTCGGACACTGAAGGCAGACCTTTGTAGACACCCACCAGTGGGCTATTCTGGCGCTATTTTAACCTAATTTCAGTCCTAGACAGGGACCCTCGTTTCGTTTATGCCTAAGCAGACTGACACAGATTTTATTACGGTGATGAAAGAAAAGGGCCTTTTGCTGGAAGGGCAGTGAGACAGATTTAAACCCAAACTGCAGCTGTACATGAACACTACAAGCAAAGCTTAAATCACAGGACCACCCTAGGCCGCAAACTGACTGGAAATATAAACAAGGAACAATATTACTTGCTGAGAGATGCACACCTATCTGACTATTATGATTATTCCAGTGTAACTGTGTCCAATAACAAGCACACAGTAATTAAGCTATCAAATAACCTAATTGTGCTCTCTGTGTAATCATCTCAGCAAGCTAACTAGCTATATCAATGCATTATTTAAAATGCAATCGAGAATCTGCCGTAAAAAGGTATTCTTATGCCCTGGTAACAATAAAAATGTTTGGTGCATTATCTACATTATTATGCATGCGCCTGTGTGGGGCTTTAAAATTAGATCAGCTTGGCGCATTATTCATGTATGTGTAAATGACCTGGAGGAAGTCTGTTCACCTGCTATTGGAGGTATTGGGTTTATAGTCTGGGGTCAGTAATTGAATGATTCCTGCTTCGGATCACCAATCCAACAAGCTAAAAATCTGTCATTGTGCCTTTGAACAAAGTGCTTAACACTGACTGCTCACGTAAGTCCCTCTGGATAAGTGTCCATTTAATGACTAAAATGTTGTATCTAAATCAGAAGCTACTAGTTCTCAGAATTACATTTTACTTGACAAACCTTACAATTTGGTTCTCTGAGCATCTGTCATTGACCGAATTGTCAATTTGTGATGTATTAGCTCTGACCTTTTACCCTTTCAACCAAAAGATTATATCAATCCAGTTTGACAATTACGTTATTGTAAAAAATCTTGTCTGATCATTTTCAGCGTTAAGCAAGCCAGTTAATACTAGTATTAGCAACATAAGCAAATGTATCAGCTCTGAAAATGTTTATTGGTTGAAGAATTGTCACTACTTACAAAAGCTCTTGAACAAACATGACAGACTTACCACCTTCAGATTTTCTATTTCTGAAGAGGTTGTTGGAAGTCATCCTTATTTGCAAGTTATTTTCAAATACAAAATGTATAACATATCTATATACAGAACTCATCAGCACGACAATATTTGTTCATATGAATGTAGACTGTAGGTCAATTGTTTCTCTGATCCCATGCAAATATAACTTTCCATACAAATATAGCGTTCCATCATCTTCTCACCACTGACCCAATTTATCTTCCTGCATCAAGTATGACATCTCTCTACACAAACTGCATTTAGAAAGCGGTGTAAAAAGGCAATGAAATTACTTTGTGGCAAGAAAACGCACAGAGAAATACTCCATCAAAATATTCCCTAGCCCTGGATAGTAAACGTTAGGAGACCTTTATCATTGACATTAAGTTATGCCATGGGAGCTATAGCATTAGCTGTCAAAGGTAAGGAAGAACATGGTAGATACAGCATAAGACAAGTTTGCCATGGATATTTCCATCATGGTGGGGGAGTGCAGACTTCATTGCAGTTCATTTCTGTTTGATTTTACAGACACAACCAAATGTTCTTTGAAAAGTTTAGGAGACCTTTGAAGAAAAAGCATAGTGAATACACATGGCTTAGCTCTTATTCAATCCAGCAACTGACTGGAGATCAGTTCATCCAACCACAGATAGCCAAACTACAGCGAGTGTAGAGACTCAAACTGTCCCTAGACCTGCGGTTATGGTTTTTGAAGTTAGCCAAGACACTGAGAGCAGAGTGAATGGAGAGCACAAGGCCTGTCTGAGTCTAACTGGCTATTAGTGGTTGCCAAAGGAAGTCTGTTCCTCACCCAGTATCAGCCACAAATCACTGAAACATAGCACACAGACTGTAACTACACAATGGAGTTTATAGCTGGAAAATACAAAACCTGTGTACTAATTCCTTCTAGTCCAGGAACTGACTTGGTTGCAGTCCCTGATTACAGTAAAACAATGATAAACGCTGTGGAACAACAGAGCATATACAGCCATCAAGAACCAATTGGCAGTTTATTAGATTGGTGTGAATTTCACACTGAGACAGGGTTTCACCATTTTGTCTACACCTTTCTGGCAATGTCTTATTGCTGTGAAGACAATAACTGGTACAACAGCACTGAAGTAAATAAGCCACAGCCTGTAAACTAGGCCAACTAAGCCATGCCCATTTGTAACATGAATGCAGTGTATCTTGTGAGTGAAAAAAGGTGCCTTGAATCACGTAATCACGAAATTGAAAAACAAATCTCTTTCCTAGGCTGTAGGTCTGCAAATGGATTCTACATTTCAGGGAAGCTAAGGAAAATGGGGCACTGTAAAGTGTTAAAATGGCCATAAAGTGTCCTCATTAAAGAAAAGCAGAGCAAGATTTTTACAGTAAAGCCAACTAGTCCGCAAGTTTCCATCAAAGGATTCCAGACCTGCATACAGTAATTATGTTCCCCTTCTCTCTAACAGCTTCCAGGCCCTATTAGAAAAGGAGCTTGGTGTTGGAGTGAGATAGAGAATGTATGTGTGTGTGTGTGTGTGTGTGCGCATGTGAATAATAGCACTCCTGTGTTATAATTTTCACTCTTAGAAAAGCATTATTTGTGAGTAATAGACTGATGTTGTGATAAGTAACATAACTTTTGGTTTACCCAGACTCAGTAGGATCATTGTAAAATACTCATTTTGTTCTGAGTGCAAGTTGCTTAATTTAAATAAAAACTCAAACAGAAACCATGCTTTCTTCCCCAAACATCTCCTCAAAGTCCACATGTAAAAGTAACATTTTAGCAGAAAAAATGTAACTTTTTTTTTTTTAAATCAAATAATCAGTTACTTCCCAGCCCTGTCCCTCTGATAGCTGGAATAATCCCTCTCACATCTGCCTGGGCAAGTGGGACAAAAAACATTGTTATATGTGACCCTCAGACTAAAGGGAACTTAGATGAACAAAGAGGAAATACCCACCAATAAATACACTTCATGTTGGTTATGTTTCCTTTATGTATTCATAGAGAAACAATATTATAATACATGTGCCGTATAACAATTGACACACATTTGAGCTTTTAGTGTTTATTCCTTATAGTTATCATGCAGTCTATCCCTTTATGCAGTGTTGCCACTAATGCGGAGAAAGGTGGATATGATTCACAGGGCCCATGGCTTGGCAAAGCTCATTGATTGTAATAACATCAATGTCATCTAGAAGTGTGGGGGCCCAGGGATATATTTTTTCATGGGCCCATAATTCCTGGTGATGGCTCTGTGTCTTTTTATTTTTTAATACACAGTACACAGAACCCCAAAATAGATATTTATTTATCAATATATTTCCCTGAGCCTCTTTTGAACTTTGAAAAGTGCTCCCTGAATGTACTGGCATTAGTTTTGAGTTTCAATAATTATATGCATAGAGTAAGGTAAGCTACAAAACAACACTCTTAATTACAGGTTCCTTCTTGACAATGCAAACAAAATATGATAAGTGAACTATACAGTAATTGTAGCAACAATTTAATAATAAGAGGCAGTATTATAATAATAATAGCAACATAGCATTGGCAGTGTTGTATGTACAGTGGATATAAAACGTCTACACACCCCTGTTAAAATGCCAGGTTTTTGTGATGCAAAAGAATAAGACAAAGATAAATCATGTCAGAACTTCTTCCACTTTTAATAGTACCTATAATGTGAACAATTCAATTGAAAAACAAACTGAAATCTTCGAGGGGGAAAATGAAAAATAGCATTCTGAAGGTTGAGAGTGCCTTGATTTCTAAATAAATCACAGTGTCACCAGCAATTGGGAATGGGAACCACACATGCAGAGATCCTCCATTCTTTCATTCTGTCTGTTATGGTAATTTTGAACTAAGGTACATTTGAGAAATCACATGTCTCACACAGACATGGCAATTAGAACCAAAAATCTAAAATTTTTACTCATCAGACGAAAGTCAATTTCTCGTGTTTCTTTACCCAAGCAAGTCTCTTGTTACTACTGTTTTTTTGCAGCAATTCAACCATAAAGGCCTTATTCACGTTGTCTCCTCTGAACATTTAATGATGAGATGTGTCTCTTTGTTGAACTCTGTGAAGCATTTATTTGGTCTGCAATCTGAGTTGCATCTATTGCCGGATTCTAAGGCTCTAGAAATTCTGTGGATTGACGGACTTTCAAGTCTTAAAGTATTGATGGAATGACATTTCTCTTTGCTTATTTGAGCTGTTCTTGCCACTACTACAGTACAGACATGATAATGGTCTTCTGCATACCCACTCTACCTTGTCACTCTCTGTATACCCACCCTAAATCATTAAGAATTTAAGAAATGTAAGAAATACATTTTTAACAAGACAATTGTTAATTGAAATGCATTCCAGTTCACTTCATCATAAAGCTGGATGACAGAATGCAATGAGTGTGCCAAGCTGTCATCAAGGCACAGGGTGGCTTCTTTGAAGAATCTACAATATGAAATGTATTTTGATCTGTACAACACATTCTTGGTTGCTACATGATTCCATATGGGTTATTTTATATTTTTTATTATTCTATAATGTGGAAAATATTAAAACTAAGATATATGTACAAGTACACAGAGGAAAACATGCTTTAATGTGTGACAAGAATACACTGCAGACACTCTTAGCACTTATGGAAAGGAGCTAATTGAAAAGTCTTTCCAACTAGTTCAAGGGAAGGTAGAGTATTAAAGTTTGTCAAAATTAAATGCGCAAAGTTGGAACTTGGATTACATTCAATTATTACTTTATTTTAGAATTACCTTTAGCATTACCTTATCAATTGCACACATGGTCCAACCGAAATGTAAACGGGTTATCCACACATATAATATACACACAAAATATACAAAATCTAGACATCACATACACAGGCTGGCAGGGTACGCTTATGCTGTTCACACCTCAGAGGCTAGGTGGCTAGAAAATATAGCTGCACAATAACACCAAAGTCAATATCAATGTGTGAGCTAGTTAGGTTAGGTTGTGGTAAAAATGCATTAAAACAGACTGCACTATCCATTTAAGAGTTCAACAAAAGATTGCTTTCCGAAATCTTTGTTCAGCAGGTTTCTGTGTCGACACATTTTAAGCTTTTAACATCAACCACTTGAATTAATCAATCAATCATATGTATTTTATAATGCCTTTTTACATCAGCAGTTTTACATCAGCAGTTATCACAAAGTGCTTTTACAGATATTCAAATGAAGAGGTGCAAAGGGGCTTCCAGCCTGCCACATCCTGGTACTCAGGGTGCAAATAGAATTAACAATCTGGTTCTAGGACAGAATGACAAATTGTCTTAATTACTTTGGACAGCCAAATCGATTTCCAAAAAACGTCATAATTGGTGACTTATTCCAAATTGACCTATAGGTCGTATCCCATAGAGATGGATAAAGTCCTCTCGTAAGCGAGACCCTTTTTTTTTTATTACGGACATCGTTGTTAAAGGCATGCTTCATTTTAATGTAGTCAACTGGATTTGACTGAATCTCATTGGCTGATTTTCTTGAAGACCCCGGTTAGAAGTCTCATCCCCCCGTTTAAACATTGCATGGATCACTGACACCAACTGACTACGACTGACCAGTGTCCAAATTAAGCACCTAAACTGTAGTGTTAGGTAGTATTACATCGCATATGTATCCCTTTAACGCAATAACGGCCCTCCATCTTCACTCACTGGCCAAGCCTGACGCTGCGTATCTTTTCTGATGATGCTCTGAAAGGATTGCACTGTAGCCATGTTCAGTCGTTGTTTGTTTTGAGGTATTTTCGCCTTTTATCAGTCTGTATTAGACTCTGCTATTACGTAAATATAAATGAGACGGTAGGAGGTCACGAATTGTTGAGTGTTCCAGATACCACAAATAACCCACTCAATCAAGCGCTTACTCACTTTCCCGGTGGTCACAGCCACGGGAGGTTGGGGTGCTGGAGGTTGGGGTGCTGGAGGTTGGGGTGCTGGTGGTTGGGGTGCTGGTGGTTGGGGTGCTGGTGGTTGGGGTGCTGGAGGTTGGGGTGCTGGAGGTTGGGGTGCTGGTGGTTGGGGTGCTGGTGGTTGGGGTGCTGGAGGTTGGGGTGCTGGAGGTTGGGGTGCTGGAGGTTGGGGTGCTGGTGGTTGGGGTGCTGGAGGTTGGGGTGCTGGAGGTTGGGGTGCTGGAGGTTGGGGTGCTGGTGGTTGGGGTGCTGGAGGTTGGGGTGCTGGTGGTTGGGGTGCTGGTGGTTGGGGTGCAGCCCCCTGTGTTGTAATCACGGCACCCCTGATGAGATTCTGAGATTCTGAAATTCTTTTTTCTGGTATTTTTATTGATGTATTGCCCAACCATTAACACCCCCTGAGGAAAGCATCTTCCCGTCGTTAACTTTCCTCGTTCTCATCTGTTTATGTTTATATGTGTTTGTTTTTGTGCGGTCCAGCACAGACCTCGGGTGTTTGTGTATATACCTGCATGACTGAATTTATATCCGTTCTTTGGTGTAGTTCAGCTGCATTTGTTTTGGTTAATTTCTTTCTTTATATAAATATATAATGTAACAGGGAGAGACACAGGGAACAGACACTGAGTGCGTTTTTAAGGCCCTGATGGAAATTCAACGAACACAAATAGAGGTGTTAGGGGAGGGATAAGGGTGACATCATCCACAGAAAACAAACTGTGATTGGGTGGCGGCGTTGTCTCTGGGACGGCCTCCCGTGGCGGTTTGGGAGGCATGTTACTCCACTGTCTTTCTCCTTCCTTGGTTCCTGTGTCATTGGGACAGCCTGGAGATACCCTCATTCTGCCTTCCTCCTTGTCGTCCTCTCCAACACCTAGATTATCTGAAGCACATTAATACTTTATTAAAATACTCGTAAAGCAAGACACCCTATGAACTGTAAAGGAGAGGAGAATGGGGCTTATATTCACTTTCTGGAATGTGAAAGTTTTGAACAAACTAATAAATGACAACATGATACTGTTTATACAAGAAACTAATCTGAACAATGTCTTCTATAGTAGAGTCCCTATAGTGCTTATAGCTACAGCAAGAGAACTCCCACTCTATAAAAGTCTGATAAGTTTATTTTGAATGTTAATTTATTGTTGTCTAGTATATCTATTGTTGTTTAGATAGAACCCTCTACGCTAAGTGCTGTTTTTCTCCCAATAACCTACTATCCTATTTGAACTATGAACTGTAGATTGCGCTTAACGCCTTATTCACAGTACAATAAAAAAAACTGCCACTAGATTATTTTGTAGTGTAACTTGACAGAATCACTCTTTCTTACGCCTCTACCTTTTGAGCTAAATATCACTGCATTATGGGTAATTCTACAACAAGGAATGTACTCTTTTATGGAGTGAATGGGAGCTCATTGCCAGCTAGCAAATAAAGCAAGCAATTTCTTGAACAAGAAGCACATTTTTACTAAGATTTTGTGAGATCTAAAATGCAGTAAATTTTTTCTAGATATTTTGGACTCCTGACTTTTCATTAGGATTAGTTTAGCAACCATGTAAAGCAACCAAAGATAATTTTGCATGAACATACACAAAAAAAACATAATTATTGGGTCAAAGGTCCACTGGTAAGGAGCAATAAACATACCTGTATTCATTTATCAATTACATTTATATCACCTTTCTCTGGAGTTTACACCAAATAAAACCAACATTTCTAATGTCTTTCTGCACATTGAAATGCCTAAACTGAGGAATGGGCCCTCTGTCCCTTTTCTGTTCTGGGTGGGGCTAGCTGGATGGGACCTTGGCCTGCTTTATGCCGTGACCGGGGGAGTAACCAGACCTAGTCAGACACGTTCTTGCCTGGTTTAGATCCTATCTACCAGAGAGATATCAGTTTGTATCTGTGGATGGTCTGTCCTCAAACAAATCAAAATCACACCATGACTGTCCTTCTTTATAACTTTGATTGATCTTTGTAACTAAATTGTATCTTACAGACTAATATAATAGTGAATTGCATTATTTACACCTAACGCGTTATATATCCAGTAATCTAATTTGTAGACCTACATTCAGGTAACTATCTTAATTACTTGACATGGCACAAAAACTTGACCTCGGAGTGCCATCTAATGGAGGTTTTAGGATTTTCCTTTCCAATGACGTTAACGAAGTCCCGTTCATTGTGGCATGGATTGGTTGTTTATATGAAGGGGGAGTGCCAATTTACTGGGCTAAATACCAATCATATCTCATATGTTCGTGACGTCATCACGGGGTGCCACAGGATTCTGGAGAGCTCCCCACATGTAAAGAAAAATAAATTGGGGACAATGTTTTGACTTTATTTTACTATGTACCTAGCATATTCTACTGTCAGCAGCAAGAACATTTTTAGTTTTAACTGTGATAAGTAATTTCTAAACCTGGTAAACACTACATTTATTGCGCTAGCAAACTTTATAGAGGTTAGTGAGCGAGCTAATTTAGCCACCTTGCTAGGTAACAACTACAGTAACGTTTTAGCTTACTACCATGGACAACTCGGACGAAAATTCGGTTCAGCTCCATGGGGACGAAGAAATCATAGAAGTCATCGACCTAAACGAAACGGAACAAAGCGCAGGTAATGATGCACGAATGTTTAGCTAGCTAGCTGTTAATGTTAACATCACGTGGACGTCTTGTCGATTTTGCAACGTATGTACATTGTTGGATTTCCCATGAGTGTCAAAGTAAACCACATGTGTAGTAAATACGGTGTGTACCTCCCACTTTGGCCAAACTAGATGATTTAGCTGATGAGTTTGAGGACGTTGACTTCGGTGAGACTAGGGACGGAGACGATGAGCAAGAAGACTGGGATACAGAGGACGAGATGGAGCAGGAATCCGTGCAAGACGACAGCGACCTCACCTTTACCAAACACACGGGTACTTACTAACTCAAGATGTAGTGGTCTTCCATTAAGAAATGATTAATTGAATACACAGTTTAGCAGGTTTTTACTGGTGCAGTGGAATTGCCTGTCTTTCCAGCCCCCACAGTGCAGTGAACAAATTGCATCCATCATGGCTGCCACCACACCACTTGACTCCCCAGTCATTTGAACTATTCTAGGTGTTTAAGGGAAACCTGCAGGTTAAAAATCACATGATAGGCCATGGGTGTATATAGACCCCTTGTAGTCCCATTATCTTGTGGTTTCCAGGCTCTGTGTTCTGTGTGAGTCTGGACCCTGCTACTAACAGTTTGGCTGTGACTGGTGGAGAAGACGACAAGGCTTTTGTCTGGAGAGTCAGCGACGGGGAAGTGCTGTTTGAATGCACAGGCAAGTCCCCGTGACATTCTAAACAGAAACATCTTCGCGCTACAGGATTGTTGAGCTCAGAATAAACAAATGCCGGCTTCATGCCCCCTTTTTCTCCCCACTTTAGGGCATAAGGACTCTGTGACGAGCGCTCAGTTCAGCCACGACTCTTCTCTGGTGGCCACCGGGGATATGAGTGGACTGATCAAAGTCTGGAAGGTGGAGACCAAGCAAGAGGTGTGGTCCTTTGAGGTCGGGGACCTGGAGGTGAGGATGAACGCGGCCTGGCTGAACAAGATGCGAACATACCATACGTGAGCTAGGTCGATTAGAAGTGTCGTCACCTGAAGTGCTTCTCCCGCTGTGTTTGTCAGTGGCTGGAGTGGCACCCCTGTGCCCTGGTACTGCTGGCGGGCACGGCGGACGGCAATGTGTGGATGTGGAAGATTCCGGCGGGTGACTGCAAGACCCTGCAAGGCCCCGGATGCCAGGCCACCAGCGGAAAGGTTCTCCCGGACGGTGAGCGAAATGGCCGTAGCTCGAGGCTAGCTAAGCGGCCTCCGCTGTGATCTGGGCTTTGCGAGTTTGGACAACCTCTGGGTTTTCTTTGCAGGGAAGAGAGCGGTGGTGGGCTACGAAGACGGGATGGTACGACTCTGGGACCTGAAGCTGGGAAACGCCAGCCATGTGATTAAAGGTGAGTTTGGCCACGCTGTCGTTTGCCTGAGTAGGGGGCAAGGATCCGCGCCACTGGCCACTAATAACTGCGGATGACCTTGTGAATATGATAGAGGAATTATTTTACATGGTTTTCTTTTGTTATAGATCATATTCCCAGCTCTTTTTTTTTTCTTCTTTCCTTTACTTGGACAACCTCTACCCTCTCTCAACCCTGTCTTCTTTCTGGTTGCCTCAGGTCATGATGGTCACCAGGGGGCACTGACGTGCCTGGCGTGTAACAAGGACGGCTCTCTGGTGCTGACGGGCTCCGTCGATGGCTGTTCCAAGCTCATCCACACCGCCACAGGCAAGGTGGGCAGAGGGCACTATTGAATAATGGAGAACACATAAAACGATACAAATGTAAAACTGTATGTACAGATGGCGGGTGAGACTTCAGAAGTGACAGGGAAATGGGCATGTATTATTCACAAGGAGAGGTTATTTTTCATCTTGTTCAATGACCCGGATGTTATGGATTTAGTAAACAGGCTTTCCTGCTACCTTTTATTTTCCTTCAGTTTTGCCCTATAAGGGGATTTGTCTGTGTGTGTTTACTGTAGGTGTTGGGGGTGTTTTCCCTAGACAGAGGCAAAGGTAGCACCTCCCAGGAGGAGGCTGTGGAGGAGTCCAATTCAGTGGAGTCTGTGGGATTCTGCAATGTGTAAGAACTTAAGACTTGTTCTTCCTTGTCATCCTGTTTTATCTGTCACCCTGTCTGCTTGCAGCAACTCACAATAGGCTCAGGAAAGTTGAAAATAGTGTGACGTCTTCCTCTTAGGCATTTCCATAAGTTTATTTAATGTTCACATTTTTACCCTGCAGCTGTCTGGTTACTGGTCAGATGGTCTAACTAGAGCTGTGTTCTCTGTCTTCCAGGTTGCCTCTCATAGCCGTAGCCTATCTTGATGGGACCCTGGCCATATACGACCTCTCTTCCCAGGTCCTTCGACACAAGTGCCAGCACGAGGTAAGGCTTCCAACAGGCTCCCAAATCATAACCAAACCTCCCCTTTTATTCAGGATCATAGAGAAACATTGCCCTTTATATTGTCTTCTAAAACTGTGTGTGTGTGTGCTGCGCTTGTCAGGCTGGGATAGTTCGCTTGCAGTGGGAGGAGTCATCCTCTGTGGTGTCCACCTGCAGTCTGGACGGGGTTTTCAGGCTGTGGGACGCTCGTTCAGGGACCATGGTGTCAGAGTACCGTGGTCACCGGGCAGAGATCCTGGACTTCACACTCAACAGGTACCCGCGCATCCTGTGGCCGTCGTTCGGCACGCCCCTCACGCTGATGGGGTAGCCTAGTAGTTAGTGTCTGAACCGTGACTGAAAGGTTGCTAGATTGATTCCCTGAGCTGAGAATTTTGGGGCAAACATGTATTTCTGAACATGTACAGCTGTCATGTATTTCTGTGTTCTTAGCCACGGTTACTAATTGCTATCTAGTGATTATACCCATCATCTTATTACTCGGGATCAGCTGATTATAAGCCAACCAAACCATTGCAAATCAGCATTGGGTGATTATACGGGTACGTTTTACTGTCTTTGAAAAAGCTGATTATTTCAGACAGATTGTGCTTTCAGCTGAACAGGCATCCCATCGGATCCCGTAATAATGATTATAATAAGTGTCCTGTTGTGATATGTATTCTCTGTAAGTAGGCAACAGCAGTGGATTTTGTGGGTGCCTGTCTTAAGCTCTTATCCGCAGTCCTAACATTTTCAATCTGGGCAGTGAACAAATCTCGGGAATGTGTGGTTCTCTAGTTTTGTGCTGTTCATGCTTGGTCTGTTTTGACTCTTCTCGTCTGTTCCTGTTCACTCACAGAGAAGCCTCCATGGTGGTCACTTCCTCCGGAGACCACCAGGCCAAAGTTTTCTGCCTCCAACGACCAGACCGGTAATGAGAGCAAGCGATGGTGAGATGGGGAGGGACACGCACTCGCCCTGCTACTTCTCCCTGTCAGCAAAAGCCACAAGCGGATGAACGGACTTCTAGCTAGATTCAATCCGACTTAAAGGCAGCGTTCTGTTGTTTTCAGAGATTCAACGCTTCATACTCACTCGACTCTGCTCGCCTTTGAATGGTGCACTGTTGAAGCATGGTCAGATTGAATCCTGGCCTCTCATTGTGTTTTCTCGACTGATAGTTTTAAAATGTCTTGCATCGTTAGTAGGCTTGTGTGTAATTTATGATCTACACCAGACCTGCAATGTTGTAGGGAGTTCTAGAACAGACTGCACTTCTGCTCAGGGTTCTCAAGTAGCACCCTCCTTTAAAGATATGTATCCAAAAAGGTTGATGGTGATGTTAGAACCCATCTACCAATAAGCGATGAAGCCTGTTTCAGTAGCACCTTGGATCTTGATCTTTTCAGTATCACCCAAAATCATGTCAACTCTTTCCTGTGTAAATATTTTGGACCCTGTTCAAATGCATCTACCATGCTTCCTTCCTTTGCAGCAGTAATTAATCGGTGTATGTCGAGTTGGGTAAAGTAATACTTTTAACTTTCACCCATCCCATCGCATACAGATGTGCGTTTACCTCAAGGAAGGGGGAATGTGAAGTGGCGGTACTGGGTCATGGTCTCCGTTCTGTGATTTGGTGGAACCATTAAAATGTTTTCAACCCAAGTCCCTAGGGAGTCCTGGTTATTTCCCCGATCACCCCTCCCACACACACTTAAAAGGTTATGGTAGGCGTTGCCTGTGACTGAATATGGGTTGTTTAGAACACTGCAATGATAAGAGCTAAAAAGTGCCACCTACAAATAAAGTCCACTGACTCATCAAGGCGACATTTTCAGGAAATTGCCCTTTGTCGTAAGTTTGCCTGGGTGCAACTAACGCATCTAACCGCACTACAGGGTGGCCGTGCCAAAAGAGCTTCTAGGCTAGCCTTTTTGTATATGCCCTAGACATGACTTGGATAGAATGACTCAAATGTTTAACTTTACTGTTTTATCTTGTTTATGCTGACCTTTTAATATATGTTCTTACTAATAATGTAAGTCAGAAAGAAAAATGTGGTACGTGTATGATTTAAATAAGGAAACCACTCTCAAAGCGGAAGACTGTTAAGGACAGTATGCCCTCATTTCTCCAGGGATATCTTGTTGATATGGGCTACCAAGTCCCTCCAAGTCTGAGGGACTTAATTATGTCGAAAACAACCTTGGAAAAGCCTCAAGTAGACATCAATGTCGTGAAAATCTAACGACATGGCTGTTTTATTGCGGTGGCACGTGTATGTACACACATGGATCCTATCAACAGGAAATGCATTAACCAAGTGGCCACTGTCTGGTTGCTATGCCAATCCTTGTGAAGTGTCTTCATCCTTACCAAACTGGTCTTTAGGGAGGCTGTTGTGTGGGGGAAATAGGGCCAGTATAACAGAGAGGCCAAGACATTATCACATTTTATAGGCGCTCTTAGTAGTTGTTTGTCAGGATTTGCCTTTTCATATGGTTTTGAAAACCCCAAGCACAGAGGCTGTAACAGAAGCTACCCTGGACCCGGAGTTAATCATGTGTGTGTTAACAAAGGTGAATGATCGTGATTTATCTTACGTTGTGGTTGGTTGCCAGGCTTCAGTGTGTCCACATGATTGGTCACGCATATCGTGATGAAACCCAGGCACAGAGGATTCAGGGTTGGACAGAGGGCTGCAACCAGAGACACAGGAAGGATCCCTTCCACTATATCTTCCCATCTCTTTATTGCCTCACTCCATTGGTCACCCTCCTCTCTATTTGCTCCTTTTTCCCACCTCACAGCTCTCCATCAGAGACTAAACAAACAAATGTCTCAGGACTGTGGGACCAAGCATTTCATTTCTCCTTCTGGTTTGCTCATGTCAAAATCAGCCTATCAGGGATGCAGTGTGTTTGTCTACATGAGTGTGCTTCATACAGCCTGTATGACCATTCCCTTCCTGACCCCAGAGACCCCCTTACTTCTTAAAATCGTTCACGCAGTCCGCATCCTCTACAAAGTTACCTCAGAAATGACCAGATTGCTGAGGTTGCAAAGAAAACTGGGTAAATGTTGGTTCGGGGACCCAGTCCAATTTGTTATCATTTCTGTGACGTTTTATACACTGCTCAAAAAAACGAAGGGAACACTTCATCATCACAGTATAACACCAAGTCAGTTAAACGTCAGGGATATCAATCTGTCCAGTTAGGAAACATAAGCGACTGTGAATCAAAGTCAACTGTTTTGGGGCAAATTAAGGTGACAACAGGTGAATGGTTTTGCAGGTGGTGGCCACAGGCAATTCTTCTCTAGTTTTGCATTTTGCTAGTGTCACTACTGGTAGCATGAGGTTGTACCTGCAACTCATTCACGTTGCACAGGAAGTCCAGCTACTCCAGGATGTCACATCCATACATACCCTCACAAGAAGGTTTTGCTGTCTCCCAGAACAGTCTCAAGAGCACAGAGGAGATACCAGAAGACGGGCCATTACATGAGGAGACCTGGACAGGCCCGTAGAAGGGCATCAGCCCAGCAGCAGGACTGGTATCTGCTCCTTGGGCTACTGGTGTACATGTTTCTGATTAAACTATCAGACTCCATGAGGGTGGCATGAGAGCCTGACATCCTGCAGTGGGACCGGTGCTCACAGCCCAGCACCATGCAGTTCAACTGGCATTCGCCAGAGAACACCAGAATTGGCAGGTCCGCCATTGGTGCCCCGTTTTCTTCACAGATGAGTGCAGGTTCACCTTGAGCATGTGACAGATGTGAAAGAGTCTGGAGACGCCATGGTGAACGTTATGCTGCCTGCAACATAATCTAGCATGACCAGTTTGGCGATGGGTCAGTGATGGTCTGGGGAGGCATATCCTTTGAGGGTCGCACAGACCTCCACATGCTAGTAAACGGTCCCCTGACTGTTGTTAGGTACAGGGATGAAATCCTCAGACCCATTGTCAGACCTTCCGCTGGTGGACAATGCCCGGCCTCACGTGGCCAGAGTATGTAGGCAGTTCCTGGATGACAAAGGCATTGATGCCATTGACTGGCCCTCACGTTCCCCTGACCTGAATTCAATTGAGAACCTCTGGGACGTTATGTGTTGGTGCATCCGACACCGCCAAATAGCGCCACAGACTCTCCAGGAGCTCACCAATCCCCTGATGCAGGTCTGGAAGGAGATCCCCCCAGGACACCATCCACAGTCTCATCAGGAGCATGCCCAGACGTTGTCAGGAGTGCTTACAGGCACCTGGGGGCCATGCATACTACTGAGTCACATTAAGAGTTGCCGTGATTACATTTGTTTGATTTCAGTTGTTTACTTCTTTTTACTTTTTGGTGGGAATTTATATCTAGCCTGTAAATCAGTTGATGATTTTGGTTTCCATTGACCGTTGTTAAATAATTTTGTTCTCAAAGAATTACACAAAAGATTTGTACTCTAAAGATTTGGTTTACAGTACATTGTACTTTTAATTTTGTTAACTGAGACCGATGTGTGTCGGCTAGCAATTGAACTTTAGGATGTAGTCACTGTCCAGCTGGGCTCCTAGACTGGAACTGCGTTTATTAATCAGAATGATGCATAGCCTTCTTTCCAGGGAGAAACAAAGTACGTAAATGTCCTCTGTCCTGCTTGTTGACACTCTCCTGTCTTTTTATGTTCTGTCTCCCTGTTGGAATTATAAACCCCCCTCTGTTAGGTCCCTCTTCTAACTCTTCTCTCCTGACGTCCCCTACTGTATCTTCCTGGTAAACCTACTCTCCTTCCTATCACTTCCTGCCTGTTCCTGGCTCCTTGCTGGAACTAATTGAAAACTGAAAACAGAAGTAGATGTGGTTGACATACAAAAACTTTTATTGTTATGCAACATAGACCTTTTGAAAAATGATTATTTCCTAATTGGCAACATTAAGCATTTAATATTTCCAAATTCAATTAATGTCTTCTTACTTATTTGATACAATTATCTGTTCTCATGTCAGTTACATTACAATATTACGCTATCATATTTAAAACATTATTGCCTTTTACAAGGTTAAATAGACTAAGCAAATTGAAGAGGATGTGGGGAATTCTGTTGAAGACTGAACACATTGATTTGGATAGCCACTGAATTTACAGAAGTTTCTAGAGAACTTGATAACAGTATAATCATTCCTATAAATGGCTTTTTGCTATTCTAATTCTAGAACTATTCTCCAGTTGGCATCGTGTGCTTACATGCTTGTCCTTCTATGTTTTGGGTGTCTGTCATCCCTGCACAATATCTCCTTAGCAGACAGTGGAGAGGAGTTGTGTTTAAAAAGTGTTATCACTTTGGGAGCCATGGGGCCCAGTCCTAGAGAACAATCTGTCTTAAGATTGCCATTGTCCAAACTATTGCTGCAGGGAGGGGTCTTCTGTGTTTATAGACCACTGGCCAACTGGAAGCCCTGACGATCTTCCACAGATATTCAATGATGTTTGTCTGGTTCTACATACTGTAAGATATAAATGTTTTAAAAGGACATGCAGTTTGAAGCAAAATTCTAAGACCACTTCAATAAACACTTTATCTATTTTTCTGGGTAGTAAGTATTTATTTGCTTATAAAAACACTAGATAACATTAGAATATGTTCAATAATTTATTTTTGCCCTCTAGGGTATCTGATGCGAGACGGCTAGGAATGGCGTCAAGAAATACAAAGAAACTGGGCAAGTTAATGCATTGGGAGATTCTAAAAACTGTCGGCATCTGTTGGACAATACTTGAAGTGCCCTTTTTGAGGAACAGAAGGAAATCTAGTGAAGTGCTTGCTCAGCATCTGGCAGAGTCATCCGGCACCAAAGTACAGTTCAGCCGTGAGTGTACTTAGTTCTACAAGAAACTGATTTGACTGATTGGCAAAATCTTTCATCACTGTAATGACCCAAAACCATTTGAAAAGATGATTAAGCCCTACTTGGAGCGAAATCTGTGGAGCCCTCACGGTATTAGATTGGCCACCTCAGAGCCTCAACCTGAACCTTCAAGCTGTGTGGGAACACTTGGATCTGAAAACAAAGAAAAAGCAGTCAAATGAAGAGTAATGGCAAATCCTACAATAATTAAGAAATGTTTGTGTTTAGGCAACAGGGCTAAAATTGTGGGAAAGTTTTTTGTTTTATATAAATCAATCCTAAATTGTCTTATTAAATTACTTTAGATCCTTGAAATGTTTAGTCTGTGTAGCAACATATTTTAAAATATGAATATATGCAGCCCTGATGGCCTGATAAGGATGAGTCACTCTTTACTCAGGTGACCAGTCATCATCATATTATAATCACATTTCCTGGTGACATGAGCAGCTCTCACATCACCAAATCTCCTGGGGATGCGGCCAGGTCTTACACAATTTTCAGACATTTCTCACATAATGTGGAAATTCAGATTTTATGAAACAGGAAATACGTTTAACAGCACTGCCTACGTGAGATAATTTTCCACACATAGTTCACACAAGTCTAGAACTTATTTTGATTCTTAATGAATGCCAATAATTATTGATTTATGACTGATATAAGGCTTCAGTTTATTTACACATGCGCCGTTCATCCATTTCACTTTGACATTATGTATTAAACAGGAGAATATTTTCAAAGAGCTCGTTCCCATTCCTGATGGGTGTCTCTAGTGTGCCACAGGTTACATTAGTGCTCTACTCCCTCACAATATCTTCTCCAACTTGCCCTCTGTGGGTTAACCTCCTCTTTAAAACCCAGATGCATTGCTAGCAAGCCCCTGAACAGATCTCCCTTTCTGGATGAACTTTCCCTTTAAGACCCAGATGACATTTTCAACAAGCCCCTGCGCTGCTTGCCTCTCTTTTCTCAACCACAAGGTTTTTAAGAGAGACTTGGACTTCCGCGCAGTGTGGGGGTTACATTCAACACAGTGTGTAGTGTGGTCTAAGGCTGTTGCTTGAGATCTGAAGGGTGATATTGGCAAAAAGTGTCAGCAGCACACAGCTGCCTATGAGGAGCTTCTGAAAATGACTTTTTTCTACACGGGTTCACTTTTCCTATAAAGGTACGTTTGGTTTTCAGTAGATATCTAATATTGGACATATTAAACAGGAAGAAAGAAACATTACATATGTTCCTATTTTAATCTAAACATTTTCTTCAGCTGTCCCCATAGGAGAACCCTTTTTGGTTCCAGTAACAACACTTTTTGAACCCAAAACTGTTCTCTCTGGAACCACAAAGGGATCTCTTATGAGGACAACTGAAGAACCTGTTTGTAAGTCCTTTACCTAAAGGTGTCTGGGAACCAAAAGTGTGTGCACACATTTTGGTCACCAGGAACTGAAACACTGCTCTAATCAAAAATCTTTCTGAGCAGTACATTTGATTGAACCCTCCATTTCAAAGAAAGAAATGAAGCTCTTGACTTAATGCCTTTCTATAGAGAATTGACAAGAAGAGTTTATAGTTGTTAATACTGAATCCCGTGTGCTACAGTTCTACCATAAAAGGACATTAAGCCACGTATCTCTGTAAGGCCGCCTATCTCACCACTGTCAAACTGCTCGGTCTTTTCTCAAGGTGAACAGGGTCTACAGAAGTTTACTGGTGCCTCATCTGTTTCTAGGAAACAACTAAGCAAAATGCATCATAAAGAAGCTGTAAACAGCTTTAACTCATAAGGTAGGGACAGAGCATCAGACGATGTTCTAGTATGGACACTAAGCTTTGCAATGTGGAATTGATGTATTTGCTAGATATCGTTTCCATCTAGATAGTCGATAACACTGGGGAACACAATTTCCGTTGAGTTAGATCTGACACCTGTTTTTTGATTTTTTCACATCTACTTTTTGCGCTACAAGATACCCTCGCTTTGTCATCAAAATAAAAACATCAAAATACAGCATTTAACAAATCTGTGCTTATTTTATAGAATGTTTTACAAATGTACATACATTAGGGAAAAAATACATTGCGTGATTGTAATGTTTATACAAATTTATTTTGTTCATACAAAGGATGTTGTAACTGTATCGTTACTGTAATGTCATGCTGATCAAATCCCTTACGAACTGAGTCATCTTCAATTTCAAAATCATTGCTGTCACTGAAGTCTTCATCATAATCCAGATGTTCAAGAGGCTTGCTTGACAAATGCGCTGATGTTTGCCCTTTGACTGGGAATGGTGAAACTGCCACAAGATATAGCAAAAAGAATCAGGGCTGTTTAGGCACTTATAGCCACAGCTAACAGAGGCAGCCATGATCTGAAAGAAAGGAAATAAGTATGTGAATTTACAATAAGTTGAACAGTAACAATATCAGAAAAAAAAAATAATAATAGGTACATAAGGTCTACTAACCACTTGTACAGACTTTTATGGACAAACAATACAATTTTGCTTTTTCAGAGGTTAAGCTGTAAAGAAAAAACTTGACTTGCTAGAAGAAAACTGCCTATATTTTTTAAATACATTTAGTCTATATCAAGTAAAAATCCCACTCAACAGAAATTAAGTTTGAAATTGTTCCCCAGTGTAATTTACATAATTAAGCAAGGAGGTTTGAGGTGTTCTACAGCCAACATCTTACCCATAGCGTTTTGCAATATAATTCCAAATTTGAGATGCCTTATTAATATTGAATACTTACCTTTGCAATTTCAGCATTAAAGTGATGTAATGTTATACCCGTGTTATACACCACAGGTATTTATTATAGACTTATAGAAAAGTATTTTCTGATTTAATAATTGAAATTAACTCATGAAATGTTGTTTCTGAAATCTGTAATTGTAATATTACCATAATTCATAAGTTTTGATTTAGAGTTGGAACGTAAAAGAGAAGAATCAACCTATTTAAAACCATGAGTAGAGATTTGATAATCTCTGGACACATGCATTTATTAACTATTAGTGAGTTTTTCCTAGCTACTGTGCATCAACCCTGTTGTTACCTGCTCTTTGGGGTTTCAGGATGGGTGTTTGACAATTGCTGATGTAAAAAGGGCTTTATAAAGAACTTTGATTGATTGAATGCTTTCGTGCCCGAAAACGTTGCAAACCCCATCTATAAAAATTACTTAATTTGGGCTCTGAATAGATACCTGTGCACTAACTCCGTTTACCTTTTTGAATGTTGGTCTACCCACTTCTTGTCTGCATTGTTTGTCGTTCAGTTTGCATGTCTCCCTCCCTGCCTGCTTGTCCGTTTGTCTGTCTGTCTTCCAGTCTACCTGCAGTTTAACGGGAGCCGTGGGTGCCTCCATAGCCGTCAGGGAGAAGGTCAGGCATGCTAGGACAACCGCAGAAGAACGCAGTCACAGTGACCAGAAAATGGCTGATCAGGTCAACGTCTCCTCAGACCCACCGCCGAATTGGAGGGAGGCCTATCTCATCAACGTCATCACCTTGCCCCTGTCCACCGCCATCATCCTGGCCAACCTTGTCATCATCCTGGGCATTGCCTGCAACCGCCAACTCCACAACACCACCAACTACTTCTTCCTCAGCCTGCTGGTGGCTGACCTGTGTACGGGCGTGGCCCTGCCGTTCGTCCCCTGGATGGGACTAAGCCGCTCGCTGAGTTTTACTTCCTGTCTCCTGGTTCACATTTTTCCTAACTTCTTGTTTCTGGCGTTTCTATTCAACCTGGTGATGGTTCATTATGAGAGGTACATGTGCATCGTGAGTCCGTTGCACTACAGCGGCATGTGGGTTCACCGCCTCTTCCCGCTGGCGCTGTTCGCCGTATGGGCGCCGCCGCTGCTCTTCGCCTCCCTACCCGCCTTGGGCTGGAACAACCGAGCCGCGTCTGACCGTCATATCAATAACACAGGCCAAGAATGCTGCTCTTACAAACACGTCTTCCCCAACGCCTTCATCTACCTGGAGGTGTACGGCCTGCTGGTGCCCGCCATCTTGTCCATCGCGGGCATGACGGGACGAGTGCTGTGGATCACCCGTGGCCAGATGAAAGACATCTGCCGCCTGCACCGCTCGGTAGCGACCAGAGGGGATCAGGCGTCTTACCAGGAGCAGCAGCTCAACCTACGCTACTCTCGCTGCGTGGTTGCCGTGTCACTCACCTTCTTGGCCTGCTGGGTGCCCTACATCATCTACACGCACGTGGGCGTGGCGTTCCTGCTCAGCGAGGAGCCGCAAGGGAACTCCACCACGCACATTGTGCTGTCCTGCACTGGGATCGGCAGCATGACCGTGGTACCGCTGGTTTTGGGGCTGGCCAATAGGCAGTACACGGATCCGTTGAGGAAAGTCCTTCATAAACTCAGGGACCGATGGAGATGGAGGAACGACTCTGGGGACATTGCTCTTTGATTAACCAAGGCAGCTGTCATTTCTATTACCCTATTGGAATTATTGGGTTGTTGCACATGGATTATGTAGCTGGATCTACTCATGGAGTACGCTCTGAGCGCAGTGGTAGGCCCTAGTCTGTCTAGACCTCAGTTTAGGGGAACTGTTGCAGAAAAAACACATTTGATTAGCTGTGCAGGAGTGGTAGGGTTGCCACATCTCTCTTATGCCCACCAGAATTTGCTCACCACGTATGCTAACTCTTAGCCACAACAAGATGTATTGGAAGGATGAGTGACTCTGGACGTTCAAGGCATCATCATACATGTACACAGTGGCGAACTGTGACTATAGGAACCAGGCCCTCAGTTGCGGATAAAGATTAGACGTCATACATATAGATCAAGAACTCGGATGCCTGTGTTTCTTCCGCCACTCAAGGTGTGGCGGAATAAATTAAACCACTCACATTGTTTCAAGACCATGGACAGTAAATGTTGTCAGATAATTATTTTTTCGATGTTCTATCTCCAAGTATGCAATAAAAAAAACACCACAACCCGATATGTCATGTATCCAGTAAAAAATCCAGTGTTTTTACCACATAACCAGTGATCTAAAGTTGAAATTATATTTTACACATTGCATTCAAATTGATATAACGAGATAACAAAAAGCAGGCTGTAGATTAAAACAAACATTCCACTCACCATTACAGTTATCATTTAAAAACGTAGTCCATTCTCCTGTCCTTTATAAAAGGGGCAGGTTCATATAGCTTCTCTATTGATTTTAAATCCGTAAGAATTTCTTTTTCGATTGAGATCAAAGCCAGGACGAACAGTAGGGCCATCGTCGTAGTTACATACACTCACTGCAATAGAGCTAGCCGACTGGCTAGGCTCAAGCTTGAGAAAAGGAAGATAAGTGGCGTCGTTAAGCCTGGGCGTCCGGGACTATAGCCCCGGTCCTTTTATGAATAGCCCCGGGTCTCAGATTGATCCCCCAAAAAATTAATAAAAAAATAGCTCCCGTTCTATTAATCTATAATTCCGATAGCGCATTATGACAATGTAGACGTGTAGGCCGCTGGCACATACATTGACATTTTCCTCATGTACATTCAAAACCCTGTACTTTCTGTACAATGTGTGTGCACTTTAGGAATTCATAATAAATAAATCTACACAATCCTTGTTAAAGTCACCAGTTTATTTGTCATAATATTTCATTCAAGTCACCAGTTTATTTGTCATAATATTTAATCCGTGTATTGATTAACATAATTATCAACATTTATTTTTGATATCTCACCAGACGCTTCCATTGTAATGAACTGTGATAGTTTGAATGTGATAGATGGCTAGAATTACGATGAATGTAATTGACAATGGGGTTTAATGCAGCTGCTGTACGTCCACCCCATCAATCACTACAGTAGGGAACATTCCTTCCCTCTCGCTCTCTCCCTATAGTCTTTATCTCTGTGATGCTATGTAGTCTATACAAAGATGAGACGGATCTCCTCAAAAATACACAGGACAGATTAGACCGATTATAATTTCGTACATGTCAAGGGGGACATTCCAGTTATTAGTATTTGGTTCTTTGGGCTACTTGAAATGTGAAAAAGGTTTTGCAAATATGTAAATAAGTGACACAAATAATTAGTATTTCCTTATATTAATGTGTCTGCCCAGATGAAAAGTTGTCTACCAGGTGGCTCAGGTGCTCTCTTGTTTAGTAAATAATTTATTTAACAAAGTAACTGTACTAGAATATTTTAATTGTGTATGGCTTTACTCAAAATATTTAAGGAATGAGGACACATTGGGGTTTATAGTGTACAGTAGCTGGGTTTTTCCAGCCAGTATGGGTTGAGACTCCCCATTATATACCAGATTAGAACAATGGAGATAGGGAGTACAAAATATGTACAATGTACAAAATGTGCTGTATTTTCTAAACGGTTCCTGTGATATGGAAACACATTAGTTTTAAACCTGTATGCAGTTTAACCCCATAGTTTTTGTATCATTCAAATTCAAAGGACTGGAATACAGAGCCAAAACAACAAAAAAGATGTCAATGTCCGAATACTTCTGGAGTTTACTGTGTACATATTGTACCAGTCAAAGGTTTGTATACTGCCTCATGAAGCTAGTTGAGAAAATGCTAAGAGTGTGCAAAGCTGTCATCATGGCAAAGGGTGGCTACTTTGAAGAATTTACAGTATGAAATGTATTTTGATATGTTTTTTGGTTACTACATGATTCCATATGTGTTATTTCATACTTTTGATGACTTCACTATTACTCTACAATGTGGAAAATCGAAATAAATACTCTTGAATGAGTAGGTGTCTCCAAACCTTTGACTGGTGCTGTATATATATATATACACAGCACCAGTTGGACAGCACCATATATATATATAAGAGAGAGATACCATACAACCATAGGATTATAAAATAAATCATTTGTGTTTTGAGTATTTTTCTTTTCATTTATTTTACATCAATGTTTTCATCTACACAAAGTCAAGACTAGAGAGTTAAGGTTGGCTGAGAGCCAGTGTTGTTGGAGAACTTTAAAAGGTCAACATTTTTACATGACGTTGACAGATTATTAACATGGGGTCATGTGTGTGTGTGTGTGTGTGTGTGTGCGTGCGTGCGTGTGTGTGTGTGTGTGTGTGTGTGTGTGCGTGCGTGCGAGTGTGTGTGTGTGCATGCGCGTGTGTGTGTGTGCATGTGTGTCATGACCATTTATTTCAGTGTGTACAAGACGATGAGACAGAGAAATTATCCAGTGACCACTTGGAAGTGGAAATATGTAAGAGACTAGGCAGTCTCCCAGATATTCTGCTAACCATCATCTTCCTACTTGTATCCTCATCTCATTATTAGCTTGTCTTTCCAGAAAGCATATTTTAAATTAAAAAGTGTCCTTGCCCTGGGCAAGTTTGTCACACAACTCTATAAATCCATTCCATCTAATTACCTTTTCCTTTTTCCCCATTTAGGCAAAAAGTATTTCATGTATTTCTTAAAATTGTGTATTGCTTGTTAGACCGTATCTGAAATAATACATGTGAGTTTAATGACTTGAGGTCAACGTCTCCTCAGACGTCTGTGTGGTGATAACATGTACACATGTATACCTTGACATAAGGGCTTCGTACTGGCTGACAAAGGGACTCCTTGAATGAACTAAATCCTATTTGGAACCACAACTGTCCTGTTTATTTTGGACATGGCACAGTGACATTTATGCTTTGGAGCACATGAAGTTCCCATTCCCACAAACCCAAGAATTCAGAGATATTATCCAACCATAAATAGGACATACTGTTGGAGTGTTGGTCAAGGCCTTCCAAACAGCAACTGTAAACAAAATGTGTTAGCTTTAAAACTTTATATTGGTTAACAATCACCTTTGTATTAGGCCAAATACTCTACATTGTGTTTTTAATTAACAGTAGAGAGAAAGAATTAACAACAAACTGTTGATATAGTGATAGCAGTCACAGCAGTATAGTGACGAATCAGTAATGCAAAGGCTGGAACAAACCCTGCTTGTCTCCACCTTAACTTTAATCAAGTTATTCAAAAGGGCATGTTTTAATAGGGATTTTGAAAGCAAACCAAATGTCTTTGTGCAAGCAGGTACTGGCATTAGTAGATTTGTTTTAATAAAATGAAGACACAATTTGATTTTTGTTAGACCAACACAGATTATGACACATTACCACATATCAAAGTTCCTATTAAATATTCAACTTACTCTCCTACCCATACAGGTGCTGGTCATATAATTAGAATATCATTTATTTGATATTCAGTAATTCCATTCAAAAAGTGAAACTTGTATACTGTATACATTCATTCCACACAGTGTGATGGCAATTTCTAAAATCCAAATAGTTGTACGAAAATGGTAGGTAAGACAGGAGAAATCAATTGCGCAATAAACGGTTTTAATCTTGCTTGCAAGGAGAAAGTATACAGGTTACAAAGTAACGGTGGATAGTTTCTAAATAAAAACATCATTTCGACAGTATTTATTACATAGGAAAAAGGGGTGTGGTAAGATGCTGCCATCTGTTTCATGTCAATCAAACACCTTTCCCTTTGTTCTATCACACACGTCAAATGCTATCTTCCCCCACCTTATCCTTCCTGCCATAATGTCTACTGTAGTGTTTACCCAAAGGGGCCAACTGACCTTACTGCCCCCTGTTGTATCTTCTCCTATCCTGTCCTAAAACCCATTGATCTCCATCTGGACAGACAATAGATGTCCCCTATGCAAATACCAGATCCCACACATTCCTGTACCTATCTTAACAGTGGGACTCAGTCCTTTACTCAGAGAGAATACATTGTGCATAGAAATTTCCACAACAACAGACTGATATATTTCAAGTGTTTATTTCTTTTAATTTTGATGATTATAACTGACAACTAATGAAAACCCCAAATTCAGTATCTCAGAAGATTTGAATATTGTGAAAAGGTTAAATATTGAAGACACCTGGTGCCACACTCAAATCAGCTAATTAACTCAAAACACCTGCAAAGGCCTTTAAATGGTCTCTCAGTCTAGTTCTGTAGGCAACACAATAATGGGGAAGACTGCTGACTTGACAGCTGTCCAAAAGACGACCATTGACACCTTGCACAAGGAGGGCAAGACACAAAAGGTCATTGCTAATGAGGCTGGCTGTTCACAGAGCTCTGGGTCCAAGCACATTAATAGAGAGGCGAAGGGAAGGAAAAGATGTGGTAGAAAAAAGTGTACAAGCAATAGGGATAACCGCACCCTGGAGAGGATTGTGAAACAAAACCCATTCAAAAATGTGGGGGCGATTCACTAAGAGTGGTCTGCAGCTGGAGTCAGTGCTTCAAGAACCACCACGCACAGATGTATGCAAGACATGGGTTTCAGCTGTCCCATTCCTTGTGTCAAGCCACTCTTGAACAAGACACAGCGTCAGAAGCGTCTCACCTGGGCTAAAGACAAAAAGGACTGGACTGCTGCTGAGTGGTCCAAAGTTATGCTCTGTGATAAAAGTAAATTTTGCATTCCCTTTGGAAATCAAGTTCCCAGAATCTGGAGGATGAGAGGAGAGGCACAGAATCCACATTGCTTGAAGTCCAGTGTAAAGTTTCCACAGTCAGTGATGGTTTGGGGTGCCATGTCATCTGCTGATGTTGGTCCACTGTGTTTTCTGAGGTCCAAGGTCAACGAAGCTGTCTACCAGGAAGTTTTAGAGCACTTCATGTTTCCTGCTGCTGACCAACTTTATGGAGATGCAGATTTCATTTTCCAACAGGACTTGGCACCTGCACACAGTGCCAAAGCTACCAGTACCTGGTTTAAGGACCATGGTATCCCTGTTCTTAATTGGCCAGCTAACTCGCCTGACCTTAACCCTATAGAAAATCTATGGGGTATTGTGAAGAGGAAGATGCGATACGCCAGACCCAACAATGCAGAAGAGCTGAAGGCCACTATCAGAGCAACCTGGGCTCTCATAACACCTGAGCAGTGCCACAGACTGATCGACTCCATGCCATGCCACATTGCTGCAGTACTTCAGGCAAAAGGAGCCTCAACTAAGTATTGAGTGCTGTACATGCTCATACTTTTCATGTTCATACTTTTCAGTTGGCCAACATTTCTAAAAATCATTTTTTTGTATTGGTCTTAAGTAATATTCTAATTTTCTGAGATACTGAATTTGGGATTTTCATTAGTTGTCAGTTATAATCATCACAATTAAAAGAAATAAACAATGTATCAGTCTGTGTGTAATGAATGAATATAATATACAAGTTTCACTTTTTCAATGGAATTACTGACATAAATCAACTTTATGATGATATTCTAATTATATGACCAGCACCTGTACTCTTCACCGGAAATAATTACTGGATAGAGAATTGAGTGGATAGAGTAACCTAGATGCTATCTAGAGGTTACACAGTTTTGGGCTGGGCGATATCTGTATATACTCATCCCAATCGGTTTTTAACCACCTATTTTGGCGGGAGTAAACACTAACACACATTAGTTAAACAATTTCAAAAACAGTAGAAATGTCTTTCAATCTGAAATACAATATATACTAATTCTTATAAAAACCACCTGAAACTAATGATTGGACAGGGATATACCTTATTTACCTTATGTATTGCACGATGGAAGTATTTAAATAGCTTAGACAGTATTGTAGGGTAACTTGTTGGAAAACACCCCCTTAAGGGAAATCGGTATTTTCTGACCAAAAAAAAAGCATGTTTTTATATGAACATATTGGCTAAAGTCAGACAAATACATTTAGAAAAAAAATATTGGGCAGAATTATTCTATTTTATTGCAACTTAATGAAATGCCAAACTATGTAAACGGGATGTTTTACCCCACTATTGGGGCAACATGCTCCTCCCTATGAGGTAAAATGCCCCCTGGGTTTTCTTTACCCCCAATTAATATTTATTTCATATTTAGGTATAAAAATTATTTTATCAATGTAATCTGTACCATTGAAAAAAATTCAATCTTAATAACTGTATTTAAGTGAGTTAACAAAACCCATTTTAACCGCTATATTGAACATTCCAGTACCAAAGGCAAAAAGCTGTGTATATATATATATATATATATATACTCACCTAAAGGATTATTAGAAACAACATACTAATACTGTTTTTGACCCCCTTTCACCTTCAGAACTGCCTTAATTCTATGTGGCACTGATTCAACAAGGTGCTGATAGCATTCTTTAGAAATGTCGGCCCATATTGATAGGATAGCATCTTGCAGTTGATGGAGATTTGTGGGATGCACATCCAGGGCACGAAGCTCCCGTTCCACCACATCCCAAAGATGCTCTATTGGGTTGAGATCTGGTGAGAGTGTGATGGCCATTTCAGTACAGTGAACTCATTGTCATGTTCAAGAAACCAGTTGGAAATGATTCGAGCTTTGTGACATGGTGGATTATCCTGCTGGAAGTAGCCATCAGAGGATGGGTACATGGTGGTCATAAAGGGATGGACATGGTCAGAAACAATGCTCAGGTAGGCTGTGGCATTTAAACGGTGCCCAATTGGCACTAAGGGGCCTAAAGTGTGCCAAGAAAACATCCCCCACACCATTACACCACCACCAGCAGCCTGCACAGTGGTAACAAGGAATGATGGATCCATGTTCTCATTCTGTTTATGCCAAATTCTGACTCTATCTGAATGTCTTAACAGAAATCGAGACTCATCAGACCAGGCAACATTCTTCCAGTCTTCAACTGTCCAATTTTGGTGAGCTCGTGCAAATTGTAGCCTCTTTTTCCTATTTGTAGTGGAGATGAGTGGTACCCGGTGGGGTCTTCTGCTGTTGTAGCCCATCCGCCTCAAGGTTGTGCGTGTTGTGGCTTCACAAATGCTTTGCTGCATACCTCGGTTGTAACGGGTTATTTCAGTCAAAGTTCCTCTTCTATCAGCTTGAATCAGCCGGCCCATTCTCCTCTGATCTCTAACATCAACAAGGCATTTTCGCCCACAGGACTGCCGCATACTGGATGTTTTTCCCTTTTCACACCATTCTTTGTAAACCATAGAAATGGTTGTGCGTGAAAATCCCAGTAACTGAGCAGATTGTGAAATACTCAGACCGGCCCGTCTGGCACCAACAACCATGCCACGCTCAAAATTGCTTAAATCACCTTTCTTTCCCATTCTGACATTCAGTTTGGAGTTCAGGAGATTGTCTTGACCAGGACCACACCCCTAAATGCATTGAAGCAACTGCCATGTGATTGGTTGATTAGATAATTGCATTAATGAGAAATTGAACAGGTGTTCCTAATAATCCTTTAGGTGAGTTTATATATATATATATATATATATATATATATATATATATATATATATATAAATGTATAACATTTATTGTAATTTCAAATTACTTTTGATGACTATTTTTAAATATGCTTTGTTAATCCTGCAGAAGAATTAAGTTAACTGTCATAATTTCAAAATGTTCATGCGCAGATTATTAATAAGAAAGAAAAGCATGTTTGCAAAAGCATCGCAGTTAATGAGAAACAGAAATGTGACAATCTATTAAGATTTTTGAAAAGAATTGCAGTTATAAACGTTGCAAAATATGACATTTTTGTAAGTTCCTGCATTGGATTAAAAAAAATATATGTCACACTTCACATTTTTCAGACTATTAGAAAAAGAAATGTCGCACATGTGATGTTTTTGTAAATACATTGCAGTCAGTAACAAATACAGTCTCAGTTCATGCCTGACATTTTTTCATTTGGTTAGCATCTACGCTCTAGACTACAAGTGTTGTGTGCTCTAACATCCTGTAGATGGCAACAGATTTTTTATGGAACATTAGTGGCTATAGATCAGCGCAGCTTTGATGAAGTCATACTTCTTTATATTTATTAAGAACATTTGTTTTAATTTTGAATGGCTATGTTCATGTCAGGAAGAGACAGATGACTACTTTTTAATAGTGGCAAATGCATCAGCATATTGTTTATGGATATACAAAGTTAAAAATAAGGAAAACATAACTAAATGCAGATGGCCACTAAAAGCAAGGGGAAAATATGTTAATCAATTTCCCTCATTGTACTGATGGTTCATTGTTTTTTAAGTAAAGTAAACAAACATCCTATTTTGAATTATAGGATTACCCAGGGTGAAAAGCTTTGTTATTGTGGATTAGTAGGTATGTTGTTTTATAACAATAATTTGACTGAAGAATTTTAGAAACGACTAGAAATGCTTATTAATGCAAGTATTTTTGTTTCAGATGGATTGTCTTCTAACTTCCAGGTACCATTCCGCCACCACACTTTCCTTACAAAACTTTGTTATGAGAGCATTGTTATGAGATCTCATAAAAGGTTCAAAAAAGTGTTTTACAAAGTGTATTATAATGTGAATGTTGCAGCCTGTTTGTTTCAAAGGTGACTCTTTTTTGCATCTTATGACTAATACTTTAACAATTTTTATGTCATTTTCAAAACTTTCAACAAGCAATTTACATTATAAAGTCTACAAGCCACTTCTGTAGAAACAGTAAGAGATTTGCTGTGATTAATTCTTTAATTGTGGCAAAAGTTTCGGTTTCACAATAATTTACTGCACTGGTTTAACGTGTGATTGAATACGAATCTAGCAATGAGCACACCTGAGTGTTTACTGTACCCATTATAAACCATGCCCACGAAGAAGGGCATAAAGATGTGTATTTAGGGAGACCCTATTTTAGATCCGTGCTTACTTTTGAATAGAAACCCAATCATACCAGTACCACTTTGCCATTCAACTCCGTGTTAGAAAGTAAGTGGTTTCGATGACATGGGTCAAAAATCAGCAACTACATGACATTCTGTTGTACACAGTTTTTGGGGACAATTTTTGGCTCGACAGCGCCAGTTCCATAATAGTGGACAAAATAGGAGACTGCATCTTTAATTGGTACCACGTTTTCCCTTTAATTTTGGACATAGTAATGCTTTTGAGCACATGACCTTCCCATTCATGCATACACAAGAGAGTTCTGAGGTATTCTCCCACCACAAACCATTAAAGACAGCATAGGACATAGGAGTGTTGCCACGGTTTTCCAAACCGCTAACAAAGTAACGGTCTATGGGCTAACAATCACCATAGTGTAAAGCCAAATACTTGATAGTGTGTTTTACATAGAAAATACAGAGAAAATACAAAACCACACATTATTGCTAAAATGAAAGTGACAGTGGGTGTGGTTAGTCATCAAAGTAGTGCACGCTCTTGGACACCATCTTGCCAGCCTTCACATCGATTTTGATCAGTAGACGTTTCTTAGAGGCGGGCTTCTGGGTCAGGGGTACCTTTGACGGGGAATCAATGTCTGCGTGCAAGCAAGTACTGGCATTGGTTGGTTTGTTTTAGTAATCTGAGCAAAAGAAACAGGATTTGATTTTAGTGGAACACACACATCATGACACAACACAGGTCAGTGGTCCAATAATATCTTTACCGTCTTACGCTCCAACACATTTATTGTTCATGAGACATAATTACTCTGAACTATCTAAATGTTATATAAAAGTTATACAGCGAGACTAATGAGAATAAGGGAGTGAATCAATGGGGAAAACAGAAGAGCTCTTACTTGGCTGACGCATGCGGTAATTCATTCTGAAATGACAAACAAATGTTAGGTTAGTATAGACAGGAGATTTTCTACTTTTCCAAATGTTATTTTCTAATAGTGTCACCGTAGTGGGGAGCAACATCAACTTCAAGGAATTCCAGAATTTTATTAACCCATATATGAATAATGCTATATTCAATGTAATTATTCATATATATTCAAATATATGAATAATTACTTTTTTAACATTATTTGTTTCTGTTGTGTTTGATTTTTGATAAATAACCAGACTTTTAAAAAACGTCTCGCCTCACTGTCCTCCTTTCTACGCACAACCAAATGGAGCAGTAATTGTTGGCTAGCTAGCAAGCCATGGATTCTTGTTGCAAGAATCCATGGCTCCGTAGATTCAGAACAAACGACTGTGTCGCGTCCGTGGACGCAGAAAAAATAGACTAACCGACAGGGTGGCCACTCACCTCATCTCCTCTCCCTCCAGTAGCTTCCTGTAGGTGGCGATCTCGATGTCCAGGGCCAGTTTGAGGTTCATCAGTTCCTGGTACTCCCTGACTTGGCAGGCCATGTCCTGCTTGGCCTTGCGCAGAGCGTCCTCCACCTCAGTAATGTTTGCCCTGGCCTGCGTCAACTCCCTCTGACCATCCAAGTCTGAATCCTCTATGTCTTTTTCCAGACCGGTTTTCTGAGGAGAGGGCAGAGGGCGGAGGGCAGAGTGGTAATGGAAGTGGAGAAGGACGTTGAACTATGTAAAACAGACGTGTATGTGTCTGTCTAACTGTCTCTAACTGTCTCTCACTGTTTCTCTGTGTGTGTGTGTGTGTGTGTGTGTGTGTGTGTTACCTGTTTGACGAGGGCCTCAAGCTCTCCCTTGAGTCTCTGGATGAGACGGACCATATCAGAGATTTCTTTTTTCACGTCACGTGCTTCCTGCTCTTGCTTCCCTGCTGTCTGTACCATGTCGTCCATCTGAGGAGAGAGGCCGAAGAGGGAGGGTGGAGAGGTTGGGAGGAAGGATAGTGGGGGAATCTGTGAATTCATGGTGACATTACCACCACCACCATTATCCTCTTCTACATAACCATCATTATAACCATTATCATCATTCTAAAGATTATACCTTTTTTTGGTTCCAGAGCTCTGCATCCTCTCTAGTGCGCCTGGCCATTTCTGCATATTGATTCTTGGTGGTTTCGATGATCTCGTCCATGTTAAGAGCTCTGTTGTTGCGCTCCCTCACGATCACCGTCTCATTCTGGACCTGAGACTGCAGCTCCTTCAGCTCCTGTCACCCCACCCATCAGGAAAACAACATTACACTTTACATTGGATGATACATTAGCGCCATATAGCTATACATGGTTCTTGGACTATGTAGACTCTGATTGGCAACAGGCATGTCGGTCAGCCCTACCTCGTCGTAGCCCCGCTTAAGGAAGTCCAGTTCACCCATCAGTTCCTCCAGTTCCAGAGCCAAATCCACGGCTGACAAGTGGCCCTCATCCACATCCTTCTTGTTGATCACAAAGTCATTCTCCAGATCCGTCTTCTTCTGGAACTCATCCTCGTACCTAGAAAACAACAAGAGAAGAGGAGGTTGTTATTTTTATAAGTATGAGATGGACACACACATGATCAAGTGAAAATCTGCTGACAGGAGAAACACTAGTCTAATCCTCAAACAAACCCATTTCACTGTCCTCAACTCATCCCTCTACTGGAGGACCAACTGCTTTGTTCTCTAACCCTGCCCTTCGCAGCTCTACCCTGGTTCAGATAGACAGAAGTGTACATTAAAAACTATACATGTACTTCATCACAGACACAGTAGTGGAGAGCACCAGGACTCAATGTAAAAACCTGACTTCCAGTGGACAAAATGTCTTATGTTAGGATTAAAGATTATCAGCACTGCTCTGCAGCCTGGTGAGAAAAATGCTCTTCATCCCTTTTAAAGGGATGAGGCTTCTGTTTTGGGCCCGGGCTTCACCTGGAATCTCGGTGACCTGTATAAACTGTAATATAGGATATAGTTAACTGGTGCTTTAGTATACCCCCTTGGGTACTGCTGCACAGTAATCAGGGGTGGGGTGTTGAGGGGTTTCTAAAATGTAAAATAAATGATTGAAACCTGCTGGAGTGCCTTTCGTCCAATTAAATGAATTGTATTGTATCATATTCTATCCTGTTATGATTATTACCTAACAATAGTATTTAATTACTGCTAATTATCTCAAGTCACTGACTTCCTCCGTGTTTGGTTCACATCGTCTTGGCAACGGGCCAGTTCTTGCTGCAGCTTCAGTTTGTCCCGAGTCAGACCCTCAATCTGCTGCTGCAGCTCAATGGACAGCTGCTGGACCACCTCGTCCACGTCGCCCTTGTAGTCCTCCTGCTGTTTCAGGATTTTGAGACGCGTTTCGAGGACCTTGTTCTTCTGCTCGAGATCTTGCACCTAGACAGGGAAAGGGGAACGGGAAGGTCAATCAGTACAGCTGATCATTCAGTTTGAAACCGTAGATACATTAAAAAAGCATCAGATTTTTATGTAACCAGAGAAATGTCTGTGAAAATGTGCACATTGCTATTTATCAGCTAGCAGGAATTTAATAGATGTTGAAAACACCTGTTAGTTTGGTTACACACGCCATCATCTCATGTTTACTGCTATATACACTATGTACAGGGTGATAAATTAAAGGAAAAACCTGAATAAATGAGTGGAGGAACATAAAAAATGCAGATGCTTTCATACAGGTGTACTGCATGATACCATTAAGCAATTAACATCCTTTCATGCTCTCTGGGATGAATAAAAATGCTGAGCAGGCAATGTGGTCTCAGGGGACCTTGATTTTGGATCAAGATGACAAGAGGAAAGGATCAAAGTCACTTTAAAAGAGGGTTCATTATTTGATCTCTTCCAGGATGACAACACACGCATCCACGGGGCAGTTCAGTTCACAGAATGGCTATATGAAAATGATATGAATCATATGCTATAGCCTTCGCAGTCAGATTTCAACACAATTGAACACATGGGAGATTTTGGACTGAGGTGACAGTCTCTCCAGCATCATCAAAACACCACCTGAGGGATTATCTTTAAGATGAGTAGAGTTCCAGCATGCATTGAGGCTCTGCTGGCTGCTGATGGTGTCCCAACAGCTTACTGCAGTGTTTCTTAATCCTGGTCCTGGGGACCCAAAGGGGTGCATGTTTTTGTTTTTGCCTGGGCACTCACGCACCTGTAGGGTAGGGCAACATTTGAATCAAGGTGTGTGAGTGCTAGGGCAAAAACAAAAATGTGCAGCCCTTTGGGTCCGGAGGACCAGGATTAAAAAACACTGGATTACTGGGACAATAGAGGTTGGTTTTCCTTTTATTTGTCACCTGTCAGAATTTGTCTGTGTTTGCGCATGCGTGCGTGTGAGTGCGTTGTGTGTACTTCAAGGTCCATTAACGACTAAAAGGCGGGTCATCACCAAAAGAGGATTCAGTTGACACTGTGTAACTACAAAGTTCAGAAATATAAGATATCAGAGAATACCTTAATAACTATTGCATATGCAATATTAAGTTTGTAATATTTTAAAATGATAAAAAATATTGTAAAACTTTAAATTTAAATTGGTATTTCGGCATGGTCACAAGGTGAAAAAGCACAATAGCAACACGACAGAGAGCGCTAAAAAAAAGGATATAGAGAATGAAAGAGCGAGGGCACATCTCGCGGAAAAGCCGACGTCTCTAAGTCTGGAGTGGCGATAACGAGACCGCTACCTGGTCAGTTCTGGCTGAAGTGCCTCAACCCAACTGGGATACTTAAAGAGGGTCTTATTTTAGGCGAGGTAATGCTCAAATAATTTGAAGTTTGTTACAAAGAATTACCATACGTATTTCTATTAGGCTACCGGCAGAATATTCACTGCATCAATTAAGGTATATTGATTTTGTAGGTTAAATAATAAATACAATCAATAATGCGTTATTTTGTTGTTGTATTAAAACGATAAAATAGCATACCTTGTCAATGAACGCTACAAACTTGTCGTTCAGTCCGACCATCTGATCCTTCTCAGTGGATTTGGCTGATTGGTCCATGGGGTCCACCTTGCGTTCTATGGGTTTGAGAAGGTCCTTGTTAGTCTCGAGAGTCGAGTAGCTTTTGGGCTTGACCCCAGATGGAGTGTAGGACTGACTGCTGAATCCGCCTGGATTGGACATGAAGTCAGGGTATTCGGGTCAGAGTGATAGAAAGGCTGAAAGAAAGAGTGGCTGAGAGAGTCTCGAAGGTCTGACTCTTGTGAATGTTTTGAAAGGAACAATCTTTTTAGGATGCCATCTGCCTCTTAAGGTAGCCAAGGTCCAACCCTCACATCTGGTATTTTCTTCTGTCCAATCAATTAAGTTACTTTTCAAAAAAGCAACAAATTCAAGAAGGAAAACTTGAATGTTGACCCTAAACCTGTTTGTTCAGGGGTGTGCTGGTCGTTTTTCCGCCAATCGTATGGTTGGGGCCGTTTTCAGGTGTTCAGTAGCGCTATAAAAACGGTTCTTCCCATTATTCATCACTACCTTTAGCAACAGGTGCTACAGTATATGTGACTATCACTATCTATTACGCTACATCATCTTTATTTTTTCTCTTTTTCTCTACTCACTTACCCACTCAACTACCGCCATGTCTAAGAACAGTGCCATCACCGTGTTCGGTGGGGCGGGGGGAAGAGGTTCCAGAATGTCCGTTGCTAGTCTGGAGGGGCTGCGGAGTGCGATGCGTTCATCCGACCCTGATAATTCTAAGGATTCCTCTCAGCCACTCCGGACCGCCCCAGATGATAAGAAGGAAATGAAGGGTCTCAACGACCGTCTATGCGGCTATCTGGGTCGGGTAAAGAAGTTGGAGAAAGACAACAAAGACTTGGAGGACCAGATTCAGGACATCTTAGACAAGAGAGGAGACCCGAACGCTCGTGACTGGGATGAGGTGGAGAAACCGTTGTCTGACCTCAGAAAGAAGGTACTTTTTTAGTACACTATCTTAATCACAACGATTTGCCTAATTATATGGTATATCTTTAAGATGTACACGTCAGTCAGTGTCTGCGGTTTTCTCCTGTTTGTTAATAATTGTCCATATTGGCTAATTAATTCGTATTCCCATGTCTCAGCTCCGTGATATGACCATGGAAAATGCGAGTTTGTTGCTGCAAATTGACAACGCCAAGCTGACCAACGAGGACCTCAAAAACAAGTGAGAATGAATGCTTTGAATTCATTCTTGAAAACGACATGCCCTTTTAATAACACCCTCAATACATTATATAAAAACACAACACATTGACAAAAAGTAAGACTAAGGTTAAGTTACTATGGTAGAATTATGTAATTACACTCATGGTTTGCGAATTGCGCTGCAAGTGAACTATACATTTTACAACCGTGTTGAGTGGCAACTGATATGTGCGGGAGCTCATGTTAAATTATTTTATTGACCGGTACGCTGCTTAACTCCAACGGGGCTTTTAATAATTCCAAAAGCTAAGAGACTGAACCATGCGTTGATATATTTCGTTACAGGCTGGACTACGAGAAGCAGGCCAGGAAGTGTGTGGAGCAAGACCTGAATCGTCTGAAAAAAATTATTGACAACAACAACCTGAACCGCATGCAGCTGGGAAGCCAGATTGAGTCAGTGAAGGAAGAGCTAGCCACCCTAAAGAAGGACCATAAGGATGTAAGGGGTACACACACCCACACACACACACACACACACACACACCCCCCCCCCCCCCCCCACATACACACACACACACACACACTTCTTATGGAACAGTTTTGAGTTACTTAACATTGTTTGGGGTTATTGTAGCAAGGAACGGGAGAGTTTAATTTAGAAATAACCTTTAATAAACTATTATCCCCTTCTGCTTGTAGGAGGTGAATGAGCTGTGTAAGAAGATAAAAGAATCCAACGTGGTTGTGGAGTTTGACTCCAAGGACAACAACCTCAGTGACACCCTCAACAAGATGCGTGCCCAGTACCAGAAACTGGCCGAGAAGAACCTCAAGGACACTGACGACTGGTATCAGAGTAAGGTATGAAGCTCTACAATCCTATAGTTAATGTATGGTTATTAATTTGTTTTGTTTTCCTTCATTAATTAGTTCTACTTCAGGTTTATTTTCTTCTTTCTATTTTTATCAGTTTCAAAGCATCAAGGAAGAGGTGGTCCAGAACACTGAGGCAGTACAGTCAGGCAAACATGAGCTCAAAGAGCTGCGCAAACAGAAACAGCGCCTGGATATCGACATTCAAGGAATGCTAAGCATGGTAAAAACACACACCTACACGTCTTCCACACACGTGTTTCGTTGTTATTCATACAGGGAATAGCCACATGCACTTCTGCTAACATGCACGTACACACAAGCTAACAAGCACAGTCACACATGGGCACAGTCACACACAAACATGCGAAAACCCCCAAAATAGTTGTGTCATCACAGTGCAAACAAACATTGTACAGAGTTTTATAGTTAAGACTTTCATAATTCCACTGAAAATATAATTTCCCCTGGGGCTGTATTATATAACTATAAAGACTGGAAAGAACACAGACTATTGTCAACGTTTTGACTGGATGACTGTTTCCAAGTCAAGTCTGGAGACATCTTGTCTTGATTAATGGATGCGTGTTTTATTTAAATACGTCACTCAGTCCCGGTGTATGTTTGATATAGGTCATTGCATTATGGTGTAGCCCATGCAATTTATGAAACCAATAAGAAAAACCATCAACATTTATTGTAAGAAGTTGGACAGATGCTATTATACTAGGGCACTATTACGTTAATGATCTTCCTAAATCAGTCTAAGAAAATGTCAACAAGGTCAATTTTGACTTCGGATGAGAATCAGTAAGGTAATGAAGACACTGTCCTTTAAATTATTTATTTTGCTGTGAAGTCAGATCACGTAAACACGAATGATGAATGCCTTACGTTAGCCAACTGGTTATATAGGGTGGTAGAACAGATGACTGTATAACTGTATAATGGCAACTGTAGCAAATAGCTTTTTGGCTAACATGGATCACAATGCTGGCCATGTCTGCTATACCTGAGTTTGGCAAGAAAACACATACAGTGGATATAAAAAGTCTACGCACCCCTGTTAAAATGCCAGGTTTTTGTGATGTAAATGAATGAGACAAAGATAAATCACGTCAGAACCTTTTCCACTTTTAATATGACTTGTAATGTGAACAATTCAATTGAAAAAGAAACTTAAATCTTCGAGGCAGAATGTTTTAAAATAAAAACTTTAAAATAACCTGGTTGCATAAGTGTGCATAACATCCTATAACTGGGGATGTGGCTGTGTTCAGAATTAACCAATCACATTCAAACTCATGTTAAATAGAAGTCATTACACACCTGCCATCATTTAAAGTGACTCTGATTAATCACAAATAAAGTTCAGCTGTTCTTGTAGGATTTTCCAGACATTTTCTTAGTTGCATCTCAGAGCAAAGCCATGGTCCGCAGAGAGCTTCCAAAGCATCAGAGGGATCTCATTGTTGAATGAGTATAGGTACAAAATAATTGGGAAATGTGTTATGGTCTGATGAAACCAAGGTTGAACTTTTTGGCCATAATTCCAAAAGATACTGTATGTTTGTTGCAAAAACAACACTGCACATCACCCAAAGAACACCATACCCACAGTGAAGCATGGTGGTGGCCGCATCATGCTTTGGGTCTGTTTTTCTTCAGCTGGAACCAGGGTCTTAGTCAGGGAGGAGGGAATTATGAAAAATTCCAAATACCAGGCAATTTTGGCACAAAACCTTTAGGAGGCCGTTTGAAAGCTGAAGATTAAGTTCACCTTTCAGCACGACAATGACCCAAGCACACATCCTTATCCACAAATGCATGGCTTCACCAGAAGAAGATTAACATTTTGCAATGGCTCAGCCAGAGTCCAGACCTGAATCCAATTGAACATCTGTGGGGTGATCTGAAACCAGGTTATTGTGAGTTTTTTATTTTTCCCCCTCAAAGATTTCAGTTTGTTTTTCAATTGAATTGTTCATGTTATAGGTCGCATTAAAGGTGGAAAAAGTTCTGACATGATTTATCTTTGTCTCATTCTTTTACATCACAAGAACCTGGCATTTTAACAGGGGTGTGTAGACTTTTTATATCCACTGTAACTTCATGGATTGCTTGTTGTACGTTTTGAGGGTAGTCTTTCCTAGCATTCTACTTAATGCATTCTAGTAAATGCTGATCATTTGGTGTGAAGTGCACTAGTGAGGCTTGAAAACACAATGACAACACGTTTGAGGGAGGGGGTAGTGGGAGATTGGTTGTTTAAATTTACTGACAGAGCCAATGGCTATCTAGCCACTGATTTCTGACAGTTTTAGTATAGGCTACGAATGCCACTTATGAAACAAGAGTCCACCAGACCTTATGCGAGTTTGGGTGGATGTGTAATGTACTAGAAAAACTGTAAACTGCATCTAATGATTGGTCCATGCCCCTGTCCTTCATAGATTCACTCCCTGGAAGAAAATCTGAAAGAAACAAATGGCCGTTATGGCCGTGAGATAAACCGTCTCAATAAGATCCTGCAGCAGTTGGAGGCCGAGCTGGGCCAGGTGAAGGCGCAGGTGGAGAAGCAGGTGGATGACTACCAAGAGCTGCTTCATGTTAAGATGAAGCTTGAAGCCGAGATCGAGAACTACCGCCGTCTGATTCATGGCATCGCCCCTGAAGACAGGTGAGCTGACGAAGCACAAACACAGTTGACATCGAGGATCTCTCTGTATTTAAGACTTTTCTCATAGCTAATATTCCCAGTTAGGCCATAGCTAATAGTCCGGTAACTTTATCTAAGATATTGAAACAATGAAATGGCATAGGGTCTGGTCTGAAAGTCCAACACATTTACAGTAAACTGATTATTACAGTTACTTTCTTCTTCCACAACAGCCTGGAGTTTTCATTAGCGCAAGCAGTGAATCGTGGTAAGTTCTGGAAACCAGCTCTGATTGGATCATGTGACCTGATTTATGAGGAGAATAAACCTAGTTACACTATCTTGCTACAATATCTCTATCATATAATCAACCACACTCTACTCTAACCCTCACCCCATTTACAATTACTTTTTCTCAGTTATTACTAATATCCATCTGTTATTTTTTACCTTCCTACCTTAGTCCCTGCATTTAGTCAAATACCATGTTATTACCATGTTGAAAACGGATCAAATGGGATTGTGACTGAGAGTGTTTCACTGTAAGACAAATGATACACCTAATCCCAATGTTACATTGATATGTGGCAGGGTTTATTCTGATTCAATTCATGCACAACTATGAATCAAGTATGATGTACAATTGTATATATATTTGCATGGTCAACTTGCCATACATACGCGGCTAAATTGTCTTCCTGTTTTTAACTGGTAGAACCAGCTTGATGGCTCACACGATAACCCACATATTACTTCAAACAGAATGTCAGGATTCTTCAATTCAACAGACTTTCCTGTCTCCCACTCAGTGCCGCTCCAGCCAGCTAAGACGGACACAAAGGACAGTGACAGAAAGGACGAGCAGTAAAGAAGTATTCCTGCAGCCCGTGGTGTGGTGGTAAAGAAGAAGCAATGTTGATTACTGTAACAAAAAATTATTTGGCTTTAGATTTTAAATACGTTTTTCTATGTGATTGCCTAAACTGTGGTGCAAAACAATGAAGATGGGTTGGCTGTAATGCAAAATAAAAAAGTGGGTTAGCTACATTAACTTTTGTTTACTTCTCTTTACACCACTCCAACCAAATAAAGAATTTACCACCTGCAACTTAAAGAGCCCCACCAAAGCCAGAGACCCATTGAAATCCCCTCCTTTTCACCCCAACCTCCATTCTCTTTTGTCTTATCATGTTTTGAAACCCGGCATAGTAATCAATGGTGTTGTCTGCAGTAGGTTATGGTGCTGTTATACCAATGCATTCTTTCACAGAGATGTTATCCTACAAAATAAATAACTTAACTTCCAGCGTATTGACAATGCCTTTGTATCATTAATTTCAATGCAGTTCCTCCATGGCCTGCTGATAATGTATCTTGCCACAATGGCTTTAAAGGGTAACAGATACAATATAAAGACAACAAGTCTAGACCGAACATGTCACCTGCGGGTTGTTTGTGTGGCATGTTTGTCAGAAGTGTAGCTGCTTTGAGAGTGGGAGAATCTCAATGCATATTTTTTATTAATTTGACCTTGAGTCATCCAATTGGGTTAGAGCAGGAGGTGAAGAGAGAGGACCCGAGGAGTCGTGGAATGCAATTGAGATTTTCCCAGAGACAATGATTTCTGGTAGTAATGACCGGAATTCTGAGAATTGTGACTAGAATTGTATGATCTTTTCTAGTGAAGAGTAGTTATCCTACAGACAAGAAAGTGAAACCAAAAACAACTGATAGTTTTTAAGATTAGGTTCTGTGTAAGACATTTATCAGTAACATTAAAGGAGTTGGCCACACCATAAAGACACTGTCGAGAAGCTTCTGTTACAATGTTGACATTACTGTATTTACACCACTTATGGTTCCACCCATTAAAACACCATTACATGTCTCCAAACTTAAACACTGAAACACACTCACCTAAAGGATTATTAGGAACAGCTGTTCAATTTCTCATTAATGCAATTATCTAATCAACCAATCACATGGCAGTTGCTTAAATGCATTTAGGGGTGTGGTCCTGGTCAAGATAGTCTCCTGAACTCCAAACTCAATGTCAGAATGGGAAAGAAAGGTGATTTAAGCAATTTTGAGCGTGGCATGGTTGTTGGGCCGGCCTGAGTATTTCACAATCTGCTCAGTTACTGGGATTTTCAAGCACAACCATTTCTAGGGTTCACAAAGAATGGTGTGAAAATGGAAAAACATCCAGTATGCGGCCCTCCTGTGGGTGAAAATGCCTTGTTGATGCTAGAGATCAGAGGAGAATTGGCCGACTGATTCAAGCTGATAGAAGAGCAACTTTGACTGAAATAACCACTCGTTACAACGCATTTGTGAAGCCACAACACACACAACCTTGAGGCGGATGGGCTACAACAGCAGAAGACCCCACCGGGTACCACACATCTCCACTACAAATAGGAAAAAGAGGCTACAATTTGCACGAGCTCACCAAAATTGGACAGTTGAAGACTGGAAGAATGTTGCCTGGTCTGATGAGTCTCGATTTCTGTTAAGACATTCAGATAGAGTCAGAATTTGGCGTAAACAGCATGAGAACATGGATCCATCATTCCTTGTTACCACTGTGCAGGCTGCTGGTGGTGGTGTAATGGTGTGGGGGATGTTTTCTTGGCACACTTTAGGCCCCTTAGTGCCAATTGGGCATCGTTTAAATGCCACGGCCTACCTGAGCATTGTTTCTGACCATGTCCATCCCTTTATGACCACCATGTACCCATCCTCTGATGGCTACTTCCAGCAGGATAATGCACCATGTCACAAAGCTCGAATCATTTCAAATTGGTTTCTTGAACATGACAATGAGTTCACTGTACTGAAATAGCCCCCACAGTCACCAGATCTCAACCCAATAGAGCATCTTTGGGATGTGGTGGAACGGGAGCTTCATGCCCTGGATGTGCATCCCACAAATCTCCATCAACTGCAAGATGCTATCCTGTCAATATTTCTAAAGAATGCTTTCAGCACCTTGTTGAATCAATGCCACGTAGAATTAAGGCAGTTCTGAAGGTGAAAGGGGGTCAAACACAGTATTAGTATGGTGTTCCTAATAATCCTTTAGGTGAGTGTATATTATAGTACAAAATAATCTGTTTTAATTCTATCCAAGGCAATAGCAATCCATCCATCTTCTTCCGCTTATCCGGGGCCGGGTCGCCGGGGCAGCAGTCTAAGCAGGGATGCCCAGACTTCCCTCTCCCTAGACACTTCCTCCAGCTCTTCCGGGGGGACACAGAGGCGTTGCCAGGCCAGCCGGGAGACATAGTCCCTCCAGCGTGTCCTAGGTAGTAGGATTCTTTATGAATGTTTTGGTAAATTCCTCGGTAAAATAAGTATTTGGTCACCCACAAACAAGCAAGATTTCTGGCTCTCATAGACCTGTAACTTCTTCTTTAAGAGGTTCCTCTGTCCTCCACTCATTACCTGTATTAATGGCACCTGTTTGAACTTGTTATCAGTATAAAAGACACCTGTCCACAACCTCAAACAGTCACACTCCAAACTCCACTATGGCCAAGACCAAAGAGCTGTCAAAGGACACCAGAAACAAAATTGTAGACCTGCAACAGGCTGGGAAGACTGATTCTGCAATGGGTAAGCAGCTTGGTGTGAAGAAATTAACTGTGGGAGCAATTATAAGAAAATGGAAGACATACAAGACCACTGATAATCTCCCTCGATCCGGGGCTCCACGCAAGATCTCAACCCATGGGGTCAAAATTATCACAAGAATGCTGAGCAGAAATCCCAGAACCACACCTAGTGAATGACCTGCAGAGAGCTGGGACCAAAGTAACAAAGGCTACCATCAGTAACACACTACGCCGCCAGGGACTCAAATCCTGCAGTGCCAGATGTGTCCCCCTGCTTAAGCCAGTACATGTCCAGGCCCGTCTGAGGTTTGCTAGAGAGCATTTGGATAGTCCAGAAGAGGATTGGGAGAATGTCATATGGTCAGATGAAACCAAAATATAACTTTTTGGTAAAAACTCAACTCGTCGTGTTTGTAGGAGAAAGAATGCTGAGTTGCATCCAAAGATGCCAGGACCAGGACGACTGCTCTGTGTAAAGGAAAGAATGAATAGGGCCATGTATCGTGAGATTTTGTGTGAAAACCTCCTTCCATCAGCAAGGGCATTGAAGATGAAATGTGGCTGGGTCTTTCAGCATGACAATGATCCCAAACACACCGCCCGGGCAACGAAGGAGTGGCTTCGTAAGAAGCATTTCAAGGTCCTGGAGTGGCCTAGCCAGTCACCAGATCTCCACCCCATAGAAAATCTTTGGAGGGAGTTGAAAGTCCGTGTTGCCCAGCGACAGCCCCAAAACATCACTGCTCTAGAGGAGATCTGCATGGAGGAATGGGCCAAAATACCAGCAACAGTGTGTAAAAACCTTGTGAAGACTTACAGAAAACGTTTGACCTCTGTCATTGCCAAAAAAGGGTATATAACAAAGTATTGAGATTAACTTTTGTTATTGATCAAATACTTATTTTCCACCATAATTTACCAATAAATTCATTAAAAAATCTAAATTTTTGCATATTTTGTCTCTCATAGTTGAAATTACAGGCCTCTCTCATCTTTTTAAGTGGGAGAACTTGCACAGTTGGTGGCTGACTAAATACTTTTTTGCCCCACTGTATGCTGCCATCCAGATGACGTCTTTTTCAGGGACGGCCTTGCTTAATTCAGGAAGACAATGCCAAACCACATGCTGCATCTATAACAACAGAAAGCTCTGTAGTAAAAGATTCAGGGTGTTAAACTGGCCTGCCTGCAGTCCAGACCTGTCACACACTGAAAACATTAGGTGCATTATGAAACAAAAAATATGACAAAGTAGACCATGAACTTGAGCAGCTGATATCCTATATCAAGCAAGAATGGGAAAACATTTCACTTTAAAAACTACAGCAACTGATCTCCTCAGTTCCCAAACGAGTTGATGCACAGTGGTAAACATGCTTGTAATAAAGTATAACATTTCTGTTTATCATCATTGACCAAATGTAAAAGGGTCACAATTAAAACAATTGATAGCATAGAGATATATAGGTGCTGGTCATATAATTAGAATATCATCAAAAAGTTGATTTATATCAGTAATTCCATTAAAAAAGTGAAACTTGTATATTATTTTCATTCATTGCACACAGACTGATATATTTCAAATGTTTATTTATTTTAATTGTGATGATTATAACTGACAACTAATGAAAATCCCAAATTCAGTATCTCCGAAAATGTGAATATTACTTAAGACCAATACAAAAAAAATATTTTTTGAAATGTTGGCCAACTGAAAAGTATGAACATGAAAAGTATGAGCATGTACAGCACTCAATACTTAGTTGGGGCTCCTTTTGCCTGAATTACAGCGGCAATGCGGCGTGGCATGGAGTCGATCAGTCTGTGGCACTGCTCAGGTGTTATGAGAGCCCAGGTTGCTCTGATAGTGGCCTTCAGCACTTCTGCATTGTTGGGTCTGGCGTATCGCATCTTCTTCTTCACAATGCCCCATAGATTTTCTATAGGGTTAAGGTCAGGCAAGTTAGCTGGCCAATTAAGAACAGGGTAAATACCATGGTCCTTAAACCAGGTACTGGTAGCTTTGGCACTATGTGCAGGCGCCAAGTCCTGTTGGAAAATGAAATCTGCATCTCCATAAAGTTGTACAGCAGCAGGAAACATGAAGTGCTCTAAAACTTCCTGGTAGACGGCTGCGTTGACCTTGGACCTCAGAAAACACAGTGGACCAACACCAGCAGATGACATGGCACCCCAAACCATCACTGACTGTGGAAACTTTACACTGGACTTCAAGCAACGTGAATTCTGTGCCTCTCCTCTTATCCTCCAGATTCTGGGAACTTGATTTCCAAAGGAAATGCAAAATTTACTTTTATCACAGAACATAACTTTGGACCACTCAGCAGCAGTCCAGTCCTTTTTGTCTTTAGCCCAGATGAGACGCTTCTGACGCTGTGTCTTGTTCAAGAGTGGCTTGACACAAGGAATGCGACAGCTGAAACCCATGTCTTGCATACGTCTGTGCGTGGTGGTTCTTGAAGCACTGACTCCAGCTGCAGTCCACTCTTTGTGAATCGCCCCCACATTTTTGAATGGGTTTTGTTTCACAATCCTCTCCAGGGTGCGGTTATCCCTATTGCTTGTACACTTTTTTCTACCACATCTTTTCCTTCCCTTCGCCTCTCTATTAATGTGCTTGGACCCAGAGCTCTGTGAACAGCCAGCCTCATTAGCAATGACCTTTTGTGTCTTGCCCTCCTTGTGCAAGGTGTCAATGGTCGTCTTTTGGACAGCTGTCAAGTCAGCAGTCTTCTCCAAGATTGTTTAGCCGAACTAGACTATGAGACCATTTAAAGGCCTTTGCAGGTGTTTTGAGTTAATTAGCTGATTTGAGTGTGGCACCAGGTGTCTTCAATATTGAACCTTTTCACAATATTCAAATTTTCTGAGATACTGAATTTGGGGTTTTCATTAGTTGTCAGTTATAATCATCAAAATTATAAGAAATAAACACTCGAAATATATCAGTCTGTGTGGAATGAATGTATACAGTATACACGTTTTTGAATGGAATTACTGAAATAAATCAACTTTTTGATGATATTCTAATTATATGACCAGCACCTGTACACTGATGAACCACAACATTATGACCACTCACAGGTGAAGCGAATAATGTTGATCATCTCTAAACAAGGGCACATCTCAAGGTCAGGGTAGATTAGATGACAATCAGTTCTCGTAGTCAGCGTGGTGGTATGGTCGTATATCCTAGCGAGCGGTGAGCAGCGGTGAGTACCTACCCACAGTGATCTGAGGAGGGACAGACCACAAACTGGCAACAGGGTGTTGGGTGCCCAAGGCTCATTGATGCACAAGGGCAATGAAGGCTGTCCCATCTGGGCTGAACTGACAGGTCTACTGTGGTATAAGTCGCAGAACGTTTTGATGATGGTTATGGGAGGTATGTGTCACAACACAGTGCATCACACCCTGCTGCGTATGGGGCTGTGGTCAGAGTGCCCATGAAAGGGTCTACAATGTGCACACAAGTCTCGGAACTGGACCATGGAGCAGTGCAAGCAGATCACCTGGTCTGATGAGTCCCATGTTTTACATCACATGGCCAGCCGTGTACGTGTGCATTGTTTACCTGGGGAAGTGATGGCACCAAGATGCACTGTGGAAAGGGCAGTGGCCTCTTTTAGCAGGATAATGCGCCATGCCACACTGCTCACATTGTTCTGGAATGGTTTGAGGGACATGATGAAGGGTTCAAGGTATTTCCCGAGCCTCTGAATTCCCCAGATCTCAATCCGATTGAGAATCTGTGGGATGTGCTGGCCCAACGGGTCCGATCCATGGAGGCCCACCTTGCAACTTACAAGACTTGAAGGGTCAGCTGCTAACGTCTTGGTGCCAGATACCACAGCACACCTTCAGTGGTTTAGTGGAGTCCAAGCCTCGACGGGTTAAAGCTGTTTTGGCGGCACACAAATGACCAACATCACTATTTGGCAGGTGGTCATAATGTTTTAGCTCATCTGTGTGTGCATAGCAATGATAATAGACACTATGTGATGATGATATAAAGTTGTCAAGCGACCCAGTGTATAGAGAGAAGAGGAGAAGGACTAGAATCAAGCAGCAGTGAGGGAGGAGTGGGAGAGGAGAAGGTGGGGTTAGAGAATGCTTTAAATTTGGAGTGATAGTGGCTTGTACAACTGAGAGGGAGAGAAAGTAAAGTGAAAAGACAAAGGCATTTCCAAAATTTGGTTTTCCGCCATTTTAGGTTTTTGAACTCGACGTTGAGTCACTCACACACGGAGTAGGAGGGGAGGGCTGAGTTGGGATGAAAGGAGACAGGAAATATGATAGGATTGAAAGGGAGAGAGTAGTTAGGGAGAGAAAAATAATATTGCAACGTTGAAAGATCATCAGGGTAAAGGCTGGCAGGGTGTTGGATGAGAGAAAAAGAACAAAATTGTTGTTCAGAAACCCAGAGGTGGGTTGTGTGTAGATTACTCAGCATTTAGTAAAGTTAAGGTTAAGCGCATTCCCTTCCTGTGTGGGAATTAAGGAGGCAAGATCAAAATATGTGGAATGATTTTGTGAGACTGAAGTGGCCCAATATTCATTATCACGACATAAAGTTATCAAAGTTTCAAAGTCATTGAGAGGCATCTGGGAATTGTAGCTGATAAAAAAGTTAGGCTTGAATGGACAAGTGATATTGACAGCATTAAATAGAAATGCTAAGAATGTACTGAGTCTACTGGGAGTTGCTACAGTGATGCAGAACGACATTAGTCACAAATTGGATATCATGAAATTGGGCAGAATATTTTAATAAAAGACTACAATATCTCTGTTTCTTAGAAGAGAGAAGTACTCTCTTTTGTTTATTCACAAGGCACAGTTGTAGTAAGGTCCAGCATTACTCACAACACATCATAACCTCAAAGTTAAAACAATTAATTATAGTATTAAAACAAAAGATTGGTTAGTACTTGATACACCAATAATGGCTTCTGAACTAGTCTGTAAGCTACAAAAGGATCTCCAGTCTGACCTTGTGCCTTTGAATGAATTTACAGAGAAAAAACTTTGTGAACACTTTTTTTGTAACTGTTATATTTTATCTTAGAGTAAAAAAAATTATACATTAAAATTTGTTGTTTTTTCACAACGTGGCTGTCACTGTAAAAACATACTGTAAAACATACTGTAAAAACATACTGTAAAAATATTAGTCTGAGGAAAAATCAGTAGGGATGTTATAGCAGCCATAAGTCTAAGAGTCAGCAGGAGGCGGGCAGGTTGTGTAAATGGTGGATCATTTATTTACACCGCTACAGTGATGACGTGATTACCTGAAAGAAATATATTTACAAAGTTCTGTTTAATTGAAACTGTCCATATCAGAAGTTTCAAGTTGTATTTGTCAAATGCACCTAACAACACAGTGTCATCCTGCACAATGAAATTCTTGTGACATGGCACCCGACAATTACTTCGTGAGAGTTAAGAAGAAAAGTACATTAGCAGAAATATTGCTAGACAGAAAATAATAATAAAATAAAGCAACAATATGCATAACACAGTACACTGGCAGCAGTTTAAAACATTTGTATTGTAAACTAGCAGAAGTCTGGGTAGAATTATTGATATAGCAGCAATCAGGGTATTATTATTGATATAGCAGAAATCTGTGTAGTAGTATTTATATAGCAGGAATCTGGGTAATATTATTGAACATTTAGATATGACAAATATGGCAGTAATATACAGTGGGGAGAACACGTATTTGATACACTACTGATTTTGCAAGTTTTCCTACTTACAAAACATGTAGAGGTCTGTAATTTCTATCATAGATATACTTCTGGGGCTCCATGCAAGATCTCACCTCGTGGGGCATCAATGATCATGAGGAAGGTGAGGGATCAGCCCAGAACTACACGGCAGGACCTGGTCAATGACCTGAAGAGGGCCAAAGTCCCTGCTGCAGTGTGTGCAAACCGGGTCAAAAACTACAGGAAACATATGATCTCTGTAATTGCAAACAAAGGTTTCTGTACCAAATATTAAGTTCTGCTTTTCTGATGTATCAAATACTTAGATATAGATATACTTCAACTGTGAGAGACGAAATCTAAAACAAAAATACAGAAAATCACATTGTATGATTTTTTTATTATTAATATGCATTTTATTGCATGACATAAGTATTTGATCACCTACCAACCAGTAAGAATTCCGGCTCTCACAGACCTGTTAGTTTTTCTTTAAGAAGCCCTCCTGTTCTCCACTCATTACCTGTATTAACTGCACCTGATTGAACTCGTTACCTTTATAAAAGACACCTGTTCATCAAACAGACTCCAATTTCTCCACAATGGCCAAGACCAGAGAGCTGTGTAAGGACATCAGGGATAAAATTGTAGACCTGCACAAGCAACTTGGTGAGAAGGCAACAACTGTTGGCGCAATTATTAGAAAATGGAAGAAGTTCAAGATGACGGTCATTCTCCCTCGGTCTGGGGCTCCATGCAAGATCTCACCTCGTGGGGCATCAATGATCATGAGGAAGGTGAGGGATCAGCCCAGAACTACACGGCAGGACCTGGTCAATGACCTGAAGAGGGCCAAAGTCCCTGCTGCAGTGTGTGCAAACCGGGTCAAAAACTACAGGAAACATATGATCTCTGTAATTGCAAACAAAGGTTTCTGTACCAAATATTAAGTTCTGCTTTTCTGATGTATCAAATACTTATGTCATGCAATAAAATGCAAATGAATTACTTAAAAATCATACAATGTGATTTTCTGGATTTTTGTTTTAGTTTCACAGTTGAAGAGTACCTATGATAAAAATTACTTCTACATGCTTTGTAAGTGGGAAAACCTGCAAAACCGGCAGTGTATCAAATACTTGTTCTCCCCACTGTACATACCAGAGTTATTGAGCATTATAGATACATATGAGTGCAATAAGCTTATGATTGGTGGCATAGCACACTACAAATACGTAGTGTGAATTTACAAATAAAAATGTACACACAGCAAAAATACAGAAAGAGGATTAAGCAATACTATACATAAAACTATACACAGCAGTAGTTTCAAAACAGTAATGTAAACTAGCATCAATATAGGTAGTAGTACTGAATATTGTAGATACGGCAAGGATGGCTGTAATATACATAAAAATGTAAACTGGCATACATTTTTGAAAGAGTAGGATGGGGGTGAATGAACAGTATGGTAGAAGCATTGAGTATTATAAATACATATGAGTGTAATATGCTTATGAATGGTACATGCAAAGGAATATTCTAATGCCCATTAAAAGTACCTGAAAGGACATCTGGAATGTTAATGTGTGATCAGTATGACCATGGATCAGTGTTACTGGTTGAGGAGACTTATGTCCTGAGGGAAAAAAATATTTTTGAGTCTGGAAGTGCAGGCTCCGATGCTCTGGTAGCGTCTAACAGACCGGATGGCAGCAGTGTGAACTTGCCATAGCCTGGGTGGCTGTCGTCTTTGATGATGTTCATGCTTTCCTCAGGCATTGTGTATGGATGATGCTTTGCAGACTTCACCACCCTCTGGAGGGACTTGCAGCGGACCGGCTGTCATACCTGGCAGTAATGCTGCCTGACAGGATGCTTTCAATGGTGCACCTGTAGAAGTTGGTGAGAGTTTTTACAGACATGCCAAACTTCTTGAGTTGCCTCAGGATGTACAATTGTTTTTGGGCAGTTTTCACTGCTGAGTTCGCTTGTCTGGACCAAGTGAGGTCATTTTTGATGAACACACTGAGAAAATGTATTTCAGAGACTCTCCACTTCAGCTCCATTGATGTGTATGGGGGCATGACCCCCGTCTGCTGCTTCCTGAAGTCCACGATCCTCTCTTTAGTCTCCATGTAACCAGGTTCCTTACCTCCTCTCTGTGAGAGGTCTCATTGTTGTTGAAGATGAGACGCAGGATGGTAGTGTCATCACGAATTTTAGGATGATGTTGGAGCTGTGTGTGGCCACACAGTCATTCGTGAAGAGGGAGTACAGGAGGGGACTGAGTATGCAGCCCTGGGGGGCTCCGGTGCTCCGAGTCAGTGTAGAGGAGGTGAGGTTGCCTTTCTCACCACCTGGGGTCAGCCCATCAGGATGTCCAGGATCCAACTGCAGAGGGAGGTGTTAAAGTTCCAGGGTCCTGAGCTTAGGAACAAGCTTGGCGGGCACAATAGTGTTGAATGCAGAGCTGCAGTCCACAAAGAGCATCCTCACGTATGTGTTGCCTTTTTCAGGTGGGAAAGGGTGGTGTATGTTGTCAGGGCGATGGCAACATCTTTAGATCTATTTGGGCGGTATGCAAATTGTAAGGGGTCCAAGGGGTCAGGAAGGGTGGAGCAGATGTGAATTCTCACCAGCCACTTGAAGCACTTCATGACAGTGGAGGTCAGTGCTACATGGTGGTAGTCATTCAGGCAGGTGATGGAAGGTTTCTTCGGTGCAGGGACGATGGTGGTCTGTTTGAAGTAGGAGGGGACTGTAGACAAAGACAGGGAGAGGTTGAATATGGAGGTGAAAACCTCCGCTAGTTGGTCAGCGCACCTCCTGAGGATACCACCTGGAATGCCATCAGGCACGAGTGACTTCCGAGGGTTAATTGTGCATTGACGGTGCAGGGTTAAACGTGTGGCATCTCACTCCCTCCAATAGGGATCTGGGGATATACATTTTCATCCAATAGGGCTACCCAATTGGCCTCAGCACATCCAGCTGGTCGACTTTTTGAATAGTGGAGAGAGTTGTGCCACGCCCATATGGGGAAATGAGCCGGCATCCTGTTAGGCAAGTCTTTCCAGTCACTATCATATGCCAAGAAGATCCATTGGCATAGCTTCTTGTTAGACAGAGCCCTACACTGGGCTCACCAGGTAAAGCAAACAGAGAGCTAGTCGCACAACCTGAATCCTTCTGTCCGTCCCTGTGACGGACAGGAGACGAAGCCATGTGATGCACACAAATCCATGTGCTCCCCTTAGAAACGATACCACTGGGGAACACCAGCAGGGTATGTGCCATCAATTCCCATCGGACCCACTTAAATTGCAGCCAAGGAAACATTTACTGTGAAAAATGAAAGGCCTCAGGTAGCTCCGGTAAGATCATCAGAATATCCGTAGTCAAACTATGAAAAATAAATTCCATGTCTTGAAACCAGTAAAGGAACCAGGCAATTCTATTAAAAGTGATGAATGTTGTTGCCCTCCCTGGATACATACCCGGGTCATCCACGTAAGAGGCTGTGTCTTTAACCACTACGCCATGGAGCTGCATAGTTAACGTGTGTCTGTATAGCGTCTCGATATTAGATCATTTTGTCACGCATTAACATCACGCAATGTTAGAATATTTTGCTAAACATCATTAAGCATTGTGTTAAACTGACTAACATTTCTCATTAAGTTTACCTCCACCACAAATAGCATCTATGAACTGTATGGTTTTGGGAATTTGCCATTCGTGAATTACATTCATATAGTAACTATCAATGTAGGTGACAATAACTGACTTTTTCGTCAAGTGAAAAGACGAGAGAATTGTGTAGCCATTGAAGATCCTAAACAAATCCTAGTTTGCCACTGGCCATTTTAACAGCTTATTAGCCATCCGTGAATGATATTGATACAATAACTAAAGATAGGTGACGATAACTGACCTTTTCGTCAAGTGAAAAGACGAGAGAATCGTGTAGCCAGGGAAGTTTTTGTCTATCCTGAACAAATCTGCATGCATAATTCCAAAAATCACCAGAAAGAGTTGCAATATAACAGTAAACAGTTTTATTTTAGGATTAATATAACGTAGCTACTGAAAGTTGGGGCCAGCAAAGTTTCTGTCTGTCATGAACAAATCCTAATTCATAATTCGACAGTGATGGGAGTCAAACGCAGGACCTGCTGTTTGGTAGTCAGTGTCTCCAACCACTACGGTATTTAACAAGGGGTAGTCAGTCAGTCAGTCACTCACTCCCTCACTCAGTCAGTGAGTAAGAGACATTCGCTCTTCTAGGCCAGCTCTGCGTACGTTGTCATCACACACATTGCACAACAAACAAGTTTGTCACAACCATCACGCTTGAAAAAGAGCACTCCTTTGGCTAACGGATAAAACAACACTGGCAAGCTCCCAAACCAACACAAGGATTCAGTAGAGCAAGGCAGGACAATGGCACACTTCTTCATTTTACCCTAGTCTTAACTGGCACAGACTCTAGCCTGAAGTGTTTGGGATCCTTTTTTTGGTCCTGCCACCTCCAATGGGGCAGACTCCCTGGCGATGGTTTAGGAAGCCTCTGGGGCCCTGGAAGCACAAATATTTTGTAGTCTTCAAAAAAGTAGAAAAGTTAAAATCTTGATGTTTTGGAAATAGACAGGTTCCCTCAAATAAATGATGGCTTTGCAAATAGGAAAATAGTGTCGATTTAAAAATAATCACTCTGTTCTCCCCCCATACAATCGAGTGAAGTATTTGTTAACATTTGTTAAAACTTAATTCTAGGGGGGATAAATTGCTTTGAAGTTTCTGGTTCATATTGTCCTAAAAATAAGCCTGTATCTGTGTAGTGATCAGAGCCTAATTAAGAACAATACCAAGGGAAGATTACCTTCTGCTAATGGTTGGATGTAATATGGATCCAAATTAAACGCTGAATTCCTAAAGGGATATTCAGTTTCCACTATTTTCATCTAGAAATTTCACCTTCCTGATCATTGTGTTTGCTTACGTTTGACAATCAGCACTCATCCAAGGGGAGGGACATCCTTGTTTCTTCCTAGAGTAGGGGTCAGACAGCGCTGTAGGACGTCAACGTTGGTGAAAGGAGGGACCTGAGGTGCCTTATGTTAAAGAGAGGGTAGTAGAAGTAGGAGAAAAATATTCTCTTAAAGGACACAGATGAGGGAGGAACACTGTCCACCAGTGAGTGACTAATTGTAAGTTTTCACATCACTGACTCTCCGACTCAATGTGTACAGCTTCAAAAGGAAGTTGTCAATTGTTATTGATGCAACGTTTTTATTTATCTTGGATTGTAGCTTTGGTCATACTTACTGGGTGGCTGAACATTACAGTCTTTGCTGAAAAGTCAAAACATATTTTAAATGAGGAATTGTAAGACAGTACTGTAGGTGTCAACTTTGCCTTGGTGTGAATTGTTTTATTTTGGCTGCCGAATCGTGATAAAGATAACACAGGGAAAATACTATCTAGATACACTTAAATACCAAGTGTTTGTATCCACCAATGGCTGTGTAATGTTGTGGATTAACAGATGTATTTCAAATTAAAATCGGGATGTATCTGTCCCACGATGCATAGTTTGCAAGGTCGTTCGGCTTCTTGTAACACTTCTCGTTCAACTAGGAAATCAGCCAGAATCAACAATTCTGGATGAGTGTTCCTTCAGACTAAAGACAACTATTGAGCTGGTAAGTGTCTTTACTGTCACATGGATTCAGCAGAAAGCAATAAGTCTTGGGTACAGGGTGATGCAGACGTGGAATACAGGGTGCTACGGTGTTGGCTACCATCGTTTCTTTCATGTAAAAGAGCAACCATTCTACCTTAGCGATTGGCAATACAATCCTGGCAACCCAGTACCACATCCAGCCATTAACAGTCCTGGAGTATTGTACGTTGCCAGATTCTAAATTGGATCTCAGTGATACAACTGAGTCTTAGTCTTTGCCAGTCAGGAGCCCCAGTATTTTATGACTTTGCAGAGTTTTACTGTACACATACCGTGCATATAAACGCCTAACCGGGTCAGATGAAACCAGAAACATAGTTCTTCAGTATGTTTTTTTTGTTTTGTAGTTTTTCCTGATTTCGGAGCATGCTTCGTTAATTAATTAATAATGACATAACTCTGACTGTCTCTGTTTGGATTCTTTTTCTAAGGCAACATGTCTACTCACAGCCCGACAATGTCCAGCAACATCTACAACAGCAACAAATCCTCCCTTAACCCAGCCGTAGTAGAGGTAGCATTGAAACGATACTACCTGCCGACTATGTATGCGGTCATTTTCGCCGTGGGGCTGCTGGGTAATATCACTGCCATCGGCATCTACCTAGCCAAGCTACGACCATGGAAGTCCAACAGCATCATCATGGTCAACCTGGCATCGGCAGATCTCCTGTATGTTCTGAGTCTGCCTTTCCTGGTGTTCTACTATGGCAGTGGTGGAAAGTGGACCCTGGGCAACTTCATGTGTCGCTTAGTCCGTTTTGGCTTCTACTTCAACCTATACGGCAGCATTCTGTTTCTCACCTGTTTGTCGGTGTTTCGATATGTCGCGGTGGTGCATCCTCATCGGGTAGCCCATCTCCAGGAGAAGACGTGGGGCATCGTGGCGTGCGTGGCAGTCTGGTCTATCATTGCAGTAGAGATCACGCCCATGCTCGCCATCATCACTGTAGAGAATCAGACCTGTTTGGACTTTGCCAGCAGCAACCAGGTGGATGTGGTGTGGTGGTACAGCTGGGTGCTGACCGTGCTGGGCTACCTGTTGCCCCTAGTGGTGGTGGTGGTGTGTTACGCCTCCATCATGTGGGAACTAGCCAAGGGGCCCTTCACCAAGAGCCCTTGCAAGACACGGGCGCGCCGCCTCACCGTGCTTATCTTGGTGGTGTTTGTGGTGTGTTTCCTTCCCTACCACATCCTGAGAGCGATGAGAATACATACACGAAATTCCATGTCGGAGCACCTGGTCAATGCCGCTTATATCGTGTCCAGGCCCGTGGCCGGTCTGAACTCGTTCTTCAACCTGATGTTGTACACCCTGGCTGGGGAGAACTTTCAGCAGGCCTTCATCAGTTTGTTGCCCTGGAAGGCCTGGAAGGCCAGTGCCATGACTCATCTCATGGATGTCAACAGTAGACCAAGTTACACAGATTCAGCCAGATCAACAGCAGCCACTGATTTGGCCACTAACAAACAATAAAGGGTAAATCTCTACCAAACTTCAGCCATTGGCCACGTCTTTACTGTATACAGCTCTGGAAAAAATTAAGAGACCACTGCACCTTTTTCTTTCCTTTCAAAAAAGGTGAAAAGGAAGGGTTTGAGTGAGGAACAGAAGGGTTCAAATTAAGAGACCGCTGCAAATTGAACGCTTCTGTTCCTCACTTAAAACTTTATTTTTCAACTTTTTTGGAAAGGAAAGAAAAAGGTGCAGTTGTCTCTTAATTTTTTCCAGAGTGGGTTGGGGGAATTGTTCATAAATATTAATTCTGGGGGTGGTTAAAAGCTTTCACGTACAAAAGGGATATGCCCCATATCATTAGCTCTACTCTCTCTGTAAAAATAAATAAACTGACTGTTACATAAGTTTGATTTCTGACTTTTGGACATTACATTTTGTATGCAAAACCGGAAGACTTTCATGTATTTTTATGTTAGAGAAATTTTGTTAGTTAAACACATTATGAATGAAGCAAACCTTTGAATTACATGTTTAAGATCAGAAATGCTAAATAATAACATTGGTTTCAAAACTTCCCAAAAAAATGATAACTTGTCCTGTGGTCCACAACAGGATTTGGTGTATTCCATGATTTCTAGCCACTGATTCTAAAGGTGTTGCTGTTGAGTTAACTTGTCGGTGCCTGAAAATTGAGTACTATGTCATCATGTGTGTGCAAAAAGGCACCCCATATCACTGTACTTTATCTGCCTCAAAACTTCCTCTTAACCTGCGACGAGTCCAACATGTAACCATGTTTAAATGTCACAATACATTCTCCAGATGTGATATTCATGACTGCAGGACGGGACTGGTACAGGCCATGAAAGGATTCATGAGAAATTGCATTGGACTTCATTAGAAGAAGACTACAGAAGAATAGGCTTGGTTCCCATTGCTTCACATCAGGGTTTGGGCAGTTAACTTTGCTGTGGCTGTAAAAAAATTTTCACTGTTCGTGGAAACCACCTTGTGGCTGAAAAAAGCTGTGCTGACAAACAACAACATCATACGTTACATGAACAGCTTCTTGAAAGATGTTGTCAGGAAGGACCAGCTGCACCTGTTTTTAAAATAAGATCTGCTTGACAGCTGTAGCCACAGCAGACACTATTCCCAGGACCCCTGGTGTTGGAATACATGTTTTGATATTTGTACTGGTTTTTATTTGTCCCGAACTGTGTGATTATCCCACAAGCATAAAGTCTAGATTTATTTTTTTATTGATATAGATCTTCTGGCTCGGGGCTTAATTAGGATTGATTGAGTGTCGAAGGCCAGAGGTGCAATAACTATACACTATTGTGTAAATAAAGAATTTGCCAAAAATACTGAATTACTGAAAATATAATCAATACAAACATGGTTTGGATACCAAACATTTTTTTCATTATCAACTTCAGAACATATGGGGAAAGTTTTAAGATAAGTGAAAGCTGTCACTATGTTTAGCTCCAAACAACAGCTTTCTTTTCCATTGGCAGTGAGGTTGCTTTTCTCTCTAAGACTTGTTACAAAAAACGACAAAAGAAATAAAATGACAATATTAATAATCTTTCCTTCTTGCTTTTGAGCCATCATTGGCTTCCAGTTCTTTTTCAATGCATTCATTTTGTTGATATCATCAGTGAGTTAAACAGGGAGTATATTCTGAGGAAGCTGTTTATTTGTTTAGATTATCAAAATTCCCTGCCAGAAGGTGTATTGTTTAGTCTAAACTTGTTGGACTGAAAATAGTGGCAGTCTGTGTGCCTTATCCTGCTCAGTTCATTTCATAAGGTTTAGAAGCTGAACAGAGAAGTGGGATGAAATAAAATACCACTAATTCAGGTTACCAGGACTAGGGTCTCTACAATTCATAGGGGTTGATTGATGTATGAGCATTATGCTAATGTTCGCTATCGGCAAATTCCATCTCATGATCATGAAAATAAATGTTTATTATGTGTTGATGATGAGATTTTTGCAAGTTGTGATGTCAACAAAAGGCTAATGAATATGGCCCCTCTGGAAATGTCCTAATTGCGTGAATATTCTCCAGAAATATGTTATTCGGAGTATGCTTGGGCCATACCATTCCTGAGTGTTTAGGGAAGAATTTTTGGTCTAAAGGGAGTAAAAAAAAATATGCATAAGAGTTTTATATACAGTATATTGTGTGCAAATGCTAGCACTGAAGTTGGCAAATGCACAAGGAAATTGGCACCAGTTTTACTTTTACTGGAATATTGCCGTGTTGACACTGAACTCCAGCGTTTCTACTGTCAATACAGTAAGCATGCATCTCCTCTGTATTATTCCACAGAACTTTCATTTTCCTTACCAGTTTGACAGTCTATTCCTTACAAAGGCATCCACCCATCACTATGTTGCCATTCAACATTTAATTAGTGCTTAAGAGGAGCCTTTGTCACATTACGATAATTATAGATTGGTAACAGAAATATTCAACCTGTATTTACAAAATTGGTATAAGCATGATGTATCATCAGAGACCTAGTAACAACAGCAAAACTAAACTCCTAGCCGATAATGACCAGAAAGCACATATCTACAGTTGATGAAGAAGTGCAGAAATTGAACAATGTTGCTGATTTTACATTTGGGTCATTAAGCAGATATTTAAGACCGTCTTACATTGTGAGTGCCTAACTTTTTGCATTGGTTCCTGGCATTGGAAGCACCATGCTTCTCCAATTATGCAACAAAGGACCTTGAGAAGGAATTTGGTGAAAGGACTGGATTCCTTGGCATTGTGACAATGACAGTTAGCCTGGCAGTTTGTTAACAGTTAAACCAGGAGTAGATCTGAGGAATTTCGACTGTGCTTCAAAGGAAAAACATAAAAAATGTTTTGAGGCCAGGTGGTATTAAGTTATTTGAAAGAACTAGACTAGACTAAAGCAATAAAGCTCTTTCTGATTCCATGTGCTGTGGCCCTAAGAAATCGGTCAGCTGTCCCAATGAATATATATATTTTAATTTGCTACATTTCTACAGCTATAGCACATTGACATATCTCAATAAATCCTAGGCTGGTGGTGGAGTGCAGCCAAATCTGAAACAGTAGCATCTATTGTGAAAAATTTACCAGCAAACCAACAGGTAAGATGTGCAGTCTGCAAGGGCATCTGACTGAACTGCACATTATTATAGTACAGCAAAACCTCCAGAACGACTTGGCGATGGTCTTGTAGCCCATTCCAGTGTAGGTCTACAATCTTGTCCCTGACATCCTTGGACAGCTCTTTGGTCTTGGCCATGGTGGAGAGTTTGGAATCTGATTGATTGATTTCTTCTGTGGACAGGTGTCTTTTGTACAGGTAACAAGCTGAGATTAGGAGCACTCCCTTTAAGAGTGTGCTCCTAATCTCAGTTCGTTACCTGTATAAAAGATACCTGGGAGACAGAAATCTTAATGATTGAGAGGGGATCAAATACTTATTTCACTCATTAAAATGCATATCATTTTATAACATTTTTGACATGTGTTTTTCTGCATTTCTTTTGTAGTTACTCAATCTCTCACTGTTCACATAAACCTACCATTAAAATGATAGACTGATCATTTCTTTGTCAGTGGGCAAACGTACAACATCAGCAGGGGATCAAATAATTTTTCCCACACCGTAGTCATCACCAACAAACCCATCAAACTTAAAGACATTTGTGAGAGAGTATTGGCAGACAACAATACATTTATAAATGTATAAAGTGTAAGCATGACAACTATTGCTGCATGACAACTATTGCTACTGATGATTGAAAATCAATATCCTGATTGATTGTGCTTACATAAGCTTCTAATTGGTCCACACAACACGGAGCGCCTAATTTCATTCCTGGATGATCTCTATGGATGGGCTTGTGCCAGGTGAGGAAAGAGAGCAAGTGAGGTGAATTATACCGACCCTTGTGGCTGTATGGGGCAATGTAGCCTTTCACTGCTCCCTTGCAGTCACAATGGGGTTTGCCGCCCATCCCAGGTTGGTGTCACACATCCACCCAACTCTCCATCCTCTAACCCCAAAGAGCAATTCTTCTTATGGAGGTGGACATTTTTTGACCACATGGTCAGATATCTCCCCTGGATGCAATGAATAGTGGATGCTTTGAGATATCTGCTGAAGATTGCCAGGGATGGAGCAGGCATGCAAAGAGATTATTTACCAGGTGTGTTGCTAGAGAGGTCATAAGGCGTGATGTGGATGAGAAGTCCCTTATGTTTGAGGCCAAAATATTGTTTGTTTGGTTTATGCAAAAATCAAAGACAGAATCATTTGTCTTGAAATGCTATATGTTTTCAGTGTTTTTTTTAGGTCAATGCATTATGAGTGACAGTGTTCTTCTTTTTGTTATAGTTATGGTAGACTGTTGTTTTGGCTACCTGTATGAAGTGTTTTGGTAGGTTCAGCGCATTTTGGATATAACATTAACAAGACGCATGATGGTTAAGACAACCGTGGAAGTTCTCAAAAATATGTGTAACCAATTGTAAAAAATAAAATAAAAATAAAGAATATGCTCAACAAATCAAGCCATCTCCAAGCTGTTAAAACGATACAGCTCCCTTCACTCCGCTCATCTCACTGCGTTCAGACGAATAAACTGAAAATGTAATTGTGTAGCCTACATCAACTTGAAATGAATATAGGATTTACTAATAACTATATCATAATCGTACATGTACTCATTAAATGTATTGTATGTGCTTTCCTACCATTCCTACCAACGTTTTCTACCATTTTAACAATGTCTTTACACCATGGATCTGAAATTACAACCCAATTCTCAGCATGTTAATTTGACAGTTGCGTATGAAACAGCCCTACATACAAGTGATGTGTCCTTTTGACAACTGAGTTCAAAAGCTTCACCAAGGTCAACACATCGGTGAAGGAAATGTACATTGTCTTTTTCAGGACCCCTACTAAACCAATTAAAAGCTTCAACCTGCCACATCTTAACCCTTAAGTTATGTTAGGATCAAATTGATACATTTTAAGACTTTGATATGTCTGAAATACCATTTAGTTTATTTGATCTGCATGAAACTAGATTATATCCTCAACATTGTTTTGATGAACATATAAAACAAAAGGCGATTAAATTTAACAATTTCAAAGGCCTCTAAATAAATAATTACATTCGTAATGTTAGGGTCAAAATGACCCGGTTGTGGATAATCGACAAAAACGCTTGTTGAAAATCCTGCTGAGTGCTGATATAGAGTAGAAACTGTCACTACACTTCAAAACACATATGTATATTTATACACACACACACACCCACATGCAAACTATGCCTGCCATGGTCAGTGTTTCTTGAGGTTCTTCTTTACTGCAAGGTCATATCAGGTGAAGAAATGTCACGTTAGAAATATTTTTCCCTGCTGAGACCCTTTGTAATGTCTAACATCACACAAACTAAAAGTGAAATCACTCCTGGCCATTCACAAACACAAGCTATTATTATCTTTGTTATTATTGGGAATGAAATGTTCATGCGGGAAAGGCTTTGTTGTGCATTGTGTGGGAGGACCCAGGAAGTGCGGTTCATTACTTTCCGGAGGTGATATTACTTGAGGCTTGCGAAGGACCCTGTCCATGCTATTTTGCGGACTACAAATCCCAAATCAGCAGCAAGCTTGCGGGATACAAAGACAGGGAGATATATTCGGTGCAACCAAATCACTTGAGTGATTTCATACATTCTCCAGAGCAGTTCACTTCAATAACTGTGACACAAGACCAGCATGTCGCGTGAGAGACAAACAGCAAGTGGTGTGATAAACTTCCCAGTAACCTAGCGTCTTTGAACATCGTTATGGCTTATGGTGTAGATATGACCAGCCCTGCTCCATCTGATTCCCTAACTTTCGATTTGTGTGTAACATGTTCTGACCAGAAACATTGACGTTGTCACTACGATCATAACATCTAGACATTAAGCATTACATTGTCTCGAAAAATGCATATTAGTTAAGATAATAGGTTCTGTAAAGCGAACGAGGGAACTTTTTATAAGACTGGTTTATTTTTCAATGACAATGGTACAGACAAAATGGATGCATAGACAGGAGAGGAAAGACAAAGGGAGAGGGGTTCTGAAGTCATCAAATGCATGGATACCACCAGAGGGAGGGAAAGAGTCAGCAAGGCAAGAGTACCAAATGGAGTAAAAGATATCGTATCAAAAAAATTCATTTTTTTCATATATATATTTATATAGGACTAGTAATTCTCTTTTAACTACGCAAAGCAAGGAATGCCCTTTTTTTATTATTTTTAAGCCTCGATTTCTCTAAAAAGAGCCAACTTTATTCAAAGAGGAGCCAACTTTATTAAAAAAAAAAAAAAAGACAGGCTGGACATGAGCTGGGCTTGGCAGGGCTTTAGAGGAGGGGCCTGTGGTCCTGTCCAATGTGGTATTGAGTCTTGGTGTGGCGCGGTTGGGCTTGTCCAGGGGTTTGAGTGCTCGCATGAACCAGCCTCAGCGTGAGAACGTCTTGCCCCTAGAAAAAAAAGAACACACATTTTAGACTAGACATCTGGCCTCCAAGACACTTTAGTCGGCAGCTCTCCCTGCAGCCTATTACTTAATTGGCAAGCGATAAAACCACCAGGAATGATTACACACCTGTGGCGGACCCTTCACATATTGCTGCCTTAATATTACATCTAAAAAATATGATGTTTTCTCCACCAGGTGCTGCGAGGTGTTGTGTGTTCAAGTGGTCCAATGTTAGCATTGACTTGGGTTTGCTTGAAAAACCTCAGACATGGTTTGAATATTGCCATCCATCAGTGAACCCTAACCAAATTGACTGAGCTTGACCAATTCTGGCAAAGACAATGGACAAATGCTGCCCTAAGAGTTGTGCAAAGCTTGAAGGACCTCAACTTATTCCCAGCTGTAACACCTGCCAAGGATGCTTCTAACAGGTTTTAACACTGGGGTGTTGAAGACGTAAAAATCTAACGTATTCCCCATTAAGATGTAATTCCAAGGAAGCAAAATAAACAAAGGCTAATTGACGTCCTAGCCACAGTAAATGGCATACCTTTAACATTTTTGAGGGAAACCCTCCAATGATAGGAGTTTGAAGGTACATAGGCGACACACTTGTTGAAATGTTTCCATTGAAAGATACAGCAGTTAACCAAATGCAGATAGGGTTTTTCTTGACTATCATGTCATGGGCCTTTCACATTGTCATTTTCCGAAGCGTAACGAATATTAGCACAAGACTTCTCTGCAGGCTGTTCAGAGATGCCACGCCTTCCCGCTAAATGTTGACCAGACTGTCAACAACCTCTGACCAAACCCCTAATTGTGACACAAGACTACACCCCTGCTTGTTTTAGCCCAGCCATCCCAGAGGAATGGTAAAGTCCCTCCACCCAAAGTGCCAGTTAAAAATGTATCAAGTGTATAAGGCTCTCGGGTTCAAGAGAGTGTCAGCGCTGGATCCACACAAAGGGATAGGTACCAAATGGTTTATCTGCGTGGGTATGTTCTACAGGAACCTTGTTAATTTGGACGAAGCCCACATCAATCAGCACAGCTAGCGTAAAATCCATTAGCGATTGGTAGTACATGAAAAGTGAAAAACAAAACACCCACGCTCTCTCAATGGCCAGTTCCAAAGAAGACCTCTGTCACAGTAGACTGCAGACAACTTCACAGGAGGCTTTAAAGGAATCCTCTTTTATCAGCTGCCTTTTGGCAAAAACTACAAATGAAATGGTGAAGTGGGGAAGGGAGGACATAAAATGACAAAACATTTTTTATTGTTGCCAGGGAAGGTGAGATTTGGGGAGATCGTGGAAGGAAACAATACCTCATGTCGATCCTTCAACGACAGATGATTTATTGACAAGAAAGAACAGACTGAAGTCTCTAACAAAGGTAAGAAATGTGACATCTGAGATCAGAGCACACCATCAAACACACATCAAAACACTGTGCTGTGGGTTTGCCAAGTTTCTGTTTCTCAAAGGCACAAATAAATTCCTCAGAGCTGTAGTGAAGAGAACCTTTCCAGTGTATGACAAGATAACATTTCGGACACATTCACCCAACTTGCTGTTCTCATTTATCCATGAAAAAACAAATCCGTTGCCACAAGCTACAACATAAATAAAAGCCATGTTCTAAGAGGCAGTATTGTGTGTGCACGTGTTTAGTCGTGGAAAAGGCAGAAAACGTTAGAGTAGGGGTATACTATCTCAAATTAGAATCAGGTACACCAACATAGGTGGAAATAAAAATAAAAACATTAGTGAGCAACATTAGGAGAGCTGACAAAGATGCTCAGGCAATGCCGCACACCTTGTTTTCATATTCCATAGTGTCCCGGGGAATTCCATATTGTACCAGAGAATTCTTGATGAGAATGTAAGGCCATTTGTCAAAAAGCCGAAGCAGAACATGGATCTCACAATAAGACAAGTCAGGCCACAACAGAATTGCTCAAAAAGAAGAAAAAGAGGTTCATGGAATGGCAGCCAAAGCACATATCTCAATCCCATCGAAATGTACTGCAGAGAAAAGTGGGCAGAAATTCCTCCTAGTCGTTTTAAGAGAATGATAATTACGAGAAATGGCTGCATCAAGTTATTTCACCCAAATGGGGAAATACCAAATACTGAAGCTAGTGATGTACTTCTTTCTTCTGCACTACGATATTGCATTTCCGCTCATCTTTGATGAATAAACGATTGCAAAGAATGAACTTTCCGTGTCATTTGTTAAATTAGGTTACCTTAATCTGTCCATATTGTCAAGATTACATTTCCATACTTTCCAGGGGATGTAATAACTTTTTCACATGACGATAGGTCATCTACAACCAGTGAACCAAATGGCTGACAATGGAATATGCCATACCTAGGTTCAAGGTTCAAGTAGTTCCATCGGCTCCAGGCCAGCTCAACTGAGCAGTCGAGGACTGCCCCCACGTAAGGTATGGTTCACAGAGAACGTGCACTGATCTAGGATCAAGCCCTCCTGATCTGCATAATATCATTAATTGTGATCTAAAAGGCTAAACTGATCTTAGAACAGCATTCAGAAAAGGCGCGGTGAGCAGTGGCAGTAACTTACGACATGGTCTTCATCTCCTTCTTCTCAGCGTCTGGCCGGGCCCTGTTCAACACCTTGAGGAAGTCAGAAGTCTTAGCCCTCATGCGTGTGTGGATGTAGGCCTGAAGGGGACAGTTAAACATAAGAAATAATGATATACTGAACCCACGATTTCACTGAAAGGCACCCTCCACAAACCACAATGATACCAAGTGTCACACACCAAAGTAATCCAACCAGAGTACGTCACATAACTTTGAGCAACAAATCAGACCCACAAAGAAAACCATACAAAGGAAGACACTTGGGCTGGAAGTAGCTAATATTTTGATTATTGATTCATTTGTTGATTACTACGTTGATTAATTGATTAAGACAACATGAGGTGCTCCGGGATGCTCGGCTGAGGCCACCAAAAACCCTGCGCAATTTAAACGAAGTGTGGAGTGTGAAAAAGTGCTCATGGGCTCGCCATCAGCTCAGGGAACACTCAGCCTGAACATCCAGGGCTCGAGTCCTGAGAATCGAGTTGTACCCATCTTTCCACTGGTGTAGCCACAACTGTTTGAAGGCTACTAACGCTTCTCCATTTCCTTCTCCTCTGTCTGCATCGTCACACCCAAACGGGGCCACTGAGCCAACATTATAAAATAATTCACAATGACCATCCTAACATACACCAGATGGTCACAACATCAGTGTGTGCTGTGGGCGGCAGCCAATAGGAAGTGATAGACATTTTATTACACAAGAAGTACAGTCTCCATTTGCTAAGCCTTTAACGACTTAATTGAAACAGCTCGCAACCCTCATATAACCTAAACGACTGAAGTGGTTGTTTGAAGCCATGCCAGAAAAGCACATATTTACATGCGCCGAGCATTTTACGGAAGGAATCCCAACAGAAACCTTTTAAATGACAGGGGCAGGAGTTTTACCATGTCAAACCCACCCATCCACCCATCAGCCTGAAGCACTTGATTTACTGGTTGAACTGCAGGAGATGCTCACCTTGAAAAACAGTTTGGCAGTGGAGGCATCAAGCTGTGAACGATTTATTCATTCATTATCTGTCCTAGCTACTTCGGTCACTACTCCACAACCAGTGAATAGTAGTGGTCCGATGTAAGTCAACGTGCTTAAGACAAACGTACGAACTGTAAGGCACTCTGGATAGGAAAACCTGCCACTTGACTAGAATGTAAAACGTGGGTATAGCAGTACACTAGACTCAACTTGGAAGACCATGTGCTAGTGGATATTACCACCCATGTTCAGGTTTAGCACAGCTGGTACTAAGGGCCCTCAAGCAGACGACAGCAGCAATGGCCAGCAGTGGGTTCTAATAGGGTCCTAGCTGATGCAGCGGGATAGCACGCGGGATAGCACTCGGGATGGGGGGACTGACCTTGGAGCACTTGATGTGGTAGTGCAGGTAATCCCTGAAGGTGTGGATGAGGTTGATGGTGTTGTCTCTGGCGTTGGCGTTGGTGTGTCGTGGGAACAGGACTGGAGAGGACGGGACAAATGACAAGCATCACTAAAGCAACTTTGGAAGGGGTTGATGAAGGCCTTGATGTTGAAATGTACTATAAGCAAAAGTTTAATGCTCGTCCATTGTCTGATTTGCTTCATGCCACTAGTTTATTACTACCCTCATCTAGCTGCTAGCTTTTACAAATGGCCTTGGTCGTTGTGAGGTTTGTCAGTCTGAATCTGTCCGACCTGGGGTTCGGTAAGCCGGGTACAAACCGAAGGTGATGTATCCGATGTTGTCTCCCACGGCGGCGTCAGTGTCCTTCAGCTCCAGGGGGGGCTCCCGGTGGCTGAACAGAACTTGGGGGGCTGTGTGACTGGCCCGTCGCCCTTCCTTAAACTCCTACACACACAGACAGACAGCTTCACATACGCACTCAACCACACTTCCAGGAATGCAATTAATCAGGTTCTGTTCTATTAGGTGACTAATAGTGTGTTCATTTGATAGTGTTCATTTGATAATTGATAATGCCTTGTTGTTAACACACATAGTTTCTTCATTCCTGTGGTTAATTCGCCCCAGGCAGCAATGCAAAGACACGCGTTGGCAACTTTCCCTCACCTTCACTACTGTATTCACAGAAGTTAAGTGTATCCTGTATATTAATTGTATGGACGTACGGTAAATGTGTGACCAAGCTGGTTTTAAATGACGAGGCGGTTTCCCGTCAAGGGGTCCGATGGTGCCACAGGATAAACCTTGTTTTTACCTGCATGAACACTTTCCCAATGATGACGTCGTCATCGTCTTTGAACACTGTGCTGAACACCACGGTCACCCTGTCCTTCTTCGCCTCCAGATACCTTTGAAAACAAAACATAGACCCAAGTTAACCGCCGTTAACTGCCTAGTTGACACGGAATGCTGTTGAACACTACAGTCTAAAATGTTGTTCTGCCTTTACAAACAGGAGCATGGTTTCCCTATGACCTATCGGAACTATTTCACATATTGCTCCCCCGAGCGTGTAATTTCTGCATAAGCCAGAAGGTTTGAGAAATCTAATAATGTCCTTTTTTCTGTTTGGTCTAAGATTGTGTGGTTTTTCATCTGGGCAGTGCAGTGGCCACCTACATGGACTCATCATCTCTGTAGTGGACCACCGCCCTCTTCTCTCCCTCCTTGCCCTCCTCCTGGAATTTGAAGTACTTCTCAAACACGGACGCGAAGCAGTTCCTCTTCAGCATGCCCGCCTGGTGGATCACCTCTTCTTTGTTGGCAGGGACCGCATCCAGGTCAAAGAGCAGGGACACGTTGTAGCCTGAGATGGCAATCATGGTCAAGACAAAACCATTAAAGCTGTTATTAAAGCCATTGTTCAATAGAATTATGAATGTTTAATGACCCTTTCTAATGCATTCCAACTATGACACGGTGACAATAAAAAGTCTGTACTGGCGAAATCCAAACGTTTTGGCATAAGAAATGCATGTAGTCTGATTTTGGTCAACCAAACACTCCATTACCTACTAAAGGCCGGTAAATGTAATCATGGTGGTTGATCTGGGAGAATCCTCCTGTTCATCTAACTGAATGCACCTCTACATTCCTGACTTTTTTGTAAGTCCTCTGACAATCCTTATTTAGTTGGAATCCACATTCCAAGGTATTCAGAGAGATAACAGATAGGAGGGGAGGGGGGGGTTACCAGAGGATGATCCTTACTGATTTGTACTCTGGAAAACACTGAGGTAACGATTACAGAAGTTACCCTCAACGTTACCGTAACACAATCGCTGTGTGAACAGATTTTAAAGAGTTGCCAGAGGCACCTCCGTAAGAGTCTGGCTGCAAGACAGTCAACTGTCAGTTGTTCTCAAGGAAGTTGGTGACATTAACCCTGCCACTGGGGTAAATTACATAAGGAGCGTGGACTGTCATTACAAAGCACTTACCCGCCTCAGGTGAAACCAGGAAGTTCCCATAGACCCTCTTTAGCAGCTGAAAGGAAAGAGGGATTTGGTGTTTTAGCGACAGAGATGGCATTTCTATGCAACTTTTCAGAGTTAGAAACAAGTAAAGCCTGGGGTCTGAGTGTGGGAAATGGTAAGGGGAGAAAAAGAATGCCTGTTCCCTCACATTATTACCCATCAGTGGCCTATGTAGACTATGATCTGTGCTAATAGGAAAGAATACCATTCTGTCAGTAACCTTGTTACAATATCATTCTGTCAGTAACCTTGTTACAATACCATTCTGTGAGTAACCTTGTTACAATACCATTCTGTGAGTAACCTTGTTACAATACCATTCTGTGAGTAACCTTGTTACAATACCATTCTGTGAGTAACCTTGTTACAATACCATTCTGTGAGTAACCTTGTTACAATACCATTCTGTGAGTAACCTTGTTACAATACCATTCTGTGAGTAACCTTGTTACAATACCATTCTGTGAGTAACCTTGTTACAATACCATTCTGTGAGTAACCTTGTTACAATACCATTCTGTGAGTAACCTTGTTACAATACCATTCTGTGAGTAACCTTGTTACAATACCATTCTGTGAGTAACCTTGTTACAATACCATTCTGTGAGTAACCTTGTTACAATACCATTCTGTGAGTAACCTTGTTACAATATCATTCTGTCAGTAACCTTGTTACAATATCATTCTGTCAGTAACCTTGTTACAATATCATTCTGTCAGTAACCTTGTTACAATATCATTCTGTCAGTAACCTTGTTACAATATCATTCTGTCAGTAACCTTGTTACAATATCATTCTGTCAGTAACCTTGTTACAATATCATTCTGTAAGTAACCTTGTTACAATATCATTCTGTAAGTAACCTTGTTACAATATCATTCTGTAAGTAACCTTGTTACAATATCATTCTGTAAGTAACCTTGTTACAATATCATTCTGTAAGTAACCTTGTTACAATATCATTCTGTAAGTAACCTTGTTACAATATCATTCTGTGAGTAAATGAAATGTTTTTCTTAATTGTCAGTGGATATTGATAACAATTTGGTCAGTAAATGCAGTTCAATTATTATTTATTTTTTCACTCTATATATGCCAGACTTCCCATTTTGCTGCCTTAAAATGCACATAGTGGCTAAGAATTCAGCTTCTCTCTGCTGTTTACTTCTCCAGACTATAGATCCAAAAGTTGCGCACAGGTGCGTAGATTTTAAGAGGAGACTTACTCTGTGAACTTCACTTCTGGTTCTCTACATACACCAAGTTAAAACTGAATGGTGTCCGACAAATTGCCACAGGGTTTTTATTTCTGCTTTTAAAGCAGTGGTTCAGCTTAAGATATGTAACCAAAGTGCAAATAGAGAATAAATGCATGTGAAATGCCTGAGCTGCATGAATGCAGAATGTTCTGGATTTTTAAAGGGGCAATATGTAAGATTTGTACTGTACTACAAGCATAAAAAGAAGCAAAAATTACCAGTACACCTCTGCTGTTAATGTTTTAAGTTAAAGTTTCAAATAGTTGTTCTCCACAAGAAAGTGACAGACCACATCCCACTTTTAGTTTTATGTCAATCAGTTAGCAATGACAAATATTCTCTTTTTACTTGCTTTAGACACTCGCAGTACTATCCTTCCCACCCTAAACCTAGCACGTCCCATACTGGCCTCGTACGGTAAAAGAGGAGGAGACAAGTTGTGTTATTGCTTAGAAACAGGATTCGACAGAGTGCCCCTTTAATGAGAGGACCACGCAATAATTATTTTAATGCCAACTAGGTACATCTGGACAAAATAAATCTTATTTCAGACAAAAAATAATATCCCAGGTCAGATTTTCAAAAGAATAAAGTATGTTTTCCTTTTGAACATCAACATGGACTGTGTTAATTTCATGTTTCTTTAAACTCTAAAAACCTTCCCTTGCCACTGTTGATGACAATAACTATGACATGAGACTGGGGGAAGTGGGGGGCTGTCAGAATCAAAAGGAATATAAAAGAAGATATAAACTGGGATACAAAAGCATTGTGGTGACAGACAACCGCACACATTTGCTTGTGAATGTTTTCAGGCGTTCTATATAGTCCCGGCTTGTCCTGATTTAAAACATTTGAGTATTTTTAGCCATCCATTATTCCAAACCTAAAGGTACTGAGCTTGTTCAATTTTCACAAAATAACTTTGGATATATGTTGCCTTAGGAGTCATCCAAAGTATTATGCCACATGATTCACAGCTGTAGTGGCTGCCAAAGCTGCTTCTGGCCAGTGTTAAGTTATCAAGAATCAACAAAGGCTTTGGCACATTTTCAAAATGTGGAGTTGTTTGTTTTTAATATTTGGAATCATTCTTTTTTTTTTTTTTTTAAATGTACTCTACAGGGGGAAGAACACTCAACTGTAACTGCTTGAAGGCTTTCTGTGAAGAGTGACATATGTCAAAAACTGAAAATATCTTACAACATGAGATTTTTTTGCGGGTTAATGAAGAATGTTTACAAAGGTGTTGCATATGTAGTCAAACATGTTCTAACAAGATCATCAACTGCAGTAAAACTGAATTCCACAAATACTATCCAATGCAGAAAGGACATACGGTACAGATTTCCTACTGTCAGTTCAGGTCACAGGACAGGGATTTGGTCTAGTTCCATTATAAAAATACATTTAAACACCACCATGTTATTGACGTTATTTTAAATATTAATTGTACTCAACGGCTTGACAATGTTGTAGTGAAACCTATCCAGTTTTCAAATCCTGCAAGGCTCACAGAGTTTAAGAAAACAAGGACTGTTAGACTACTGAAAAGAAGCCACGGTAGCTAGGGCTTAGACCCAGCAGTCTGTCAGCACTTCCTCCCACAGGATGAGTCAGACAGCACTTCCTGTTTCTATAAGAAAGCACTACCGCCACTGCTGCTTTCTTCCATAAAAGGTTAGGGTAAAAACCATTCTCATTTCTGCTTGACAGATTATTTCAGTTTCTGCTTCCCACATAAGAAATGCATATTTTCTGACACTTTTTATTAGAACTGAAAGATGGCGAACCGTCGGTTAGCTTGGAGCCATCTGTGTAGGTTGAGGACCTGACCAGGGGTGATACAGATGTTGGAGATGCCCATCTCTCACATTAAAAAGGGACAGGCTGAAGAATTTGACTTGGATAGTATGTTACTCCTTCATGTTAATGTGTGCATGCGCATCACAAACACCCGACTCACCTCGTCAGCTCCGTGCTCCTGTAGCTCCTTGTAGAACTTTAGAGAGATGCTGACCATCAGCTTTGTCTTGTCCCCATCAGGGTTAGATATGTGATAGAGGACACCATCGAAATCTGCAGTTCATACAAAAGCTATTTGTTTACATATATCAACTTGGACAAGTCACTCCTGGAAATAAGGAAACTAAAGCGTAATGCTGACGTAACGGCATTGGTACTGTGTGGAAATATTAACCACTATCCCTGAACTCACCTGCAAATGTCACCTCCACTGCCTCTGGTTTGGTCCTAAAAATAGAGGATTGTGTGTCAAATATATAGTGAATGCATGACAACCAAAAATTCGGACAAGCTTAACTGGGAAGGCCTTATACTATCATCAACCAGTATAACAATATTCTGCATTGCAGTAATGTTAGCATATCCGCGTAAACATATTTTAGTTCTGGTGCAACTCGAAAATATATTTTAAGTCACCACTCCCTGCAGTTTAAAAGCAGTCTAAAAAATACATTCGCTGCAGAGACTCGCCCAGAGTTGAATTAACATGACCCATCTGGAGATGTCGGAATGCGGAAGTCGCCAACAAGGCCCTGGGCAATGGCTAATTGAAACATATACTCGATAGCAGCTAGCTAATACCTAGTCTGACCTTTCGAGAATGTATTTATATGATTTTCCCGTAATATAGCGAATTAACTCAACGCAATACCAAGATACACCGTTCCTAATTCAAAGGGAACTGATTGGCCAACTAGATTATTAACCATGAACAAAAAGAAAAGCAGGTTCCCGTTTCCTAGTTAGCAATCTGGATTAACATTTTAAATATTTACTTAGTTTTCCACATCATATGTATTAAAAATATCTGGTTTATTAAGACCACTGTAGTGAATACAAAAGAACATACAAAAATTTGCCACATTGTCTAACGTTATCTCCAAAATTGACCAGGCGGACTTCACCCGCACAGCTAGCAGTCTAGCCAACAGTAGTAATCGCTAACTAGCTAGCCAACCACACAGGAACAGACACACCCCATAATTCCAGCCAAGCGATGTCACTTGCAGAAGCGCTTACTACTTATGCAGACAAACCAGCATATCATGTGTCAGAACTATCTATGCTGTCAATTACAGGGGTGCTTGTTCTATCAACTATTAATTGCATTTAATACTGGCTAAATATTAAGATAAGGAAAATGTTAGCCATTCGGTTGCTAGGCTAGCTAGCATGCAAGCTAGGAAGTCTTGAACAACGATTTCTCACCCATTGGATGCGCCGTCAAATTTCAACGTCAGCGTTTCTTCTATAATCCGGTTGTTAATTTCTAGCAGAATCATTGCAGCAGACGCTGGTTGGGACCCGGGAATACGTTTGAAACTAAATATCAATTTTATTTTAGATTACAAGGCTTCTTTGTGTCCAATTCTGCGAAAGTATCTTCCCTGACAGACCCGCTTCCGCCTGTCGGCTCTTCCGCGTATTTAATTCAGGACCCCAAAGGCAGTTTACAGCACTGCCTGTGTAATTTCTGCAGATTTTGCACCATTGAGTTTAAACGTGTATTTCTTACATTTTTAATAACTACTATCCTCCGTTGGGTGTTGTTTCCTTCAAAAACTCTAAACACATTTTACATCATCCACGGTCCCTAGCATTAAACCAAGTTGGTAACGTAAGTTATGTAATGCATTTAATGCATGTAGATGTTGTTTATTTATAAAATATTGTAAACTTGTTAAACGGACATCCATTCTGGTATCTTTGAAGTATGTCTTTTCAAAACATTGAGGGATGCATTTTTCAGACTTCGAAAGAAGATCATGTATGGATGTTCAAAACATTTCAGATGACAACCCTACATTTTATGGAATACATATTGGGAACTCCATGGTTCCTGCTCAGACTTTCCCCCTCCACTATTCAAGAATCACCCCTCCTTATCAATTCTCACCCCTCCACTAGTCAAGTGTCAAACTTCCTTCTCACACCTCACTCTTCACTTAGTGAAGTGTAACCTCTCCTCCTCAAACATTACCTTTTGCGTAGTTAATTAGCCCCCCTTCCATCGCAATTCTCACCTCTCTCATAGTCAGGTATCAGTACTGGACTTGTCAAATGTCATCCGTCCTTCTCATCTCTCCCCTAGTCATGTATCAACCCTGCAGTAATCAAACTTCATCCTTCCATAAGCCTCACCTGGTCAAGAGTCAACCATGCACTAGTTAAACATTTCCCCTTCACCTATAATTTTGTTTTACCTTCAGTTCATATTGCCCACTGATTCATATTGCCCAGTTTAATTTATTAGTCTACAATGCATTTTAAACAGCAGAAAAAATATATGTCACTGACTGCAATGGCAGTTCAGTCACATTTGAACAATGCATGTGCACTATTGTAGTCAACTGTATATTATTGCATGATAATTTCCATTTGTGTACACTGTATTCTATATTAGTGTCCAATTCTATACTGTGTGTTTTTTTTGCTTGAGATCGGTGTGCCTAATTATATGTGCATTTGCTTAATTTTGAGACTTGGCATGAAATATATTTCAAAACGCCATTTTGAAACATTTATTTATTTTTTAACAATGGGAGGGATTTGTCAATTTGAACTTTGTGTCAACTTGTTTTGTTCCTTTGCAGTGTAATGTGAATTGCAACTCTGTGGAAGTCACCCTCTGAGTTTTGTCAGCAAAGTCCTGTACACATGACTATGGAGGGCACCCCGAGCGTACAGGTGCTGGTCATATAAGTAGAATATCATCAAAAAGTTTTATTTATTTCAGTAATTCCATTCAAAAAGTGAAACTTGTATATTATTTTCATTCATTGCACACAGACTGATATATTTCAAATGTTTATTTATTTTAATTGTGATGATTATAACTGACAACTTATGAAAATCCCAAATTCATTATCTCCGAAAATGTGAATATTACTTAAGACCAATACAAAAAAAATATTTTTAGAAATGTTGGCCAACTGAAAATATATGAATGTGAAAAGTATGAGCATGTACAGCACTCAATACTTTGTTGGGGCTCCTTTTGTCTGAATTGCTGCAGCAATGCAGCGTGGCTTGGAGTCGATCAGTCTGTGGCACTGCTCAGGTGTTATGAGAACCCAGTTTGCTCTGATAGTGGCCTTCAGCTCTTCTGAATTGTTGGGTCTGGCGTATCGCATCTTCCTCTTCACAATACCCCATATATTTTCTATAGGGTTAAGGTCAGGCGAGTTTTCTGGCCAATTAAGAACAGGGATACAATGGTACTTAAACCAGGTACAGGTAGCTTTGGCACTGTGTGCAGGTGCCAAGTCCTGTTGGAAAATGAAATCTGCATCTCCATAAAGTTGGTCAAAACTTTGTGATGATATTCTAATTATATGACCAGCACCTGTATGTGTGTTGGATAGGCTCAACCCCAGTAGCTAACAGCAACCATGACAGCACACCTATGGAAACATTTTAGATGTATTAGATACATCATCAGCAGGGGGCCTCCAAGAGCAACTTGGATACATAGGCCCACATCCACTGAAACGTATTGTCATGCCTTGCACACAGCAGAAAACATTTGTGACTTTTGATATCCATGGCCAGCAGGGGGCCTCGAAAAAAGACTTGGATGTACAGGTGCTGGTCATAAAATTAGAATATCATCAAAAAGTTGATTTATTTCAGTAATTCCATTCAAAAAGTGAAACTTATAGCATATTATAGTCATTCATTACACACAGACTGATATATTTCAAATGTTTATTTCTTTTGATTGTGATGATTATAACTGACAACTAATGAAAATCCCAAATTCAGTATCTCCAAAAATGTGAATATTACTTAAGACCAATAAAATAAAATAAAATTTAGAGGCCTTTGCAGGTGTTTTGGGTTAATTAGCTGATTAGATTGTGGCACCAGACTGTCTTCAATATTGAACCTATTCACAATATTCTAATTTTCTGAGGTATTGAATTTGGGTTTTTCATTAGTTGTCAGTTATAATCATCAAAATGAAAAGAAATAACACTTGAAATATATCAGTCTGTGTGGATTGAAAGTTTCACTTTTTGAATGGAATTACTGAAATAAATCAACTTTTTGATGATATTCAAATTTTATGACCAGCACCTGTATATAGTAGGCTATACATTATCACTTCTACAAACCTTCTTTCTTAAAAGGTAAAATCCCTATAGGACAATGAGTAGGATGTGAGGAGGAGAGCCTGAAGTTTAAATGTCATTGTTGACAAAGCCGATGTGCCCAAGTACTAAACATTACTACTTGATTATACATCATGCTAATCGGTCCAAATACTTATGGAATTCACTGTTACACAGAGATCAGTGCATGTATCTCATCAATGCATTGAAAATACATATACTGTTTGTTTGTGATAAATTGGTTGTAGGCCAATTCTTTCTTAAATATTTCTTACTTATTTCTTTGTGTGTGTTATACAAATACTCTCACATCTGATTTACATTATATAATTAATGGCAATTAGATTATCTGCAATAAATGTGAGTATATTTGTGGAAATTCAAGGTTATTCATAATGTCCTCCAGTTAGCTTGGTAATAAAAGCAAACTGTTATCAGTTAGCTACATTAAAGAAAAATCTATCTCTTAAGGTTGACTGGGGAAACAGTTAATATTTTACCTTCTGTATGGAATGTGAGAATAATCTTCATCGTGAAAGATAATTTTAAAACTGGCTTTGAAGTCTTCTGAGCCAATGATATCAGTGAATGATATCTCAGACAATTATTGCATACCGAAGGAGTGGGTGGCCAAACAAGCTTAGCCCAAAGAATCTCAGGCATGACAATCATGAATAACGCGTTCTTCTAGGTGTGTCATTTCAGCCTTGTGTGGCCTATAATTTGTGGCTGACATGGAAGTGACTTACACACTTTGTCATTTTCATTGGCAGTAAGTAAAGTTTGTGAAGGCTCCAAATCTCGACTGATGAGGCGTTGGACCATGGTCTCTAACAAGAAGCAGCAGGTTATTTCCCCTGAGGGATGAAATCCAGGTCAACAGGGGATGTCGCCTGCCAAAATCCTTGGCTCTTTAACTAAAGTTTCTTCCAAATCATAGTGTTTTGATAAACTCAAGCGTGTACCAATGGGTTTTGATCCATTCACCACAAACTCCCACTAAATGCAAATGTGGCACATTATTATATTGTAAGAAGACAACAAAAGTTACAATAACTTGAGTTCCTGAATTCAAACCAAAATACTGGAACTATATTTAGGAATTTCCTCTGCTAAGTACAATCTGGTAATAATTCAGACAATATTTGATTGATTTTATAACTCAGTAATAGTATCTTCATAATTATTATAATGATCCATTTATCAATACATTTCTTTTTACATTTTATCTGAAAAGGGTTTTACCTTTTAAACATGTTGACAACTGTTGCTTGGCATACTTAACACACAGTACAGTGAGGGGTTTCAGTTAATTGCAACACTTCTGTGGATGAAATACTTCTAAATTCCAAGTAACATTCACATTTAAAAGCTCTATATGAAAGCATGGTGTTTCGTAAAGTACTCAGTTTTTTTTTACCTCACTTCCTTCCTTCTGTTTCTTAAACACTGATTTAGGAAACCGGTGTCTCCTGCAATATCTCTGTGATTGACGTGTGTTTGTGATTATTTTTATGTGGTCAGGTTTCCTCAAAATATAAGTTTCCTATCTACATAAGAAAAAAGCTATTACTGGCTTAAGAGGTAAGCTTTAGGGTAAATGTTACAATTTATATAATGGATAGAATTAGGGTGTCAAAAGGTTTGTGTTTAGGGTTGGGTTAGGGTTAAAGGTTAAGTTTAGGTTTGTAAAGTTAAACATAGAGTTAGTTTAATGCTAGGGTTATGGTTAGGGGAAATAAGATTAGGAATGTGAATAATATTATTGTCCACGCAAGGATGGAGATTCTAAATTTTTATGTGTGTGTGGTTGTGTGTGTCCTGAAAGAAAATTACCTAATTTGTTTTCTGAATGCAAATAAAAAGATTGGTAACAGAATTATAATCTGAGCTGTTATTCTGTGACCAACATACATCCATACAACTCACTGATGCTCTGTGTTGCCAGTCTTTTAGCTTCCACCAACCCACGTTTTTGTCAAAACATGACTGGCTGATTTGATTTGCCATATAAAAAAACGTTTTGAACCAAGTATTGTAGTTTGGGATTATTGATTGTCTGTTGAAAAAAATGCAAACCACGATGTGAAGGCACTCAGACAATCATTGGTTTCTAATTGTTTTTGCTGTCCATTGACACAGAAAGCTGACATTTCAAATTAATATATTGTAGCTGTAAATTGAATGCTGTTGACAGTAACATTTCCCACAGAATTATTGTGTGTTGATTTTATGAAGGGAAGTGTCCTCATCTGCTTCCAGCATGAGGGAAGGGTCATGTGAATGTTGTAGTTGTGGGTGCATTTTTGTTTTATGACACATTAAAACATTTCGAAATCTCCAGTTGCCTCTAAACAACGCTGAAAACACTAACCAATAATTTCTCTGGATCAGTGTTTTGGACAATTTACACGTCATGGGTGAGGCCAATACTTGAGAAAATGATTCTTGTCCAGTGACACAATACCGGCCAGTAGACAGGATATCTCGACACTTCCATGCTGATGTGACACCTCTTCTGAGTGTCTCCTTCTTCTTCCACATCCTAGAGGCTAAGATGGCAGGTGAGCACCAAGTTTTCTGAATATTTGTGCACTTTTGACGGATGGTTGGTGGATGTATGTGTGTGTTGTGACGGATGGTTGGGTTGGTGGATGTATGTGTGTGTTGTGACAGATGGTTGGGTTGGTGGATGTATGTGTGTGTTGTGACGGATGGTTGGTGGATGTATGTGTGTGTTGTGACGGATGGTTGGGTTGGTGGATGTATGTGTGTGTTGTGACGGATGGTTGGGTTGGTGAATGTATGTGTGTGTTGTGACGGATGGTTGGGTTGGTGGATGTATGTGTGTGTTGTGACGGATGGTTGGGTTGGTGGATGTATGTGTGTGTCGTGACGGATGGTTGGGTTGGTGGATGGATGTGTGTGTTGTGACGGATGGTTGGGTTGGTGGATGTATGTGTGTGTTGTGACGGATGGTTGGGTTGGTGGATGGATGTGTTGACAGAGGGATGGAAGAAAAAGAAAGAAATGTACAGAATACTGAATACTTAATTCAGCACATAATGTTGATGAAGTTATACTGGTTATTGACATACGAAGTATGTTGAAAATGCTGACTGCAACGAGACACTGAGGTGAATGAGGGATGTAATGATCCACAGACACTGGCCTTTGTCTTAAACTATTTCCACTGAACAATCCTATAAACCCCATCAAACTCAAATCTAGACTTTGAAACCAGTTCTGCGTCATTTTGTCATGGCAACCCAATAATCAGGGACATATTTCGACCTGGGACACCAGACGGGTGATATTAATGTTGAGGAAGAACAGAAAACCACCTCCGGATGTCATAGCGTAAGAGCTGAGTGTCCGCTCTACAGACGTTTTTGTCAAAACATGACTGGCTGATTTGATTTGCCATATAAAAAAACTTTTTGAACCAAGTATTGTAGTTTGGGATTATTGATTGTCTGTTGAAAAAAATGCAAACCACGATGTGAAGGCACTCAGACAATCATTGGTTTCTAATTGTTTTTGCTGTCCATTGACACAGAAAGCTGACATTTCAAATTAATATATTGTAGCTGTATATTGAATGCTATTGACAGTAACATTTCCCACAGAATTATTGTGTGTTGATTTTATGAAGGGAAGTGTCCTCATCTGCTTCCAGCATGAGGGAAGGGTCATGTGAATGTTGTAGTTGTGGGTGCATTTTTGTTTTATGACACATTAAAACATTTCGAAATCTCCAGTTGCCTCTAACGCTGAAAACACTAACCAATAATTTCTCCATATCCAACAGAGCACCAAATATTTGAGAACGTAGGAAATTACATCGATGAAAATTACACCTACGACAATAACTTCTCCCTAAACCTTGACACCTTCAAGTGCTCGACTCAGATCCTCCCCACTGGTGCTGTCATATCCCTGGTCTTCCTTCAGGTTGTCATCTTCCTGTTGGCTGTTCCTGGAAACCTACTCGTGGGGCTGGTGATTGTCTCCAGTCGCCAGTTATTGACCTCATCGGACATCTACCTGTTTCACCTGATGATAGCTGACGTGCAGCTGGCTCTCACCGTTCCCTTTTGGGCTGCCGAGGAACTCCATGGCTGGATCTTCGGCGACTTCATGTGTAAGTTCCTGAACCTCATCCGGGATATCAACTTCTACACCAGTATCCTCTTCCTGGTGTGCATCAGCGTTGACCGCTACCTGGCCATCGTTCACACTGCACAGTCCCGTAAAGCCCGTCAAATGGGTTGCAGCTGGATCATCTGTGCCTCGGTCTGGGGTCTGGGGATCACTCTGTCCCTCCCCGCCCTCTTCAACAAGGCCTTTCTGGATGAAAACGGCAGAATGCTGTGCACCCAGCAATTCGCCGTCGACAGCGCCACCGACTGGCGACTCGCCACGCGCGGCCTTCGCCACATCGTCGGGTTCCTGCTCCCGCTGACCGTCATGGTGACGTGCTACGGTGTCACCGTGGCCCGGCTGCTGCGGACGCGCTGCTTCCAGAAGCACAGGGCCATGCGGGTCATCGTTGCCGTGGTGATCGCCTTCCTCTTGTGCTGGACGCCATACCACCTCACGATGATCGCCGACACGCTGATTAGGGCCAAGCTGGTGCCCTATAACTGCGCCGTGCAGACCAGGATGGAGCTGACCCTCCATGTCACTCACAACCTGGCTCTGCTCCACAGCTGCGTCAACCCGGTGCTGTACGCCTTCGTTGGGGAGAAGTTCAGGAGGAACCTGGTCGGACTCATCCAGAAGACAAAGCGGCTGGAGCGGGGGTCTGCGTCTCGATACAGCCGGTCCACATCCCAGACCTCAGAGGGGAATAGAGTGATATAACCGGCCCTCCGGCAGATTGTCTGGTAACACTGGGTGTCTTTTAACGTGTCTTCTACCATCAGTTTACGGACTCAGATCCTTCACATTTGCGGTTGTTTTTATGTCCTTCTGTTTTCTATTTGCTATTGGCCGGGTTTAGGCCTACTGTATGTTTGTAACGCATCATCTCTGAAACGCTGAACTGGGTTCTTGTGTTCACTGGCTGATATTCGCGTAATGGTTGTTTTAGGCAATACACTTCACAGATGAGACGGATGTTTTGATCTCCCTCCTGCTGATGCCAGACCCAAAATGGGCTGTATAAATGCTGTGTGTGGTTCCCACATCTGTTAATGTTACCACACTCAAATATTGGCAATGTGTTGCACAAAGAAATAGAATGGTAATACAGACATCCATCATGATCAGTTTCCTAAATGGAAGCTAGACTAGAGACAACTTTAAACTATTACAAATAATTGAACGTTATGAGAATACATGGAAAGCATGTTAAATCTTTATTGATTTTTTGAAAGATTTTCATTAGTTGCTTCATATATTGGTATTTTTGAGAATCTGTAATAAGATGGATAAAAGCCATATACTTAATGTAAATATTTAATTGGATTTGTTGTCTGAATATTTTGTTAGCGATTGAAAATACAATGTTATCAGCAGCTAGACATTCAAGGTTTCGTGGAAAATGACTACAACAAATAAACTCACAAGAAAACTCTCCAAAAACGTTAGCAGTTGATTGTTTCCATTTATTCATTGCATGGGAACACAACAATGAGGAAAGCGTTATACATTGTTCTAACTTCATGTTGCTGTTTCACCTTTTATAGCCTAGGGAAAATTGTCAGTTCCCTAAATATGATGTCTTCAGCTTGAGATACATACAGGGAAAATATCACACAAACATGAAAATAAAGTAGAATGCTACGCTGTCATGGCAACCATGGTTCTAGATCAGAGATAACAGACCTCCAGGCAGTGCTACTATTAAATATGGTTACTATATGTGTTTCTGTTTTGCTTGAAATGGAAGGGCCTGAAAATAGATACAAGCAAGTTCACCATAGAGCCATCTGAATCTGTGCCCATAGTTAAGTCCTCTACAGTTTAAAAATACTCTACATTTATCAGAGTATGTGATGACTCAAGTTTTATCTTGATTCCTCAATCTTCAAACTTGAGTTTTTATTCCCCGGACCTAGATCATTCATAGAGTTAAACTGGGCTAAAACCCAAATCTGAGCGGAGGGCTATTTTACAGGTTGATGCTTTAAAAATATACAAACTTGAGTCTGCCACGTGGTGTCATAATCAGATGGGTAAAATGTATGTAGATATCCTGGAATGTAGATACACTTGTGCTTATAAGTTGGCATACCCTGGCAGAAATTGTTACATTTTGTCATTGATTTTGAAAATATGACTGATCATGCAAAAAAATATATATATTTTGAAGGATATTGAGATCGTACAAAGCCATTTATCATCGCATAGTTTTTAGGTTCCTAAAAATCACCCAAATTTCCCTGATCAAAAGTGTACATACCTTGAATGTTTGGCCTTGTTACAGACACACAAGGTGACACACACAGGTGAAAATAGCAATTGAAGCTGAATTTGCCTTACCGGTAGCTTTTTAAATTGTGTCTTTTTTTGTGTGCAATTAGTGTCTGTGTATAAATAGTTAGCTCTCACTTAAGAAGTGGAAAATTTGGTGATCTCTTGATACCAAGCTTCTGGCACACTGTACCTTGATGTGACAAGACCAAAATAGAGCGATTTGTTTGGAGAGAGGTCAACAAGGCCTATAGTGAACAGAATACCATCCACACTGTGAAGCATGGTGGTGGGTCATTGATGTTTTGGGGGGGTATGAGCTTTAAAGGCAAGGGGAATATTGTGAAAATTGATGGCAAGATGAATGCAGCATGTTATCAGAAAATACTGGCAGACAATTTGCATTCTTCTGCATGAAAGCTGCGCATGGGACGCTCTTGGACTTTCCAGCATGACAATGACCTTAAGCACAGTTCTGGAGTGGCCATCACAGTATCCTGACTTTAATATCATCGAGCCACTGTGAGGAGATCTCAAACGTGCAGTTCATGCGAGATGACCAAAGACTTTGCATGACCTGGAGACATTATACCAAGATGAACGGGTAGCTATACCACCTGCAAGAATTCAGGGCCTCATAGACTATTACAAACGAGTGCACGCTCTTATTGATGCTAAAGGGGGCAATACACAGTATTTTAGAACTAAGGGCATGCAGACCTTTGAACAGGGGTCTGTAAAAAAAAATCTTTGTTGCCATTATTTTGTTTTATGATTGTGCCATTCTGTTATGACCTACAGTTGAATATGAATCCCATAAAAAAAAATTGAGTGCCAGCTCACTCATGTTTTCTTTACAATTGGTACATATACAATTTATACAATTCTTCAAGGATTTGCTAACTTTTGAGCACATCTGTATATTGGAAAATAAAACAATCTTTCAATTGTTAATTTTGAAAGAAGTTTATGAAGAGGAAAAAAACTGCACAACTTTGGGAAATTCACTTTTCATGCGTAAAATCGGTGTACACATTTATTCGATAGCGTACCAAATTCTTTAACAAAGTTTGAGAAGTTGTACAATTTTATCTGCAATGGTGAACCAAATAAAGTTAAACTATCTTAAGTGGAACATCCAATTGCATTTTGCTTTAATGCAGTATAAAACTGGCCATATTTGATCTTGTAGAAAAATAAAACCCAAATCTAAATGATGCAATGCAGAGTTGATTACAGTTCCAACTTGTAATGATGACGGAGAGACCAATAGTCTTATGACAAAAAAGAATAAAGAAGGTCAGTGGCGTTACTCAGAAGGGGTACTAAGTATGTAGGACCCTAACGTGTAGAAGGGCCCTCAAATTTTTTAAATTCTTGAATAAAAAGGGACCGCCTATGTACAGGGCCCAGAATTCTGAAGGTATCATGTTTATGAATGACATTGTAAATCAGAACAATGACAAATTATTTCACAGTCAGTGAACAGCGTGGTATGGTGTACACAGCTGAAAGGTGCCATTAACTTACTGCAGCTGGACCACAAAACTGGATGCTCAGTTTATTGGATATTGGAATAGTCAGGTCTGTGCAAACACCACTGCACAGAAACAGAATCATCAGATTATTTCTGGGCACTAACTGTAGCTAGTTTGTTGAGGCTGGATTGACTGTAATTTCATTACTAAAATCTGGGGTTGGACGTATAATTGAAAGGGAACAAATTCAGGAAAATATCGCTGTGCTCTTACAGTATGTTAAGTGATGGGAAATATTATTGTGCTATTAGGTAAAGGGTTAATCTTTGGGGTAAATATTTTGGAATTGATAAAGACACAACCTTGAGAAAAGATAACTATGTTAGAAAAGTGTGGGAAAGATTCTGTGGATATCAGTGAATTGGAGCTGAGATCAGTTTAATCAACAGTTTGGTCAACTTCAAATCAAATAATATTGTGATATTCCCCATCTTATAAATTGAAAAATTATAATAATACACTGTACTTTTTTGTGCTTGATAAGATTATTGAATTCCCATTTCATCAAAGAGAATTCTTATGCAAAACTGTGAGGTAACTCACACTTCCAAATAATTTTGTACTCAAACTCAGTTTCACTGAAAACAGAAGTTACCTTTCAGCCAGGAGCTGATGATGCACCCAACACTCACATTGGTTCCTTCAAACTGTTTGTGCGAACTGACAGAGCAGTCGTCTCACCTAATGGTTCAAGATGCTATACTTGGCTGCCCTCTAGTGGCTAATATTTTCTGTCCACACACAATATACCCATGATGACAGAGCTAAAATAACTATTTTTGATTTGTGCCACTTTTATTGATGATAAAAAACCTGATATGCCTAATGTGCAGATGTTTTCACAGTATTTTTCTTTGTTGTTATGGAGTATTGTGACCAGATATTTTGCTAAATATATTTAATAATTGATTGTATGTTTGTCCATAACACAATACAATGTGGAGTGGTTTTAATACATACTGTACATCTTCAACAGGTCATGATTAAACTGTATCGAAATGAAAATGATCTGCAAGTGGCAGCTTTACACCTTTTACTATACATTGTGCTAACTACACATAATATTGAACAACTCCTTTAATAATAACATATACTGATTTTATGTCTTGAAACAAAGTTAAGAAGAATGTGTTGGAAATACAAGTATTTATTTTGTAGATTTATTTAAATGGAAACATCAGTGCCAATTCACACAGTGCACAACATTGTTGAAGATTTCAAACATGAATAGATAAAAAGATGAATGTGTGTTCAGGTGGAAAAGGAGAGGGTTGTGGGGCGGAGTTGTTGGGACTTCTGCTTCTCGACCACTGTTCAGACCGCTGCCTTACCTACAGCTACCTTTCAATGCCATAATGGGGACTTCATGGGGTAATGTCCTATGTGAGGTTGATCTCTTGACTTGCTGTTGCTTCATATTTCTCGGGGAGGTCAGTAGGATCAGGTCTTACAATCCTAAAAAGAAACACTCTCAGTCCCAATCCCACTGAATCCATTTTCAACATGACAATAGCATGGTCTTTGACTTCATGCGGGACTAAGCTAGGTAGGCAGAGAGATAATAGTTCCTCCTGATAATAGATAATAGATAACAGACAATGATAATAGTAATAACTGAGAAAGAGCAGTCATTGTAAATGGGGTGAGAGTTAGGGCAGTAATGTGGTTGATTATATGATAGAGATACTGTAGGTAGGCCGTGTAACTAGGTTTATTCTCCTCATACATCAGGTCACATGATCCAATCAGAGCCAGTTTCCAGAACTTACCACGATTCACTGGTTGTGCTAATGAAAACTCCAGGCTGTTGTGGAAGAAGAAGATAAAGTACATCACCTTACTGAAGAACTTAACTGTAATAATCAGTTCACTGTAAACCTGTTGGACTTTCAGACCATACCCTAAGCCATTTCATATGCTAGGTAAAAGCACCTCATTATAAGCTATGGCCTAATTAATCCTCCATGACAGCTGTGTTTGTGCTTCATCAGCTCACCTGTCGTCAGGGGCGATGCCTTGAATCAGACGGCGGTAGTTCTCGATCTCGGCTTCAAGCTTCATCTTGACGTGAAGTAGCTCTTGGTAGTCATCCACCTGCTTCTCCACCTGCGTCTTAACTTTTCCCAGTTCTGCCTCCAACTGCAGCAGGATCTTATTGACACGGGTCATCTCATGGCTGTACCGGGCATTTTTTTCCTGCCGAGTTTCCTCCAGAGAGCTGATCTGTGATGGACAGGGGCAGGGACCAATCATTTAGGGAATGGATCTGACAGAAAGGCACAGGGACCAATCATATCCATTCAATCTTGATGTTTGAGCGTCAACTTGTCTTGAAAAGGTATTCCAGTCAAAATGTTGACTGTAGTCTCAATTCTTTGTCTTTGTATATCTATAGTATATCCCCAGGGAAAATGTTTTACTGTGGAATGCTGTTAAGTTATTAACTATGAAGCTCTGTAAAGAGTTTTTTGTCAAGCACAGATGAAGCATGTGTAAGGAGTACAGAGCTAGTATTTTGTTTGTGTGTACTGCATATGTGTGTGTGTGTGTGTGTGTAAGGCCTTGCTACACAGTAACAATGTGTGCTTACAGTAACTGCATATGTGTGATCCTAGCTTATTACCGTTCTCAGCATAGCCTGAATGTCGATCTCCAGACGCTGTTTCTGTTTGCGCAGCTCTTTGAGCTCATTCCTGCTCAACTCCACAGCCTCAGTGTTCTGAACCACCTCTACCTTGATGCTTTCAAACTGACAGGGAACAAGACAGATAGAGGACAAATTAACTCATAAAACAAGGGAAAAAACTTGGAATGCGTGACAGTACTTTAATGACATGAAGCGAAGCCACGCACCTTTCTTTGATACCAGGCGTCGGTGTCCTTGAGGTTCTTCTCTACCAGTTTCTCATACTGGGCACGCATCCTCTTGAGGCTCTCACCGAGGTTGCTGTCCCTGGAGTCAAACTCCACAGTGATGTTGGAGTTATGGATCTTCTGACACAGTTTATCGACCTCCTGCAAGCAGAAGGCCATACAAGTTGATAAAAACAGTTCCAGAAGAAATGTGTGTGTGTGTGTCTGTTTGTGTGTGTGTGTGTACTCCTTACATCCTTATGGTCCTGCTTGAGAACATCCAGCTCTTCCTTTACAGATTTAATCTGGCTCTCCAGCTGCATGCGGTTCAGGTTGGTGTCATCAACCATCTTCTTTAGACCAATCAGATCGTGCTTCAAACTTTTCCTGGTCTTTATTTCATTTTCGAGCCTGAAGGTAAAGGAGGCATGGTTCACAGTCTCCCTTAGTGCCGTACAAAGAAAAAACTATGTGGGATTTTGTAGTGCCATGTGGACTGTTTTCCTAAAGTTCTTAACAACATAATCCAGGCCAATGATGAGAACAACTCATTTGTTTTTAGTATTCCTATCCTTATTTGTTTTTTTTAAATAAAAGTAATAAAGCTACTACATTGGAATTTTTTAATCTTTATTTTCATTGTAAAGCCCATTGAATAACTTCTATGTATGAATTGTGCTATATAAATAAACATGCTTTCTTGCTTACTACATTGGATTTAAAAAACCTGATTGTTGTGGATAATTACATTTCTATAATATATTAAAAACCACATCGAGACTCACTTATTTTTAAAGTCATCATGGGCCAATTTGGAGTTGTCCCTTTGCTGCAACAAACGTGCATTTTCCAAGGTCATACGATGGAGCTAAAATAAATTAACATAGGACCAGGTGAACGAACATTGGACCAGATGAACGAACATGGGACCAGGTGAACGAACATAGGACCAGGTGAACGAACACTGGACCAGATGAACGAACATAGGACCAGGTGAATGAACAAAGGACCAGGTGAATGAACATAGGACCAGGTGAACTCCATAACTATGCACAGTTGTGCACTGACAGACAATTTGCACCATTTGATAAACTTAAGCTTAAATTCAAATCAGAAGGGTGAAATTGATCAGTCAAATTAGTTCTAATAAGTGTTAAAAGATATCAAGTAATGTGAAAAATCACCTTCTTTCTGAGGTCAGACAACGGTTTCTCCACCTCATCCCAGTCACGAGCGTTCGGGTCTCCTCTCTTGTCTAAGATGTCCTGAATCTCGTCCTCCAGGTCTTTGTTGTCTTTCTCCAGCTTCCTTACCCGACCCAGATACCCAGACAGACGGTCGTTGAGACCCTTCATTTCCTTCTTATCATCCGGGGCGTTCCGGAGGGGCTGAGAGGAATCCTTAGAATTCTCAGGGTCGGATGAACGCATCGCACTCCGCAGCCCCTCCAGACTAGCAACGGACATTCTGGAACCTCTTCCCCCCGCCCCACCGAACACGGTGATGGCACTGTTCTTAGACATGGCGGTAGTTGATTCGAGAGAAAAAGTAGCTAGACACTGTATTGAAGAAGATCGCCTCCTGTAGTGATGGGGATTTCAAAAGACAATGTTAAACCACTGTGGAAGCCCCATCCATATGACTGGCGAAACAATGTCCAGCACACCCCTGGGAAAACCGGTTTAGGGTCGACATTCAAGTTTTGTGTCTTAACTATGTTTGTTTTTTTTTACTTTTACATAATTGATTGGACAGAGGTGAATACCAGAGCTGTGAGGGTGGTTCTTGACTACCTTAAAAGAGCCTAAGAAAAGTTGTCTGTCCAAACACTCCTGGAATAAGAGGCTGGTTCTTAAGTGCTTCTCTCTCTTATTCTGTCACACTGACAAATACTCACTGAAAAGATGTCCAAACCAGGCGGCGACAAATTCCTGTCCAGCACTACATTCGAGGTCTCCACTGACCTTCTCAAACCCATGGACCCCAAGGTCAACCCCATGGACCAATCAACCAAAGCCACGGAGAAGGACCAGATGGTTGGACTGAATGACAAGTTTGTAGCATTCATTGACAAGGTCTGTTTTTAAAATTCTAATAATAATAATAACAACAGACTAACCAAATATGAACAACCTGAATCAATTTAACAAACAAAGGACCTTAGGTAAAAAAAATAAAACATGCAATGAAGACAATGGCTCAAAAACAAAAAACTATGTTTGAAGCTGAAAGGTAATTTTTCAGTGACTGCTACCCGTTTATATCCTGCTGAACAACATCTCCCAAATGCCCCCCCACACCGCTTTACTCATGTTTCTCTCTTATATTACATAGCAACGTGTTGCCTTCTCCTCGGTATGTATGAATGTATGTACAGAATCTCACAAAAGTGAGTACACCCCTCACATTTTTGGAAATATTTGACCACACTGAAGAAATGACACTTTGCTAAAATGTAAAGAAGTGAGTGTACAGCTTGTACATATGCTGTCCCCTCAAAACAAGAAGGCCATCTTTATGTAGAGCAACAATTCTTTTTTAGAGATCCTCAGAGAGTTCTTTGCCATGAGGTGCCAGTGACCAGTATGACACCAAATTTAACACACCTGCTCCCCATTCAACCCTGAGACCTTGTAACACTAACGAGTCACATGACACCGGGGAGGGAAAAGGGCTAATTTGGACATTTCCACTTAGGGGTGTGCTCACTTTTGTTGCAAGCGGTTTAGACATTACTGGCTGTGTGTTGTGTTATTTTGAGGGGACAGCAAATTTACGCTGTTGTACAAGCTGTGCACTCACTACTTTACATTGTAGCAAAGTGTCGTTTCTTCAGTGTTGTCACATGAAAAGTTAAACTATTTACAAAAATGTTGGGGGTGTACTCACTTTTGTGAGATACTGTATGTATGTAGAGTAGGGAGAACAAGTATTTGATACACTGCCGATTTTGCAGGTTTTCCTACTTACAAAGCATGTAGAGGTCTGTAATTTTTATCATAGGTACACTTCAACTGTGACAGACGGAATCTAAAACAAAAATACAGAAAACCACATTGTATGATTTTTTTTATAATTAATTTGCATTTTATTGCATGACATAAGTATTTGATCACCTACCAACCAGTAAGAATTCCGGCTCTCACAGACCTGTTAGTTTTCTTTAAGAAGCCCTCCTGTTCTCCACTCAATACCTGAATTAACTGCACCTGTTTGAACTCGTTACCTGTATAAAAGACACCTGTCCACACACTCAACCAAACAGACTCCAACCTCTCAACAATGGCCAAGACCAGAGAGCGGTGTAAGGACATCAGGGATAAAATTGTAGACCTGCACAAGGCTGGGATGGGCTACAGGACAATAGGAAAGCAGCTTGGTGAGAAGGCAACAACTGTTGGCGCAATTATTCGAAAATGGAAGAAGTTCAAGATGACGGTCAATCTCCCTCGGTCTGGGGCTCCATGCAAGTTCTCCATGCAAATCCTGCAGCGCACGCAAGGTCCCCCTGCTCAAGCCAGCGCATGTCCAGGCCCGTCTGAAGTTTGCCAATGACCACCTGGATTATCCAGATGAGGAATAGAAGAAGGTCATGTGGTCTGAAGAGACAAAAATAGAGCTTTTTGGTCTAAACTCCAATAGCCGTGTTTGGAGGAAGAAGAAGGATGGGTACAACCCCAAGAACACCATCCCAACCGTGAAGCATGGAGGTGGAAACATCATTCTTTGGAGATGCTTTTCTGCAAAGGGGACAGGACAACTGCACTGTATTGAGGGGAGGATGGATGGGGCCATGTATCGCGAGATCTTGGCCAACAACCTCCTTCCCTCATTAAGAGCATTAAAGACGGATCGTGGCTGGGTCTTCCAGCATGACAACGACCCCAAACACACAGCCAGGGCAACTAAGGAGTGGTTCCGTAAGAAGCATCTCAAGGTCCTGGAGTGGCCTAGCCAGTCTCCAGACCAGAACCCAATAGAAAATCTTTGGATGGAGCTGAAAGTCCGTATTTCCCAGTGACAGCCCCGAAACCTGAAGGATCTGGAGAAGGTCTGTATGGAGTGGGCCAAAATCCCTGCTGTGGTGTGTACAAACCTGGTCAAGAACTCAATGAAACCTATGATCTCTGTAATTGCAAATAAAGGTTTCTGTACCAAATATTAAGTTCTGCTTTTCTGATGTATCAAATACTTATGTCATGCAATAAAATGCAAATTAATTACTTAAAAATCATACAATGTGATTTTCTGGATTTTTGTTTTAGATTCCGTCTCTCACAGTTGAAGAGTACCTATGTTAAAAATTACAGACTTGTTCTCCCCACTGTATGTTTTACATATCTGTGCAACATTCCGACCACATTCAATAATATTTGTTTGTAATTTAGCTCAAACGTCCATATTTAATCTAATCGGAAAATAAATCTTTCAAAATGTAATATTTGAAACAATTATTGCTATTACAATAAACAGGAGAGCAATATTCTTATTAGTTAGCACATCCTCACATTTATCATCACATAAATAGGCAAATAATCTGAATCAGGTGCACCAAAAAAAGTTGAAACTATCGGAACAGTCATTGGAGAGTGGCTTGGTAGGATCCAGCCCTCCATAAATGTTATAAACATGGTCTGGTTTGGTTTTAACCGTATGGTTGTGTGTGTAGCCATCCGTCAAGAAACTGAACCGAACATGGATCTTGCAACACAATGATCAAAAAGCCAAGCAACAACAGTATAACTTAGAAGAAATTGAGGTCTGTGGAATGGTAGAGTTATAGCCCAGATCTCAATCAAATCAAAATGTTGCGTGGAGACTTGAAGCAGGCCCTTCCCACAAGAAAGTTCTCGACCATGACAATTGAGGCAGTACTATAGAGAAGTGTGGGCAAAAATCAATGGCAATTGATGAAAGACAGTTACAAGAAACAGCAATATGAAATAATTTCTGCCAAATGGGGCAATACCAGCTATTTAATCTAGGGTTTACTATGAAATAGAATTGTGGTAGATTTACCCATCAACACAGTTGAAGTGAACATACCATAGCTCCAAATATGTAAAATAATTAAAAGATGACTTTCCAGGGGGTGTACATCTTCACATGACTGTGTGTGTCAACATCTACTCAAGCAGACTTCCTTGAGTTCTGAAGCCCATTGTTTGGCCTCTGATTTACTACCCTTTTTTCTCTCTGCCCCACCTTCACCCTGCAAACAAATATTTCCACACTTCTGTTATTGAAAAAGTTTTCAAAACCTTTAAAGGGGCCATACACAAATACAGCATTAAACTCACTCCTCCCTCCCTCGCACACACAAATTCATATTTGCAGTTTTCTAGATTAAAGATAATTATAATTTCAAGACTATTTCATTGCAAAAAAGTGTTACAAGGGAGTTTACATTATGGATGTTAATTGCTGTCCACAAACAGGTAGCCTTAACTTTTAGTGTAAATGAAATAATGGTTGAGTTCCATCCACAACAAAACATTATTATTAATTAAAACAATTTATTCAAAGTGTATAGTTGTATAGTTTTTTTCATTTTGCTTCCATGTCTATGTTGGACTGGGTACTTTGATACTGTCCCTACACTTGGAGGCAAGTACTTCTCTTTGGGATGTAGTGCTGGTGAAGTCTTCTTTTCATCACATCGCCAACCATGCTCTTAGTGCTGGCTGACGTTTAGCTGTTGATCATTGGTGTCTGTCTCGTGGTTGCCTGGATACCGGCGGGCTGGTGGGAGAATGTTTACTGTGAGCATGTTTTTTTTCTAGATTCATTAGTTATAATTTCAAGACTTCTTCATTGCCAAAAGATGTTACAAAGAAAGTATCCGAATTTACATAATTATTACATATGGAATCATATAGTAACCACATTTTTTTTAACAAATCAAAATAGGCGTATAGATAAGATTCTTCAAAGTAGCCACCCTTTTGCACAATTGTCATTCTCTCAACCAGCTTCATGAGGTAGTCACCTGGTACGCTTTTCAGTGAACTGGTGTGCCTGTTTAAAAGTACATTTGTGGAATGTATTTCCTTCTTAATGCATTAAGGTGGGTATGCAGAGGGTGACAAGGTAGGTAGGGTATACAGAAGACAGAATCACCGTGTATCTATTGTAGTAGTAGGGTGGCTACATTGAGGAATCTACAATATGGTGGATTCCCACACAATCCCTTCAAATTTTTTTTCTTTGGGGTTTTGGGGGTTTGGGGTTGAACTGAAAACAGTTGGCATTAATCAAGGGGTAGTTATTGTGACACTTACCATCCATATAATGCACAAGAGACTTGAAATATATATCTGTTCTATGATAAGATGAATCGAGAATTCACTGAGCATTTGAGATGATAAGAATAAGGTCAAGGGGGGAGTGAATCAGGAGTGAAGAAAGAAATCTGAAATAATCCAAATAGGATTTGTGTAAAAACAAGGAACTTACTAAGAGTTCTAGCAATTCGGAAACCCAGCTCAGGGATATGAGGACTAATAGAAATATTGAATCTGTATAAATTCTATCTGTACTACTCCCAGATAGATCCAGACATAACTGCTAGAAGTATTTTAGGACCACAGGATAGTTAACTTTATGTGGAAGAGAACAAGTTCAGTGATACGCATGCCCCAGAGAAAAACAAATGTTGTCAGGGAATGTTCTCCAGCCTTGCTGCTACCTGTATTGAGTTAACCACTAGTGTTAGTGTATCTTCATTATAAAATAAATTTGGTATTTTAAAATATGTGTGTGTGTGTGTGCGTTATTATAAATAATAATGATTTATTCAAATGTTATAGTTTTCATTACAAAAAATGATCTCAGTTGTTTAGGATGTGGAATAACCATCATGTAGTCATGGAACTCTATATTCTAAACTAGCTTCAACTAGTCATACCAGCCTATACCTTATTTCTGAACCCATCTAAAAGGCAACCATGCCACTTGGTTATAAGAATAAGGGATGGTGATTTAAAAAGGTAACCACCATCAAATGTAGTTATAAGATATACATAGACACACAGTGTTGGAAAGGTTCAAGGGAGACCCTGTTATACACTAGTCAGGGTATATAAAGAGCAAAGTATGGTTGTCATCTTGAATGAGGCCTTCTTCCCCTCCACATACTCTACTGTGTGATCTGTTAAACAGGATGTTAATGTCTTTCTGGAATACTGTTTCAAAGTTGTAGAGTTTTGAATGGATGTTTTTTCTTTTTTTATATTGCAAAGCATATACAAATGTCTTTCCTTATACAGATATTTGCTAATGGGTATATTCTTGACTGGACAGTGTCAAATCTATCATGTTTTTGTTAGGAGTTGTGAGTGTGTTGTCTTTTAGTTGTTTACTGACTATCTGGGTTGCTGGAAATAATGGAAGTTCAGTTAGCAAGAATGTTTATAAGTGACTCTAAAACCTGTTAGTCTGGATGCCATTACAAAGATTGTTATTGTAAAAAATCTGCTCCTGGCCAGGTTGGCAACACAAACCACTTTCTAGATTCCACTGTCCAAGCCTGTGTGTGTGTGTGTGTGTGTGTATGTGCATGTTTGTGTGTATGTGCATGGCTGTGGCTAGCAATAACATACAGAGTTCATACCCATAGACAAACTAACATGGCAACTATAAAATTACTGTGGGGTTTTTAGCAACATACGATTTGATGTATTAAAAAATAAGATGCATAAATGCCCGACTTGTGTATTTACAGTGGATATAAAAAGTCTACACACCCCTGTTAAAATGCCAGGTTCTTGTGATGTAAAAGAATGAGACAAATATAAATCATGTCAGAACCTTTTCCACCCTTAATGTGACCTATAATGTGAACAATTCAGTTGAAAAACTGAACTATTTGAAAAAAAACTCACAATAACCTAGTTGCATAAGTGTGCACACCCTTAAACTAATACTTTGTTGAAGCACCTTTTGATTTTATTACAGCACTCAATCTTTTCGGGTAGGACTCTATTTGCATGGCACATCTTGACATGGCAATATTTGCCCAATCTGTCAGATTGCGAGGACATCTCCTGTGCACAGCCCTCTTCAGATCACCCCACAGATGTTCAATTGGATTCAGGTCTGGGCTCTGTCTGGGGCATTCCAAAAGGTTAATCTTCTGGTGAAGCCATGCTTTTGTGGATTTGGATGTGTGCTTTGGTTCGTTGTCATGCTGAAAGGGGAACTTCCTCTTCATCTTCAACTTTCTAACGGATGCCTGAAGGTTTGTGCCAAAATTGCCTGGTATTTGGAACTGTTCATAATTCCCTCCACCCTGACTAAGGCCCCAGTTCCAGCTGAAGAAAAACAGCCCCAAAGCATGATGCTGCCACCACCATGCTTCACTGTGGATATGGTTTTCTTTGGGTTATGTGCAGTGTTGTGCCAAACATGCCTTTTGGAATGATGGCCAAAAAGTTCAACCTTGGTTTCATCAGACCATAACACATGCTTTTGCAAGACTTTGCAAGACACGTGCTTTTTCAGCCGGGTTTGGATGTTTTTCTTTGTAAATAAAGGCTTCCGTCTTGCCACCCTACCCCATAGCCCATTCATATGAAGAATACGGGAGATTGTTGTCACATGTAGCATACAGACAGTACTTGCCAGAAATTCCTGTAGTTCTTTTAATGATGCTGTAGGCCTCTAGGAAGCCTCCCCTAACCAGTTTTCTTCTTGTCTTTTCATCAATATTGGAGGGACGTTCAGTTCTTGGTAATGTCTCTGTTGTGCCATGTTTGCTCCACTTGATTATGACTGTCTTCACTGTGTTCCATGGTATATATAATTCTTTGGAAATTATTTTGTACACTTCTGTATGAAATCTTTCAACAATGAGATCTCTCTGATGCATTGGAAGCTCTCTGCGGCCCATTGCTTTTGCTCTGAGATGCAACTAAGAAAATGTCAGAAAAATCCTACAGAACAGCTGAACTTTATTTGTGATTAATCAGAGTCACTTTAAATGATGGCACGTGTGTAATGACTTCTATTTAACATGAGTTTGAATGTGATTGGTTAATTCTGAACACAGCCATATCCCCAGTTATAAGAGGGTATCCACACTTATGCAACTAGGTTATTGTAAGGTTTTTATTTTTCATTTTCCCCCCTCAAAGTTTTTCAATTGAATTGTTTACATCATAGGGCACATTAAAAGTGGAAAAAGTACTGACATGATTTTTCTTTGTCTCATTCTTTTAAATCACAAAAACCTGGCATTTTAACGTGTAGAATTTTTATATCCACTGTATATTCCATTTGCTTGGTAAGTGAACTGAGGACACATTCTCAGGACAGGGAATGAATGAGGCAATTGGAGGCTTGGAATGATACCAGGGTATCACCAATATTGTTTAGATCAATGCCATAGAATCTTTAGTGACCACCGATTCTGGACACCTGTTTAACCCAAAAGAACCCACCCTTCATAGGGCAATATCCTAATTTCTGCCCAGGAGCACTGGAATTTGATATTTACACAAGAGGAGAGAGCTCTCTACTGGCCATCCAACAGCAATAGCAGCACCATCTGCTCTCCCATCTGGGGACTGACAAGGACCAACCCTGTTTAGATTCAAAGCAGACAAACCAGCAATGAAATGCTGCTGGCAATTGCTCAATGCACCAGGGCTTCCCACTCCCCTTTTTTTCCGGTTAGAGACAGTTTGAGCTGTTCTTTGAAGAGAGAAGCACACAGCGTTGTATGCGATTTTCAGTTTCTTGGCTATTTCTTGGATGGAATAGCCTTCTTTTCTCAGAATAAGAATAAGCTGATGAGTTTCAGAAGAAAGTTCTTTGTTTCTGGATATTTTGAGCCTGTAATTGAACCCACAAACACAGATGCTGAAGATACTGAACTAGTCTAAAGAAGGACAGTTTTATTGCTTCTTTAATCAGCACAACAGATTTCAGCAGTGCTAACATTATCGCTTGGATCAGCAAACACAACGTGCTATTGGAACACAGGACTGACGGTTGCTGATAATGGGCCTCTGTATGTCCATGTCAATATTGCATTAAAAATCAGCTGTTTCCAGCTACAATAGTAATTTACTACAATAGTCATTTAACATTACCAATGTCTACACTGTATTTCTGATCAATTTGATGTTATTTTAATGGACAAAAAATTGCTTTTCTTTCCAAAACATGGACAATTCTAACCAACCCCAAACTTATGTTTCAAAGTGTTGGCCTTGGTTAGACCTGTGGTATGAACATCATTCTGCCTCCAGCCCGACACTCTATTTTCCCACATGATCATTTCAAAGCATAGCAATGCCTAAAAACTCTATTCAAAAGGAATAACAACAGGAATAATAATAGGATGTGAGGGTTTGCTATTCAGCAATTGGAAATGTTCTTTAAGTTGACTGACTCGCCATTCTAATATTCTTTCCCTTTTAATTTCTCCATGTTCTCCTTTCTTCCCTTTCTTCTCTTCCCTTTTCAGGTGCAAAACCTGGAGCAGAAAAACAACGTCCTGGAAACACGTGTGAGGATCCTGAAACAGCAGGTGTACTACAAGGGCGACGTGGACGAGGTGGTCCAGCAGCTGTCCATTGAGCTGCAGCAGCAGATTGAGGGTCTGACCCGGGACAAACTGAAGCTGGAGCAAGAACTGGCCCGTTGCCAAGAGGATGTGAACCAAACACGGGACAGGTCAGTGGCTCGAGATCATTAGTAGTATTCAAATGTTATTGTTAGGTCATACTACGTTGAGTCGTGTCGGATCATCAGTTATCCTAACGTAAGCGATTGTTGAATCCAGGTGGCAAAACAAAGATTAATTGCCAAGTCAGCAGTTCACAGTCGAACTAGGCTGTTGAGGAGATACACAATACTTCAACAAAATAGTTCTAACTGGCAATATACAGAACTAGGCAATAGATTAAGAAGATGTATGTATACTTATGACTGGTCAGTAGAACAGGACTAGTCACGGAAAATAAAGATCCACATATAGAAGGATGATGAGTTGAGGACAGTGAAAGAAGTTTGTTAGGGAAAGGGGAGGGTCTTAGTGTTTTCGCCTGTCGGCTGGTTTTCAACTGAGTATGTGTACATCCATCTCAGTCCTATGGAAACAACGACCTCCTTTTCACCATCCCCTCTGTTGTTTTTCTAGGTACGCGGATGAGCTCCAGAGGAAGACGGTTCTGGAGGATGACTTTGTGATCACCAAGAAGGATGTGGATGAGGGCCACTTGGCAGCCGTGGATTTGGCTCTGGAACTGGAGGAACTGATGGGTGAACTGGACTTCCTGAGGCGGGGCTACGATGAGGTATTGCTGACTGACATGCCTGTTGGTCAATCAGAGTCTAGATGGACCCAGGGCTGCATATGACTAAATGGTACAAATATGGCATCCAGTGTATAGTGTAATGTTTTCTGTTGTCCTGATGGGTGGGGTGACAGGAGCTGAAGGAGCTGCAGTCTCAGGTCCAGAATGAGACGGTGATCGTGAGGGAGCGCAACAACAGAGCCCTCAACATGGACAAGGTCATCGAAAGCGCACAGATTCAGTACGAAGAAATGGCCATCCGTGCCAGAGAGGAATCAGAACTCTGGAACCAGAAAAAGGTAGAATCTTTATAAAGACGATGATGACGATGGCGAATGATAATGACAACAATCATGATGACATTGATAATTCTTCTACGCCTTCCTTTTTTCCTTCCTTCTCCTCCCTCGGTCTCCTGCTTCTCCTCTTACATCAGATAGATGACATTGTGCAGACAGCAGGAAAGTATGAGCAGGACGCACGTGACATGAAGAAGGACATAGCTGACATGCTCCGTGTTACCCAGAGACTAAGGGCAGAGCTGGAGGGCCTCAACAAGCAGGTAAGGGGGACTCACATGTAGAAACAGAAACAGACCAACACACACGCCCAGCCTGGAGTAATTTTCTTGTCTTTAAGGTACACTTCATGTCGTTCTACTTATTTAATTGGGAGCAAGTTTTTTTCTGTGTAAATGTTTTACTTAGTTATTGCCTTACTGCCTACACTGCCATGTGATATTGCAATTTTATATTACCTTTCACACAATTCTACTCGTTTCATCATGGGCAGGGTAGAACAATTTGCAGCAGGTTACAATTCAAGATATTAACCATGTTGAAAGTATATTTTCTGCCGGACAACATTAGCGGAGCCGGCCAAGAAGAGCTAATATCTCTTACTGAGGGAGTGAGTGACTGACTACGCCTTGTAAATTATCGTACTGGTTAGAGACATGGACAGCCATGCAGAAGACCAGTGTTTGAGCCTTGCCACAGTCAAAACAAATTATACATTAGGATGTGTTCAGGACAGACGAGAACATTGCTGGCTACAACCTTCAGTAGCTACGTTATAGTAAGCCTAAATTAAAACTGTTTCCAGTTATCTTGTAACTATTTCTAGTGGACTTTCGTAGTATGCATCTGTGCATGCTTTTTGGGATAATATAGACCACAACCTCTTGCGTAGTAAAAGAAGATGGGTTTCTGCGATTCTCTCTTCTTTTCACTTGACGAAAAAGTCAGTTATCATCACTTATATTGATAGTTATTGTATCAATGTCATTCAAGAATGAAAGAAAAACGAACGTTGTTGTGCTATGAAATTAAATAGCTTTGGCAAAGTAAAGTTCATCTCGCTAGAAATTGCTAAACTCTTATGACTATTCCAAGTAGTAAGTTAGTAGATACTAGTAGGCCTATTAGTGACAAAGGCCATTCAGATTATAGATGCCATTTGTGGTGGAAGTAAACATAATACGAAACGTCAGCCAGTTTAACACAATGCTCAATGATGTCTAGTGAAATATTCAAACTTGGCGTGATGTTAATGAGTGACAAAATGATCTAATGTGGAGATGCTATACCGACACTGGGCCCACGTATATCTTAGTGATAGTTGAAGACACAGCCTGTCCCATTGGAGATCCCGGTTTGAATCCAATGAGGGCAGCAACGTTCTTCTGTTCTACTTGCGAGCCGGCCGAACTAGGCTCGCCTGGTTCCTTTTCTTGTTTTTAAAAAAGGGCAAATGCCCTGCATGCCTGGTCTTTATTCGACCATTCTTAACTGCCAAGTCGACATAGTTGGCTTGAACAATTTGACATTTGACAATTATCAGATAATGCCTGAAGCTGACCCTGTGTGTGTGTGTGTGTGTGCGCGCATGTTTGACACTATACAAATCATTAAGTTCCAGACAATAAAATGAGTCATTCCTCCCAAATGAAGGTGTCACCAGCCTCTTTTGCTAGACACATGCAAACACACACACGCACACATACACACATAGACAGACAGAAACATGACAGAAAGTTAGAAAGACACATTTCACCTGCACTTATTTATGTATGTCATGTCATTTGTACTATCATGTATGTCATGTCTCTTATCTACAGTGACTAAACAGTTCATGGCTTTCTAGATGGATTTTGGCTAATACCATTTTTAATAAACCGATGAAATTATAGGTTGCTGGCCAAATTCTTCTGAAGACAAAAAATCATATTAAGTTTCCATAATTGCCAAACTGCTCACAAAGTCCTAATAAGGGTGGTCAGTGAAGTGTTCCCTAACTGGGCAAAACTGGCAAGGATTGCCTTAATTATCTCTATTTACAGTGTGCCTGCAGATAGGGGATTAGTTCCCCAAAACTGAAAAAAAACGGCTTCAAGATTGTGTCTTTGGGAAGGAAAAGTAATGAGGTTATGCATGCTGCAAGCTGCTCAAAAGAGTTACTCAAAGGAGTCAGGCAGTTTCGATTTTCCAACAGCTGTAGCTGACTCTGATATTGGCCAAGGCAAAACATTGGGGACAAACCAAAAACGATCCGGGGCTACAGTCGCAAAAGCCCGGGTCTGGTGACGTCTCAGGTTTTGAGGGAATTTTTCGGCTTGATTTTCAACAGGGCAAAATGACAGTTCTAGACAAAATGAATTACACTGGCTAAGACACATAGTTATGTCTTGATATTTATAAGGCTGATTATAGGTGTATTTCGCTATTCAAACATTATTTAGCAGTGAAGACGCAATTTGAAAAGTTTTACTCTCCAATAAAACCTGTTATGTTACAAGAACATGGTCTTCTATCTATTCTATCACATGGACATCTAGAGTAACATTTTAAAAACAATTACATATCTTGGCATTTTGATTAGTTCATAGTGCTTTAGGTTGTGTGTCCGGAAAAGTACATGCTGCCAGTCACATGTTCCAGCAAATGGAAATGGAAGGTTTAAGGCAGGAGACTGAAGTCGCTCATTAGTATGAGTTGTGAGCCATTGGAAATAATCTCATCCTGATGGAAGTCATGGTGGAAGTTATTGAGGAATTCTCCAAGACCACCTTTTTGACAATAGATGACAACAAAGTTAAGCTTAAATGGAAAAGTGACTATGATACGGTGGAATTCAAAAGAACACAGACCGTCGAACGAAAGGGAAGAGACAAAATCTCCACTTTGCCGAAATTGGTAGCCCTGTGCTAACCCACGTCTTTTAGACACTCGACACAGAAATAACACACAGATTAAATAACAGCATTCTAAACTCTTTGGGTGACTATCTCTCTGACCTCCGTCCTCTTCCTCTTCAGAAAACGGATCTGGAGAAAGACATTGAGGATTCAGATGTTGGTGGTCAGAGGGAGTTGGAGCAGGCGAGGGAAAACATGCTTGCGCTAGAGCAGGCTCTGCACAGGGCCAAGCAGGACATGACCCGCCAAGTCAGGGAGTACCAGGAACTGATGAACCTCAAACTGGCCCTGGACATTGAGATCGCCACCTACAGGAAGCTACTGGAGGGAGAGGAGAAGAGGTGCACACTTTAGCCAGGGGCTGGGGGAGTGACTCGTGTTTCTTGGTGGGGAATTTGAGAGTGTGTTTGTGTGTGAAAAAGAGAGATGGAAATCAAGATATAGTATAATGCCTGTCTTAAAAGGGCCAGATTTAAGAGTCAGGATTGTTATGTTACTAGCAGCATAAATAGAAGCGTAAATGACAAGAAAACATCCGCACATCCTTTTTGACTCGACAGCTCCACTTGTACGACCAGTGGCCAAAAAGGACAGTGCGCTTCTCTAACCTAATCCCTCTTGTCATTTCAGATTGAATGACTATGTGCGTCAGCAAGGTAGGAGCTCTTTTGTTTTCCCCAGTGATTTGCCTTCCTCTTCTGATTAGTCTCAATATATCACCTCTAGATAGCATCTGGATAGTTCCATCCACCTCAGAGTAATCCTCTCCCGTGAAGAGTAAATGTGTTGGCGCATAACTCGGTGAAGATATTATAGGAACTCTGACCTGCATTGTGTCATGATCTGTGTGTTCTACTAAAATCAAATCCTGTTTCTTCTCCTCAGATTATTAAAACCTCAACAACCAGTGCCAGTACTTCCTTCTATGTGGAGGTTGATTGACCACTGAAGCCTGTCTGGTTTTTGAAGCCCTTGCCAAAGAAATGTCTGGTGTTTAAAACTGAGGTGAACGTGGTTTGCCAGGGTAGCATATGAGAGCTCATATTACTCAGAAAATGACTTACACCTACTGTTACTCTGCTTTCACAACATCAGCACTGTGTTTCACTTCTCTAAATTCTCAATCTAAAATACATTAAAAAAAAGTGTTAGAGTTCTTTTATTTAAGCTACAGACCGACACAGAGGCTTGTACAAAAATGCGTGCTGGGCTCTTTTTCACTACGCTTGTGCTCATGTGTACACCATCTGCTACACAGCTTGAATTTCACTGAACCGTGTCCATAATAAAAGGCCAACTAAGGTAGCAAATATGAGTTTGGAAATAATGTCTGTCTCTCACCAAATAGAAACCACCCCTTACCTCAAGGTAGAATTGGACCTATTATCACCCCACAAAAATAAATGTGATTTTTCAAAGGACCTTTATCTCTTCTTTTTATATGAACAATTGAAGCCGATACGTATTGCTGTGAACTAGATGAAGAATTTAGATAGAGATTTTGGTAACATGCCCTTTTAATGATGGTTAATGCCCTCTGATTACTGTTAACATACAGAATTCTGCTGCAGTCAAACGTGTAACTGATGTTGCCTTGTCAACATTTTATATCTGGTTAAGTTCTCCAAAAAGGGATTTTCTTTCAAATGGAGCGTTCGATATGATATTGCTCAACAGAAAAATTGTTGTTTAGAAACGTGTTTCTTAGTACATGCCTCAGCACAATACGTAATGTATATAGTTTTGCGATGACTTCATCTAATCATTACACAAAACTGGATTGGAGGATGTACCTCGCTGCCACCAGCAGAGGGCGGTCCTCTCATCATTTTTAATGGGAATAATTGCTGCCTCTGCACCGCAGTCCTAAATAGCATGTAAACACAGCAAGGATGAGGTCACTAAAATAGCATAATCTGTTTGGATGCCCACATTTAGATGATTGAACATACTGTTTAGGAGTCTGGGATTTGAAAGAACACAAAAACTCAAAAGATAGTACTCACATATTCTAATAAGGGTTCATTTATACACATAATGTTCAGATAACTACGGCACAGTAAGAAACTGTTTTTAGATTTCTTGGTTTAAATAATTTTGCGCAACACCTTAAAGGGTAGTTATGAAACATGTCTTTACATACCACTTCAGCATTTCAAACATATAGAAATATTTTACAACCATAAATCAAACCACCACTATATATACAGTATGCATTCATTCATCAAATGGAAGCAATATCCACACTCAACGTTTTCAGCAGGGTTCCTCTCTGCCTACCACCCTCTCTGGCCTTGCTACCCATCCAAACTGATCCAACCATTTGGCCATTTCTATTTCAGGATGTGTCAGCATTGTTCTCCCTTCCCCATCGATTTCCAAAAGGCAAAGACATTCTGACCATTCTGATTGGTTCCAGAGACTGATGGGTAGAGCTAGCCTAAATAATGATATGAACAAATGGAATGCTCTGATTTGTCACATCTTTTACAGACACTTTTCTAGTCATTTGTTTTCACCAATGCCCTTGATTTTGAAGCCATGCAGCTGAATAAGATACCGGCTTAATTCAATTCATGATGAATTGTTAAGCCTCCTCTTCCCGCCAGGCCTCCTCCCTTCCTCAACACCCACTCTTTTTCCTCCTCCTACTCCTCCTCTGTCATCCTTTAACTCCTCATTTGATAGCACTGATCAGGTCACCCAAGTAGAGCAGGAATTTGTTAATGGGTAAGCAATGCCAAAGTGTTCAGCTTGTGTCCTTGATATGAAACTAGCACAGGGACCAGATACTGGTGGCGGTCATGGATACAGCCAGAGGGCTTTAGGTAGATGTGAAGAGTGAAAAGGAAAGCTGCGACACAAACGATACAAACTGCCTCGCAAATGAGCACAACAGCCGGCTGGGGATGAGAGAGAAACCAAAACGGTACACCGCTATGCACCACTTGAGCACCGCGAGCTGATCACACTACACAGCATGAAGACAACACAAGCCAAAAAGATTTGGCACACCTTTTGGCAACTCCAGAGTGGTGGCTATACAGCCCTTTTCATTTGACCATGCCTGTAACAGGCCAACGTCCCCAGGGAGGCAGGAGTTGCCAGGCACGAGAAGACAGTGACAAGGTGGCACCAGAATTTTGCTTGGAGGCAACGTTTAAGAAATGTATCTCTAGTCATTCCTGTGGTATATGGTCTCATTTACAAAGGCTTTCAGACATTCTACATTGTGGATTCCAAACACTCAGTTAATAATAAGAAAAGGCTAATCTGAAAATGTGGTCATACTACTATAACAATTTTATTTTAAATTTTTTATAAAAGCACTAAATATGACATAGAGATAGTTTCCTGACAAGATACGGTGCCACCCCAGATTTGGCCTGTGGGTGTGGCAACTACTAATCCTCATCTGTCCCAATGAAGCTCCCTGTGAAACGTCAATAAACAAATAAGATTGGGATCTGCACTGGCTCACAAACATCACTTTAGTTAAGCCCATGCTAATGACACGTCAGGCCTTTGAGGCAAACCACAAATATTTCGATTTCAGTCATGGTCTCTATAACAGGACCTGAGTTGTATTGTTCAGATGCAATTGGAACTCAGTTGACTGCTCAAAGCCTTCCAAAGTTAGAGCTACAATTAATTCAGGAAGAAAGAAAAGACATGTCCCTTAGTTGATATCTGTTATTGATTTTAGGGATGCAGCCTTAGAGGAAGGAGGATGGAGGCAATGAAGCAGGAGTAGGAAGGTGTAGGTTGGGCCAGCAGGTGACAGGTGATTTAGAACCAGTAGAACCAGGCAGTGGTATGGTGAAACTAATGGCACCCTACATATCATACTAATTTGATTTTCCACACAAAACCATGCCAAACATTCACTTCGAATACATTATGAGGCATTCTCATGCTTTTATACACAGAGTCAGTGGAGACAGATGGAGGATCAAGTATCTGGTGAAAGAGCCACAGGCCAGACTCAAACGCTAGCTGTGGTGTGTCCCAGTACAACGTTCCGCGGTGAAAATATAAAAGAAAAACCAACAGTATGCACGCAGGAGTCGTTCTTAATGAGAACGCCTTACAGGAGCAGTTAGGGTCAAGGGCCTGACCACCACCAGTATGCTGTGGGAACGCAGGCAAGACACTGCTCCTGGAGTCGCCTCCTAGCCTTCTGTTCTTCACATCCTTCATCTCTCTCTACATCACCCAAATAAGTTTAGGTTATCTAGTCAAACAACTTATAGTAGCGGGTTCACAAAGTATATTTTCATACTTTTCTACTGGTCCCCTGCAGGAATCCAAAAACACAATCCTGCCATTGCAAGGAATATGCTCTACCAACCAAGAAACACAAGCCCTTATGCAATCTCTCATCTCCATCACTTGATGCTCATTATACTGTATGTTTCTCTTTACAACCTCTGTCTTCCTTTCTCTCCCTCTCTCTCTTTAACCCTCTGCAAATCCTTCGTACACCGTGTCCCCAACACCTGGCCCCCTCTACCCATCTCTAAAACAGTCTTTATGTCTTTCTTCCTGCTCTTCACTAATTCAGATAACCCCACAGCCAAAACCCAGCACAGGATATGACCATGTCAATCTCCATTGTCTTCAAATGTCCACTTGTAACACTAGCTTGACCTTTGGCCTCCGCCTTGAGCTTCCCACACATCCAGGTCTTGTCTCAGGTGGCCACAGCTAACTAATAGCCATAGCAAACCCGAGGGTGCTGACATGATCCTGAAGACAGTTTAGTTTGACGTTAGGTCAAAGGGCACTTGGACTGAAGGGGCGTGTGCCTCTTTAAGGGTTTCCTGGAATGGTTTTCTGTGTTTACACAATCTCAGAAAAGTAACCTAAGCACAGGTAAACAGCTTTTTGGGGTATGGAGTTGATATCTCCTCAGGGATAAATGCCCTGTATTCTGCATTTTTTAAATGTCACAGAAAGGTTCCAGTTTCTCTTTGAGTGTTTACTTCTGTAATAATTTCAGGACTGCAGATGGAAATGAAAACAAATGAAATAAATCTGTGCAATCAGTAAAATTAAGCGGTGGCCTTACAATAACAAAAAACATTTTCACAAGCCTTACTTCAGATCACTGGTGCATTGTGTATGATTTGTAAGAAAAACCCAGCCTTATCTACCCAACCTTGTAAAGTCTGCCAAAACAACCGAGTCAGAACATGGTGTTAGACCGGAGGAGTGGGGGGGGTGGGGGGTGTTGACAAAAGCCCTCTTTACTTTCTTTTTTGACTACATATTCCTCTCCTCCTGAAGTCCAATCCAACACTGGAGCAGGCTTGGAGCAGGTGGCCACAGTTTCTCCACAACAACAGTGTGGGAGGTGCCAGAAGAGCATTCAGACTCCCACACACAGTGCTTGTGTTGGGCAACACGTACATGAAGCATTCCTGGTTTTGACCCCTGACCCCAATAATAATCAGATATTGGCCCCCTGGGGGTGGGGATAATTCGCACTGACATAGGGGGTTGTGAACCCAACCCATCGCAACACATAACAACTAGAGACTCCAAGGCCTTCCGGGGAGCTTTAGGGAAGATTTTAATAGCCTGGACTTATTGTTGTTTCACTGCTGGGCAGAATATTTTACTTGCCTCTGGCTGCAATTTTTGGACAGAACATTAATAAATACCAACGTGTTGCCATGTCTTCAAGAGAGGAAACAGTGGAATAAATCGAAAAAGTCTGAATTAGGACCTAATAACATTTTCCGTGACGAAAGACATGCTAATTTTCAACCCACTCATCTTGTTTAACGCTAGCATGCAGACATTCTCACAAAGAGCAAAGAATATTTTTTGGGGATGTGTCATTAGCCCTGGACAGCTGGGTGACAGTCTGGACATAATCTAACCATTGTGCATGTATGTGTCTGTGTGTGCTAACAGACCAAACATGCTCCTAGCAGAATAGGGTCTCAAATGAACATGGGTGTAAATTAATTGATATGTGTCAGAGAGAATTTCGCACTTCAGAAATGATGCAGTCTGCCCACTCCAAATTCCTCTCCACTACTTAAACTAAGGAACACTATATATTTATACGCACAAATTGGTAATTAATTTTCAAATGTTTAAGCATTGAAACAGGAAAGTGGTTTGGTCTCTGTATGAAATGTGTTTTTTGCATCCCCAGGGAGAATGAAATGGAGAATGACAGATATACTACTCCATAACTCTATAACAACCTCATTATGAACCTGATCTTCCTCCAGGGATGAGACAGATGTGTTTTATAGGCCTCATTCCAGCTATTCCTTGGTGAGCAGTGAGGAGAGCCCAATACAGATCCATCACGTGTGTGTGTGTGTGTGTGTGAGAGAGAGTTATATTGCGGGTGTGTGTAATTGTGTGTGTGTGTAATGTGGGGGGTGGTCAAGGTTTGAGTGAGAGTGAGAGAGAACATGGTGACCGCATGTTGCAATGTTTTCATTTTGTTGCTGGTCAGGCTTGACCAATATAATTCGGACTTGAAAGATTTGGTGTAAAGCAGGAACAGATTAACATGTCCCCTCAGAGAAGTGGCAGCCAACTTCATGGTGAGGTCACTGAAACCACGGCACCGCCCAAATCCCCCTGCAAAACAACGATGGGTGGAATTCAATCATATAAATATATCAACAGGTGATGAATCCAAAAGAAACAATCTAGGTCACTTGTTATTATTGTGCAATTATCATTTTAATGTGCTGTATAAAAGCACCATGAAGGAAGATAATGGAGGAATATAAAAATATGCTTATCTAGAGGATGTCATTATTCAAGCACTTCCTCATCATCAGTGGCCTGAGCATCCGGGGCTTTTATGAATAGCCCTGGATCTCAAATTGAGCAGAAAAAATTATGAAAGTATTGTGATCCTAGCAACACTTCAGCTCATCAGCCTTGGACCAATCAACGTGAGGAAGCCTCAGATACGCACACACATACCAACACATTTACGTATGTACGCACACACAGGCACGTGCACATGCACACAGACTCAGAATATCAACTTTTTTTCTCATCTGAAAGATCTGACCGTTCTTGTTATGACCTCAGAGAAATGTACTCTCTCCAAGTAGTCATGACTGGGTGTGGGGTCAGAATTTCCCCACACACCCTGTCCAGATGTCTCCGACTGCCTCACTTTCACCGGTTGTTGCTGTTTGTTGAAATGGCACCCACTGCCTAGTGCTCTACTTGTGTCCACGGCCCGCAGAGTTGCAGTCAAGACCAGGGCACTATGTAGCACTGAGAGAGACATGGCACCCAAGGGTTATTGTTTGGGCCAGAGAATGACAAAATAGATTAGATTTGACCATTTATGGCAGGGGTTCAAGATTGTTAATCTCTTATCACACAAGGCCCCTAAGAAGACATGCACCTACTCACACATTCTGCTGAATAGTATGTGTATTTCTGCTAGTAGGGATCCATTTTACAGCTGTCTTACTGTACCTTTCACCTTATTACTGTTTTAGATTTTTCCCTCCTTACAAGGGTCAGTTAATCGCTGGAGACAGTATTGTAGAAAGGTATTGTTGTGCATAAACAACACTTTGTGTCCATGCTTTGTGGGGGGATGTACAAACGACAATACAAATTTAGGGCTTGGAATGGATTTATAGCAATTCGAGTTTAAAGACAGTTAAATGTGACTTAATATGCATTTGATACATAATTAATGATTAGTACACACTTTCAAAGACTTAAGATAATATTTATAATTCTTTCATTTCATGAAAGCGAGACTACGTTCATCAAGGGAACACATCTTTGTGTTCTAAGTAGGCTAGTGGGCAGGTTACGAGAGGCGAAAGCAGGGAGAGTGCGGAGTTAAATTACAGACATCCTTGATTTCAGGTGTTTTTGATCCTCTCCTCTGCGTGGAGTAGGTGAAGGTAGTCAACAGATTTTACCCGCCAAATCTAAATGGGAATACTGGGTGAAATAAGGTATAAAATCATAGCTTTCCAAATTAATCTCGCAACTGAAAGTCTTGGAACAGACATTTTGTCAATGCGAGACTTTTTGAGAAGACTGGAGCACGAGTTGTACCCTCGCGGAGCTCCACCTGCGTGATTTGTGGTCAGTTTATATATTTCGAAATTGCTGCCGTAAGCTACGCTTTGATTTGTAAGAATAGAGAGACGCAACACAATTTAAGGCGATGTTGTTTTGAATGGATCATTTTGCGGTGAATCTTTCTATATGGGATGTACTGTGAGTTTCATCTGTTGCGAGGACGAGCTGTTAATGCCCCTCGGTCGCTATGAGGAGAAAGAAAAAGAATCCAAGTTCGTATCTAAGGTAAGTGCCAACAATACAGAATTTGTGCACATTTTGCATTACATTGTTGAAAAAATAGATGTCTCGAGGACACGACCTGAACTTGACAATCGGTGGTAGAGCAGTCTGTAGTGGCTTCTGGGCACATTTGCTTTGACGTATGTTTGTTTACCTGTCATTCATCGTTTCTTTCCATCATGCACTCTCCCTAAACCGCCGCAACTTTCCTTTTTGGGTAGATTAATTAGAAAGCTTTACCTTGGCTTTAAGTAAATAATTAACAATTTGTCGCAATATTTGGTACTTTTGTCTTTACTTTCTATGCTTCAGTAAGGCTGTGACGGCAGCCTACAAGTGAAGTGGGGTAATAGGTAAGGTGCTGATCCTCAGTTTTGATGGTGGATAGCAGTGCTACAAGTGGCGTGTTTATAGGCTATTTCATTGACTCTGGGGCAAAGAAATAAAACCAATTCTGTACTAAATTACTGAGATCTACCGTAACATTTGTCATATGGTGTAGGCCTAGTATAGTAAACGTTATCTTATTTGTTGTTATCTTGTTTGGTAAAATATATATTTTATTCACAAATAACCGCTAATTTATTTAATTGAATGTTCTACTTTTAAAGATGCAGCCTGAGATTTTTGGCAGCTGGTCACCCTAGGGTGCCCGAAAGTTGTTTTCCATGACATATGTCATAACATTTTATGGCTAACTAACATATAACAGTGATTTCACAATCCAAGAGCAATTTGCTTGTATCTTGTCATCACCAAATTTCCAGATCTTCTATTAGAAACCACCTTCATGCAAATACCCTATTAAGAAGGGTTGCCAGAACAACTATTATGGGCAACAAAAGATTTTAAGCATCTGCAGTTTTATAAATGGCATTGGCACTTTGATGAAAGAAAAATAGAGATCTTTGCCCAAACACCAGCAGTGGTTTTAGCATCAAAAGAAGGATGAGTATTCAGAGAATAACCATCAAACAATATATAACAATATACATCAATATATATAACAATATACAATATATAATATAACAAAGTATAATATGGTGGTGTATTATTGATATTCAACCAGGATCTCAAATAACACAGCAATTTTACTGTTAAAATAACTGCATCATATACCAAAGTACCAGGACATTTAAGCCAAAAAGAGAGAAAGGAACTCAAGGATGTGTAAAGATAGAAATATTTTCACTGAATGATTCCTTTCTTTCTGAAAGGGGTGCTCTAGGCTTATTATGTGGTGCTCTAGGCTTATTATGTGGTGCTCTAGGCTTATTATGTGTTGCTCTAGGCTTATTATGTGGTGCTCGAGGCTTATTATGGGGTGCTCGAGGCAAATTATGGGGTGCAATAGGCTTATTCTTGACATCACATATTTCCCTCAGACCTGGGGCTGTCACTGGTGCAGGCCAACTATCAGCGATCTACTCGCAAACTATACGATCACATTGTGTATTTGTAAGTGGTCTTTGTATTATGTTTATGGCAAAGACGGAGCTGATGAAATGTTACCTCTGAAAAATAATCGGAGTAAACACTTACACGCTCAACCCTAAAAGTACAATACTACTGTAGTTGAGCGGTAATGTTGAGGGGATGTGATATACGGCCAATATAACATGGCCTGTTCTTAGGCACAACGCATCGCGGAATTCCGTAGCCATGTTATAACGGTGATATACCACAAAATCCCTGAGGTTCCGTATCACTCTCATACAACCGGTTACCACCGCGATTAGAAAAGGGAAAATGAAATGTTCTTTAATAGCCGGGGCATACATCTCACAACCAACGCTCTGACAACCAACGCTCACGGTTCGAACTACCTGGTTAATAAAATGATTTATGAGTGGCCTGTGTGGATCTGGTTCATTTCATTCAGGCTGAGGGTTAAGTATCATTTTCAGATGGACAGCTTCTCCTCTCTGCTTCCTCCCTACATGCTGGACTGTTAGATCAAAGGCTACCTTTCAACCACACGCCAACCTACAACGGGAGCTTATGGGGGTGTGCGTGTGTATGTGTGTGTTTACGCAGGAGAGAGAAAGAGTGAGACCTGGCTTTGGTTCATACAACAACAAACCCCCTTCGCACCTGGGCTTCCAGTGTTTTCCAGTGTGTGTGTGTGTTTGTGTGTGCAGAAAGAGGTACCTCTTTGGTCTTTATACAAAAACAAACTAATTTGCACCTGGGCAGTGTGTGTGTCTGTGTGTGTGTGTGTGTGTGTGTGTGTGTGTGTGTGTGTGTGTGTGTGTGTGTGTGTGTGTGTGGGTGGCGTGGGTTAGTGAGCGCTGGCCAGGGTACTGTCTAAAATCTGCTTGACAGACTCAAAGGGTTACCTCAGTTCCTAAACATAGATGAATTTGTTCATAGTTGTTTCCTTTGTGTATATGTTCGTTTTACCATTGACCTGTTTTGAATAGGTACCTTCTTACGCTGAATTTCATCACTTCAGACTTCTCTGGGGATAGAAAGGCATCAACCTACACACCATTGACAAAATGTAAACACATGCAGTTTTTTCAGTGTCCATGCCATTGCAGGACTCCTCCTATGCGTATTTCTTAAAGAGACAGAGTGCCTTTAAAGTGCACTTGTTTTCTCCAGTGCCCAATGGGTCAAAAGTAGTGTGCACTACAAAGGGATTGTAATGTTGGTGTGACACAAACCGATCCTGGCTGTGTACAGGTTGCTCTCTTTTTGCATTCTCTCTCTCTGTCTGTCTGTCTGTCTCTTTCGCTTTACTTCTGTCGGTCTCAGCTCATTGCAAGACCACTGTCTTGTGTTCGATACAGTATGTCAATCATTGTTTAGCCTGAGAAGAACAGTGGCTTAGTTTCAGGGCAACTCAACAGTGGGTTACAAGGCCTTGTAATTATTATGTAAGAGAGATTGTAGCACATGCTCACACATTTTCATTAGCTGGCTATAACTAGGAATTAATTGTAAATACTATCACACGAACAATAGGACTTGAAGTGTGGATGACAAATTGACAGCATTCCCTGGGGCTCCAGCAGGGGGTGGTTCAAACTGTCTTGGCCCCATCCGGATGGACTGGTAGGATGTCGTACCGGGTTGCCGTGCCTCGTTGGCGCTCTGGCAGCTCCTGTGTTGGGTCGGCCACCTGCATGCAACGGGGTTGGCCAGAGACTGCGCTCAGTTCTAAGTGCGTAAGTGCGGGTGAATGCCAACTGGATGAGCGAGCAGTGTCATATGAAGCAGAACGGCTTGGCCAGATGTCCCCCAGAAGGACACGTCTTGACCTGGACATCACAGAATTGTGTGTCAATAAACTTCATACAAATCGGCTGCCTGTTTAAGACATGAATAACAGGGGACAACGAACAGCAGTTTTTGTAGAGGTAGGCAGGCAAAAGCAATATCAGAATGATACAAGACGACTTATCAGGTAAAAGAAAAACCTAATTTTTGCGTCAATACTTTAACCCATTGCAAACCGTCTCTTTCTCTCCCTCTCCCCTTTTCATGCTAGGAACGAGAAGTTCCTCATTCAGAAGGTTATGCACACATACACACTGTAGATATGAGCGTGCACCGCACACGTGTGCGCATACAACACACTGGTTGCAGTCTGTGTGTATGTGTGTCTAAGACTGTTGCTCTTCCCTTCTCCTGCGACGTCATGCCACATTCCTCTCTCCCGCTGGCTCTACGGGAAAACACAGTGGCCTCTGTGCTGTGTTACCGAGGCAACCATCGCCTCACTCTTACCTGACACACATACACAAACGCACACGCACTCATGACCACGCGTGTGTTTGTCTGTGTGTTGTTCATTCCTGACCTGATGTTCCGAGGCTTTCTCTGTGGCGCTTGTCTCTGTTACTGCAGTGGCAGAACGTGCATTCAGAGGGATTTCGACCGCTGTTAAATTCGACTGACGTTTCTGTGAGTCAAAGAGAATGCTTTAGTCCTTTCATCGAGACTAACCGAAAGCTCCAATGGAACCTATTCAATATCCCGGTTCCACCCCATTCATATAAAAGGTTGATGTGAATAACGTAGATAAAGGTAATTGTATGAAACTTGGAATATCTATTGCTCCAATCCATGTGGTTCTATAATCCAAATGACATCGAAGTCACAATTAAGAGGTTGGAATAAGTCACAATGCACCTTATGCTTGGGTTAATTATCTGTAAGTTATTACTATACAGCTCTGGAAAAAATTAAGAGACCACAGCACCTTTTTCTTTCCTTTCCAAAAAAGCCGAAAAGGAAGGATTTGAGTGAGGAACAGAAGGGTTAAAATCAAGAGACCACTGCAAATTGAAGGCTGTTAGCTGTTCCACACTCAAAACTTTCCTTTTCAGCTTTTTTGGAAAGGATAGAAAAAGGTGCAGTGGTCTCTTAATTTTTTCCGGGGCTGTACATGGTCAAAGTAGCATGGTGTCCATCAGCCCACTGCTGGCTTAGCTTTGATGCTAAGCCGGGTTGGTCCTGATCAGTCCCTAGATGGGAGACCAGATGTTGCTTGAAGTGATGCTGAGAAATAGCCTTGTGTTAGGTGCCATCTTTCAGATGGGATGTTAAACAGGCGACGTTTCTAGACTGGCCATCATAATTTCATGACCACCTACAGTAATCATCGCCGGCTTCCAATTGGCTCATTCATCCCCTCTACTCCGAATAATAACATTGTGAATTACTATAGGTTCTGAATTTACGCGATCAAAAATGTATATAAAAGATGCTCTGGATGAGATCATCAGCTAAATGACTGAAATGTAAAGCATGTTGAATGCTGTTAAGGAAGTGGGAGTATTGTGACAACACTCCTATTTAAAAAACGCATACTTTATTTAGTAATAAAGAAGAAGACTTCAGGATAATGAACCCTCCATTTTGTGATGAGAACATTATTCTGCTGCCTATGTCAGTCTGATAGCTACAAACCGTAGCATTTCATAGTTGTTTTCTGTCTTTTACTGTATTCCCCGGAGAGATTAGCGTGCTGTAACCAGCCTGTCATGACTGAATTGGGGTTTTCACTCTAGAAGCTTCTCTCTTTTACATGTCCCATTTACTTTGAAGATCGGTACACACACAGAAACCTACATTTAGCTATTTCTTTAATTCTGACAAGTAGATTGTCTTCAGTCTCTGCTACTTCTAACTCTTTTATTGTCGCTTTTTAGATGAAGAATAGTTTCCATACTTTCCGCTTGTTGTTGGTGCCTTGGTGCACTCATTGGAATGTCACTTGTCATTGTCAGGGCCTGGGATTGGTGGAACGGATATGGCAATGTAGGGTGAGAGTACCTGCCGTAGGAGATACACACCCCAATCCAAATCAACTTGAACACATCTTATTTACCTTTATTTATACACATACATCAACTGAGACCAAGGTCTATTTTGTAGCTGAGCCTGGTATTGCGACAGTGTAATCACATGTAAAATGTTAATAAGACATACAAGACCAAGCAGAACTGACGATAAAAATATAAAATATAATTCAAAATATCTTATGGCCACTAAAACATTTAACTTAAGATCACTTTGAATGGCATTCTGAGTGTGGTGTCACATTGTGACAGTGTGAAGGTATACGCCACGGAACTCCTCATTAAACTAAAGCCTGTTGTCTGTTGAGAAGGCCCTGCCCTATACCATTTCAGTCCCGCGCCCTGATCTAAGCTCTGTCGTGCTATTGGTTACTGCCTCCGTAGTATTCCCAGAACAGGCATCTCCATTCCAGTCAATTAGCCCAAGGTGGGTGGGCTATTGTTGTTCTACTTCTACGGAGTGTCATTATTTCTCAGTGGGTGCGTTCGTGGTATAGGTGGTCCCGGATCAGTTCAGCACACATTCTGGGGGATATAAACACATTCTGGGGGATATCCCAGATGACATGTTTTCATTGTGTGGTGTGTTTATGGTGATGTACACTAATACGGGATTGTAATTACAGTTGAGCCCAAGGCTAAGACTATAGAATGATATAGGCAAACACAAGGTTTTCCCAATGAGGTTTTACTGTACATTGGTTGCAGCGCCCAGTCAATAATTGAGTACATATTGTAATCCCGCTATTAGGATAAAATGTAGGTTGTTTTGGGGAAAGTTTGAGAATGAATCACTGTGGTTTGCTACTTTACTGGATGTTTCCCGAACGTCTGTTGGAGTGCGAGGCCTGGGATAATGGAGTCAGGTATTTGCCGTTTGTCTAATCTGTTACTTGACTAGTTTGGAAAACTTACAGTAATTAGCTTATGATAAAATAGGTCCCGATCGGTGCGTGGATATGTGAACTTAATATTGTTCTTTATTAATATCGTATTGCCTGTACTAGATTTGCATAAAGTTTTGAACTCCCGATATTTCCACTTCATGCCAGCTACTTAAACTTCCATCAGGGGAGCCTTTCAATTCAACTGACAGTATGCCATCTGAAGCTGGACTACATAAACCATTGTAAAGCAGTCTTAATAGCATACTGTCATGGTGACGATTGCGTAATCATCCCACTGGGTTGTGTCCACATCGTGCAATTCTCAAATGTAACATACACCCGCGGGTCAGTGCCAACCACTCTAGCCCCATTTGTTGTTTCGTTGTTCAAAGACAGTCACTCTTTCTCTTCCTCTCTCACGCTACCTCCTTCTCTTTGCGTCCCCAACCCCCTTCTTCCACTCTTCCCCTCTCCCTTCATATCTCCTGGACAGGGAACGTTCTGCTTACCCTGCGTTATTATTGGCTGGTGGTATGGATCGCCTCATTACTTCTTTGCTGAACTGCCGAAGGCAATATATCCAATGATAACGCAGGGACAGCGGAAATGATGAGACGATCCATTCCGCTCCAGACAATAATAATGCAGGTACAGCAGATGTAAGGAGGCGATCTTTTCCAACAGCCAATGATATTCAGGGAATGCAGAAGTGATGAGGCGATCCCTTCCAACAACCAATGATAATGCAGGGACAGCAGAAGTGATTGAGATGATCCATTCCGTCAGCCAATGATATGCAGGGACAGCAGAAGTGAGGCGGCGATCCATTCCGTCAGCCAATGATATGCAGGGACAGCAGAAGTGATGCGGTGATCCATTCCATCAACCAATGATATGCAGGGACAGCAGAAGTGATGCGGCGATCCATTCCATCAGCCAATAATAATGCAAGGACAGCAGAAGTGAGGCGGCGATCCATTTCATCAGCCAATGATAATGCAAGGACAGCAGAAGTGAGGCGGCGATCCATTTCATCAGCCAATGATAATGCCGGGACAGCAGAAGTGGTGAAGCGATCCATTCCGCACCAGCCAGTGAAAATGCAGGGACAGCAGGAGTGATGAGGCACTCCATTCCATCAGCCAATGATAATACAGGGACAGCAGAAGTGATGAAACAATCCATTCCATTCCAGCCAGTAATAACGCAGGGACAGCAGAAGTGATGAGGTCTGTGTCTGTGCATGTCGAATGGAAATAAGGCACTGCCTGGTTTTAATGGGAAATGTCAAGCGGAGGAACGCTGCGCAATTCATCACGCAGCTCCGTACGCTGGCAGCCTGCCGGGCGGAGGATGAGTCCCAGCGTGTGGACCGTGGCTTTCTGGGGCTGACATCACCGGTCCCACAGAAGGGGCCGGCGAACTAGGTGGTGAACAGGTAACGGTCAAAATAAAAGACACACCTGGGAAAATGATGTATCTCCCAGGATGACGTTTCCCCCCGTCCACAGGACAACAGTGGTGAGGTCTCATGGGAGATTCTGGAGCGACCTAAAAAAAACACAATATTAAAAAAAAAAAAATGGAAAAATAGCATCACATCCTTCCAACTGAGGTCTGGGACACTTGTGGAATCCATACCAGGTACTACTGAAGTGGCTGGTGGGTTGTGGCGACCCAGTGCTCTACTTTGATACTATGTTGATGTTTCCTTTATATGACTTATGACCTGTGCTTGACTTCGGTTGGTACGGTCCGGAACGGCATTCCGGTTTGTTTTTTAGGCAAGCCTTATTAACACAAACATTTTCACCAACATGTATGCGTCTGTCTTTTTAGAAGTCGTGCGCTGCTTGGGACAGATGGCTGTTGTAGCCAGCTGAGGTCATTTACTGAAGGGCAGTTTTGAATAGAATTTTATCAAAGTAGTTTTTATGTATTCATCTTAGAGGGTTGCCTCACTTTTCACGTTGTTGTTGTGGATGCCTAATGACTCATCCCTGGTGGTTTCTGACATGACACGCACTGTAGCACATCTGGAATATTGAGTGTGTGAAGGCGCTCTCAAACGCCGGACACATTTTAGTTTTCCAAAGTCCATGTATAGACACTCACCACGGTTCATCAGGGTCTCCTTCATCCTCTGAAGTCATAGCATCAAAAGAAAACAGGTTGATGTTCAGACTCTAGATAACACCTCGAAGCAGTTGTCAAGATGGCCGCCGTAGATATTCACAATAGATGTGTTGGAGACAGCTCTATTCTGAGTTTGTTTAGGGGGAACGTGCCTGAAATTACAGGTTTCATATTCCAAAGGAATTGCTTTCAACTCTGTCTCTGTGCTTTTGTAGACCACAACACATTTCCTAATGTCTTAGCTAAAAGGCTTAAACTGTCCTTTTCAGATAACTGATCCAAGTGCAAGTCCGGGTGCTGGTGGGTTCTGGGTAGGACAGGCCTTATGGTCTTAACTCCTTTGCCCTGTCATGGCCCACTTCTCCTAGCCATGGTTCCTCATCTCTCTACCAAATAACATTCCTTTCAGACAGGCATATATGGAGAAACCCTCACTGCTCTACTCTCAACATTAGGAACCCAAAGGGATGAACACTTCATGAATGACCAAAAAAAAAAAACACAATTAACTTTTTCCTTCACTTGTGAAACTATTTTAATCTATAATATATTGCTTATCTCGAAGAACAAATCTCCATAATGTTTCCCTTGCTTTTTGTAGGCTAAATCACAAGCGCAGTCGCTACGTTGCCCTGAATAGAAAACGTATAAAACGTCAGCTGAAAAAGGTCACTGTTGAAAATGTGCCTGCAGAACGTTATCGCTTAAACGTTACCATCAAATTCTCAATAAGCGCTTCTAAGTTATGAGAAACTAAGTGGCCATCACAATTCAGGAACGAGGAATGAGGAGAGAGAGAGGGGGAGCGGGAGAAGAGATGATGGCTAATTTCTCCAAACTGCAGTCCCTGATTAGTATCACACGGAGGAGACGCCTGCTGATCATCGTCTAAGCCTCTCATCATTATCCAACGGATGATTCACTCGCGTCTGAAACCGCCATCCTGCGTGGTAGTCAGTGTTGTGTGGCGGTGTGTATCGTCGGTTTGTGGGCGGGTGTCAGTTGTCGTCGGAGTGCACGGGCGTGTCAGGGTTTGCCGGTGTGTGTGCGTGTGCGTTTACCCAGCCGGTTGCGTTCGTCCGTCTGTGAAAGTGAAAGACGGGAATAGAGATTGCCAGTGAGAGTGGCCGTAGCTTTAGCCACAAGGTGGCGTCGTTGCTTTGACGGAGAGAGAGAGCCAGACTGCAGGTGTGAAATCAGCCCAATGCAGTAACCCGCTGATGTGACGCAGGAGAAGTCCGGTTCTAATGCGGCCCGCCATCCTCAACCGCTGTGACACATGGCTAAGGAGAGAGCGGAATGGACAAATGAATGAACATCCCTCTTTCGCATGCCATTTAGACTAATCCTCCCAGCGGCTCACGCGGTCCGACTGTGAGTCAGTGACCCGGTGCGGTCATCTCTGAGCTAACAGGACAAGGCAGGTATCCAGAGAGAGAGCAGCCATGTTCCCACACCATGTCAAACCAGGTCCTGTTGATATTGAACAGCACAGACATTAAAGGGAAAGTTCGCACCGAATCCAAAGGGAGGCCCGTCCACATTACACAGCGTGTTCGAAATTGCCTCAGAATGGCCTTAAAATGCTATTTCATCTATTTAGACAAAGTCCCAGAGGGCTAAAGTTAGCATCATGACTGAAAATCCCATTGGACACCATTGCCCACGATTAGCATTTTCACCAAAACAGCTACCTTTATGTGCAAAGTGTGTTCAATTTCTATAAGGCGGTCTGTGTGTGGACGACATTTGCTGTATTTCTTTTTTCTGTAGAAAGCATGTGTGTGCTATTACCTGTACAGTATGGCTGTGCCTGTGTGTGTGTGCATCTCCAGTTGGGATCAGTGTGTCGTTGCTGCTTCATTAATCTCCCTGGGCCTGTGGGATTCTCCGGAACGCTAAAAGGGGGCCAGAGAGAACGACCGCCCCCTGGGGGGGGCCCTTTCGCTTACCCTCTCCTGCCGCTCCTTTAACCCTACCCTAACCCATGAACTCTGCGTGTCACACCACCGACAGCTCAATGACAGCCACTCTGCCTAGCACGCTGTATGTGTGTGTGTGTGTGTGTGTCGCCTGGTGTGCTCCCTGGCCTTCCCTTTCCATCATTCTCCTTGTACTATCCTAATTGCCCAGCCGCCATAAACCTTCTCATATCGTGTCTGTTCCTTTGCTCTTGTCCCTGTAGGGCTCTGTGACATTGCTCGGTTCTGTGTGTATGTGTGTGTATGAGTGCGTGCGTGTGCGTCTGGTGTTGGGCTCCGTTATATACATGCAGACGAGTGTTCCGGATCACACGGCTCTGACCGGAGGAAAGTAATAAACACGACCGGACGTTAGAGGTGACCGTTTGAGCAACGTTCTACCGCTGTTCACAGCCCACAACGCCACAGGGCACTGTCTCTGGGTTGGTGTGTGTGTTTCATTGTGTCTGTGTGTTGGGATCATGGGGGTGGCAGGGAGGGTTGTATTTAGAGGTGCTTCTGTGTTGTGGGGAGTTGATTGAGTTTATGTGTTTGGGTGTGTGAGTGTGTGTGTGTGTTTATGTTTGCACTATGTGTGTGGTAGGTAAAACAGCTAGTAATGTTTCATTTCAGTCTGGCTATCCAGTATGTTTCATCTCAGTCTGACTATCCGGTATGTTTCATCTCAGTCTGACTGTCCAGTATGTTTCATCTCAGTCTGACTATCCAGTATGTTTCATCTCAGTCTGACTATCCGGTATGTTTCATCTCAGTCTGACTATCCGGTATGTTTCAACTCAGTCTGACTATCCGGTATGTTTCATCTCAGTCTGACTATCCAGTATGTTTCATCTCAGTCTGACTGTCCAGTATGTTTCATCTCAGTCTGACTATCCAGTATGTTTCAACTCAGTCTGACTATCCGGTATGTTTCAACTCAGTCTGACTATCCAGTATGTTTCAACTCAGTCTGAATATCCAGTATGTTTCATCTCAGTCTGACTAACACTCCACTAAATGTCAGTCAGTCCACTGTAGTAAGTCCTTTCCTTTCTCCTGAATGCTAAAGTTGCTCCACGGTCAAAATGTTGCGGTCACATGGGCAAATCCCTGATTTTATTATAACTTGCAAATTTGTTCCAATGTTATTACTCTTTACTATTGTTAGTAGAAGCGTTTCCATATTTAAAAGCCATATCAATCCACTCTGTTTTTTTTACCACTAAAGATTAGCTCTGTAGCTAACGTGACTGAAACCATGAGATTTAAATAAATACTCAGTGAAATAATTGACCTTAGCATGCCAACAGGCATTAAACCATCTTTCTAATCTGACTACTCATTCCACCATTGTCAGTTTCATAACGTTTAGGAAACATAACAGTTTTGGGAAGGTGGTTTTCTGGAATACATGCAGGTCAAGGATCAAGGGAAACCGAAGATTACTCTGTCGTTCTGTATTCGAACACAGCAGGCCGGTGACATGTTTCCCTGGGACATTGGAACGTCTCGCAGTATCCTGTCGGTGGTTATTAAGAGATTGACCGTCACCTCAGATTCCAGGATCCGTCAGCGGGTGGCCATGTTGGCTCTTTAGAGCGATCACTGCCCCGCTGTTTCTGCTGATGATCTGGCACAGAATGGCTGCCTGGCCATGTTTAATGAGCTGGTGTCTGGCCCTGGCCCCATCCCACGCCCCTGGCTCCTGGCACGGAAAAGGGGCCAATGAGGCCACGTCCGGGGGATGGGGCCGAGCCGGGAATGCCTGAAAAACTCATCAGTGATCAACAGTGAACCATGACCTTTTACAGAGGAACAATAAGGAAGGTGATAGAGAAGGACTGCGGCATTAGATGTGTTAGAAGAGGGTGATGTGCTAACCAAGGCAATGCTGTGAATCTGGGCTATCTAGGCTGAGAGTGGTATGGAAACTGCACTCGCCACTGAGCTACATGGTCTGGTGAGTTTTCTGCCTCCGTTTTCCTATTTAATCACCCAATATAAAAAACACAAAAACTGCTAAAATGTCAAATTGCAGAAAACAAATAAACTGGTGTCATTGTTTTTGACAACTCCCTAATGACATCACACAACTCTTGAAATGCCAAACGTTGTCGCTTTTTGTGCAAGCTCTTTTGATTCCCTTTTGAACTGTTTTGTGTTGAAGTGGATGTAAAATCAGAGACCACAAGCATCCTATGGCATTCTGCAATGTAAATTCTATGATGCTAACACTTACCCTCCCCATGAAATACATTTGTTAAGGCGAGTCTGCGTCGACTTTAGTGGGGCACACGTCCTTCTTAAAACCAGCTGTAAACATTCAGATGGCTACCATTAAAATGTAACATTTTAAAAACTGCGTGGTTTGAATGTTTATGCTGATTAGCTGACTTTTAGAGTGTACAGTATTTAAGCAATAAGGTGAGAGAGGGTGTGGTATACTTAGCCAGTATACTCCGGCAAGGGCTAAGATACCCCCAAAAGCCTTATTGCTGTTATAACCAGCAGTAAAACGTGATCTGATGTCTTACCCACTGGATACTCATATACCAACTCTTTCAGCCAATCAGCTTTCAGGATTCAAACCAACCGGTTTATAAGTGCCTGTATATTAAAAACTACTACTGTTCATAATGCAATGCTAACCAGTTAATAATATCAACAAGTCATCACAGGGGGTTTGTATATTGCCTGTCTACCATCGCTTAATTATTTAATGAATAAGGTAGGATAAATAACAGCGTGCACAATATGCATCCCCAGGTAGTTTTTGCTCTGTGGTTTTTGGACACTGTGATGCACCATAGCTGCAAAATCCCAACCTCTGACACCTTCCTGTGTTGTTACACTTCTCTCAAAGTATGGAAGTACGAGAGGCGCCACTCCGTTATTCCCACGTTGCTCTGGGACATGGCTCCCCGGACAGCCACTCTGTTGAATCACCTCTCTGATGATAAGTTCCTTGTTGACATGACTGTCTAATCAATTGTATTTATTTTTTGCGGTTTAGATTCCTTTAGGGGTTGGGTTAATTCGGTTCACCCCCTCAAAGAGGAGAACTGGGCATCAGATCGAATATGAACGCTTTCTTCCTTTTTTCTTTTCTTCAGAACAGGTAGAAACGTAGAATATATCAATCCCATCTGCATTGCATTTCCAATGAATTAAAATGTGGTTAGTGGGTGGGTTGGGGGATGCTTGAGAAATGCCCTCCTGCGTTCACTCAACTGCATTGGTAAAACACTTTCGCATGCAGCATTTTGACGTTTCTCAGCCCTGGTCCTGGGGACTCACAGGTACTTATTTCAGCCCTGGACTAACACATTAAACACCCTATTGGGAGAGAGGGCTTCACATGATCGTTCATTGATTAGTTTAGCCAGGTATGACGGGTGTGTCGGGTGTTCTGGGTGTACCAGGTGTGTCGGGTGTGAAAGGTGATCTGGGTGTACCAGGTGTGCCGGGTGTGTCGGGTGTACCAGGGGTGCCGGGTGTGCCAGGTCAGAACAAAAGCTGCTGCCTTGGGTCTGCAATCTGGACCATGTTAATAGTCCAGGTTAAAGCCTTAACATGCAAATGTTAGTGCTGTGATAGGACAAACCCCTGCTGCCTGTCATGGGTGTTCACAGTCCAGACCAGGAGCTGGACGGCAGGACAGTGTTACAACCTGTGAGGGTTTCTGTGCTGTGATCAGCAGAATAATCCTTTAGAGTGATGATGCTGCGCTGAGCAGAACATGAACGTGTTTAATAGCCCATGTCAGGACCGCTGTGTTGCACTGGTACCAAGAACTGGTGGGGGGGGGGGGGGGGTAGAGGAGGAGAGATGGGAGAGAGAGTGGGGAGGAAAGGGAGAAGGGAGAGTGGGGGTAGGGCTAGGGAGTGGAGAAGGAGAGAGGAAAGTGAGGGGGAATAAGGAGAGGGGAGAGGGAGGGGGGAGTTTGGGGGAGAGGAATAAAGAGGGGGGTGTACATCTAGGCCAAATGAAGCTGTCATTGTTTCAGGCCGTTCTGTCTTTTTTCTATGCACATGTACACACTCGCTTCCACTCACAAACACGCACACACGGCCGGTGCAGTGGAGACTGGTCAGCACCGCTACACAAGCTGATAAAGTAGGAGGTGTGATGAAGGTCAACAGATGTCATTAACAGTGTGTGTGTGTGTGTGTGTGTGTGTGTGTGCAAATGCGCATGTGTCTGTCTGCGTGAGTCATCAGAGAAAACATTGACGGAAACAGGAGGAAAAGGCATTGTTGAGTGACTCTCATTGTGTGGAGATTCACAGTGAAACAGCCCACGGCAGACTGCTGCAACTCCCTGGAGGAGGGGAACTGAGCCCGGCCTGGGCTAGGGTGGCCTCGTGGCCTTGGCTCCAGGGATCTGGGATACCAACCACAGGACGTGGCCTCCCGTCTGTAGGGGCAACTTTTTCATGCTCTGCCTGGAAGCAGTGTGGCATTAAAGATGGGAGTTGGACTGCTACCTAGGCAATAATGACCTTCATGGGAGAATGGCCTCAGTCCACACACTTCCAGGGGAAAGCAATAAAGCAAATTGGGATAGAGGAGGGAGGGACTAGTGGGTGGAAGAGAGGAGGGGAGGAAAGGGGGGATGGAGAGAAGGGGTGGGGAGTAGATAGGAGGGAAGAGGGGAAGGCGTGGGCCTCTTTACTCCTCTATCATGTTCGTCCATCTGTCTCTCTCATGTCCTGTCTGTCTCTCTCATGCCTGTCTGTCTCTCTCATCGTCCCCCTCTGTGTCTCTCATCATGCTGTCTGTCTCTCTCATCGTCCCCCTCTGTCTCTCTCATCATCCTGTCTGTCTCTCTCATCATCCCCTCTGTCTCTCTCATCATCCTGTCTGTCTCTCCCATCATCCCCCTCGATCTCTCTCATCGTCCCATTTGTCTCTCCCATCATCCTGTCTGTCTCTCTCATTGTCCCTTCTATCTCTCTCATCATCCCGGCTGTCTCGCTTATAATCCTGTCTGTCTCATTCACCATCACGTCTGTCTCTCTCATCATCCTGTCTGTCTCTCTCATCGTCCCCTATGTCTCTCCCATCATCCCGTCTATCTCTCTCATTGTCCCCCTCCCTCTCTCCCATTGACCCATCTGCCTCTTTCATTGTCCCGTCTGTCTCTTTTATTGTTTCGTCTGTCTCTCTCATCGTCCCTTTTGTCTCTCTCATCATCCCATCTGTCTCTCTCATCATCCTGTCTGTCTCTCTCATCGTTTACCTCTTTCTTTTCCATCATTCCACCTGTCTCTCTCATCATCCCGTCTTTCTCTCTCATCGTCCCCCTCTTTCTCTCCCATCATCCCATCTGTCTCTCCCATCGTCCCATCTGTCTCTCTCATCGTCCCATCTGTCTCTCTCATCGTCCCAACTGTCTCTCCCATCGTCCCATCTGTCTCTCTCATCGTCCCGTCTGTCTCTCTCATCGTCCCGTCTGTCTCTCTCATTGTCTTGTCTGTTTCTCCCATTGTCCCGTCTGTCTCCTTCTGTCTGTCGCCACGTAATCCTCCTTTGTGTGACTGTCCTACTCTCCTTGCTTTTTAATCTGGATAATTAGGCTTATACATCTCTCTGGTTATTCCTCTCATTTAGAAAATGATGGAGTAAGTGTTCAAAATAATGTTCCTATTATGAAAGAATCGTTATTTAATCTAAGCTTTTTTTTTTTTTCCTGTCGTCCTTTTCCTCATCCGGGTACTTTTTGTATTAATTTTGTTGTTGTGACAGGATCACGACCAACACTGGACCAATTGTATCAGTGCCAGCAGTCTTTCGATGATCTAAAAACATGGGATAGATCAAAACGCCATGGAAACAATTCGCTTCCACCCGTCCGGTTGTCTCAGGCTAGTGCAGGTTAAGGAAAGGTGACAAAACGAGAGCGAGCCAGGTTGGACTACTGAGATGTGGCCAGAGCGTCGACATGCAGCCTCTTCCTGTCCTTTCCAGAGGTTTCTCAGCTCTGTAGCACTGCCAAACACACTCGCCGCTCAGGAACCGCAGTCTAGTTAAAAAGGATTCGACACGGCTTTCATGAACGGCTCCCATGGCAACCACGCGCCGCAGCCAGGGTAACAGAGGAGGGAGGAGCCACCACCGCGTGTTATCGCATGCCATTGGTTGGCTAATCTGCGTGCCTGACTACCTGTTTTTCTGCATTATCGGACTGTCTCCATACCCTCCGTCTTTAAATGTGATTCACGCTTTGTAACTCGATACACTTGCTTGATTCACTCGCTCCATTGCACAATGAAGACCATTCGGATCTCGAAGCGAATCCACAGACTCTAAGGCGGATTCGCACTCTGCTTCCAACAGGTCAATGTCTGTGTTGAACCTCTATGGATTAAGGAAGTAGCGCACTTACGAAGTGAATAGGGCTGAACGTCTGGGCGGAGAGACTCACTCCAGGCAGGGGTTCATTCAGGCGTTCGGGCCCGGTGTGTGCAGGCCTTTACGACGCTTCATTTCCCTCCGTTCCCTGTGGGATTGCCCATTGCTCAATGCCTTTCATGGCTACTGCTCTGAAGGAGTGCACAGGTCTCTAAGGCTCCCCTCCACTCTCTCCTGTCACGGTCTGCCTCTGAGTGTCTGTTTGTAACTCCTAACTTACTGTGCTTTAGGAATGTGTGTGTGTACTGCTCCTTTGCCCCACTGTCCTCTGCCTCCCTATCTTACCCTGAACTGTCTTTATGTCCAAATCTGTCTTTCTGTCCTGAACTGCCCAGACCTGTCTTCCTGTCCGGTCCTGTCTGTCTGGGCTTTCTAAACCCGATGCTCCAGACATTTTTAACATAGATACAGAAGGTGGCCTGTTTCTGCTGTCCTTCATCAACCTCTCCCCTCCCCCGTACCACCTCATGTCTCCGCCTGATGGAATGGGACCAATCTCCATCTCTCTCTCTATTCCTCCCTGTCTGCCTCGTTCTGTCTCTCTCCATGTCCCTCTGTCTTACTCCATGTCTCTCTCTTCTCCCTGGCTCTCTACTGTGGTAAGGAGATGGATACCGAATAGAAAGAGACAAAAGACAGCATAGTCATTGGGGCAGATGGCTTTTATTTCCGTTAATCCAATCCAAAAATTAATTTACCAGCAGTAAACTACTACTCAGCTAACCGTTATATTGTCCATTTAATTTACAGTAAAATGTCCATTTGTACATTTAACGTGTGATGTTATGCATTGACTTTCTCACCAGCCTGCCTGTTTTGGGTGTTTTTTCAACGTTGCTCTTCCTGTTTTGTCATGCCATTTCCCTCATCTCGTTCTCTCCCTATTACATGCGGTCCTTGTGACTAGAATCTCTACAGATTTTCTGGGAAAGTGTTCCAGAATCTTCCCCACGTCATGGGATCTATTGCAGCCTGTCACTCGTGCAAAATGAATCAATTCAACATGTCGGAAAAGCAAATCCTGTCATGGAGTTATCACTGGCCACCTGAGGGACATATCCACTGCATATGTGGATCTGGTTCTATGATGTCACGGACATGGGAGAATGTAATGGGCTGTAACGGAATGGATTGGAATGTGAACAGAGAAGCTTTATCTGGTTTTGCTCTCTCTGCACCCCCCCCCCCTTCTTCCACACACACGGGCACACACACCTACCCCACCTGAGGTGATTATCTATCCTCTGACTGGGACTCCGTTTCCATCCGGCTGGCTAGCTCGCTCCTGTCCCCGATATTACACTGTTAAATCCCTTTTAACTGCCTCTCCTTTCTGCCCTTCATATACCGTCATCCTTTACTCTTTCTTCTTTCTCACTATCTCTCCCCCTCTCTCTGTTGCTCCCTCTCTCTGTTTCTCCCTCTCTCTGTTGCTCCCTCTCTCTGTTGCCCCCTCTCTTTGTTTCTCCCTCTCTCTGTTGCTCCCTCTCTCTGTTGCTCCCTCTCTCTGTTGCTCCCTCTCTCTGTTGCTCCCTCTCTCTGTTGCTCCCTCTTTCTGTTTCTCCCTCTCTCTGTTGCTCCCTCTCTCTGTTGCTCCCTCTCTCTGTTTCTCCCTCTCTCTGTTGCTCCCTCTCTCTGTTGCTCCCTCTCTCTGTTCCTCCCTCTCTCTGTTGCTCCCTCTCTCTGTTTCTCCCTCTCTCTGTTGCTCCCTCTCTCTGTTGCTCCCTCTCTCTGTTGCCACTCACAGGTCACACGCTGGTCTTAACTGAAAGGACCTGATTTCAAATCTAGGCATTGCTAATCTAAAAAAATAAATAAAATTGAACTGACCATCAAAAAACACACGCAGGAAGTCAAAGCCAAGTCGCGTCAGAGCCTGTGGGATGGCTTCATCTCCTGTTGGTCTCCGGCGATCTATCCCGTTGTTTTTAGCCTGGCCTCTGCTCGTCCGGTGCTCGGTCCTGCCTGTTTTTTAGCCTCAGCCCCGGCCGTGCTGTCAGTGATAAATGTGTCCAATCATCCTGAGTGAAGACTTGTCTTCCCCTTATTGATCCCCTAAATCCATTTAGTGAATTAAGTTCTGTGTAAGCACAGTCGACAACCCCAGGTAGGATAATGAAGTGGCAACGCAATGCGTTCATCTTTCAGTCATATAGGGGCAGAGGAACAGAGCAAAAACCTCGCTCTCTCTTCCTTTACTCAGGCACATGCTTTCGTCCTGTACATGTCCTTTTGCTGGCCTGCCAGTGGTGAGTGGCACAGGTTGCCAAATTCTATAAACCAATCAAATCCGATCTTTTGCCATATAGGAAAAGGATCCGAATTCTGATGCGTATGTCAGTACAGCTTCAACGTCTCGGGTCTGGCCCGATTGGGTGAAATTCCCTTTTCAGAATTCAGACAGATCCGACAAAAGCGAGAATAATTATTGCGAAACAAGTGAGAGGGACAAAGTTATTCCAGATAGATGTCGCCCTTCCAGTCCCGTTCCAGGGCTGAGAGGGAGTGTACAGCGTGGTAGCTCTGCTCTCTGGCACGGTCAGACTTCACCTTGAGATGTCTCCCTGGGCCGCGTGGTGTTTTGTAGACCACAAGGGGGTCTTTAACCTACATTGGTAGCTGCATTAGTGAGCTAAGTGAACGTCATTCTCTCGCCAGCGCTGCTACTGGAGAACTGCCAAGTCAGCAGTGTTCCTTCAGGAGCGGAGAGCAAAGAGCCGGAGGCTCCGACGTAAGTGGGAACAGACACTGTTCATTTCTGAAGTGGGTTGCTCTGAAGCTCTTTCCTAATGAATACTGTACGGACATGGAACGATGCGTCTTCGTCCGCGACTGGTAAAGTCATGTCTACAAGGCCGTCGCGAGCGGGAGCACAGGAGAGGATTCAGGATTTGTTGGTTTTATTTCCATTAGTGTCTGATGAGAGACCTGTGATGTAATTATGCACAGTGCATTTCGCCTGGGGAATTGGGTGGGGTCAACGCCATCCGGTCAGCCAATCAGGGCTGTTTTCGGAAATACTTTCCCAACACCCGGTTGATCATACTGAACATTTCAAGGGCAAAAGTCAACTCTGGTAAATACATTATCATTGAATAAAGCCACACAGTTATTTCATTAAGCATTAGCAACGACTTCAATATAAAAGAACTGAGACTTAGTCATTTTATTCAGTCATGTTATTCTCAGGCTTTAAGAATAAAGAAAAGAAAAAAATCTGGTGAGCATCCCTTTTCCGATTTTGTAATCTTCTGGAGCAGTTTCACCAGATTGCCACCATATTCTGAAGTGTTCAGGATGTGTTGATGGAAGGCCGGTTCTAGGCACACACAACATAAGAGGTCGCTTAGAACCCCGGCCCGCCACGGATCCCCTGACCGCTAGGGGAGTGGGGGCCCCAGATTAAATGTTGTTTAGGACCCCGAAAAGGCTAAAGCCGGCACTGATTGATGGTTTATGTTTACAGATATTTGACAGGCGGGCAAGGTATCCAGCTGGAAAGGCAGGGTGTTTTGTTCCCAGTCGGCCCATCATCAGTGATAGTAGAGACTGCAGGCCAACGGGATGATGTGGAGGCCACGGCTGAGTTTCCCAATTCCTGCTGATCCCATTCCTGTTCCACAGTGCGGACCTGATATTCCGTTCCATGCCCGCCGTGTCTCATTCCCTGACCTATCTTTCTCACATGACAGCATTATGATCGTCATTTCCTCATCTAATTCCGCAATTTGTGTGTGTGTGTGTGTGTGGGGGGGGGGGGGGGGGGGGGGGGCAGGACACTGCAAACTAGCCCCCTTTTCCCCTGGCAGCTGCGTCAGCCTTAATAGACATCTATAGTAAATACACCCAGCGCTCTGCTGTCCTGTCCAAATACATTCTCCCTCCCCGCTAACGACTGGCCTGTTGTTAATATCTCTTGGCCAGGTAGGAGGCAGTTAAAGATTTTACAACAATGTTATTACGCTACATGTGCTTTATATATATATATATATATATATAAGCAATAAAACACTAGGGGTGTTATATGGCCAACATAGCACGGGTGAGGTTCTTAGGAACGACACCCACGCAGAGTGTCTGTATACAAACTGAGCTGTGAGTACTGGCCATATCCCAAAAAAGCCTGAGATGCCTTGTTGATATTATACACCGGTCATCACCTTAAGATGTACCCGTGTTGTTAAACCCCTGTCTGATATGAAGTACATCACTATCCTCGACCCAAATAAACTGCTTTACAATCAGGCGATGTGTGTTTAAACATTCCCGTTCCACCGACAAGTATCTCTTAGTCGGTGGAACGTCGGGATTATATCCAAGACCTCAAATGGCAGAGGTCATCATTAAAACAAGGTGCCGTGAAAGTGTACCCTACAAATGGACTAAGTGATTCGAGTGATCTATCGGACTTGACACAGCAGTAGCATTAGTGGCCGGCATTAGCTGATCAAGGCCGAGCACCTCACGGCACCCGCGGCGTTATAGACTATCCATCGATCAACGGGCCAGTGGAGGAGTGGGGTGGGGGGGGGGGTTGGGTGAGGGAGAGCCGTCACCTTTGTCCTCCCCGTTCCGGTTCCTGTTGGACTCAGGCTAATGAAGAGGCGCCACATTACACAGGCAGAAATTAGGCAAATGTGCGAACAGATGAGAGAAGTTATGGCAAAGATGGCAAGAGGGAGATTCAAAAAAAGGACGAGTGTTTTGGTCAGTGTGTGTGGAGAGAGAGAGGGGGAAGAAAAACGGAGATGGCAAGAGAATGAGAGAGGTACAAAAAAGGAGAGAGAGGATGAGAATGAAGAGAATGAAGCAGAGACTCAAAGAGGTAGAGGGAGACAGATGGTCTGACTGTGAGGTAGAGAGAGATGATCTGGCTGAGAGGTAGAGAGAGATGATCTGGCTGAGAGGTAGAGAGAGATGATCTGGATGTGAGGTAGAGAGAGATGATCTGGATGTGAGGTAAAGAGAGATGGACTGACTGTGGTGGGCTGGTAGTGAAGTAGGAAGATGGTCTGGTAGTGAAGTAGAGAGATGGTCTGGCCGTGGTCGGCTGGTAGTGAAGTAGAGAGATGGTCTGGTATTGAAGTAGAGAGATGGTCTGGTAGTGAAGTAGGAAGATGGTCTGGTAGTGAAGTAGAGAGATGGTCTGGTAGTGAAGTAGAGAGATGGTCTGGTAGTGAAGTAGAGAGATGGTCTGGTAGTGAAGTAGAGAGATGGTCTGGTAGTGAAGTAGGAAGATGGTCTGGTAGTGAAGTAGAGAGATGGTCTGGTAGTGAAGTAGAGAGATGGTCTGGCTGTGGTGGGCTGGTAGTGAAGTTGAGAGATGGTCTGGTAGTGAAGTAGAGAGATGGTCTGGTAGTGAAGTAGAGAGATGGTCTGGTAGTGAAGTAGAGAGATGGTCTGGCTGTGGTGGGCTGGTAGTGAAGTAGAGAGATGGTCTGGTAGTGAAGTAGAGAGATGGTCTGGTAGTGAAGTAGAGAGATGGTCTGGTAGTGAAGTAGGAAGATGGTCTGGTAGTGAAGTAGAGAGATGGTCTAGTAGTGAAGTAGAGACATGGTCTGGCCATGGTCGGCTGGTAGTGAAGTAGAGAGATGGTCTGGTAGTGAAGTAGAGAGATGGTCTGGTAGTGAAGTAGGAAGATGGTCTGGTAGTGAAGTAGAGAGATGGTCTGGTAGTGAAGTATAGAGATGGTCTGGTAGTGAAGTAGAGAGATGGTCTGGCCGTGGTCGGCTGGTAGTGAAGTAGAGAGATGGTCTGGTATTGAAGTAGAGAGATGGTCTGGTAGTGAAGTAGGAAGATGGTCTGGTAGTGAAGTAGAGAGATGGTCTGGCTGTGGTGGGCTAGTAGTGAAGTAGAGAGATGGTCTGGTATTGAAGTAGAGAGATAGTCTGGTAGTGAAGTAGAGAGATGGTCTGGCTGTGGTGGGCTGGTAGTGAAGTAGAGAGATGGTCTGGTAGTGAAGTAGAGAGATAGTCTGGTATTGAAGTAGAGAGATGGTCTGGTAGTGAAGTAGGAAGATGGTCTGGTAGTGAAGTAGAGAGATGGTCTGGCTGTGGTGGGCTAGTAGTGAAGTAGAGAGATGGTCTGGTAGTGAAGTAGAGAGATGGTCTGGCTGTGGTGGGCTGGTAGTGAAGTAGAGAGATGGTCTGGTAGTGAAGTAGAGAGATAGTCTGGTATTGAAGTAGAGAGATGGTCTGGTAGTGAAGTAGGAAGATGGTCTGGTAGTGAAGTAGAGAGATGGTCTGGCTGTGGTGGGCTAGTAGTGAAGTAGAGAGATGGTCTGGTATTGAAGTAGAGAGATAGTCTGGTAGTGAAGTAGAGAGATGGTCTGGCTGTGGTGGGCTGGTAGTGAAGTAGAGAGATGGTCTGGTAGTGAAGTAGAGAGATAGTCTGGTATTGAAGTAGAGAGATGGTCTGGCTGTGGTGGGCTGGTAGTGAGTGAGTCATGGCTATGTGATCTAGGTCTGCTCTGCTGAACGCATGCTAATGTGATCTACCATATCCCTCCACAGAACTAAACCCTCCGCCCACGCTGCGCCGCTCACAGCCTTTCACTGGCTTAAATACCTGTCAATCATCCTAGCCTCTCAGTGTATTCGTCAGGCTTGTCAACAGTGGCGGTTACCCATAGTGACTGCTGTCAGTGGATTGGCAGTTGGTCATCTGCCTGTCTGTGACTGACTCGGATCAAGTAGTCCCTGTGTTACAGAATCAGGATCAGAATCACTTTTCAACTCAAAATATATATTTTTTTATTGCCTTGGTACTATTTTCCTGAAGCACCAAAAAAGTTGAAAAGGATAGTTTTGAGTGAGGAACAGAAGCGTGCAATTTGCAGTGGTCTCTTAATTTTAACCCTTCTGTTCCTCACTCAAAACCTTCCTTTTCGACTTTTTAGGAAAGGAAAGAAAAAGTTGCAGTGGCCTCTTAATTATGTTAAGTTATGTGTGTATATATATATATATATATATATATATATATATATATAGCGGTTTAGACATGAATGGCTGTGTGTTGTGTTATTTTGAGGGGACAGCAAATGCACACTGTTATACAAGCTGTACACACTACTTTACATTGTAGCAAAGTGTAATTTCTTCAGTGTTGTTACATGAAAAGATATACTCAAATATTTACAGAAATGTGAGGGGTGCACTCACTTTTATGAGATAATATACAGTATATGTGTGTATATGTATGTTAGACCATATATATATGGTATTTTTACACAACTTTTAACACAGAACATTCAGGCTTTCAGAACAAGCCAACCAAAACCCAGGGATGTTTGGCGCTGTGTCATCGGCGTATGGCAACGTGGAGAAAACATCTTCATGCGTGCAGCTGCTGTGAACTCCAACAGCATTCGGACAGTGATTTTTTTATTTTATTTTATTTTTTATTTCAGCACTTCGGAATTGCAATGATAACATTTTTTATCTGTGACATCTGGTGGAGGCTTGATTATGTTCTGAGCATGTACCCCTGTCACTAAAGCTGGTTTCACTTGTCTTTACTGATGGTATAACTGCAGACGACAGCCACAGGATGAATTACATTTGCTTTGCTCGGATCCAAACCAATTTGGTGGTGCTTCATCATGCAGCTGGACAATGATCCAAAATACAATGCATTACCTACCCAGGACCTTTTCTGGGTCAAAAGGTTCTTGATTGGCTAAATCAATCACCCGATCAGAATCCAATTAAGCCTGCCTTTCATATGCCGTAGAGAAGACTGTGTGGAAAAAAGCCCTAAAACAAGCAGAAAATGATGATGGTTGGAAGTACAGGCCTGGCAAAGTTCTCAGTCACCTGTTCTCCGGATTGAACCAGACAGAAAGATATGTCCACGTATTGGTTCGGTCTCCTCCACGCCGGGACCGAAGCGGCTCTACGCGGCACCTCAGTCTAACCCCCCAACACCTCTGTCTGGGACACACCGTGCCACCCACGTCTCCTATGAAGTAGTTGCCACAACTCGGTTAGAGGTGGGCAACGCTGCAATCACAGTCGTGCCGTCCTGGCGAAGAGGATCCATGGTTTTAGAAAGGAGAGTTTCATCGGCTGGAGAAAACAGATCATCTCGTTCTTTAACTTAAGTTATTGCAAAGCTGCTACGCATGTTAAGTGAACACTTAGTTAAAACTGCACTAGGTAATATTTTTTCAGTAAAAAATAAAACAGCATTTTACAGAATTTTGTAATTACTCACCTGTCAGAAATCTGTTCCGAACCAATGCCCGATAGAGAATGATGTTCTGAATAATAATACGAAAAATAGAATTACCTGTTTCAAGAAAATTGCTCTAACTCAGAGTTCAATGTTATTCTTAGCCTTGCTAACATTAGCTTAGGTTTCCTGGTTGCTAGCTATAGAGAGAGTCTCACTCTTCTTTCACTTCTTTGCAGTTGTAGTGTATGTTGTACTAGAAAAGGGTTGAATTGGCACTTTGTTGTCCGGGTCTCTAGCTGCCAATATATTTTCTTACAGTAAGTGAATTTCGATCCCTATGGCGTACTTATGCTATATGCTGTACACCGATCAGCCATAACATTATGACCACTGACAGGTTAAGTGAATAACACTGATAATTTCGTTATCATGACACCTGTCAATGGGTGGGATATATTAAGCAGCAATGGACGGCCAAGGCTCATTGAGGCACGTGGGGAGTGAAGGCTGGCCTGTGTGGCCTGATCCAACAGACAAGCTGCAAATTGCTAAAAAAGTTCATGCTGGTATTGATAAAAAGTTGTCAGAACACACAGTGCATCGCAGTTTGTTGTGTATGGGGCTGCGTAGCCGCAGACCAGTCAGGGTACCCATGCTGACCCATGTCCACTGCCAAAAGCACCTACAATGGACACGTGAGCATCAGAACTGGACCACAGAGCAATGGAAGAAGGTGGCCTGGTCTGATGAATCATGTTTCGTTTTACACTATGTGGATGGCCGGATGCGTGTGTGTTGCTTACCTGGACATATGGTACCAAGATGCACTATGGGAAGAAGGCAAGCCGGCGGAGGCAATGTGATGCTTTGGGCAATGTTCTGCTGGGAAACCTTGAGTCCTGCCATTGGATGTTAATTTGACACGTACCACCTACCTAAGCATTGTTGTAGACCATGTGCACCCTTTGATGGCAACAGTATTCCCTGATGGCATTGGCCTCTTTCAGCAGAATAATGCGCCCTGCTGAAAGAGGCCGAAAGGGTTTGAGGAACACAACAACAAGTTTAAGGTATTGACTTGGCCTCTAAATACCCCACATCTCAATCCAAGCGAGCATCTGTGGGATGTGCTGGACGAACTTGTCTGATCCATGGAGTGCCCACCTCACAATTTACAGGATTTAAAAGATCTGCTGATAGGTCTTGGTGCATGATTCCACAGCACACCTTCAGAGGTCTAGTTGAGTCCATGTCTTGATGGGTCAGGGCTGTTTTGGCTGCAAAAGGGGGACCTACACAATATTAAGCAGGTGGTCGTAATGTTATGGCTGATCAATGTATATCATCCAGGTAAAATGCACATTTACAAAATAAGGAGGGAGGCACACCTAGCAGAAGGCGATTGGCTGGAAGGCCCACGTCACAGAAGGCAACTGGCTGGAACGGTATTGGTTGGAAAGTAGTGACATGCTTCAAAAATTATAAATTGACGTTCCAATGACACTGAACTGACTGTGTTTGCAGAAAACATCCTACCTAGTGCAGCTTTAAGAAAAGTTCCAGCCTTCTGTTCATGTACACTCCAAACTATATTCATTCCATTGTTTAGGATTTTTCACGCAGTCACGTATTTTTCAGATTTTCGTCATTCTATTTGTTTTGTTGTTTTTGTGACACCTGTGCAGATTTCTGTCAGATGAAAAAGAGACATTATATAAAAGGAAATACAGAGACTCTGTATTATGTTTTCATTTTTTTATGTTTTCATAATTTACATATGGCACAGTACGTGTGCTGACTAATATGGAAACAGTGTAAAATACTGTAGCTGAATGCTTCCAGCAGTTCAAATGGTCATATCAAACACCTGTCTTGCATTTGGATTAAATGTGCAGTCTGGGACTACATCTATTCTTTGAAAAACGAGCACTTTTTTCGTTCCTCCCATTTTGCTCTTAACCGGTAATGTTGTTCAAATGATATGTACATAATCTATAAGAATCACTGTCATAACTTAGCAAGCCATGACATACCACATAGCACCAAAGACATACAAAACAACTGTACATCATCCATCACCTCCATGGTTTTGTCATGGTGTTTCACCTGCAAACTTGAGAGGCTTTGACAGGTCATTGGTGCCGGCACAGCAACGACAGTGATTCTTCATGTGATCCTTCTGTTGAGGCCAGAACTTTCCTGCACAGAAATATATGCGAACGTGTAGCATATTCAAGATGGGTTAGTGGGTTAGGCTTATTGGAGTTCTAATTTAACAAGTCTGACTTGATTTGCAGTGACAAAAAAACAACCACAAATAAGAGGTACATTTATTACAATACGTATAACAGTAATACAGGATTATTTGCCTGATGTGTGAAACTTGATCAGGAATGGATACAGCACCTATATACTGTTCAGAATTTACTGCTAGTGTATCAGAGCTACTGCCTCTCCTCTGCCTTGTCTGTGGGTTGGACCTGAGGGACAGCCAGCTTGACAAGACAGTCAATATCAGTTTGCTGTGATTATGGGAGTCCTTTATTGTTAATGAGTAGCTCGGTACACATTGGACTCCCCACCAACACACAGGGACAGTACAGGGCCTATACTGTACTATACCACACTGGGACAGTACAGGCCCTGCATTCGGATTTACAGTGGGGCAAAAAAGTATTTAGTCAGCCACCAATTGTGCAAGTTCTCCCACTTAAAAAGATGAGAGAGGCCTGTAATTTTCATCATAGGTACACTTCATGAGAGACAAAATGAGAAAAATTAATCCAGAAAATCACATTGTAGGATTTTCTATGAATTCATTGGTAAATTCCTCGGTAAAATAAGTAATTGGTCACCTACAAACAAGCAAGATTTATGGCTCTCACATACCTATAACTTCTCCTTTAAGAGGCTCCTCTGTCCTCCACTCGTTACCTGTATTAATGGCACCTGTTTGAACTTGTTATCAGTATAAAAGACACCTGTCAACAACCTCAAACAGTCACACTCCAAACTCCACTATGGCCAAGACCAAAGAGCTGTCAAAGGACACCAGAAACAAAATTGTAGACCTGCACCAGGCTGGGAAGACTGAATCTGCAATAGGTAAGCAGCTTGGTGTGAAGATATCAACTGTGGGAGCAATTATAAGAAAATGGAATACAAGACCACTGTATCTCCCTCGATCCGGGGCTCCATGCAAGATCTCACCCTGTGGGGTCAAAATGATCACAAGAACGATCACAAATATCCCGGAACCACACGGGGGGACGTAGTGAATGACCTGCAGAAAGCTGGGACCAAAGTAACAAAGGCCACCATCAGTAACACACTACGCCGCCAGGGACTAAAATCCTGCAGTGCCAGATGTGTCCCCCTACCAGTACATGTCCAGGCCCGTCTGAGGTTTGCTAGAGAGCATTTGGATAGTCCAGAAGAGGATTGGGAGAATGTCATATGGTCAGATGAAACCAAAATAGAACTTTTTGGTAAAAACTCAACTCGTTGTGTTTGGAGGAGAAAGAATGCTGAGTTGCATCCAAAGAACACCATACCTACTGTGAAGCATGGGGGTGGAAACATCATGCTTTGGGGCTGTTTTCCTGCAAAGGGACCAGGACGACTTATGATCCGTGTAAAGGAAAGAATGAATGGGGCCATGTATCGTGAAATTTTGTGTGAAAACCTCCTTCCATCAGCAAGGGCATTGAAGATTAAATGTGGCTGGGTCTTTCAGCATGACAATGATCCCAAACACACCGCCCGGGCAACGAAGGAGTGGCTATATAAGAAGCATTTCAAGGTCCTGGAGTGGTCTAGCCAGTCACCAGATCTCAACCCCATAGAAAATCTTTGGAGGGAGTTGAAAGTTCGTGTTGCCCAGCGACAGCCCCAAAACATCACTGCTCTAGAGGAGATCTGCATGGAGGAATGGCCCAAAATACCAGCAGTGTGTGAAAACCTTGTAGAGACTTACAGAAAACGTTTGACCTCTGTCATTGCCAACAAAGGGTATATAACAAAGTATTGAGATGAACTTTTGTTATTGACCAAATACTTATTTTCCACCATCATTTACAAATAACTTCATTAAAAATCCTACAATGTGATTATCTGGATTTTTCTTTCTCATTTTGTCTCTAATTGTTGAAGTGTACCTATGATGAAAATTACAGGCCTCTCTCATCTTTTTAAGTGGGAGAACTTGCACAATTGTTGGCTGACTAAATACTTTTTTGCCCCACTGTAGACGCACACATACACACACACGTATCTATCTTGTAGGGGACCTAAAACCAGAAATCCATGTTTCCTTTCCCCTAAACCTAACTGCAAACCTCATCCTTAAGTAAACCCAATTCTTATTCTAACTATCAACCTAACTCTTTGCCATAAATGTCACACAATAACTTATGGGAATACATTTGTCAGGTTTTACTATTTTTGTATGTAATTTTGATCCCTACGTGTTTTGAAAGACCTGGATCACACACCAGCGCAATACAAAAGCATTGGGAGTGATGTAAGGTCTATATATACTGTATAGTGCAGTCAATACATATTTGGACAGTGAACAAGTTCTGTTGTTTTGCCTCTACTCCAATAAATTGGATTTGAAATTAAACAATAACAAAGAGGTTAAAGGGCAGACTATCAGCTTTTATTTGAGGGTCTTTACAACGATCAACCTTGAAGCATGTAAGAATTACAGCCCGTTAGATACAGAGCTGCACCCATTTTAGGGGATCATAGTTAATTGGAAAAATTAACATAATACATCATAAATGTGTCATATTTGCTTGCAACCCATAGACATCGCTAGACACAGGGTATCTTTCCAAGTGATGTTTTGTGAAGCTTTAACTTTGCAGCCAGCATTTTTGTCTTGTCTTCAGCAAGTGAAACTGAAATGCATGATCAGTTTGATTCAGGTGATTTGTGTGATTGACATGGCCAATCAAGAAGATTACACTTTTTGGCCCTTAAAAATGACTTGGTTGCTTTAGCAGTGTGTTTAGGATCATTATGCTGCTTCAAGATGAAGTGCCGTCCGATGTATTTGGTTGCATCTGAGTAGACAATATGTGTCTGTACAATATGTGCTTCTTTCCGTTACATCATCAATGAAGACAAGTGTGCCAATTCCTGTGGTAGCAATACAGTGGATATCAAGTCTTCACACCCCTGTTAAAATGCCAGGTTCTTGTGATGTAAAAGAATGAGACAAAGATAAATCATGTCAAAACATTTTCCACCTTTAATGTGACCTATAACGTGAACAGTTCAATTGATAAAAATTGATAAAATAATAGATTTTATTACAGTACTCCAGTCTTTTTGCGTAGGAGTCTACTAGCATGGCACATCTTGAGGTGGCACTATTTGCCCACTCTTCTTTGCAAAAGCGCCACAAATCTGTCAGATTGCGAGGACATCTCCTGTGCACAGGAGATGGATTCAGGTCTGGGCTCAGGCTGGGCCATTCCAAAAGGTTAATCTCTTTCTGGTGAAGCCATGCTTTTGTGGATTTGGATGTGTGCTTTGGGTTGTTGTCATGCTGAAAGGTGAACTTCCTTTGGAACTGTTTGTAATTCCCTCCACCCTGACTAAGGCCCCGGTTCCAGCTGAAGTAAAACATCCCCAAAGCATGATGCTGCCACCACCATGCTTCACTGTGGGTATGGTGTTCTTTGGGTGATGTGCAGTGTTGTTTTTGTGCCAAACATACCTTTTGGAATTATGGCCAAAAGGTTCAACCTTGGTTTCATCAGACCATAACACATTTTCCCACGTGCTTTTGGGGGACTTGATGTTTGATTTTGCAAACTTCAGCCGGGCTTGGATGTTTTTCTTTGGTTTCATCAGACCATAACACATGCTTTTGCAAGACTTTGCAAGACACATGCTTTTTCAGCCGGGATTGGATGTTTTTCTTTGTAAATAAAGGCTTCCGTCTTGCCACCCTACCCCATAGCCCATTCACATGAAGAATACAGGAGATTTTTGTCACATCTAGCACACAACCAGTACTTGCCAGAAATTCCTGCAGTAACTTTAATGTTGCTGTAGGCCTCTTGGAAGCCTCCCTAACCAGTTTTCTTCTCGTCTTTTCATCAATTTTGTAGGGACGTCCAGTTCTTGGTAATGTCTCTTTTGTGCCATATTTTCTCCACTTGATGATGACTGTCTTCACTGTGTTCCATGGTATATCTAATGCTTTGGAAATTCTCTTTTGAACCTTCTCCTGACTGATATCTTTCAACAATGAGATCCATCTGATGCTTTAGAAGCTTTCTGCGTACCATGGCTTTTTCTCTGAGATGCAACTAAGAAAATGTCAGGAAAATCCTACTAGAACAGCTAAACTTTATTTGTGATTAATCAGAGTCATTTTAAATGATGGCAGGTGTAATGACTTCTATTTAACATGAGTTTGAATGTGATTGGTTAATTCTGAACACAGCCACATCCCCAGTTATAAGAGGGTGTGCACACTTATGCAACTGGGTTATTGTATAAGTTTTTTATTTTTCATTTTTCCCCCTTGAAGATTTCAGTTTGTTTTTCAATTGAATTGTTCACATTATAGGTCACATTAAGAGTGGAAACATTTCTGACATGACATATCTTTGTCTCATTCTTTTACATCACAAAAACCTGGCATTTTAACAGGGATGTGTAGACTTTGTATAACCACTGTACATTCCCAAAACATGCCCATCCCTCAACCTTATTTCACAGATTGTTGATATGCCACTTCCTGACTTTCCTGTTCCCTCACTCTGGTACATGTTAATATTTGTCTCATCTGTCCACAATAACCTTTTACAGAACTCTGCAGGCTCTTTTTGGTATTTTTTAAGCCATCTTGTTTTGAGGTTAGCTAGTGTTTTTGCATTTCTGTAGTTCAGTTGGTAAAGTCTTCTGCAGTTGGTAATGGCCAACACATCCACGCCTACCTCCTGGGGAGTGTTCCTGTTTTGTTGGACTGTTCTTTCTTAGTTTTTCTTTCATTTTAGGCTGAGCATCCTTTGGTCATGCACTTTAGAGGCCTTCCTTGGTGTACATGTTAATTTGTCATTACTGAGCTTACTAGTTCTATATTTCTTAGTAATTTATTGTTTTATTTTCATTTTACCCATATTTATACAGATAGTTAGAATGAGACCTAAATGTCTTTTAATGCAAAGACCTATGATGTATGCAATAGTTAATGCCAGTGATAAAACACAAATCTGCATGGAAAACTGCATGTAGAGCTTTTAGTGCTGAGGCATGCATATATAGCCGAACATCATAATCCAAGGCTGGACAGTGGAAAGTGGCTTGTGCAATTTCAATACTATGCTGATAAAACAGACCTGATTTGTTTCTATAGAATAAATCAATTCTAGTCCTTAGCCTTTTCACCAACTCTGCAATGTCTGTTTGGAGAGAGATTTCATCTGTATAATATGTTTTTTAATGAGTGAAATGATTGCGTAAACATTTGTCATGCTTAATGTTTTGGGTATCTCTGTGGGATGAGTAATTCGGATATATAATATTCCGTACTTTTAGCAGTGGAGGGGCGACTCTGGCATGCTGGCATTTTTCCCCCAGTGTTCTCTTTCCAGTGTCTGTGTTCTTTTGCAAATCTTAATCTTTTATTTTTATTAGTATGTCTTTTTCATTGCAACAGAGCATAGATGGCAAGCATCCTCTTACTCAGCTGTGCACCGGGGCCTCCCACTTCTCTTTCTGTTCTGGTTTGTGCTGTTCTGTGAAGGTCTTCAGTTTCTTTTGCAGTTTCTCACATGGAATAGCCTTCATTTCTCAGAACAAGAATAGACTGAAGAGTTTCAGAAGAACGTTGTTTCTGGCCATTTTAAGCCTGTAATCATACCAACAATTGCGGACACTATAGATTCTCAACTAGTCTAAAGATGGCCTATTGCTTCTTTTATTAGGAAACCAGTTTTCAGTTGCACTAATTTAATTGCAAAAGGGTTTTCTAATGATCGCATAGTCTTTTAAAATGGTACATTTGGATTAGCAAACACAACATGTCATTGGAACACAGGATAATTGGCCTCTCTACACCTTTGTTGATATTCCATTAGAGGCCCCCGGTGCCAATCCATTTCCAGCTACAATGTAATTTACAACATTATCAATATACACACTGTATTTCCGATCAATTCTACATGCTTTTACATTAGTTTTCTTTTGAAAACAAAGAAATTTCTAAGTGACCCCAAACTTTTCAACAGTAATGTTTACAGTGCACGGTCAGGTCCTGAAATAACTGGACTCACCAAGTTTAGTTATTTTGGCTATTTACCGAAATATATACAAGTTATAGTTAAATAATGAATGTGGGCTTAAAGTGCAGTCTCTCAGCTTTAATTTGAGGGTATTCACATCCAAATTGGAGCAAGGAGTTTATGAATTATAGCTCTTTAATATGCGGCCCCCTCTTTCAAGGAACCAAAAGTAATTGGACAGTTGACTCAAAAGCTGTTTCATGGACTGGTGTGGGCTATTCCTTCATCATTTCTTCATCAATTAAGCAGGTGAAAGGTCTGGAGTTGATTCCAGGTGTGGCATTCACATTTGGAAGCTGTTGCTGTGATCCCACAACATTCGGTCAAAGGAGCACTCAATGCATTTTAAACAGGCCATCCTTATGTTGAAGTATTTTCTCCCATAAAGCTAATACAGAGGGTTCACCACAAGGTACAAACCATTCATAAGCCTCAAGAATAGAAAAAAAATCCATCTATGAAAGCCAGCCGACTTCTGGAACAGCATTCTTTGGACAGTTGAAACAAATCAACCTGAACCAGAATGATGAGAAGAAAAAGTATGGAAAAGGCATGGAACAGCTCATGATCCAAAGCATACCACATCATCTGTAAAACATGGTGGAGGCAGTGTGATGGTATGGGCATGCATGGCTTCTAATGGCACTTGATCACTAGTGTTTATTGATGATGTGAAAGAAGACAGAAGCAGCCGGATGAATTCTGAAGTGTACAGGGATATATTTTCTGCTCAGATTCAGACAAATTCAGTGAAGTTGATTGGATGGCACTTCACTTTACACATGGACAATGACCCAAAACATAGTGCGAAAGCAACCCGTGAGTTTTTTAAGGCAAAGAACTGGAATATAAGAGAGAAGAGGACAGGAGTTATGTCCCCTGAATAAGGGGACTATGTATGAAAATGCTTGCAATTCCAAAATATTTCCTACAATATCTTTGTTTGCATCTTGGTTGTTTCATTTCAAATCCAATTTTGACATTTCTGTCAGTGTCCCAATATTTCCGGACTGTATACAGTACCATTAACTGAATACAGTACCATTCAATATTTTGCACACACCTACTCATTCAAGGATAGGTGTCCTGATTATTACATATTTTAAGGCTGTTCTGATTATAACTTTTTGTTGACCATTTATTGTTTCACAAATACTCTTTCTGGTGCAATTCGCCTCCTTGAAATTATTGGGCTCACCTCTTTCATTTAGCTTAAATACAAAATGTGCCCAGGGCGGTGAAGTTGTGTTTGGATCACTAAATCAATATTGTTAACGACTGCTCCTCAAAAAACACAATCGCAGTGACAATTACATTTTTCTGTGTATTGTGATGTTTCACCTCTCGCTCTGCTGCAAATATGAACAATGAATATTTCTATCCCTGCATTTTAAAACGCATTTTGTAATTAGGAAATATGGATGGAAATGAATTAAGTCAACTCACAATATTCATTTTTTCTTTTCTTTTGTCGATCAGAGTTGATGCGAAATATCTGCTAAATAATAATATTCAGAAATTACATAAAGGTGCATTTGTGCAAAACCATTCTTAGCTATGTTTAAGAATACTGATATTAAGAAGCAAATACGTCAACCCAGATAGGATGCAGTATCGTTGCCAAATGGTGTGATTAGCCATGTTTGGTTGAGTGTGACTTGAATTCTAAATACATTACAGACAGTGTCTCCAAAAAAGCAACCCCACCCCATCACACCCTGTCCTCCATTCTTCACTGTGGGAACCACACATGCAGCGTTCACCCACTCTGTCTCACAAAGACATAGCAGAACTAATATTTGGACTCATCCGACCAACGGACAGATTTCCACAAATCTAATGCCCATCTCAAGTCTCTTATTTTTTCTGTTATCTGAGACTGGTAACTCTAATGAACTTATTCTCTGCACGAGGTATCTGATTTTCCTTTCTTGTGGTGCTGAGAGACAGTTTAATCATATCGCATTATGGTTTTGTGAAACTTGAAGAAACTTTTAACAGTCTGGAAATGTTCTGTATTGACTGACCTTCAAGACCCATGTCTGTAAGTAACGGTGGGCTGTTGTTTCTCTTTTCTTATTTGAGCTGTTCTTGCCATAATATTCACTACTACATTATAGATATAATGGTCTTCGGTTTACCAACCCTACCTTGTCAGAAAACAACTGACGGCTGAAACGCATTCTGAAATTCCACAAATGTACTTTCAACAAGGCAACCCTGTTAATTGTAATGCAATCCAGTTATCTCATGAAGCTGGTTGAGAGAGGGCAAAGAGTTTGCAAAGCTGTCATCAACACAAAGGATGAGTACTTTTAAAAATCTAATATATTATATTATAATCTGTTTAACACTTTTTTGGTTATTACATGATTGTTTTATTTCATAGTTTTGATGTCTTTGCCACTATTCTACAAAGTGGAAAATTGTGAAAATGAAGACATTCCCTTGAATGATTAGGTGTGATTAACCTTTGACTGGTACTGTATATCTGGGAAAGATTGTTTTTATATTGCTAAAGAATCTTCCCAGGAATGCCGTGGGCTCCATTATTGGAAAATGGAAGAAGTTTATACCCACCAAGACTTTTACTAGTACTGGCCATTTGGCCAAACTAAGTAGCCGGGCAAGTAGGGCCTTCATCAGGGAGGTAACCAAGAACCCAATGGCCACACTAACAAAGCTTCAGCATTTCTCTGCAGAGATGGGAGGACTTGCCAGAAGGACAACCATCTGCAGTGCTCCATCAATCAGGCCTTTATGGTAAAGTGGCTGGATGGAAGCCATTGCTGAGTAAAAGGCATTTGACAGGCCGCCTGAAGGAATCTGAGAGCATCAGGAAAAATATTCTCTGGTCTGATGAGACCAAAATTTAACTATTAGGTCTGAATGCCAAGTGCTACATCTGGCAAAACTGGATATCTTTGGGAAGACCTAAATATCGTAGTTCAAGAACACTAGCTTCTACAAAGTACTAAATGGGTCTGAATGCTTATGTACAGGAGATATTTCCTTTTTTGAAATAAAGTATTATTTAACCCGTGTCTTTGGCTTTGTCATCGTAGTGTGTCGATTGACATTCTTATTTATGTAGCAACACAATGTGGAGAAATCGAATGGGTCTGAATACTTTCCTGAAATCACCGTACTTGTTTACCATATGATGGTGGATGCATGTTCATTGGCAAATCTTACTCCGCCGGCCCCTGTACAGTTTCATTGTGCGGCATGTTTATTTTCTTTTTTCTCAATTTTTCTCATCTGTCTTTGGAGGAATAACCCCCCCTCCTCTTTGATGTGCTTTGATGTGTTGTGATTGAGCTGGGTTGGAGTAGCAGTGCCTGCCTGCACTAGTGAGACAGAGAGTGAGATAGTGAGAGAGAGAGAGAGAGAGAGAGAGAGAATGAGAGAGCTGGAGAGAGGGAGGGGGTGTAGCAGCACTGAAAAGCGTTCCGCAGTGAAAATGTGCTCCCAGTGAAGCGTAGAGAGACTGCAGCAGAGTGAACCAGGCTGTACAACACCTGCAGTTGCTCTGTGAGGGGAGAGCAAGAGTGTGTGTGTTGCGCGGGCACGCACGCGTATGAGCGAGTGTGTTTGATAGCCACTCAGGACATACCGATTCAACACCCCACCCCCCCCCCCCCGCCCCCCGCCCCCCACCTCGCTCTCTCCCCTCGCTCTTGCTCAACCCAGTTCTCCTCACTCACTACAATCATCTTACCTCGTGCTTGCCCTGTCTTTCCAGCATGTTGACTGTGTCTGCGTGTGTGCGTGTCTCTGTCTGTGTGTACGTGCCTACCATTAGCCTGCTTTGTATTCTCAAGCATCCTATTCCGATGCGCCTCTTTCCCGACTCGGTATCTTCCTCTGCCGGTGCCGCTCGGCTTCTTTCTCTTATCTCGTTCGCACTTAATCTCTTTCATTCTACACACGCGTCTTGCCCTCGCTCTCTCATACTCTCTTGCTTTCTGCGGCGCTCTCTCCCTTTCTCACACACACTTCCTTCCCCCCGTGATACGCTAATTCTCGCAGTTTTTCGGGGCGTCGCGCGCGCACACGCCAATGCGTTCACCCCCCCCCCAACGCACAAACATGCATAAGCTAACCCCCTCTAAACACTCTTGATTTTTCCCCCTCTCTCTTTTCCTTTCTCTATCTTTTACTCTCCCTCCATACCGTTCTGTTCCCCGTCCTCCCTCCCCTCTCCTCATACTCCCTCTCGCTCACTCCTTCCCCCTCCTCTTTCGCCGTGCTGGCTGAGTAACCGCTGCAGCATCCTCCCAGCCGTGTGTGTGTGTGTGTGTGTGTCTGCGTGTGTGTGTGTCGGCGGAGTGTGTGAGCACTTAGCACCGGGCGCCCTGAGCCAGAAGGGATCCGTGTGTAGAGGAGATCTCTTCTGTGTGCGCCCCTGCGAGTGTGTGAGTGAGTGTGTGTGCGTGTGTGTGTGAGAGACAGGACATCGGCGGTCCCTCCGACGAGCGGGCTAGCGCGCGCACGCGCGGGTGTGTATGTGTGCGTGAGACGACGTCGTCTTGGATCCTCGCTGACCGGACCCCTCTGTCTCATGGAACCGGCTGGGCTCATCTGACTGTGAGGACCGAGCGTCTAGACTTGGGAGACGTAGAGAGAGACAGGCGGAGGAACGGACACGCAGACAGGCAGTCGTTGGCGTGCGACGATCGGCTTCCCGATGGGCTAGAAGTGTCTCCTCCGCACAGGACACTGTAAAGCCCACATCGAACCCACCGAATTCAGGACAGACAGCCAGACGCGCAGGGCAAAAAAAAAAAAAAAGGACTGACTGTTTTTTTTTGGGGGGTGTTTCGGATGCGCCGCTTCTGCGTGGACTAGAAGCAAGGTCTTCCGTCCTCCTCCTCCCTTCTCGTTTTTCGGCGGGACATTGTTTAGCGAAGAGCCGATCCTGGAGCGCAGCGAGAGACCCAGGGCCTGACGGGACGCTAGGCAGCATGGCTCGTCTCAACTGGTGCCTGGCTGCTGTCATCAGCTGGGGCAAGTTCCTCTTCTCCTGCTTCTTCCCGCTGCGGGGGTCCAACAAAGACAAGGTAAGCCCGCACAGCGAGGGTGAGAGGGGGATCGCTAGGAGCCTGGAGATGAGTAGCGGGGGGCTCGTAGTGGGGGAGCGCCAGGGTCTCTGAGAGGGGGAGCACCAGGGGTTTGAAGAGGGGGCGCACTAGGTGGATGGACAGCGGGACTGGAAGGGGGAGAAGATGTAACAAGTACAATGGATTCATGGAAGCTATTTTTTTTTTCTTCCTTTCTTCCCTCTGTGTATCTAGTTGTGGTTTATTTTTTTTGTCATTGAGATTGAATCTGCCTGGCTGAGAGGTGCCTAACAAGACAAGAAGATATGCCATTGAAAATAGGGTTGAGGTGTTTTGACATTTCGTATCAGTTGTGCACCAGTATAGTTGTCTATGTGCTACACTAGCTTGAGCACTGAGTAACGTTTGTGTCCGTTAACTAACCAGCTGGTGCGCCAGCCATACAAATTAGCTTAGCACAATTTCCTACACACTGCCGCTTGTGTGTGGACTACAGGCTGAGGAACAGTGGTCTAGCTAGTGGATGGTTCTAAGGGCTGATTCAAGGTCAGTGTCACTCTTTACCGCCAATGGTGGACATCAGGGTGGACGTAGAGAGAAACTGATTCTAGGCCAGTGTTTAGGAGCAACTCACACTTGGATCTAGACAAATGGGATGCTTTCTGTGTATGTTACCTTGCTACCATACCTGAGTGTCAAGTAATATTGGACGCCAGCACAATTGAACGGAACAATGTTGGCTTCTGCATTCAAGGTTGGCGTTCACAAAACAAACAAAAAGCATACCCATCAGTGTTTTACGTTTGACCATTTCTCCCATTCATTGCTTCTTGGTCTGCTATTTCATGACCTGTTCCTTGGGTGGCTATTTTTTCCAGTTCCGTGGTTGAATGGCGGTATCCTGCAGGTGAATGTTTGGCAGTTATGGGCGACTCTATTCCGGTTGCCGATGCCAACCCTCTAGAGGCGCGGTGTGTTGCCGGTGTCTTTCCGTCATTTAGCGGAGTCTGTGTTCTTAGTTTGAATTGGACCGCAGTCTGTGGTAATACAATGTCTCTGAGTATCTGAAACAGTGCACCCCTCTCCCCCTCACCCCCTCACCCCCTCACCCCCTCACCCCCTCCCCCTGACTTTCTCTCTGTTAAAGCGGATAATCAATCATGTGTTACAAGTCCCGTACACTCAAACACGCTCTTCCCTAACACAGAAATGCGCAATTGTGATAGCATTTGTGTGTGTGTGTGAGCGGTGGCGTGCAAGAGCGTGCTAGTGTGTTTAGGCGAGTGTGGGTGTACGTGCGTGTGTGTTTGTGTGTGTGTTTGTGCAAGTGTTTGCTAGTGAGTGTGTGTGTTGTCTGCGTGTGTGTTGGATCAGATTCACCATTTTCTTTCTGGAAAGAGTTCAGTGGGTAAAAGGTTGCTTTCCATGGTGGCTGGTCATCTCTATTACTTAAACTATAGTTTAAACAAAGAGTTTTAAGCATTTGCTAAAAGAGTAGTCTTTTGTAGTCTATATTCTTTTGTGTAACATTTTAAATATATTGTACGCCGGAAGGGAACATTTGTGTAAATGTTTTATGTCGTAGGTCTTAATTCTGTCCAGCATCCCACAATCTAAATTTGAATTTCTTTTTCATTCTCTTTTTGTCCACTTGGAGTTATTGTGACATACCAGTCAACATTGTTCATTACAAACCGGCTTTGTCTGAATTTCATTTAAATCATATTTTTCTTGATGACCAGATGATAAGAAACACATATGAATATGGATTTAGGGCTCAGCCTAAGGAGGGACTTGAGGACAGTCTGACATTTGGGGCAAAGGCTTAGCCTGAGTGGCTCTCCCCTCCTTTCCTCTCCTCTTCTTTCCTCTCCTCTCCCCTCCTTTCCTCCCTCCTCTCTTTTCTCCTCTCCTGAAGGATCAGCTTAGTTTCCTCTGTGAGTCCTGAGCACTTTCCGGCTGTATGAATGGATAGATCGAGGTGGATGAATGTAGAAATGGAGAGTTGGGTGGGATGGATGGGTGCTTAGATGGAGAAATGAATTGGTGGATAGATGGAGAGATGGATGGGTGGATGTAGGGATGGGTGGAGAGATGGATGGGTGGATGTAGGGATGGGTGGAGAGATGGATGGGTGGATGTAGGGATGGGTGGAGAGATGGATGGGTGGATGTAGGGATGGGTGGAGAGATGGATGGGTGGATGTAGGGATGGGTGGAGAGATGGATGGGTGGATGTAGGGATGGGTGGAGAGATGGATGGGTGGATGTAGGGATGGGTGGAGAGATGGATGGGTGGATGCAGGGATGGGTGGATGTAGGGATGGGTGGATAGATGGATGGGTGGATGGATGGAGAAACCCGAAAAGGAACCAGGCAAGCCTAGTTCAGCCGGCCCGCAATCAAAATTAATAAATGTTGTTGCCCTTACTGGATTGGAACTCAGGTCTCCCAAGTGAAAGGCACTGTCTTTAACCACCATGCCACAGCGTTGCTCATTTGGTCTGTGGCTAGACACCATTAAGCAGTGTTTAACTGACTAATGTTTCTTATTAGGTTTACGTCCACCAAAAATAGCATCTATGAACTGTATAGCTTTCGCTATATTTCATTTCATAGCACAACAACGTATGTTTTTCTTTCATTCGTGAATGACATTGATATAACTATCAATAAAGGTAACGATAACTAACTTTTTCATCAAGTGAAAAGACGAGAGAATCGTAGAATCCACCAGAAAAAGTCACAATGCTTTATAACTGTAAACAGTTTTAGTTGAGGCTTACTGTAACATAGCCGCTGAATGTTGTAGCCAGCTACATTTTATGTATATCCTGACCAAAAAAGCATGCATGAATGCGTACTTCGAAAATCTACCAGAAACAGTTACAGTATTATCATGAACTGTTTTATTTTCAGCTTACTATAATGTAGATACTGAAGGTTATAACCATTGAAGTTTTTTTCTTTTCGGGACAAATCCAAAATACTTTGTTTTGACTGTAAGGAGATTCGATTGCGGGACCTATAGCTTGCAGGTCCGCATCTCTAACCACTACGCTATTTAAGAAGGTAAGTCAGTCAATCTGTAAGCCAGTCTGTTAGTCAGTCAGTCAGAGACATTCACTCTTCTTGGCCGACTCCGCTTACGCGGGCCAGCAAAAACATTTTATGATTCTTTTAGGTTATTAAAATTGATAGAAAACGACTCTCATTGAAAATCTTGCTTTCCCTAATCCGTAACCCAGAAACCTACCCTGACACTAGCTCTAGCGAGTGGACGGTGTGTACGTAGTGTTAAATATGATGAAAATATGAATGAAAAGCAGCTGAAAACAGGAAGGGTTTTTAGCTTAGATGTAAAAGTGCTCCACGTTGGAGCAAGTTCTGGCGGTGTGTTCCAACTCTGTTCCTAAACACTGCCTCAACAACCTTTCTCCTTACTCTGGGAACGGTTAGCAGACGGGTTTATACGGAGAGAGTAGGCTTGATATGTAACTCCCCTAACCCCCATATTCTTAACCCCCATCAGTTTGCTCTCCCTTCTTTTTTCTCATGTTTCTTCCGTCTTACTGCAGGTAGTTAATCAGACACCTCACCCCAAGTTCCCATCCATTACCCGGACCCCATTGTCCTGGGGAGCTGCTAAACCCACTAGCAGGGTTTTGTTCCAGCCCAGTGGAGCCAAATGCCGATCTCGTGTATAGGTTTAACCCCTAATTTGTACAGAATAATTAACATATGCATTATAAACGGGTGTTGACAGTTGGTGACGTGACGTTCTCATGGCGTTCCAGTTACCGTTATACGTTTCCAATCATTCAGCAGGAGTTGCCGGGCTTCCGTTGCATTTGCATTCGCCGTAAGGCGGCTAGGTGAGATGACAACACATCACAGGAAGTGGAAATGTAGGGCTTTGCCTCGCCTCCGAGGCCCTCTCAAAGGTTTTCGGTAGTCATGGCAACACTACTCATACTAGCCGCAGTTGCTGGTTCCACGGATGGAGGAGAAGGGATATGTGTGTGTACAGGAACCAGGTCTGTGTTTGCATTCGGTTGCCAGTTGATATGCTGCGACTTCCCTCCTCTCTTCTCCTCTTTACACTCCTCTCCCCTACACTGCTCTGCACTCCTCCTTTACACTCCTCTCTTTTACACTCCTCTACACTCCTATACACCCCTCTCCTTTAAACTCCTCTACACTCATCCTGTACACTGCCCTCCTTTAAAATACTCTTCTTGCCTTTACACACCTAGATCTCCCCTTTACACTCCTCTCCTTTACAATCCCCTTCACTCCTCCTTTACTCTCCTCCACAGTCCTCTTCTCTCCTCCACACTCCTCTCTTTTACACTCCTCTACACTCCCACTTTACACTCATCTTCTCTCCCCTACACTCCTCCCCTTTATACTCCTCTCCTTTAAACTTTTCTAAAATCCTAATTTTCTCTTCTCTATACTCCCCCCTCCTTTACACTCCTCTCTTTAACACTCCTCTCCTTTTTACTTTATACTCCTTGTGACATTCTCCTTTCCTGTACGCTCCTCTTCTTTACAATCACCTAAATTCCTGTCTTTTATACTCTTCTTTCTTTTATACTTCTTTCAGCTTCTCTTTTACAGTACTCCTCTCTACACTCCTCTCCTTTCCACTTCTCTCCTCTTCTCCCCTTTACACTCCAATCCTCTTCTCTCCTTTACAATCCTCCTCTACTCTCTTCTCCTCTTCTCTCCACTTATTTAACTAATGGCTTCCAGGGTTGTAAATTCCCCACAGGCAAAAGCCACAGACAGCTAAAGGAGAAAAGGGTGATTGGGAACCTGTCTGATTAATAGGGGCTTTTTCTTCAAGGACCAGCTTGCCCCAAGAATACATATCAGCGCCTAACACATTCCTGATAATTTATCGCACGTTTTAGATCTAGGCTCTTACCATTCACAGACGTTTGAGTAATGTTAGTTTTGCGTTGTGTGTACTGGATGATATCTGGCTGAGGGACTTGCAGGCTCGTCCCTCATGGCGGATGAATGCGTCCCGCTTGGCGGATGAATGCGTCCCGCTTGGCATCGTGGCAGGATGATGGATGTTTTGTTATTCCTGCATTAAAGCTTTAATGTGATGGATTCTCCAGCCAAGGAAGATGAGCCAGCAGAACCACTGTAGGTTCCAGCTTCCCTATACTCCCAGATTGGGCCAGCACAACCACTGGTAGTTCAGGTTTCACTATACTCCCAGATTGGGCCAGCACAACCACTGGTAGTTCAGGTTTCACTATACTCCCAGATTGGGCCAGCAGAACCACTGCTAGTTCAGGCTTCACTATACACCCAGATTGGGCCAGCAGAACCACTGGTAGTTCAGGCTTAACTATACTCCCAGATTGGGCCATCAGAACCACTGCTAGTTCAGGCTTCACTATACTCCCAGATTGGGCATGCAGAACAACTGCGAGTCCAGGCTTCACTATACTCCCAGATTGGGCCAGCAGAACAACTGCTTGTTCAGGCTTCACTATACTCCCAGATTGGGCCTGCAGAGCCACTGCTAGTTCAGGCTTCACTGTACTCCAAGATTGGGCCAGCAGATTGTCTCCCGTGGTGAGACAGCACACATTCAACATTCAACAGTGCATTCTTTTCCCTGGCTAAATAATGAAAACATAGAATAAGCTGCCAATTTGGACACAATGAAATGAATCTTCGGGTCTGTCTGAAATTACACCCGATTCCTACATATCTTTGACCAGTGCATAATAGGTCCATGGGGACAGCAATGCTCTTAGATTCTTGTTCTTCTGAGGGTACTTCTAAAAAGGATGTTCCTCTTTAAATTGGAAATGACTTTCTGTCTGTCTGTTTTTGTCTCCCTCTATCCCTCTCTTATTTTGTCAGCTCTCTCTCTCTTGCTCACTCTGTTTTCTTCCCTCCCTCTCCCTAAATTACACACATCCCAGAAGGGGAATAAAAGGTTTCTCTGTGATTGTAAATCTTTGTCTTTGTCTGTGCGGGTGCGCACATGCGCATCCGTGTGTGCGTACACGTCTGTATGTGTGTGTGTCTGTGTACACGTATGTACATGTGTGTCTCCTTGGCTTTAGATTGACTTTGACAGAGCTGGGACAAATCCTTCTAGTTTGTGTGTGTGTAGCACTACCAGTGACAGTGTCTGAAGTCATCAGGGGTTAGAGCAGAAAGGAGGGAGTTATTGAGGGGAGTTATTAAAGGAGAGGGGAAAGGGGAAGTGTGATGGTTAAAATTTGACAGCAGTTTACATGTGACAGCATAGATGTGACAGTTTACATGTAGCAGTTTACTTGTAGCTGTTTACATGTGACAGCATAGATGTGACAGTTTACATGTAGCAGTTTACTTGTAGCTGTTTACATGTGACAGCATAGATGTGACAGTTTACATGTTGAATTTTACATGTGAAAGTATAGATGTGACAGTATACTTGTAGAAGTTTACATGTGACAGTATACATTAATTGTGACAAGTTAACATTTAGAAGTTTACAGGTGAAAATGGACTTGTAGAAGTTTACATGTGACAAGTTACGTAGACAAGTTATGTAGAAGTTTACATGTAACGATATGACAGTGTTTAAATGTGACAGTTTAAAAGGTACAATGTGTTTAAATGTGACAATGTATTACATTGTGACAGTGTATATTAGTGTGGTAGTGTATTGAAGTGTGACAGTGTATTTATTGTGAATGTGTAACAGTTTCATTGTGACAGTGTATATTAGTGTGGTAGTGTATTGAAGTGTGACAGTGTATTTATTGTGAATGTGTAACAGTTTCATTGTGACAGTGTATATTAGTGTGATAGTGTATTGAAGTGTGACAGTGTATTTATTGTGAATGTGTAACAGTTTCATTGTGACAGTGTATATTAGTGTGATAGTGTATTGAAGTGTGACAGTGTATTTATTGTGAATGTGTAACAGTTTCATTGTGACAGAGTACAACCCTGTTTCCAAAAATGTTGGGACGCTATGTAAAATGCAAATAAAAACAAAATGCAATAATGTGCAAATCAATCTCCCGGTATTTAATTAAAAATACTACAAAGACAACATATTAAATGTTGAAACTGAGAAATGTTATTGTTTTTGGAAAAATACATGCCCATTTTTTATTTGATGCCAGCAACACATGTCAAAAAAGTTGGGACAGGGGCATGTTTGCCACTGTGTTGCATTACCTTCTCTTTTAACAAAACACAGTAAGCGTTTGGGATCTGAGTAAATTAATTGGTATAGTTTTGAATGTGAAATTCCTTCCCATTCTTGCTTGTTATTTCAGCTGCTCAACAGTTACCTTTTTTTGTTTCATAATGTTCCAAATGTTTTCAGTGGTTGACAGGTCTGGACTGCAGGCAGGCCAGTTTAGCATCCGGACTCTTTTACTATGGAGCTATGCTGTTGTAATACGTGCAGAATGTGATTTGGCATTGTCTTGCTGAAATAAGCAAGGCCTTCCCTGAAAAGGCATTATCTGGATGTTGCTCCAAAACCTGTATATATTGTTCAACATCAATGGTGCCTTCACAGATGTGCAAGTCACCCATGCCATGTGCACTAATGCACCTCCATACCATCACGGATGTTGGCTTTTGAATTGTGCACTGATAACAAGCCAGATGTTCCCTCTCCTCCTTAGTCCGGAAGACACGACATCTATGATTCCCAAAAACCATTACAAATTTGGATTTGTCTGACCATGGATGGACGGACAGTTTTCCACTTCGCCTCAGTCCATCTTAAATGAGCTCGGGCCCAGAGAAAGCAGCTGCAGTTCTGGATCTTGTTTATATATGGTTCCTTTGCATAGTAGTTTTAACTGGAGGCAGTGACATACTGTGTTCACAGACAATTGTTTTCAGTGTTTCTGAGCCCATGCATTGATTTCCGCTACAGATTTGTGTCTTTTTTTAATGCAGTGCCGCCTGAGGGCCCAAAGATTATGGCCATCCAATATTGGTTATTGGCCTTGTCCCTTGCATACAGAGATTTCTCCAGATTCCCTGAATCTTTTAATGATATTATGTTTCATAGTTTATGGGATCCCCAAGCTCTTTGCAATTTTACATTGAGAAATGTTATAAATTGTTGCACTATTTGCCTGCGCAGTCTTTCACAGAGTGGTGAATCCCTCTTTATCCTCACTTCTGACTGACCCATCCTCTCTGGAATGATCTTTTAATACCCAATCATGTCACTGACCTGTTGTCAATAGATTTAATTAGTTGTGTGATCTTCCTCCCGGTAACATTTTTCAGCAATACACAACTTTTCCAGTCTTTTGTTGCCTCTGTCCCAACTTTTTTGAAACGTGTTACTGGCATCAAATTCAAAGTGGGCGTGTATTTCAACATCTAATATATCACCATGTGTTTAAATATGACGCTGTATGTAAGTGTGATATTAAGGTGTGACAGTGTATTTAAATATGACAGTATACAATACAACTCAAAACTTTGGACACACTTTGACGTTATATTTCATGTTTATCAGTGACATCTCCCAACATAAATGCTTTTGATTTTAATGTTGTAACACAAAATGTGGAATGCTCCAAAGGGAGAAGACTTTCGGGAGCCACTCTAACAAGGTTGTTCTTTCTGCATTGGAACTTGTTTATTGGGATTAAAAAAGTATTGTAAGCTACTAGCTGGTTAGCTTCTCTTTTTAATATGATGCGGTTCGCACTGCTATGCTGGATGTAATCATAGTCTTACATAAACAATTGTTATACATACACATGATGCCCTAATTCACAGTGTTTTATTAACCTACATTTATAGATGACAATAACTGACCCGGAGGGCCACTCCCATGGAATGATGTGGTCACTTCCCAAAGGTCAACTGTGAATGGTTGCTGTTCCAGGCTTATATGCACTGAGTGCAATAGCCTGGGGACGAGGCAAATTTGGCAATGTATTAAATGTTACATTGTATTTTTAAATATTACACAGTATTTAAAGTGTATTTAAGTGTGACAGTGTAATTAACTATGATGGTGGAATTAGTGTGAACGTTTGACAGCATAGCAGTGTATAAAATGCTTTGCGGCTTTTCGCCTTGAGACAGATCTGGCCTCCAGTAGTTCACTTGAGATCATTTAACTCTGACCTGAGCCTGGGTCATTAAATGTGTTAGAATAGTATCTGCATAAATTCTTATTATGTTCAGTTTTCCTTCTTTTCCAATTGTAGGATAAGAATGATAAGTGAGAAAGGCGGTTAACCCTAATTCCTCCAGGATGGACTTCAGTATTGATCAATGCATAATCTATTGCTGTGTTCAACCCAAAACTGAGTATGCAATGAAAAAGAAAGAGTGAAGGAGTGAGTAAGAAAAAGAGTAAATGAGTGAGTGAGAGAGGGAGAGAATACAACTTATCTAACAAAACACTGACCAGTAAGGTGTGATGACTCATCATGAGAATGTGCTGAAGTCATTTTCACTAGAGGCTGCTGTGAACTCATTTTCATTTAACAGTGGCACTCAGTGTAGAATTGTCCCCAAACATATTTCCAGGAACAGATTCACTGACCACATTATTCTAACAGTAACCATTACAACTGTTTACTAAGGCGCTTAGAGTTTTTCTCGATTGCTAACAAGCATTGGTCAATACTGAAACCACAATAACGAAACCCTTAAGACAGTCTGCATTTCTAATATGCATCTTGGCCAAACAGTTAATCTTACTCCCAAAACTCACTAAAACCACCAAAACATACCAAGAAACACATATTGTCACTCATAACACACTGACCTAAAAAACACTACTGACAGGGAGCATCATAGACATTTTGAACTTATATCATGTAAGTTTTTCCAAATGATCAGTTTGTGATTATAGAATAAGAAAAACACCTCACTTTATTGACTGTACTAATGTATACGGAACAAGAATGAACACAATTGGAAGGAATATCCTTTATTTCAAACAAAAAACAGAGGGGCCAATTAGTGGTTTGTGTAACAGCAAACCATTGGACAGTGGTACATACATGGTGATATTAGTTCCTCTCTGGCCTGGGACATCAACGGTGGTTCTCTGACCAATCACATTTCTTCCCCTGCTGCGTTTTTTTGCCAGGTTGAATCAGGCTTCATCCACTAAGATGAATGTATGTGCACTTTGACTGGCTTCCATCTCCATTACTCTCTAAAACAATCCACAGTTTTACAGTACTTTACATTATGCGTAGATGTGTAAATACCCTGTTTGATTATTGAACAGACATCTTATCAGGATATATTGACGCTGGTGTTTTTTCACAAGTTCACCGTTTCTCTCAATGTTCACTGTGTACAACACTTGGGTCAGTTTTCAGTTGAAACTGCAATCAGCTGTGTTTGGATTGATTCAATATTGTAACAATATTAGAATTTTCCTAACAGTTACGTTTCTGGACACCTAACCAAAATGTTGCCGGATCAAATCCCCAAGCCGTCAAAAAGATCTGACGACTTGCCCACAATCTGGGCAGTTTTTTTGCAATGGCTCTTGTGTTTTGTTCAATAATTGTTGATTCCTTGTTGGATCTGAGGGTATTCTAGGGACACTTGGGAAATCTAGACAAATGTAAATGACACACAAATACACTGCTTGTGTGTGGAACAGGACAAATAAAAGCACCAGGTAATTGGACTTGTCTTGGAGCTTGTAACCCCACGGTAATGGGTTTCATATCTGTGACCACCTTTATGTAAAATGGATGCCGGCATGGCTGACTGAATGCATCATCTAAATGTGCCAGTGACTAATAGGGTTGCACCGTATGACATTTCCACCCATTGACATGCAAAATGGATCGTGCTTTATGGTAATTTGGTTGGATGTGGTTCCAACTCCAAGAGAGCATGTTGAACTATACCCTTAGAGGATGTATTTTACACACATAAATAACATGTCATGTCTTGCCTATGTACTCTATATATTTTATACAGTATCTCACAAAAGTGAGTACACCCCTCACATTTCTGTAAATATTTGATTATATCTTTTTACTTGACAACACCGAAATAATGACACTTTGCTTCAATGTAAAGTAGTGAGTGTACAGCTTGTATAACAGTGTAAATTTGCTGTCCCCTCAAAATAACACAACACACAGTCATTAATGTCTAAACCGCTGGCAGCAAAAGTGAAAACACCCCTAAGTGAAAATGTCCAAATTGGGCCCAAAGTGTCAATATTTTGTGTGGCTCTGCCTTAACCCACGGAATTCACCAGAGCTTCACAGTTTGCCACTGGAGTCTTCTTCCACTCCTCCATGACGACATCACAGAGCTGGTGGATGTTAGAGACCTGGCGCACCTCCAACTTCCATTTGAGGATGCCCCACAGATGCTCAATAGCGTTTAGGTCTGGATATGCTTGGCCAGTCCATCACCTTTACACTCAGCTTCTTTAGCAAGGCAGTTGTCGTTTGGAGGTCTCATCTCTCATCTTCATCCACTTATCCGTATCGGGTCGCGGGGGCAGCAGCTCCAGCAGGGGACCCCAAACTTCCCTTTCCCGAGCCACATTTGCCAGCTCTGACTGGGGGATCCCGAGGCGTTCCCAGGCCAGTGTCGAAATATAATCTCTCCACCTAGTCCTGGGCCTACCCCAAGGTGTCCTCCCAGCTGGACGTGCCTGGAACACCTCCCTAGGGAGACGTCCTGGGGGCATCCTTACCAGATGCCCGAACCACCTCAACTGGCTCCTTTCGACGCAAAGGAGCAGCGGCTCTACTCCGAGTTCCTCACGGATGGCTGAGCTTCTCACCCTATCCCTAAGGGAGAAGCCAGCCACCCTTCTGAGAAAAGCCATTTCTGCTGCTTGTACTCGCAATCTTGTTCTTTTGGTCATGACCCAGCCTTCATGAACATAGGTGAGGGTAGGAAGGAAAATTGACCGGTATATCGAGAGCTTTGCCTTCCGGCTCAGCTCTCTTTTCGTCACAACGGTGCGGTAAAGCGAATGCAATACCGCCCCTGCTGCTCAGATTCTCCGGCCAATCTCCCGCTCCATTGTCCCCTCACTCGCGAACAAGACCCCGAGATACTTGAACTCCTTTACTTGGGGTAACGCCTCATTCCCTACACGAAGGAGGCACTCCATCGGTTTCCTGCTGAGAACCATGACTCTGATTTAGAGGTGCTAATCCTCATCCGAACCACTTCGCACTCGCCTACGAACCGGTCCAGTGAATGCTGAAGGTCACAGACCGTTGATCCCATCAGGACCACATCATCCGCAAAAAGCAGCGATGAGATCCCCAGGACACCTAACTGCAACCCCTCCCCACCCTGACTACGCCTCGATATCCTGTCCATAAAAGTTACAAACAGGATTGGTGACAAAGCGCAGCCCTGGCGGGGGGGTGTACTAAAAAAAAATTCACTTAGGGGTGTACTAAAAAAAATTATTGGCGGTTTAGACATTAATGGGTGTGTGTTGAGTTATTTTGAATTATGAGTTATGCTGATAAGACAGCATGATTATTGCACAGGTGTGCCTTAAGCTGCCCACAATAAAAGGCAGTATTTTATAACCAGTCAGTATCTGGTGTGACCACCATTTGCCTCACGCAGTGCAACATATCTCCTTCGCATAAAGTTGATCAAGTTGTTGATTGTGGCCTGTGGAATGCTGGTCCAATGGCTTCAATGGCTGTGCAAAGTTGCTGGAAATTGGCATGACCTGGACAACGCTATTGTATACGCCGATCCAGAGCATCCAAAACATGCTCAATGGGTGACATGTCCGGTGAGTATGATGGCCATGCAAGAAGTGGGATGTTTTCAGCTTCCAGGAATTGTGTTCAGATCCTTGCAACATGGGGCCGTGCATTATCATGCTGCAACATGAGGTGATGGTTGTGGATGAATGGGCCTCAGGATCTCGTCATGGTATCTATGTGCATTCATAATGCCATCAATAAAATGCACCTGTGTTTGTTGTCCGTAACACACGCCTGCCCATACCATAACCCCACCGCCACCATGGGCCACCTGATCCACAACGTTGACATCAGCAAACCGCTCACCCACACGTCTGCCATCGCCTTATACAGTGAAAACCGGGATTCATCCATGAAGAAAACACCTCTCCAAAGTGCTTGACGCCATCGAATGTGAGCATTTGCCCACTCAAGTTGGTTACGATGACGATCTGCAATCAGGTCGAGACCCTGATGAGGACGACGAGCTTGCAGATGAGCTTCCCTGAGACGGTTTCTGACAGTTTGTGCAGAAATACTTCGGTTATGCAAACCGATTGTTGCAGCAGCTGTCCGGGTGGCTGGAGGTGAAGATGCTGTATGTGGAGGTCCTGGGCTGGTGTGGTTACACGTGGTCGCCGGTCCTGGGCTGGTGTGGTTACACGTGGTCTGCAGTCCTGGGCTGGTGTGGTTACACGTGATCTGCGGTCCTGGGCTGGTGTGGTTACACGTGGTCTGCTGTTGTGAGGCCGGGTTGGATGTACTGCCAAATTCTTTGAAACGCCTTTGTAGAGAAATTAACATTCAATTCACGGGCAACAGGTCTGGTGGACTTTCCTGCAGTCAGCATGACAATTGCACGCTCCCTCAAAACTTGCAACATCTCTGGCATTGTGCTGTGTGATGGAACTGCACATTTTTGAGTGGCCTTTTATTTTGGCCAGCCTAAGGCACACCTGTTCAATGATCATGCTGTCTTATCAGGATCTTGATATGCCACACCTGTGAGGTGGATGGATTATCTCGGCAAAGGAGAAGTGCTCACTAACACAGATTTAGACAGGTTTGTGAACAATATTTGAGAGAAATAGGCCTTTTGTGTACATAGAAAGTCTTAGATCTTTGAGTTCAGGTCATGATAAATTAACAAAAGTGTTGAGTTTATAGTTTTATTCAGTGTATATACTCACCTAAAGGATTATTAGGAACACCATACTAATACTGTTTGACCCACGTTTGGGCTTCAGAACTGCCTTAATTCTACATGGCATTGATTCAACAAGGTGCTGAAAGCATTCTTTAGAAATGTTGGCCCATATTGGTAGGATAGCATCTTGCAGTTGATGGAGATTTGTGGGATGCACATCCAGGTCACGAAGCTCCCGTTACACCACATCCCAAAGATGCTCTATTGGGTTGAGATCTGGTGACTGTGGGGGCCATTTCAGTACAGTGAACTCATTGTCATGTTCAAGAAACCAATTTGAAATGATTCGAGCTTTGTGACATGGTGCATTATCCTGCTGGAAGTAGCCATCAGAGGATGGGTACATGGTGGTCATAAAGGGATGGACATGGTCAGAAACAATGCTCAGGTAGGCCATGGCATTTAAACGATGCCCAATTTGCACTTACGGGCCTAAAGTGTGCCAAGAAAACATCCCCCACACCATTACACCACCACCACCAGCCTGCACAGTGGTAACAAGGCATGATGGATCCATGTTCTCATTCTGTTTACGCCAAATTCTGACTCTACCATCTGAATGTCTCAACAGAAATCGAGACTCATCAGACCAGGCAACATTCTTCCAGTCTTCAACTGTCCAATTTTGGTGAGCTCGTGCAAATTGTAGCCTCTTTTTCCTATTTGTAGTGGAGATATCTCGGGGTCTTGTCTTCTGCCGTTGTAGCCCATCCGCCTCAAGGTTGTGCGTGTTGTGGCTTCACAAATGCTTTGCTGCATACCTCGGTTGTAACGAGTGGTTATTTCAGTCAAAGTTGCTCTTCTATCAGCTTGAATCAGTCGGCCCATTCTCCTCTGACCTCTAGCATCAACAAGGCATTTTCGCCCACAGGACTGCCCCATACTGTATGTTTTTCCCTTTCCACACCATTCTTTGTAAACCCTAGCACCAACAACCATGCCACGCTCAAAATTGCTTAAATCCCCTTTCTTTCCCATTCTGACATTCAGTTTGGAGTTCAGGAGATTGTCTTGACCAGGACCACACCCCTAAATGCATTGAAGCAACTGCCATTTGATTGGTTGATTAGATAATTGCATTAATGACAAATTGAACAGGTGTTCCTAATAATCCTTTAGGTGAGTGTATATATATCCAATATGTAACACATATTAAACAAAACTTTATATATATATATATGAATATATGCTGTATACAGTGGGGAGAACAAGTATTTGATACACTGCCGGTTTTGCAGGTTTTCCCACTTATAAAGCATGTAGAAGTCTGTAATTTTTATCATAGGTACACTTCAACTGTGAGTGACAAAAATCCAGTAAATCACATTGTAGGATTTTAAGTAATTAATTTGACATAAGTATTTGATACATCAGAAAAGCAGAACTTAAAATTTGGTACAGAAGCCTTTGTTTGCTATTACAGAGATCATATGTTTCCTGTAGTTCTTCACCAGGTTTGCACACACTGCAGCAGGGATTTTGGCCCACTCCTCCATACAGACCTTCTCCAGATCCTTCAGGTTTCGGGGCTGTCGCTGGGCAATACGGACTTTCAGCTCCCTCCAAAGATTTTCTATTGGGTTCAGGTCTGGAGACTGGCTAGGCCACTCCAGGACCTTGAGATGCTTCTTACGGAGCCACTACTTAGTTGCCCTGGCTGTGTGTTTCGGGTCGTTGTCATGCTGAAAGACCCAGCCACGACCCATCTTCAATACTCTTACTGAGGGAAGGAGGTTGTTGGCCAAGATCTCACGATACATTTATTATCACCCTACATAAATGTTCCCTTTTCCGTTCTGTCATTCATACATGGCTGTGTAAGGCTGTCCTTATAGTGACGTCGACGGCATCGTCTGTCTGAGTGATGAAATGCAACAGGAATCAATAGTAACACTAAGGAAATATTTGTCCTGAATGAAGGGGTCCTGTCCCCTGTGTTACGCCGACGCATCAGCATGACGCCTTTTCATCACTGATATGATGTTGATTAAGCACTGATGGAGCCATGATTTAAGCCTGTTGCATGTGTGTGTGTGTGTGTGTGCTGCTGCCGCTTCCAAACCTCAGTTGGAATATTTGTGCCTAATCATTCTATTCGACCCACTGTCGGCATTGTAATATCACCACCGCCTCCAAATCGTCAGGCATCTACAAAAACTTTAGTTACCACATACTGGCAACACCTGTCCCGGGGTCAGAATCTCTGCATGCTTCGGAGTGGACAGGTGATGACTGGCCTCGGGGGGGACTGATCGCAGGTCAGACTGAAGGTGGCAATTGCAAATGGTAAGGCAGAGAGGACGCGTGGAAGGAGAGGGTATGGGTGAAAAGCACCATTGTAGCCTACATAGATTCCTCCAGCACTGAGGCTGGTTCTGTCTGTGGGATTCAAACAGAGGACAGAGTAGTGGTGTTGGTGTTGAACCAGACAGCTGTACTTTTCCACCAGTGTACCGAAGGAGAGAGCTAACAAACATGGTACTCTTCGCTTATAAAAGGGACCTTAGAGTAAGATGTAACTGGAGGTGATACCTTGTGCGGTCAAATAGTGAGAGGATGACGCAATGGAGGAAAGACGAGAGGGAAAAGGGAATGGAGAGAGCGTCGAGGGAGACAAATAGAGGAAGAGTAAATTGAGAGAAGGGAGAGATGGAGAGCAGAGAAGGGGAGAGAGTACAGAGGAGGGGAAGCCAATAAAAAATTCAAGTCACATTAGCACAGACATGAGTGAGCAAGCTTACGGAACAGGGGGATAAGAGAGTGGGAGAGAGAGGGAGAGAGTGGGAGAGAGGGAGAGAGTGGGAGAGAGAGGGAGAGAGTGGGAGAGCGTGGGAGAGAGTGGGAGAGAGAGGGAGAGAGTGGGAGAGCGTGGGAGAGAGTGGGAGAGAGAGGGAGAGAGGGAGAGAGTGGGAGAGAGAGGGAGAGAGTGGGAGAGCGTGGGAGAGAGTGGGAGAGAGAGGGAGAGAGGGAAGGAAGGAGGGAGGGAAGGAGGGAGGAAAGGAGGGAGGTGAAGGAGGGAGGAAAGGAGGGAGGGGAGGAGGGAGGTGAAGCAAGGCAAGTGGGACTGATTTGTTCTCTGTAGGACCAGGTGCTTTATTTTGGGATCAATGTGTATCTAAGATAAAATATATATTTTTATTGATTCCAATATTTGTGAACTTTTGTGATATTATCACACTTCCTCATCGCAGCAACTCCCAGTGGGTTTGGCAGAGTTTTGGGAGAGTCAAAGATTCGGCCATGTGTCCTCCGAGAAACACCTAGCAAAGCCATCCTGCTTATTTGCAGCAGCCTCTGCGGGGACTCCCGGGCACTGTCGATAGTCCACAACTAGGATATTGAATTTCTGGACGCAATGACGCCACCGACTGCGCCTTCCTTGGGCCCCAGGTCAAACAATTGGACCAATTTTACAAGCGTACCGTTTTCATCTGGCTTTAGTCAATTGCTGGGACCACTTTACATTCTTGAATCATGTCCACATTCACAGTCTGTAATGACTTGAGCAACATTTTTTGGAGACATTTTAGTAGTATTATACAATGTGAAAACCTAATATGTCACGAATAACTCGTATAATTTCGCTTTGATAGGGAACTACACTAACAAGTCAGTCTGAATATTTCGCTCAGCAGGCCGGGATGGTAAAGTTTGGGTCCCCTTGGCCGGACACAAAGAGAGTGCGGGAAAGAAATAGCAGAGCGTTACAGAACCAATCCCACTTCTTTGTGGCGGGCCTTCATAGTGGCATAGTAACAAATAAGGGGTATATCTTTCCCACTTCGGAGTGGGCTGGCATCTCGACTGTCTGTCAAAGTGAACAAATAAAAATCTTCTAAACATTTTTTATGGAACAAGGTGTTACCAACCAAGCTACTTTAATATAGGCACTGTTGGTGCTGCATTTTATGCGGTGATCCCAACCTTTTTTGAAAAGGAACACCGGAGCTACTAATGAAACATTTAAATGTAAAGCCTTGGGTGTAGTGGGTGGAGGGGCTAAGAGGGAACATATGAGGAGGGGGAGTTTGCTTTTTTCTTTTTAAGCGGGAGAAAAAATTTAAGGCAGACAAACACCTCCCCCCATCCTTCTCTCCCTTCTGGGAGTCAAGTTGACTTCCACCCATAGTACTCCTCGGAGCGCAGTGTCCATCTGAGGAAACGGGGGGTAGCGTTGAGAGGGAGGAAGAGGGAGAGAGTGAAAGGCTGCAAGACGGGAAAGAGGAGAGTGCAGATTAGAGACGCTAAGAGGGAGAGAGGGAGAGGAAAAAGGAGAGCGGGGGAGAGAGAGCAGACAGTAAAGACACGGGAGCAGGGGATAGAGTGAAGCGGCAACAGTAAGAGCAGCAGTCCTCTCTGCCAGCTGGCTCCCTGGCATGGAATGGTGTCGCACCGTCCAACGTGGGGTCGTCGGGAATTCTACTGTACTTTGGAATCCTCTGTCGAGTCCAGCCGAGGTGTGATTTTGCTCCAGGATGCCCTCGTTCTCTATGCCTCTACCTACGCTTTTGTCCAGAGGAGCCCGGAAATGGGTCTGCCTGTCCTGCATGTTCTGGGTAAGAAGTAATGCTATGGTGAGAGGTTGGGGTTGAAAGGTTAGGGGTTAGGGGTGAGGGGTGACGGGTCCGGTTGGTCAATCAATGTCCCTTTTCGATGGCCGATCATTAATGAAACATTGCTTTACCTTTGCCTTAGTTTGTTTATTCTGATGTTTTTCTTATCTCAGACGACCGCTCCGATACGTCGCCGCTCGCCCCTCCGCGGGACAAATCGCGCGTTCGCAGCTACCGCAATTCCAGCGCCGTTATCTAATCCCGGTCTCTCTAGTGTTCTGGTTCTCACTGTCTTTCGGCCTGTGGTGGTTTTTCCCTGGCCTTAAACGCTATCTATCCACGCTAGTTCCTGGAGAGGGCCGCAGCTATTTCTGGGTTCTCCTGTATAATTTAATCTGCTGCTGTGCTTTCGGTTCCTGCGTGCGTGCGTGCGTGCATGCGTGTGCGTGAGAAACCGAATCAGGACTAGAATGGCTCCGCTACGACCAAGCGTCCTTTCCCAGCTCCATAATCCACCTGACTGGAAGATGTACGCGGGCTACAGCTTCACCGCATCCGCGTGTATGGTGCACGACCACTGACCTATATAGAGAACGGGGCGCCGTTTAAGACACGTTTTTTAAAGCCACGACAATATACGGCGGATTGGTCGTACCTGTGTCAGCTGCATTCTGGGTTCTGTTCTGTTTCACCGTGGATACACACTGACATGGGGGGCGTGTCGTCCAAGCGTAAAATGACTTCCTGTAGCAGCCTCTGCCCCAGTTCGGATTGAAAAAACACAGCTTTTATTCATGTTTGTCCTTATGTGCGCACATCTGAGTGTGTGTGTGTGTGTGTGTGTGTATGTGTGTGTGTGGGAAAGTCATGATACAGCTAGGCATCGTGGGAGCTGAGAGGTGTGTGTGTGGATGCAGTTCATATTCAAAATGAACCGGCGAAACACTGATACCGCCAAGATGTGAGGAATACATTATTATCACCCAGAATTCATCAGAGCCCTGGTGCCTTGCAACCCGGGGAGGGGTGAGGGAGGGATGGATGAGACAAAAGACTTGGGGAAAGAGGAGACAACAGCTGTGCCCGGCTCTGAGTCAGATGTGGATGGTGTTAGGAGAGCATTGGCTAAAGGGAAACATTTTGGCTTGGATGTGGGACTACAGCCGAACGCAGAGCGCAGGTTGTTCTTCAAATACACCCTCTTAATAATGTCTCCGCCTGGCCGTAATGGGGGAACGTTGGATTGGACAGTGTGCTGACGGAACCCGTCGCAAATAGCTCCCCCCCCCCCCGCATTTCCTAAGTGCATCTCGGCTACGTTGTAACGCCTTGAACACTGTTGTGCTTAGCACATGCAATGCTAGTGTAACACGCTAGCATGTGGTATTGTAATGGATTGGTGGGGTCACCACGATAAACGGGTTCTTATATATGGTAAGTTCAAATTTGCATCCTGTGGTATCTTTCAGCAGGGCCCACTGGCTGAAGGTGCTAATTGCATAGCAGGATGTTATATTGTAAGTTGCATTGATTCATAATGTCTTGAAGGTGTTCAACATTCTCCCCTTATTGACAGAAAAATATCATTTGGCATTCTGAAATTGACTCACTTTTTTTTTTTTTTATTTGACGGGGACTGTTTGCTTGTGTGGACGGTGGTTGTCTGTTTGTATCTGTGAATGCGGGAGTGTGTGAGTGTGGGTGTGTGTGCGTGCCTGTGTGTGTGCGTCTGTGTGTGTCTCACACTTCCAGGAGTAGCAGGACTGATGATTAAGCAGTGTGGAGTGACAAGATTGTTGCTGTAATGAAGCAAGTCCAGGCACAGGACAAGGGTCACAGGTCAATGAGCTAGTGTTTTCTGAGCCTCTCTGCAGGGAAAATGACTACAATAGGGTTAGGGTCACTCCATTCTAGTCAATGCACACTGTGTTGTATTGGTGAAGATATTCTACTGTTAACAGTGATTGTCAAGGAGAGATGATGATGACATTTAGTTCTTTACTCTCCTCGGGCTTGTTATTTACAGTCTCTTGTAAACCTGGTGGTTTGAATCCTGATTGCTGATTGGCTGAAGTCCGTGGTATATGAGACCTCGTTCCGCGGGTAAGATATAATCACTTGTTACTTTTCTGATTTTATTGGTAAACATCCTATCATGGTTGAAAAGCATCTCAGTGGTTCGTGGTAGATAGCCCGAATGTTCCAAGGATAAATAATTTGTCCAGGAACTCCTCTGTGCATCGTGCCTAACAGCAGTGCTTAGCCTAGGTATACTAGTCATACAACATACCCCCTCGTGCCTTTCTTCATTTTAAATTGCGCCTCTTATATAATAAGTATATTTTATATATGGCCTGTTGTACTCTTAAATACCTACTAAATGCACAAAAAATGTATATGTTCTTTTTAATGTGAGCGTACCTCAACCTGCCTGCCCCCCAAACATCCGCAAACTGGTGCATGTGTGTTTGTGTTTGAAAGTATTCCTCATTTTATAATCATATCTCCCACCTTAAGTCTAAAGCCGCAGTAAACACCCTCGTTAAAATGTCTGCCACGCCATACCTTGTTACCTGTTCATGTTTGTTCCCTAAATAGTGTTCATTTGTGTGTTTGTATGTATTTGTTTTCTATTATGCGTGTGGTTATTTGTGTTTTCCTGTCCTCTTCAACTGATTGCCTCTGCTCAGGCTTTCCAGAATGGAGTGTTAACTGACTTACCTAGTTGTATAACACTGAGGTAAATATTCACTCTGGAGTGTTAACTGACTTACCTAGTTGTATAACACTAGGTAAATATTCACTCTTGAGTGTTAACTGACTTACCTAGTTGTATAACACAGGTAAATATTCACTCTGGAGTGTTTACTGACTTACCTAGTTGTATAACACAGGTAAATATTCACTCTGGAGTGTTAACTGACTTACCTAGTTGTATAACACAGGTAAATATTCACTCTGGAGTGTTAACTGACTTACCTAGTTGTATAACACTGAGGTAAATATTCACTCTGGAGTGTTAACTGACTTACCTAGTTGTATAACACAGGTAAATATTCACTCTGGAGTGTTAACTGACTTACCTAGTTGTATAACACAGGTAAATATTCCCTCTGTGTTAATGCATCCCTGTTTAGATGCTCTAGTTTTATATGGGGACAGAGACAGCCTGTTGTCAGTAGGCACGTCTGCCTGGAAAAACACAGACGAGGACAAATGCGTGTGTGTGTGTCTGTGTGCGTGCATGTGCGTGTCTGTGTGCGTGCATGTGCGTGTCTGTGTGCGTGCATGTGCGTGTCGGTGTGTGTGTGTGTTTGTGGGTGTATATGCGTGCGTGCGTTAGTTTGTGCTTGTGCGCTCGCGTGTGTGCTTGGACTGAGGCAGTCCTTGGAGAGTGAGTCTGTCACTCTCACTTAAATAAAAAAGGCTGTGTAGCTGTGCCCAGGTGATTGATGCTGTGCAAGAGTGGAGGCCTCTGCCAGCCTCCTTAGGCCCCGGTAGACAGAGACCCAGCTTTCAGCACGCCTCACTGGGCACAGAGCTGCTCTCAGGCCCCCTCCAACTCCCTGGAGCTCCGATCTATATCCATTTAATGCCTGCTCGGTATGCTCCTCCCTCGTCCTGTGCCCCCTTGTCTTCCTCTCATTCTTGTACCTTTTTTTGAGTGACCCCCCCCCCCCCCCTCCCCTTGGTGTCCACTTCTCTCTCTGTCCTTTTCTCGCCCACTCCAAACCATATCTGCGTCATCTCCGTCCCTCGTCTCTCTGGCTCCTTTCTGATTCCCACTTTTCCCTTTAAGTCGTTCCGCTGCAGAGGCCCAGGGTGGCTTTTCCGAGCACTTGTGTATCCCCTCAGCACGGGTGATTCGGCCTGAGTTCGTGTCGCGGTTTTAGTCCAAGTTTCTTGGTTGACCCTCGGGTGAATATTCATCCCGGCTTTAGCAGTGGGTGGAAGGGAGAGGCCATTGGCTGTGGTGGACAGCAGGCATGTCAGTCGCCGAGCAGGGCCTGGAAACAATCAGTCTTTAAAAGGCACGGCTCCGCCCCTTCTAATGACCGGCTACACACCACGGATGGGGGTTGGGAACGGACCTCAGGTTGTGTAGCTGTTCTGGTGTTAGAACATGCCTGCCAGTGCGGTAGGGATCTTCCACACCAATCAAATTAATCCAGTTTATTTTATGAAGCCGTTTTCACATCAGACGTTGTCAGAAAGTCCTTTTGCAGACCCCAAAGATCAAGCAGCAAGAGTTAATGCATGGTAGATAGGAAGAACTCCCTAGTAGTGTCAAAATTAGGAAGAAACCTTGTCCCAGACTGTGAGGGGTGACCAGTCCTCTTCTGGCTGTGCTCGGTAAGAATTATAAGAAGACGTGACCTTTTGGGCCACGTCAGTGTTTTTGCATGATCTTGGTACCGTGTTGGCTCCAGGTAAACATCATTGACATGGCATCATAGATGTGTTAGTAGCAAGCTAATGATCGTAAGACCTGTAGGCTTAGATACCCTCGATCCATCGATCTGTCTCTGTGTGTGTGTTGTGTCTGTGTGTGTGCGCACCATCGATCGTGTGTGGGTGTGTATGTTTGTGCGTCTCTCCGCCATTGATCGTGCGCGTGTGTGTGTGTCTGCACCATTGATCACATTTTCCTTCCCAATGCTCCACTTGTGTTAATTATCTGTCTGTCTGCTGACAGTGGCTGATGCTAGCTCATGATACCGGCCCATCTGGCAGAATGCCGGCTCTGTGTTGCCAGTCCTCTGTCCTGGATGCTAGCTCATGATACCGGCCCATCTGGCAGAATGCCGGCTCTGTGTTGCCAGTCCTCTGTCCTGGATGCTAGCTCATGATACCGGCCCATCTGGCAGAATGCCGGCTCTGTGTTGCCAGTCCTCTGTCCTGGATGCTAGCTCATGATACCGGCCCATCTGGCAGAATGCCGGATCTGTGTTGCCAGTCCTCTGTCCTGGATGCTAGCTCATGATATTGGCCCATCTGGCAGAATGCCGGCTCTGTGTTGCCAGTCCTCTGTCCTGGATGCTACGCTCATGATACCGGCCCATCTGGCAGAATGCCGGCTCTGTGTTGCCAGTCCTCTGTCCTGGATGCTACGCTCATGATACCGGCCCATCTGGCAGAATGCCGGCTCTGTGTTGCCAGTCCTTTGTCCTGGATGTGTTGGCTGGAAAGTACAGGCGCATATACAGTGGACAAACATGCACAAACGCACACTTAAAGTACTGGAATGTGTTTATGCACGCAGGCACTTTCTTCCTTTTTTTCACTGGCAATCAATTGGTTGAAAAGAACATCCATTGATCAATCCAGTATACCCACACACATGCGTGCTTGTGTGAAAGTACACAAAGACACAAGCACAGACACGCGCAAACCCGCGCAACTTCGGCTCACAAAGGGGTACATTGTTACTGACAGAATTCCAATTTGCTGGAAATTGAAAGCAGGTGTTGTGCGGCGATTCTTTCGCCGCTTTGCATCTCCGGGGCAGTCTGAAGTAAGTCTCTGTTTGAAATCCTGTCTGGGACTCAGATTAAGGCCTCTGAGTGTAGGATCATTCTCCAGCCTCGGGCCTTGAGACCTGAACTTTTTTTTTTTTTTTTTTGGTTTTAGGCGGAGGTATGCTCACTTGCACTGTCCACGAAGTTACTGGATCAAAGCCGTCTTCCCCATTCGCCCTCGCCCATCGCTTTTCCCGACCCTCAGTGAAATTCCCCCCGTTAACGTCCCTGAATGCAGTTCTGGAATCTGGGTTAAGCAATTGCAAAGTGTGACAACGTTGATTGTTAGTGGCTCTCCAGTTAATGTGCTACACCCTCAGAGAATCGGGCTGATGCAGATTTCCATCTTCAACAGTATTTACTTTTGTATCGTTTCCCCTAAGCGGCTTAATCACCTAGGACTGTGTCGTACAGTAGCATTCCACACCGTGGTTTTACCTAGAACGTGTGCTTATTGGACTAATGTTGCGTCTGCGTGCGTGAACTACTCCCTTCATATCACACGCTGACCACTGGCTACTTCAGGTTACTGAACCTGATCTTGACCTCTGTCTCCGGTTCCCCAACCCATCAAGCTGGGTTTCAATCGGTACATTTATGGGCCCACGGGTCATCCGCCCGATTACGGTTGCGTTCAAACAGACGCCTATTTAATTCCCACTCTCTGCGTTCCAGGACAATAAGCCTTGTGTGCTTTCTCTCAGGACCGACTGGGTCACCGCTGGAGACTGGGATGCGAGGAGTGCCCCGAGGGCTTTAAACACCTGAGGTGCGATTCTAGCAATGAATAAAAAGTGATCAAGTCTGGAGAGGAAGTTCGTGGAAAAGGAGAGAACAAAGAGGTTGGATTCCTGCTCCACTTCAGAAGAAACATGCTGCCTTTCTTCCCCACCAATTCTGGAATGACCTTTGACCCTTTTCAACTGTCCCCTAGCGCTCAAATGCGTAAACCCCCATGCCCGTGATCCCGCCCCGACCACCATCCCCAAACCTTCCACATCCCGAACTCATCAGTAGATCGACCGGCGTCTCTATGAACTGATGACCTACAGTGGGTGTGTGTGTGTGTAGGACAGAAGTGTGTGTGTGTTTATAGATGTTTATTGGTGTTGCTGCTGGAATTCCACCAGCATGTGGCAATAATAGGGGTCTGTCTCGAGTTGTAATGGATGCTTCCAAGTTATGGGTCATTTGTGACTTTTATTCTATAAACAATGGTCCTTCGCTGTCCCAATATGTTTTAGAAACTGTAAACACTTTTAGGATTTGACCCAGTGTGTGTGTGTGTGTGTGTGTGTGTGTGTGTGTGTGTCAGCTCCATGCCGGTTCCTCCCCTCACAGTGGAGGAGGACAGAACAGTGGCTTCGCATTGGTCTCCCGCTCCACCATTCTGGCTCTAAGTGGGGTCACGGTCGCAGTGGTGCGGTGATTCTTTTCATTAGCTAAGTGCAACTGGGGGGAGAAGGAGTGAGCAGGGGCTGATTTATTGGACTCACTGTCTAGCTGAACACACACACACACCCTCTCACTCCCTCTCCGTCTCTGTCGGTTTTAGACATCATCTCCTTTGATGTGACTTGTGATATCCATCCACATGGAGGGAGAGGCCCGAGACAGACAGGCAGACTAGAAAATCAATACAACCACTGACCCACCAGGGACAGGAAGTACATTACACTAAACAAACGTTGTTTGCATTATGAATGACGGCCTTACCCCAGCCGTCACTCAAAATACTCCAGCCGCGTTTCCATAGCGCCAGGGTAGATCCGCAGCAGAACCATCTAGAACAAGTTCTTTCTTTACAGCGGTGCACATCGCCGTTCTCATCTGTCTTCTCTGTACGGGGGGTGCGGGGGGGGGGGGGCGGAGGTGCTGACTGTCAGGCTATTGCGCAAAGTCCAATGCTCGGTCTTTCTGTTTCTCACCCCTTTCTTTAGCTCATCCCCTTTGCACGCCCCCCCCTCTCGAAAAAAGGAACGTAGAATCCCCTAGATTATGCGTGCACGTTTTGGCGTCCCCTTGTATGTGTGTGCGTTTCTGTCCGCGTGTTCACTGTAGCGAGCCCGTTAATCACCGTGAGGCTTGATAGGACGCGGTGACCCATAGTTTCCGTGGCCAGACAGGTAACCATGGCATCTGACAGTGACACAGCGGCCTCCGTGTGATTGGTGGTACCAGCGGCCCTCTGAAAGGTCCTCTTTAAACTCAGACTGAGGTGTTCCACACCTATTCTGAAAGGGTGTAAGGAAGTTAAAGACTTTATGGCCAATGAGCAGCTGTCGTTATCCCAGCCAGACCCAGATGTGCCTTTTGGCTGTTTCAATACGGAACAAGTTGGGCTTTTCCTTTGGGCTACAAATAGTAGTGACTGTGAATTATTTTCAAAATCAGGCCAGTGTTGAGATGCATACCCTATAAAATGATCACCTGTAAGCTAAATTCGAATGATTGCCCATTGAAGAGAAAAGGTTTAATTGAGACTCATAAACAGGAACAACAAACATATATGGTTGCCATGCACTCCGTAATTAACAGATTGGATTCAACTGGAAATGTTTTGGTTATATGTCTTCTTGTAGCACAAGAACAATCCTAAAGTAAATGTATTATGCTAAACATCCTACAATATGTGAAAATATGTGACGGTTGTAACCCATTTCGATATCCACATTTTGTGATGACCTCCCCAAAAAGGTTTGTCTTCTAGAATGGATGTTTACTTTTGCAATTGCATCTGCTTTTTGACTGATTAGTAACAATTGGAAGATTTGAAATGCGTAGAGGAAGATAATTATCAGTCAATACTTGCATATGATTTATGAAACAATTTGAAAAAACAAACATTGAGGATGTTCTTTCTCCCACAGTGTGATTCACTGCCAGGTCCTGTGCATTCTGATCAAAGAGGTTCTGAAGGAAACAGAGAGTCTTATATATCTGGAATGGGCAAATAATAAACTGTTAAAATGTTAGGGCCGCATTTGTATTAAGAAAACAGAAACCACTCTGTTAATTACAGCTGCACCCAATTTCTGTTTACCAAATGCACATTTATTTACCAGTTTCTCTCGTGAGTCTGTTTTCAAATCCATTGTGTCCACATTGAGTTGTGACCCATAGTATGGCAAACCCTGGGTATAAACAAAGTGGAACTATTACATTCTTTCACACAAAGGAATGGGCATAAGTGAGACAACTTTCTGGAATCAAATGCAGCGCAGGTGAAACAGATTTTCTTCATTTCCAAAGTTCTTAAGCTTTGTCCAAACATCCTCTTCAGAAACCAACGCCTACTGGTCAAGTAACCAAGCAACACATGTTTTTACCCAGACAGAGAGACGTGGAACAGCCAAATAAGCATAGTCTGTAGCACGCGTCCGTAGCATAATTCCGAAGCGTTGTCCTCACATTCTCTTTTAGAAACCAAATCCTACTGAAGTTAGCAAGCAAAACATGTTTTTAACCAGACAGACACAGACAGATAGACATGGAACAGACAAATAAACATGGTCCTTCCTCCTCAGTAGAATGTAATAATAGTTTAGTGTGTTTCTGAGTTATTTCACCTGTCTATCCAACCCTGCAGTGTTTATTGAAAACCTCCACCCACCACTAGGGGGAACTGGTTCAGACTGAAGCGACTGTCTATTCAGACGAGTACTGGTCCAATTGTAGTTGGGGCGTGTGACAGCAATCCAGTAACACAAGACTGGATCTGGAGGAGAATTTCAGTTTGTCTAAGTCATGGTGCTTGATTTTGGCCAGAACTGACCGTAGTACCACAACATGCCCTTCTATCCAGGAACAGTATAATTGGAGTGGTCCGGAGTTCTGTACGGTACCTTTTTAGAAGAACTCTCTTAACAAGTATCTGTTTTGTTATTTTATTTTGTAAAGAAACTTTGGGTCTCAGAAAAGCACTAAATAAGTATGATGTATCATTATTATTATACAGTTGCAAAAATGCAGGTGAAATTTGCAATACATGACAATAAAAAGTCACTCAATGAGAGAATTATTGCAGGAGTATGGGGTTAGGCTGTGACAGTCTTGTGATATAGAAAGTGACAGCGCCTACTCCATCAAGTCAAGCACTCTTTATGTGACTGTGTGTGTGTCTGCATGTATGTTTGTGTCTGAGAGTGTGTTTGTGTCTGAGTTTGTGTATGGATACTACTTTCCTATCTTTTCAGGACCAGAATTCACCAGAACGTCATGACATTAGATTAAGCCTGAACCTTGCTGAAGACTTTTTGCGAGTCCTAACTTTTAAGAAAGCTTTTGTAGGCTTATTAGTTGGGTTTGAGGGTTAAGGTTAGGATTAGGGTTAGGTTTTGTTAATCCTGCCTTTGTGTGCGTTTATGTGTGACGCAGGCACGTGCCTGTGTTTTCTTGGGTTCTGGGAATCCCTGTGGCCTAGTGGTTAGAACATCTGATCAGTAATTAAAAGATTGGTAGATCGAATCCTTGAGCTGGCAAAGGACTTAAATGTGTTGTGCTGTCCCTGAGCAAGAGTGTTAACACTAATTGCTTGTGGTTGCCCAATGTGGCAGCCAATTTGGGCGGGTTAAGTCAAATTTCGATTGGAGCCTTTGTTCAATTGGTAGCTAGGTGAATTTTGTGTATGGTGATCAAAGTTAGCCATTAGAGTCCGAATCAGTTCTTGTTCAGTGCAATCCATGGATAGCTTTTAGCCTTGTAGCTACTACTGCAGTTTGCTTCCTCTTTCCTAAGCTCTTTGAATATAGCGGATGGCTTTTAGCCTGTAGTGGCTAGCTGCCTGCATCCCACTTTATGGCTATATGCTGACTGTGGTTAGGTTTGCTTTGCAGCGGCCAGTAGGCTGTTAGCTTTCCTCTGTCTACAGTCAAGGTCAATTGTCGTCCCTCTCTGGAGCTTAGCAGGCATGTCACTGGGTGACAAAAGCCATTAAGATTTAGGTAGATAGGGGAGCAAAATGCTGACAAACACACTTTTATAAAAGCTCAGAGCCAAATTGGCTGCGGCACATCGGAGAGTGACATAAAAAGAGAGTGGGACAGAGAGAGAGAGAGAGAGAGAGGGGGACGGAGAGAGAGAGAGAGAGGGACGGAGAGAGAGAGAGAGAGAGAGAGGGACGGAGAGAGAGAGAGAGAGAGAGAGGGACGGAGAGAGAGAGAGAGAGAGAGAGAGAGAGAGAGAGAGAGAGGGACGGAGAGAGAGAGAGAGAGAGAGAGAGGGACGGAGAGAGAGAGGGACGGAGAGAGAGAGAGAGGGACAGAGAGAGAGAGGGACGGAGAGAGAGAGAGAGGGACAGAGAGAGAGAGAGAGGGACAGAGAGAGAGAGAGAGAGGGACAGAGAGAGAGAGAGAGGGACAGAGAGAGAGAGGGACAGAGAGAGAGAGAGAGAGAGGGACAGAGAGCGAGAGAGAGGGACAGAGAGAGAGAGAGAGAGAGGGACAGAGAGAGAGAGAGAGAGAGGGACAGAGAGAGAGAGAGAGGGACAGAGAGAGAGAGGGACAGAGAGAGAGAGAGGGACGGAGAGAGAGAGAGGGGGACGGAGAGAGAGAGAGGGGGACGGAGAGAGAGAGAGAGGGACAGAGAGAGAGAGGGGGACGGAGAGAGACTGGGGTGGAGGGACAATGGAATTGGATTGCTAACCAAGGCGACACAAGCGCACAGACATTGAGGCTATCAGGGCCTTCATCAAAACCAGACCCAAGTTTTTTCTGGACTGCAATAACAAAGACCTTTTTTCGCTACGTATTCCTGCAACCTTTTGGCTCAGAAGATGTTCAACAGTTACTTATGTCATAGGGAGTAACGCAGTGCTTTCCAGTTCAGTCGTTTGGAGGCTAAACAGAATTTAGTTTTAGCATTTTAGATGTTATTTCTCCTCAGGCTGCACTGAGGCAAGGCTGCCTGCTCATCTATTTACAATACATACACGTGTGCGCGCACACATACACACGTACGCATGGTTGGTTTCTAGCGATTCTGGGGCGCGTGGCTGCTGCAGGACCTGTTTCTCTCCTCCTCATCATTAATTAGTCATTTAATAAGAGAACTTCAAAGAGGAAACATCCTCAGCTGGGAGAATGGGCTGGGCCGCTACTACTGCTGCTGTACTCACAGTCATATTCCCACACTGCTTCATTCTGTGTGCGTGTGGTTGGTGTTTCAATCTGGTGCGGCATGTTTCTGTGTGTGTACGTGCGTGTGCGTGTGTCGCTTGGCCTCCTCACCTAATCCTCCCTAACCTGCCTCTCTCCTTTTCCCCTCAGGCCGATGACTTGGAGAGTGTCCACACACACACTTTCAAGCTAAAGCCCTTCAAGAAAGTCAAGAGCTGTGATGTGTGCCAACAGGCCATCACCAAGGAGGGGCTCATCTGTAAAGGTGAGTGGATGGCTGGGAGATGTAGTTCTGGCCGAACATGTAATTTGAACACAATGCAAGCAACCGACAACTCCTCTCTGTCCACTCATTTAACTCTGCCTTTCTGTCTCTCTCTGACAGAAAGTGTTGCATCCTCATACCTGTACCTTTTTCTTTGTAAAATAGTTGTTTTGTCTCTCTCTCCCTCTCTTCCCCATCTCCCATACTCCCTGTACGCATCTCTGTGTCCCTCACTCAGTCTCTCTGTATAAAAGATACCTCTTTCACACAGAGAACCGTTGACAAACACTCACAGTAAGCCCGTCAGTCGGGGGGAGTCTGGGCTCCGGCAGAGGCTTTGCTGGTAAAATTAGCCTTGCCGCGGCTGCTGCATTAGCCCAGATAGGAACGAGGCAGACGGAGAGAGGGAAAGACTGAGGGAGTGGGGGAGGGGAAGATGGGACAAGAGGAGAGACATGCATCTAGGACAACTGGGACAGCAGATTTGCCAGGTTCTATCCACAACAAACCTATGATCACTTCCTTTTAGTTTTGCCCTGTCTCTGTAACCACGTCTTTACCGCTGGTGGGTGACTGGGAGATGATTCTGTAGAAATACTGGATGTCATTGTTGTTCTTGGTCATTTCCCACCCCCCACTGGAAGACAGTTCCAGGTCTGCCCAGTCAGAACTCTTCTCTGTCCAGTGGTGGAACCAGCTTCCCCTTGTGGCTTGGATAGCAGAATCTCTGCCAATTTTCAGAAAACATCAGAAACCCAACCTCTTCAAAGAGTACTAAGTTAACTACAGCCATCCCTTCTTTTTCCTTGGTGAAATAATGAATGTTATGCCTATTATTTGCATTGTCTTCTTTGCAGTATGGATCTTTGCCGATAACTAGTTGAGTAGAGTTTCTACTATTGGGTTATGAGATCCACATAGCTTCTTGAAATGGATGCACAAACTGTAACTTTGAAGTCATCTGTGTTTTTCTGAACTGTCAGAATGACCCTCCATGGTTTGTTTGCAAACAAAAGGCTCCTCACCTGATCCTTTGAGGATTCTATGGCTTCTTCCTGTTCTCATCTGTGGGAGCCATCTGGCCAAACACATAATGTTTGGCCAGATTTGCCCCCCCCCAGTAGATGAGATATTACTGGAGTATTGACAATTGTTGACGTTTTCTGCACAGTAGGACTAGGTAGAATCCCCAATTATATCCTCTGCATTACAAAATTTCTAAGCAGCTTTTAAAATGTTACTAGCGCCATCTGTGGTCTGTGAGTAGTCCTGCTTCGTGTGTTAAATCATTCCTTTAATTAGCCTAGATGGTTTCTTTGGACTCAGTCTGACTCTGTGTGCAATGCAGTTCTTAGGATTTCGTTTTACACTTGTCAGCAGTAGATGGCCCCATTCAGGATGGATGATGATTGACCACACACACACAAACACACACACATTAATTCAGGCTAACCTTAAGCCCCATTAAAAACCTTACCTTAACCCCAAGCCCAAAAAAGCAATTTACAAAAGTGAGGACCGGCAAAATGTCCTCAGTAGTCCTGATTTACTGTTCACACATATACGACACACACACACACATATACACACACACACAGACACACACACAGACACACACACACACACACACACACATATACACACACAGACACACCCACACACACAGACACAGACACACACACACAGACACACACAGACACACACAGACATACACAGACACACACATATACACACAAATACACACAGACACACACAGACACACCCACACACACAGACACAGACACACACACACAGACACACGCAAACACACACATACACACACAGACACACACAGACACACACAGACACACACAGAAACACAGAAGCAACGGGGTCAAATGTCATACCTGGCTGACACTAGACATATATGAATTTGAATATGCTGAGCTGCAACGTACACGTACGTGCAATCCTGAGCAGCAACTCTTTCTGAAGTAATTAATCAGTTAACCCTGTTCATCCGCAGGATTGGCTATGTTGTGGGGCCATGTTGTTAACTGTATCTGGCCACACGGGGGCAGCATTGTAGTATAGCGTGGCCCAGTGAAGGTTGCCTGGTCTGCACCCTGTAGCTCCTCTCTCTCTGTCTCTCTCCCTGTCGCTCCCTCTCTCTCCTCCAAAGGCCTGATCTCCTAACAAGGTAGAGCTGGCCCTTCACCACCCAATATGGCAGTCATCTGTGGCTCACGCAACCTCGGAGAAGTCTGTTTATGTCTGTTTTTGAGTGTCTGTTTGCTTGTGCGCGTGTCTGCTTGCGTGCGCGTATTTGCGTGTGCGCGTATTTGCACGTGCGCGTGTTTGGTTATTCATGAAAATTCCCTTTGGTGATACAAACTGATGCTGTCCGCACAAAATAGAAAGTAAAATGCAAAACTTTAAACTATGTAAGCTAAAACTTACACAGTATTTTCTCCTGTTTTTCAGTGTGCAAGCTGGGCATCCATAAGAAGTGTGAGGTGAAGGTAAGCGATGGAGAAAAATTAAAATGTGGCGGGGTATTTGTCTCTGTTTGAGGAAAAGGGAAATGTACTGTATAGGGGGTGCGCATTTCAACCCACAAGCATGTGTTTGCACACACTAACTGACTCTCACTCGCACGCACGTGCACAGTCAAACACAGCACACAGCGTTAGTTTTAGTCATTACCCGCATCCTCCCGAAAGCAAATGATTATGGTTCAGAAGAGGAAGTACACATGGCCCGAGGGAAAGAGAGATAAAAGCTGAAAGGAAATGAAGGAACGTGTGAGGAGAGGGCGGAGGTCGTTTTGTGACTCCAGAGGTGTTAATGGAAAGGGAACGCTCCATATGTTCTGGCTCTTTCCATCTCTCTCCCTTACGGACATCTGGCGGCCGTCATTAAAATGGCACCGGAGGTTTGCGTGGACGAGAGGGTCAAGCTCGTCGGGCCACCCCAGTGCCTCCGCCCTCCTCTCCTCCCTTCACCCTGCCTCCCACCTCTGCTCACCTCCCTCCTCCACCCGCAGCCCCCCACCACCCTGAATGCGGAAACAAGGACAAGGGTGTGAGTGGTGTCAACGAGAGGTCACGACAGGGTTCTGGCCCTCATGGTGGTCACTGGGGAGTGATTTCCCCGGGACCCGTGCCCCGCCCCCTTTCCTGAAATCACCATTCGGCGCCTATATCGCAATTGAATTGCCCTGTTTATTTGTCGGCAAGTTGCTACGGAAACCAGAGTTTTGTTTTCAACCCCACTCCCGCCCCAAAACAAGGTAGGGTACTCGCTGGTCTTGAAGTATTTATGGTTGTAAATTAGTGGTTATGGCGGCGGTAGTGGTGGTAATTGTTCTGAGCCGAGACGCAAGCATTTCAACACACCCACAGCAAAATCGGCTATAATATGCAGCCGACCAATAAAACACTGTAACTTTGACTTTCATATAGTGACCCATTTTGGGTTTTGGAGTTATTAAAGTGGGTTATGGACTAGTATAGTAGGCCAGAGTGAATACTATATCATTTTTATGCCCTCAAAATGTTTTACTTTCATTATTCTGAAGGTTCTGTGGCGAGGGTTTCAGTTTTGAATGCTGAAGCCTGCGTTCCGTCATACAAATAAGTGCAACAAGCTTTATAGTTTATGAAGAAGGAATGGTACACAATGTGCTGCTAAAGGCATCTAATTTGAGTCTGCCTGCACATGTTGGCGTCGAGGCAATGCTTGTAGGTTTAACAAATCTAAGCTTTTTTTTAATATAAACAAACAGTCAGCCTGAAAATACAAAAGATTATTTGATATCTTGGTTGGTCAGGCCTCGCTTTCACAGCTCTGTCTATGAATCTGAGAGTAAGTCAACTTCTCCAGTCCCAAACGCTTAGCTATTTTATGTACATTAAACAGGTGGGGTGGTCTCTTTATTACTGTTCAAATTAGGAATCCCAACTTTGAAGTCTGTGGACTGTTTGTGCAATTTTAGCCAACATGTTTGAAGTGCACTGGCAATTCCAAATGCCACTGTTTAAAAAAGATATAGACGGTATCAAAAAATCTGTATACAGTGCATTCGCAAAGTACACTGACCATTCAGTTTTTTTGCCTAATACATTTGCAAACATCTCGAAAAACGTTTTTTGCATGGTCGTTAATGGTGTATTGTGTGTAGACTGGGGTCTGTATCATTTCCTAGTGCACTGTATAAGCACACTTTTCGAGACGGACATCAGATCAGTCCTGACTGAGGTACACTTTCACCCAGGGGATACAATTTAAAGTAATAACCTTTAAAGCTGGTTGATTGCCAAACTGAACTCTGTATGGTATAGAACGGTGGTTTCCAACCTGTGGTCTGTGGTGGAAAATATTTAAATATACAGTATGATGTATTAAATAGTTTTTTTTATACTCTATGAAAAATAATACCATTTTAAAGCACTCATGGGATTATATACTATTGAACAGTGATAATGTGTTAAATTCACAGCTAAAATGTTCTAAATGTGACTGCCAAGCTATTATAATTCTGCCACTGTGAATGGTCAGCTTCTTGAGCTTGGGATGATATTGTGGTCCCCAGAATGTCTGGATCCGTGGCTGCCGTCTCAAAGGGGAAGGTTGGCTGGCACTTAATGGGTAACATTGAATCTCCAGGATGACTTTGTCCCCGAAGGAAATTGCCATACTATATTCCAGCTAAAAGGAGAGATTAATTGAGGGGAAGATGGAGAGAAAAGAAGACAGAGAGGACTAAGGAAGAGGTGAGGTAGAAAGAAAAAGTGAGAGATAGAGACCAAGCTAGACGTTCGGAAAGAGAGGGAAACATTCGAACTAAAGTGTTAGAGCACAGTGGATTTCATCAACAGCTAGATCCCTTTGGACTGTCTTTATTCCTTTAAATCTGTTACTGCCCTTAGCCCTGTGTTGGTTTAGCTGAAACCAAACATTTATGTTGTTAGCTTAATCCACTGAAATGACCCCTAAATGAAAATAAATGAAACACAATGTTATGTAGGCACTCTCATTGTGTCACAAACCGTGGAAAAGCAAATAGCCTTTTTAAAAACATGACTGTGGATTAGGCTGCTGATTATTTTTCGGGTGGTTGACTCAGTGTTGACCTTGTAGAGTAAATATGTCATGAAACACTTGTTATCGTCAGAAAGTCTTGGCAAGCTCTTATGCTAATCCCAGCTCTTTCCTCGTAGCTACAGTGCCCTGAGACTTCTCCTCGTTTCACAGAGTTCGTCTTCTCTTAAGTCACAACATTCCTGTAACATATTGGTGACTTTCCTCCAACTTCAAATGGCAGTAGCAAAGCAGTGAAGACGCATTAGCTGCTCTGTGTTATTTAGCTAGAGGAGATGTACCAGAACACAACATCTGAAACACAGCCTCGCAGACACGAATAATCCGCCCCTGTAGCTAGAGGCAGACAGTGACTAATCACCAACTGTAACTATGACTAATTTGTTCTCTCTCCTCTTCAACCACAAACCGACCAACTGCCTCTCCATTGATCTGTGTTGCTGAAATTATAAAGGGACCCCGGGTAGTGTTGTATTGACCAGGAATGTGAACATTCCCTGGGTGGGAGAACTGGAGGGTATCTCACTTTAAGGGCTGTGATGTCCTGCTGCTGTCGACAGAGGACCGGCTGGGACCCTTTAGTGTTTATACTCTTACTCCAGGTGTAGATGTTCGTAGAGACTTGTTGGTGTGGACGGCTATGTGCTGTTGTCCAGAGCTTTGAGAGAGCTGGAGATTAACCTGAACTGCTTGCAGACAGTAGTTGCACAGGGTCCCAAAAGGCCAGTTGTGCTTCTTGGACTTGAATGTTTTCTTTTCTCTCAGTGTGACCCACAACTTGAAGCCTTTTGAATTCTTGTGTGCAAGAACTACAAAAATCCTCTTTCAAGCCACAACCCATTCCTGAACCATGAGCTAAGAGAACATGGCTTCCTACCAGAATCCTGAACCCAACATTTTGGAATGAGAAGCACTGCTCAAAAGCAGAGACAGGAGAGGACAGTGACAACGTGCATGCATTGAGGAGCGAGGACCATTCACATGTCGTAGCGTTCGACCAATCACATCTGTATGTCCTCCTAGCCTAACCCTGTGCTGTCCTGTTCCACAGCTGCTAAAGCGCACCATGACAGGCCTAACATCGTAGATGCTAACATAACAAGCTTTGTTTGCTATGCAAGCTAGCTGGTATGCTGTGATTGTCGCTTTGATTGTGTGACTGGATAATAATAGGTTTAGTACACCCAGTCGCGTCAGCCATACGGCCCTCTCCTAGGACGTTTCCCACATCTTGGAATGACTTTACAGCTTTCCCCGCTCCCGCCGAACCCCATTCCCAGGCCCGTTCCCTCCCTTCTCCATTACTCCGGATGATTTATCCCGGCCGTGTCATGGAAAAGCTCTCTGGAACACGGCCGCTGTGGTTTCACTGTTCGGTGGGATGTTGGGTTGGAGTCGCCAGAGTTGGTTTGGCATTAAGGGTTTAGGGAGGAAAGGGGGTAAAGAGAAAGGGGGAGGGCTTTGAAGGGGGGGGGGGGGGGCTTTGGCCATGTCTCCAACCAGACCCTGATTCTGTTGTCCCCACTCACCCCACAGTCTGAATCTTGAAACATGACGTTTTTGTGCTTTACCTTGACAATGTATGTCAAGATATTATCACAGTAAAACAGTCAATCTCATTAACACACTTGCCTCAGCCCCACTAATTTGGTTCCTATTTGGCTAGGGTAATGTCATTAAAATGTAACTATTTCTTTCCACTGAAAATGCCTAGAGTTTGTTACCGCTAGCTGTTTACTTATCAGACAAAGAACAAAGTGTTCTAATAACCAGGCCTGTAAACTTCCTCTTGCCGTCAATCCTGATTTTGTTGGATGCTGTCCAGGAGTTTAAAACGGGACGTTGAGGAAATGACTTGTGGCTGTAATCCACTTTTTTTTACGTCATGGTATTGTGAAGCCTACTCCACTGTTGTTTGGACTTCTAATAAGCCCAAGAAGGAATTCTGGTTTCCCAAGTGGCACTTAAAGGGACTCATTTTGACAGTGCTTAAACGTGAAGATGAAGAAAAAACAACTGTTCCAAAAAGTACTACAAATACACAAAATGGCACATGCTCAAAACCTTTTATGGTTACTGCAGATTTCCTGCTGTTAACTTGAAACATTCTTTGAAGTTTGTGTTGTCAGTTCTAAGATTTTCATAGCAACTGGAAACGTATTGAGCTATGGTAGTTTTTGGTGTCATCTCCACAATTAGGCCCCATGAAAATGTTATCTGAGCAGTTCTATCTAGAACCAAAACACCAACTTCATTGGTTCTAGTATTAGATTCTACCATAAAGTCCCACCCTTGCCACTTTCCTTTTAGAAACAGTCTCTTTTTTTTTTTGTCATTCCAAGAACCATGCTGGAGGGGATAGAATCAAGTCAGGCAGTTTCTTTTGATCTTTATTTGGCCACAAATCCCTTTGGGGATTACTGATCTGCTGCTTGTATAACCATGCCAGCACTACGATGAGTGCATAGAAGATAATATGCTCTCGAGGACGTTTTATTTATGAGACATCATTTAGCAATATAACAACTTAAATGAGAAACCGTGCAAAAGGAGGACATCATCAATAAATCCATCAATAATTTCCATTGTGGTTTATGTGCCCAATCACAATGAGTCTATGACTCAGCAGTGTTTCTCTACCGGTCCCTTATTGGCTATGGCCCCAGGGTTTATCAAGTATCCAGGGGCCTCATGGATGGTGTTGTGGTTGAGCTTGTGCATTGGCACATTTGATCCCAGACAGAGAGGCAAAATATGACCAGGGATTTGAACAGTAGAGAAAGGGGTGGTAGGGAGGACGGTGTGTAAAATACCTTTAGAGATTTGTGGAGAAGGTGCGGTAGCAATAGTGAGCTTGGAAATCAGGGAGAGAAATGAGGGGATGAGCCCCACGTTTCTCCTCTTCTCTCCTGTCCTCTTTTCTTCCTCATCTCTTCTCCTCCCGCCTTTGCTCAACAGATGCCACTCCGTTTCCCCATCACAAACACGGCTCTTCGATGGCCGTCACGCACAGTGTCACCATGGCAACGCCCTTCACCGTCATAGATATACAGGAGATAGATGGGGCTAGCAGACGCTAATAGCTGGGTAAAGAGCAAATGAGCGATGGCACCGTCTAACCTTCAAGCTTGTCTGGCGGGCAAGCCCCCTAAAAACATCCTATGCTTCTTAAATAATCAAAAAAAACATTTAAAAGACACTAATGTTTGCACCTCACACATCCAGCTCATCTCTTCATTCATTCAAACGCTAAACCTTAGCCCAATGTTTTTAATCAACATGGCTGATATCCCATCCGAGAGATCAATCCACCCACGGAGATCTATAGCAGGGTTCGGTACGCAGACGCAGCCGTGGCCCTGGGAACGGCGTCCTGGCCCCGAGGTGGCTTGTGCACGGTCACCTGTGGACATGGTGAGCTGCCACGGAGCCTGCCAACTCATGTCTAACCTGTAAGAAGAGACGGTGATGGTGGAGATACTAAAGGGGGAGTTTGACGCGGAAGAGAGACAGTGAGAAAATACAAAAACAGACTGAAATGAGGACAGAAGCCAGGTGAACACACCCACACACCCATCCTGTTAAGGAATTCCTGCTTAACATACACTTGGCACACATCTACCTCCCTTATAATTGTGTGTGTGTGTCTGTCAACAGAGGCAAAAGAAAAGGGAGAGAGAGGGAGAGAGAGAGGGTAGAGGGGAGGGGGGAGAGAACATGAAGAGTATACGAAAGGCAAGCTTCACAACAACAGAGGGTCCTTGTACCAGTGTGCACGCATAGCTCTCTCCGTTCCTCCTCTCTGGTCCTGGAATCAGAAGACGCTGGGAGCCTTCTCTTGGCCTTATATAGCGTGTTTTAAACTTTCTTGGCCCGCCGACGGATTGAACAAAAGCCAGCGGTATTAAGTGTGGATCCTGGAGAAGTCGAGAGGCGCGTGCGCGCGTAGACACGCGCGCTCGCGCAGGCGTGCGCCCGTGCACTTGCTTCCGCGCACGCCGTCACACGTAAACACATTCACTAGGCTCGCTTGCCTGGCACGCGTTGGGGATTAGTCCTGCTGTTTAAAGCGCAGGGGGACGGACGCTGAAGAGGGTCTCCGGTGTCTGGAGGGAGTCCGCAGACCGAGGTGGAGAGGGGAGAGAGAGAGGAGAGAAAGGGAGAAACAGGAAGAGAGAGAGAGAGGAGAGAGAGCAAGGGGCCCAACGCCGAACAGGTAAGAGGCTCCACTGTACTGTCACGGGCAATGTTGTTGACTGACTGAGACCGTGCCCTGGTTTGGCTTGTTGTGTGGAACGCTCAATCGAAGTCAGGTGTCTGAATCAATACATGACAAGTTCTCCTCATCTTCGTCTGTGGAAAGGCAGTGTGATGGATCTGGCGGATGTTTTACACTGCGGTTTCTTCGAAACGAGGTCCTTCGTTGCATCTCCAATCTGTTGCATGTAGGTTTGTTACAGCTTGAGAGGATGAGATCTCAAGTAGCTGATGGAGTCATTTCAGACCAATGTCAATGTATGTCTTCAACCATGAGTTTCCCTGCACATTTCTGAGCTGCTATATCCGGCTACCGCACATCCGCACTAGAGAAGTAGTTAGCGCGCCAACCGCACTGCGTTCTTCTATCCACTGTGTTACGCTGTAGTCCTGGGAACCCCTCTGTCTGTAGAAATGGCTACAGTACATTTGAGTGGTTCCGCTTTCATGTACCAAGCGGAGGTGATTTGCGACTGGTCTCACGGAGAGTTGGGCTGGCTGGTGACTTTGGCCAGACACACACGTTTCGGATTTACTATAACCAGTGTCTAACAGAATGGACCAATCTACCCTGACTGTAGGAAGATACCGAGGTGTGAGTATGTGTAATGTGTGTGTGTGTGTGTATGTCTGTGTGTATCTGTGGGTGCCCGATAGACCACATACTCCGCCTCTCCTCCCTTCCCTCGTTCCCTGACTGACACTTCTAAGCGATGATGTTGACTGATGACCGCCGTCAGTCAGTTTTGACCCCAAGCTCACTCAGGGGGCAGCGGTTATATGGGAAAGGTCAAAGTGTCACCGGCAACTACATCATGTTTCAGTTCTTGCAGTGAAAACACATTTGAAGGGGGCTGTTTGTTATGGTTGAGATGTTAGACATTTTGGCTAATCTCAGGATACTTGTTGATGTTTAACTGTCCAGGGCGTTATGTTGTTCCAAGATGATCATTTATTTAAATTCTGTCAGTTTGATTCAAATTAAACCAAATAAAAACAACAGTCACTTAAAACCAGTTCTGTAAAAACCCTTTATTACCGTGACATTTATAGAAGCCACTGAATTTCATGTTCTCCTTTAAACACTTATACATAAACATTCAGTCTTGACACTGCGAAAGACCTTCAATTTCAAGTATTGCAACGTTTTGGCATTTTCATTTTCATCTGTCACTATTAGTCTTGAGCAGAAAATTCCCCACCGCTTCTCCTCAGCCCTTCCAATAAACCTCTTAATAACCTGCCAGAAGAGGCCAGCGTCTCTTCCTCCAGCATTAAGATGTTGTGTGCGGCAATTATGGCTGTGGACTGGCAGCTTTCCAGCTATTTCAGATCCATTCCTTTCTAAAACGATTTCTCCCCTCTTCAGCCAAATGCCTCCCTTTGGTTTTAAAACTTGTTTCTCTGGGGCCAAACTCTAAAATGCCTCACATCAGTGGATGCTTCGGAGTAGCTACATTTATCCCAGGCCTCTGGAGACAATGAGTGTTAAGTGAACAGAAGCTTAAGTATTTGTTGAGGTATTTTTTTGTTGTTGATTAAATCCAAAAAAAAATTATGTAACGATTGCCTTTTTTCAGTATCATTGTTTTTAACGTTTGACATGCTGACTTTGAATGTAACGGACCGAGATGGAACCGTGAAAATACCCCCTTCTCAAAGTGCAGCTAAATTGAGCTCCTAAGTAGTATGTGATGGACAGTAAATTGTGAGGGTGGATTTGGCCTGTTTTTAGCATGGCCACACAAGATCAACACAGTCAATTAACAGATGCTTAAGTCTAAATTAAAGGGGAGATAGTGAACTGAGAAACTTGGTTGCGTGTGTGTGTGGGTGTTTGTAGAACATGGTATGTTACGCTCAGGCTGGCTTTGATACATGTGCGTCTCTGTGATATTGACCCTGACTCGGCGACCCAAACTTCCTATGCTTTTGTAATAAAACGAACAGTGCCATTAGTGGTAGAGGGAGTGGAAACATACAGCGGTGCGTTCCGGTTCAACACGGCCTCTCTGAGTGATACCTGACCACGGTCCATAGCCGTCCTCAAGTTTAACTGCTCACAGAGGCCAGTAATGGCCATAACATGCGTGCTATAAAGACCTCCAGTAACTATCTTCCTGACATGTAACGCCTCAGTGTGGTCGTATGAAGCTCCCCTCACATGAAACTCCAATTGGCTTTCACATCAGAGGTTTTCAGCCCGTGTTCAACGCTAGCCACGGTCGCGCACATGATGTTCATCCCATTCGTCTGGGAGGGGGGTACTCTGTGGTTAAGAAGGTATGGCAGTGGTTTTGGTTTGATGTCGGGTCCATATAACGGATAACGGGTTAGCCGTAGTCCACTTCCCGCTGACCGTGGTTTAACCATGATCCAATAGCTGGTTTCATCCTGATTCATGTATCCTGTGTTCCCACACGAAGAACTTCTTGGAGAACGTTATGATTGCTGTTTTCCCTCCACAGTCATTTTAATGTTTTCTTAATGTTCTTTCTGACGGCAGAATTTTACCAGTTATCCCAGGGTAATTTCAGAGTTACTTCCAGACATTTTAAACACAAAACAATATTAAGATGTTGAGCAGATGTTGACTTCACTTCAGGATGACTGTTACCGTTCATTACAAGCTACCTGTGCAGGTAATGTGTGGTTCTCTTCAGGGTTTCCTTTGGATGAAGATTGTCTAGCAGGCTCAAGTCAGGAGATTGTTAACTCAATCCAGGTCTTCATCATGGCGTCTGCCGTTGCGTGCAGCTTTTCATCGTGTGGAAATTAGTCAGTAACCTTGTGCCAGTTGAGGTCGATAGAACCAAACACAGTTGGTCAGGGGACATGCCATCATGTTGGAAATACAAATGTGATATTGTTCCCGGCAACATTCTACTTGTCATATGTTTTTATTGTTGCTACTACGTTTAAATGCTCCCTAACCGGTCTTGCCGACCCGGATGTAATATTTCACCAGTAATTCTGCTATTCAATAGAATAACCTACACGCTACTGTGTCCAAATATCTGACATGATTGTACAGGCTTGTCCCATCACAATACCCAACCGATTTATTAACCATTCCTAAATAGAAGCCTGGTTAGCTCTATAAATCTACCTGAAGTGCTGTTCTGCTTGAAGTCCTTATTTGGTCACTTCTAAACTGAAGTATTAACTTGCTCAGGCAGGCTGCCACTTCTTCTGGTGTAGCTCTTGTGTGGGCAGCTAGACGAAGCCTCTAGGAATGCCAAATGTGGTTCGATCGGCAAGATTCTTTTCCCCCTGGAACCAATGAGAAGATTTATCTCCCTGACGACAACCACACGTACTCATCACGTTTCTCTCACGTCTCTCTCCAGATTCTGATCTGCGGTCCTTCTTCTGTTTTCCTACGTAGTGGTTGAGGTTAGGCTTGGGGGAATGCATACTGCTCCTAGACCTGTGCCCTAGGGCGACTTCTAACAGTCAGCTATACATCATGTTCCGTAGGCATTCTGTCTATGTGGTATTTAGTGGCTATTAATTATGTTGCACAACTGAGATATGAGCGTAGCCAGCAATGCTCTTTCTTAGCACCGCATTTTATGGAGCAGAATGCTAAATGCGTTTTGGAGGATGGTACACTGGAGAGCTGCTTGTTCCAACCTGTTGTAAGCCCATCAGTGACTTTGTGGGAATTTATTTGTTCCTCAGCTTAAAAAAAGCAATCAGAAATCCTCAAATGTGGTTTTGCAAAAGGAAAGGGGATTCGTAGTACACAGACAGTTTGACTTTCCTTTGGGAAAGGTCAACACTTTTGATGCAGACACATCACTTCTCGGGGTATGGATGGACTTTACTGTGGGAAGACTCCCCACCGAGAATTAGCCCCAGGTTGGACCCTTTTTCAATGGCTGGCTTGCCATCTCTGTCCGGTTCTGCCTCAGTGCCTTCTAAGGCCCCCTCGTGACTGGACAGATTAAGCCCCTGCTGGAGTGTCTGACCGTCTCTTCTAACTTAGAGAACTTGTGGTAATTTTGTGGTAATCTCTGAGGTCAGCTAGGCAGGGTCTATTTGCTATGGTCACAGACCTCTCTCTCTCTCTTTCTTCGCTCTTGTGTCTGCCTCTCTCCTCTTCTTTCTACTCTTGTCCTCTTCTCTCCAGAGGCATGTGTCCTTTCTTTCCTCTGTCCTCTTTCTCTGCACCCCCCACCCCCTTCCCACTCTACATATCTCTCTCCCTCTCAACAGCACAGAGCCAAAGAGCGACTGAACAGAACCATATCGTTTTTCAGGCGTTGGACCTGAAAAACTTTGTGAGAAAGAACAAAAAACAAAGATGTTTCTCACAGACTTTGCCTGACTTTCAGGAGTGAGCTGGCAGGCACCTGGGAGGTTGCGGTGCTTTTATGTTCCTTCCAGTCTGAGCCCAGTAGAGCCGTATTAGTTCAGTCTGTGACTCTCACCCCACCTGCCGTATAAGGCTGGATCTGGCTAGCTTTTGTTGACTAGGTTCCAGAGAGATGTGGTCAGTGTTCCCTGAGGCTAAATTAAGAAAATGAGGCAGATTTGTGTCTGTTAAGTGGGAACACCTCTGGAGTTCATTGTCTTCTGCCTGTTGGTCTCTTAAGCTTTATTTTTGGAGACCCCACCTCCAAACACACACACACACACCCACACGCATCTGAATGCCTGTGTTTTATCTACCTACATCAAACTCCTCTCCGTCTTTTTAAGCAACTCCTGCCCGTCTTAAACCCGAGCCTTAGCCAGATGGCTGACATTTTAGATTAGCTGAGGAGACTCCACATCCTTTTCAGTAGGAAGGTTGAAGGCTGGAGTGCTGCTCAGCCCAGTTTTCTGTCAGCGATGAATAAAGGCAGAAGGCTTCTCAGACTGACAGGATGGGGTCCACGGGGACCCACATGGTGCTCTGTTTGTGTCAGCACCGGGTACCAGGCATAGAGGGCTGAAACAACACCCCAAATGACTGGGAGGCCCCCAGGGGTCGGACCACAGCATCGCTTAGTGGAGACTCAGACGCGCGTGTGTGCACGCCCGCATGCTTTGAGACGCGTGCATGAACAGGCACGGATATATGCACATCAACGCACAGACACACATGCTTTTGTACTGTCACCCCCCCCTTCCTGTTTAAACCTCAAAACATGTTGTTTTAGAGTCATACAGTATGTGGATTCACCAGAATCTGCCAGGATGTGTTAATCTGTACTTAATCAAACGACTGTCAAGCCACAGCAGTTTGTTATAGACTGTCTTGGTTGCTAAAAGTACACATAGTTTGCCTATCTCTTTGTTCTGGAACCTTCTTTTAACTCCTTGGGTTTTAATGATTGTCAATGCCAGTCATTGTTGCCCAAATGCCAGACATCACAACCACCAGTGGTTGCGAGGCTAACTTAGCTGTCTGGACGATTTTTGCCTAATCTGTGTCCAGGAAATTGGCCTGAAGACTAAGGAGTTAGACAGACTTTGACTGCATAGTCTGTAGATTCAGACAGGGTTGGACATATAGAGCCTGTAGATTTAGACAGGGTTTGACTTGCAGAGCCTGTAGATTTAGACAGGGTTTGACGTGCAGAGCCTGTAGATTTAGACATGGTTTTACATATAGAGCCTGTAGATTTAGATAGGGTTTTGACGTGCAGAGCCTGTAGATTTAGACAGGGTTTGACATATAGAGCCTGTAGATTTAGACAGGGATTGACATATAGAGCCTGTAGATTTAGACAGGGATTGACATATAGAGCCTGTATATTTAGATAGGGTTTGACATATAGAGCCTGTAGATTTAGACAGGGTTTGACATATAGAGCCTGTAGATTTAGATAGGGTTAGACTTGCAGAGCCTGTAGATTTAGACATGGTTTTACATATAGAGCCTGTAGATTTAGACAGGGTTTGATATATAGAGCTTGTAGATTTAGACAGGGTTTGAATGCAGAGCCTGGAGATTTAGACAAGGTTTGAATTACACAGCCTGTAGATTTAGACAGGGTTTGACATATAGAGCCTGTAGATTTAGACAGGGTTTGACTGCATAGCCTGTAGATTTACACAGTGTTTGATATGCAGAGCCTGTAAATTTAGACAGGGTTTGAATGCAGATCCTGGAGATTTAGACAGGGTTTGAATGCAGAGCCTGGAGATTTAGACATGGTTTGACATATAGAGCATGTAGATTTAGACAGGGTTTGACTTGCAGAGCCTGGAGAATTAGACAGCATTTGACATAGAGTTACCCAGGGTTTAAAACAGATTCTGTAGAGTTACACAGGTTTTACACAAAGTCTGTAGAGTTACACAGGTTTAACACAGTCTGTAGAATTACACAGGGTTTAAACAGTGCCTGTGGAGTTACACAGGTTTAACACAGAATATGTAGAGCTACACAGGTTTAACACAGAGTCTGTAGAATTACACAGGGTTTAAACAGTGCCTGTAGAGTTACACAGGTTTAACACAGAATATGTAGAGTTACACAGGTTCAACACAGAATCTGTAGAATTACACAGGGTTTACAAAGAATCTGTAGAGTTACACAGGGTTAACACAGATCCTGTAAAGTTACACAGGTTTTGCACAGAGTCTTAGAATGACACATGTTTAACACAGAATCTGTAGAGTTACACAGCTTTATCACAGAGTCTGTAGATTTACACCGGCTTAACACAGATTATGTAGAGTTACACAGGTTTAACAAAGAGTATGTAGAGTTAAACAGCTTTTACAGAGACCCTGTAGAGTTACACAGGTTTTACGCAGAGTCTGTAGAATTACACGTTTAACACAGTCTGTAGATTTACACAGGTTTAGTTCAGAGTCTGTAGATTTACACAGGTTTAGTTCAGGGCCTGTAGATTTACACAGGTTTAGTTCAGAGTCTGTAGATTTACACAGGTTTAGTTCAGAGTCTGTAGAGTTACACAGGTTTTACACAGAGTCTGTAGAGTTACACAGGGTTAACACAGATCCTGTAAAGTTACACAGGTTTTACACAGAGTCTTAAAATGACACATATTTAACACAGAGTCTGTATAGTTACACAGGTTTTACACAGAGTATGTAGAGTTACACCGGTTTAACACAGAGTTTGTAGAGTTACACAGGTTTTACACAGAGTCTGTAGAGTTACACAGGGTTAATACAGATCCTGTAAAGTTACACAGGTTTTACACAGAGTCTTAAAATGACACATATTTAACACAGAGTCTGTAGATTTACACCGGCTCAACACCGATTCTGTAGAGGTACACGGTTAGTCATGGCAGGTCGAAAGGGTACTTTAGTGTACGAAGGTCAGCACGGGTCAGTGAAAGGCTATGATCTGGCCACCCAGTTAGCCGTTGCTAGTGAACACAGCGTGCGATAGCATTCGTTCATCAATGAGGGGTCTGTCACAGTAGTCTAATTACACGGGTTTCCTTCCTGCTCTGCCGTCCACTGATACCGTCACCTCTCTGCTCATAAACATCCGTCGATGGTGGCGCACATAATCACCACTGTTTAATGGTATCAGTGGCGTGGAAAACATCCTGTTGACCCGACCCACATGGAGCATTCCACACGTGGGACTGAACATACACATTCACCACACGTGGGACTGAACATACACATTCACCACACGTGCCACTGAACATACACATTCACCACACGTGGGACTGAACATGCACATTCACCACACGTGGGACTGAACATACACATTCACCACACGTGGGACTGAACATACACATTCACCACACGTGGGACTGAACATACACATTCACCACACGTGGGACTGAACATGCACATTCACCACACGTGGGACTGAACATACACATTCACCACACGTGCCACTGAACATACACATTCACCACACGTGGGACTGAACATACACATTCACCACACGTGGGACTGAACATACACATTCACCACACGTGGGACTGAACATGCACATTCACCACACGTGGGACTGAACATACACATTCACCACACGTGCCACTGAACATACACATTCACCACACGTGGGACTGAACATGCACATTCACCACACGTGGGACTGAACATACACATTCACCACACGTGGGACTGAACATACACATTCACCACACGTGGGACTGAACATGCACATTCACCACACGTGGGACTGAACATACACATTCACCACACGTGGGACTGAACATACACATTCACCACACGTGGGACTGAACATACACATTCACCACACGTGGGACTGAACATGCACATTCACCACACGTGGGACTGAACATACACATTCACCACACGTGCCACTGAACATACACATTCACCACACGTGGGACTGAACATGCACATTCACCACACGTGGGACTGAACATACACATTCACCACACGTGGGACTGAACATACACATTCACCACACGTGGGACTGAACATACACATTCACCACACGTGGGACTGAACATACACATTCACCACACGTGGGACTGAACATACACATTCACCACACGTGGGACTGAACATGCACATTCACCACACGTGGGACTGAACATACACATTCACCACACGTGGGACTGAACATACACATGGGACTGAACATACACATTCACCACACGTGGGACTGAACATGCACATTCACCACACGTGGGACTGAACATGCACATTCACCACACGTGGGACTGAACATACACATTCACCACACGTGGGACTGAACATACACATGGGACTGAACATACACATTCACCACACATGGGACTGAACATACACATGGGACTGAACATACACATTCACCACACGTGGGACTGAACATACACATTCACCACACATGGGACTGAACATACACATGGGACTGAACATACACATTCACCACACGTGGGACTGAACATGCACATTCACCACACGTGGGACTGTTCAGACATTTCCGCGGAGGCTGAAGACTGCTTTTGTAACCACGTGAAGCCCCGCGGCGTCCCTCTTCCCCCAGCGGAAGGAGCCCGGTAGGTTTGGGTCACGCGGTGCTGCCTCTACCCGCCTGGGAGGTGTGACTCGTGGGACTGAACATACACATTCACCACACGTGCCACTGAACATGCACATTAACCACACGTGGGACTGAACATACACATTCACCACACGTGGGACTGAACATGCACATTCACCACACGTGCCACTGAACATGCACATTCACCACACGTGGGACTGAACATACACATTCACCACACGTGGGACTGAACATACACATTCACCACACGTGCCACTGAACATGCACATTCACCACAGTCGGTCCTGTTTGAATTTTTGCAATTCTGTCTGCAACATTTTGATCCCAATGCAGTCCGTTGAATTAAATACTATTGTACTGATTTCCACTGGTCGGAGACCTTAGCTATTCTGCTTTCCTTTGCTTCAGTAGAACTTTAATTAGATTGGATTTGTTGTACTTTATTTCTCCTTCTCTCCCTCCTTCCCTTTTCTCCCTCCCTCTTTCTGTTCAATTTATTCTTCTACTTGATGGTTTGTGTGTTTGTGTGTGTGTGTGTGTGTGTGTGATGGTGTGTGCGTGTCTGTGTCTGTGTGATGGTGTGTGATGTGTTCTGGTGCTACACTGAAGACTCCACTAATCCTATTATTCCAGCCTGAGTTTCATAAGGACCTGAGGGCAAGATACACTGCCAGTCAAACCAACGACTCTCTCTCTCCATCACGCACACACACACACACACACACACACACATACATACACACACACTGCACTGTCATAGTGTTTGCGTGCGTGTAAGTCCGTGTGCCTCATGCAGTTACGAAGACACAGATCGGTTGAACTTGCATGTGAGCCAGTGGTTCCCCTAACAGTGTCACATGACCAGCGCACAAGTCCATCTCCTTGGTATGGCCTCAGGAAGCCCGTCCTCTTTTCTGACTCCCTGACATTTATGGAGTCAGACTGGTGTGCTGATTTGGCTGTCGTCCAAACCCCAGGCACATGTCCCTTATGGCTGTGTGAAGAAACGGTGAAGGTAGATCGGGCATCAGAATGTCAATCTTTTGTTTTCCCTTTTTGCTTAGCCTCTTTCTGTGAGGTCCCGTGTGACTTGGCAAAGGCTGTACTTTTCGTAGTGGGAATGTTTGGAAAAGAGATGTGTTAATGCTCTCTCTCTCTCTCTTTTTGTCTCTCTCTTTCTACCATTCTTTCCCCTCTCTGTCTCCCATTATCTCCCGCCCAAAGTAGGCTCATCATTGTGTGATAGGTATTGTAGATAGGGGATCCTGAGATTCCTGTCCTAACCTGATCATCTGTTTCTGTTCCTCTCCGTCTGTCCGTCTCACCAGGTTCTCGCTGATGCATGCTTGGCACCTACTGGATCACCCACCAAGCCGGTAAGTACACACGTGTGTGTGTGTGTGTGTGTGTGTGTGTGTGGATGTGTGTGTGTGTGGATGGGTGATGTAAGTTTTGCCATTAGGTGTGAGGAATGCTGAACTGACCTTATATTAGTGGCCGATTTCACTGTCTATATGGTGGCCTCACGGGTGTCTGTCTGTAAATCTCTGTCTGTCTTTCCTTGTCTGTCTGTTTGTCTGTGCATTAGAGCCTGCCTCATTGACTGTATGGAAAATAAACAGCCATTCCCGCAAATTCTAATCATTCAAAACTGACATTTAAAGATGTGCAAGATATTTCAATTACTAAAGCTGTTTATGTCTTGGCACGCTCTAGCGTTTAAGCACAGTCCACGCCAAGAATTCCATTATGATATGCTGTTTATGGGAGGCGGGTTTATAAATATGGATAAGATCACCTTTTCGGTTACCAGTTAAGTCGACCATTATTTCTGTGGTTGGCTAGGAGTGAGTGTTACCACAATGCCACATGCAATACTGGGTTATCGGCTCTGAGCGTTTTTAGTCTTTATGGAAGAGCACATCTGTAGTTAGACGTAGGAGGTGTGTGTGTGTGTGTGTGGTTGTGTGTGTGTTATGAATGCCTAACTTGCAAAATAATACCAATCAGAGTGGTTCTCCTAATGTCTAGTGACAACCTGGGATTGAGTTTAGAATGCACACTCATAGAGTATGTCACATGTTGAGCTGCCATGTTTTCCATTTATTCTAGGGGCTATGTGAGTCATGAAATATCTTCAATGCCTCCTTCCCGTCCATCTTTCCTTTCTTCCTTTCTCCCTCCCTTCTTTCACCCTCCCTTCACTCTGTCCTCCCTCTACTCCCTCCCTTAGCCGTCTACTGATCCTCCTTGGGTGAGATGAGAGAAATAATAAGGGGTGTAATGCTACTTTTTGTCCTCTAGAAGGTGCTCTAGCCCAGAGCACCTTGCCATGCGTCAGGAAGGCAAAAAGTAGTCTGGTGCCTTGATTTCATGACGAGTCGTTCCTCCATTTAGCCTCGACGAGGAGCAGGGTTAGGGTCAGTTCCATATCGATCCGAGAGGTGAACGGAAATTCAGAATCCCAATTCCGTTTTTGTTCTCACTCACGACGGCTCGAGGGGAAAACGGCAACTGGGAACCCGAACTCCTGTTTACTCTCCTAATTGACCCCGACCCTGGTCGCGACCTAACGTTCCGCTAATCCAAAACAGTCCCCATCCGAACATCTGTTCCGGCTCCCCCGTGGACTGGATCTGTTTTGATGGCTTTAAAACAGCGCTGCTGCTTCCCTACAGCCCTCCTCCGCATCAATTCCTCCCCACTCCTTCTGAGCATGGCGGCATGCGTTTCTCCAGATAGATCCGGAGCCATGACGTGGTACCACGCAAACGCTAAATAGGCTTGCTCATTTCAGCGGCTTGGAGTGCGTTCTGATATATCCATCTGTCATGTCCTGATAAGGTGGCCACTCCCCTGGAGGGCATGTTTGACTGATGGAGACTTATCCCTGCTTCTGAATCTACCTGGTTAAATATCGAGGATGCTTCGACCAACTCACTTAAACTGATGCGCGCGCACGCACGCACACACACACACACACACGGCCACTGATTTGACGCGTGAACAGCGAGTGTGAGTGCGTGCATGTGTGCATGCGCGCATGTGTGCATGTGTGTGCGTGCGTGTGTGTGAATGTGTGTGTGTGTGTGTGTGTGCGCGTGTGTGTGTGAGCGTGCGTGTGTCTCAGGTGGATCGTTAACAAGGTTCAGAGAGGAGAAGCTCTATGAAAGAACCTTCACATCTGCTTTTCTCTCCCTGTCCCTGTCTGTTTGTCTCTCTGTGTCTCTCTCGTTCTTTCACTCCCTGTTTGTCTGTTTCACCCATTTTGACACTCTTTCTCTGTCACTATTTTTGTGTCTCTTTCTCTCTCCCTCTCTCCTCCCCTGTGTCTCTTTTACTGTCTCTCCATCTCTCTCCCTCTGTCTTACTCTGTGTTTTGCCTTTTCCCCTGTGTCCATTTCTCCTATTGGATGTTAAAGAAGTCACTGGCTTCGCTTAATTCCCGGGTGAGTATAAAAACCAGGTCTGGTCCTTGTCTCTGTTGAAAAAGCAGTGGAATTAGACGAAACCGCCCCGAGATTTCAGGGTTGAATAAGTGAACTCACCTGCTCCCCGTCTCTTTCCAGCCTGCCACTCCTCATCTGCCACTGAAGCATGTAGAGACTCCGGTAAGTCTGTTTTGGTTTCCTCCTTCTGGGATGTTAATGGTTCGCAAAACAGACGTCTCACCGTAGAACCGGCAGTCAGTGTGGCACAGGCCTGGGGATGACTACCGAATGACCGCGAAAATTAGCACAACTCTTTACCGTCACCGGGGGCAACCAACCCGCGCGCGGTACCGTTCAGACATTTCCGCGGGGGCTGAAGACTGCTTTTGTAACCACGTGAAGCCCCGCGGCATCCCTCTTCCCCCACGGAAGGAGCCCGGTAGGTTTGGGTCACGCGGTGCTGCCTCTACCCGCCTGGGAGGTGTGACTCAGTGGACCAGATGTCGACTGCAGCTGCTAATGTTTGCCGCTAACAACACAGTCAGTTCGTAAAACACAGAGACGAAACCCGCGGGTGGATGGAAGCGACTCTATTTACAGGGCGGCAACCTCATTAGGCCATTTTAGCGTTAAATTAAGGCATGGAGATACAAGTAACTTCACGTTGTGTGTCCTTTATACCCACCTAGGGAGAGAGAAGAGCTCCTCTGTTGGAGATAGCTGGGTATTTATCTCCGTCACTTCCTGCCAATGCAGCTGTTGGTGTGTGTGTGTGTGTGTGTTCTGGGTGGGATAACAGATGAGGAGGTGGAGAGGAGGCAAATCAAGAGAGGACATATTCGGGGGGGAAAGAGAGATGGGGGGGGGTGGTGTGTGGGGCGGTCGGGCAGTTGTTTCAGACTCTTGGTTCATAAATGGTTACGCGAGGAGATGGTTGAAGAAGGCCGCGGTCGGGACGGGATGGGATGGGGCGCCCCTTGAACGCTCCCGGCTTCATCCCGGGAATGCTGAAGGAGGAGAATCAGGGGGAGGGGCAGAGGGTTAGAGGAAGGAAGTGATGGTGGAATGCAGTTTAGGATTTTTTTCCGACTGTTGGAGATGTCCATCGTTGTACCGCGACTGAACTTGAGACCGTTCGGTCAGGCCAAATGCACTCTGGGTCGATCTCAGCCATACGTACCGCGGATAAGAGTAGGGAGTAGGACGGGAGAAGAAAGGAGAGGGGAAGACATGATAAAGAGAGGAGGAAGAGTTGGATGAAAGGAGAAGAAAGGAGAGAAAAAGAGGAGAGGAGAGAGTAGAGCCGAACAGGGGGGTCACCTTTTAATCAGCTGACAGCTTGGAGACGGTCGTGGGACCCCATCACATGCGTGTACTGAACACCTCCTCTCTCCTTTCCACTGTCTCCTTCCCTGTAGTCATTACACTGGAGAGAGAACCTCGCCGTTCTCACTGTAATCTGGTTTCACACTCCGCTTTGTTCTCCTCGTCTTTCTGACCTTTCGTCAGCCCTGGAACAAAGAGTCGGACCGAGCTCAGCTGGTTCTGTGGCATGTAATAGTAGCAGTATCACAGGAAGCAGCCTGAGATTCAAATGGAGAAGAAGGAACAAACGATTCTCTCTGAAAATACTGGGGGATACGTGTAATTGGTTCGAAGTTTCAGAGGTCAGCGCGGGGCGGTTGGGGAAGAGCGTTGGCTGACCACTCGGCTGTCGTCCCGCCGTGTTGATTGGCTCGCCGGGCTGGGACTGCTTTACATTAGTACATTTATTAAGTTGTGTGTGCGGTAGTAGTATGTGGGCAACCGCACACACGCGCACACACGCGCACACATCCATACACATGCACACACACACGCTGGAAAGAGGATGGAGAGAGAGATAAATGAAGAGGAACAACAAGGCAGTGGGAGGGAAGACCAAAGTGGGCGTTAGGGAGAGTAAGTACAAAAAAGGGAAATACTAACTAAAGACTCGGTAGCAAATAATAGACCAAGAATGAGAGAAAACACGTCAGTGTTTATATTTCTACTCCATCCCTTTTAAGCACGCAGTTTTTGTAGTCCGTGGTGAATTTCCTTGGAATGCGTTGCTTCTGTGCTGCCAGTTAAAAAAGAACTGGAACCTAGTTTTGCTGGAAGGGAGGGGACAAGGCATGAGGCTTTTTAAGGAATGACCAAAGAGATAGTCCTAACATGACGAAAGGAAAGAGCTACCGTCGTGCATGAAACAAATCGCTCACCGGACCATAGAAGAAGACCTTCCTCTTCCCTCGAAGGAAAGCTACTATGGATACTGGACTCTAGGTGTTTCTGTGGGACTCACAGCCAAGGTGTTTGATCAGTGAAGCCTACTGGGCTTGTATAGTGTACTGGGAGGGGCAAAGAGAGCGGGACCCTGGTTCAGTCCAGCCATGCCCTCGGGTGGCGCCCTCCGCAGGCACCTCGCCTTTTTCCGCACTTCCTGGAGGCGGAGCACTGAGTGTAAGGTAGGCCACGCCCAGTCAGGATTTTTTTGTGTAAATTGACCAATGACATCATGCCGTAGCAGGCCATGATTGCATGATCACAAAGGCCTGTAAAATCCTATATGAACAACCAACCTGCTGCGTTTGACGTGAGACCCTCGATTACGTTTGTAAAAAACGAATGAAATGTGCAGCTTTGCTTACCATTTCAAATGACCCTGGAGGTGTGGCTTGTAAGATCATTGGACAAAGCTGGCCTTTTAGAATATGTTTTGTATTTTGCCCTTAAAGTGTTACTAGGGTGTCCTGGGTTCCTTGAGAAATGCAGGTGTGATTTTTTCCATCAATGGGTGCTCCACATTCCGAGGTCATGATACATCTAAAGACATCAGGGATGTTTTCCTTCCCTCAACACTGTTGGTCAGGGAGAACTTTGAGTCATGATAGCTGGCAGATTTAAAAATATGCTTTCTTCATGTGTGGCAGTGGATTTCTGATAGCCGTATTTCCATTTTTGTTAAGTTAAACGCAGGAATAATGGGAAGCTTAGTGAGTACGTTGTTTAGACGTTATTCATGCATATGTGCATAGAAATGTGTGTCAAATGTGTTATGAGAAGCGTATTCTTACATTTCTGCTACTCCTGTCCTCTGTGAACTTACAGTTTGTTTCAGTTTTCATTAATACATTAACAATTTAAGAGTATTTATATACCATTGTTTATAAAACATTTAGTATTCATTAGTAAAATCTTTTTTTGCAGTCCTTAATCTAAAGTCAGCTTTATTCATGCTATCTAAATAGAAATGTTTCAAGTGACCAGTGGTATATTTTCCAGCAGTATTTAATGTTAAAACGATCTACAGCATCATAAACGTAGCATTTGAATTAACTACATGTAACAAATGGATACATGTAGTTACAAATAGGCCAGTCCTATGCAGCAGAAACGACCAACCCGGCTGCGCTGATGTCAGCTTGCGAAACAGGCAGACGTCTTCACGCAGCTATATGAGCAGCCATGCAAACTCATCAGGCCAAATGCGATTTATGCGTTAGACGCATGGATAGTACCAATGCAACGTTAACGCCTCACTTTTCTATTTTGAGAGTTATTACATAAGAACTTAGATGTCATATGGTCAACACAGTCATTTGTGTTGAATTGATTTATTCTGGGAAACTCAAACTGTCTTGAAAAATGGTAGTGTTAGGAAAAATATGTCATGTCATCATCTACCGCTTATCCGGGGCCGGGTCGCGGGGGCAGCAGTCTAAGCAGGGATGCCCAGACTTCCCTCTCCCCAGACACTTCCTCCAGCTCTTCCGGGGGGACACCGAGGCGTTCCCAGGCCAGCCGGGAGACATAGTCCCTCCAGCGTGTCCTAGGTCTTCCCCGGGGTCTCCTCCCGGTGGGACGGGACCGGAACACCTTCCCAGGAAGGCGTTCCGGTGGCATCCGAAACAGATGCCCAAGCCACCTCAGCTGACCCCTCTCGATGTGGAGGAGCAGAGGCTCTACTCTGAGCTCCTCCCGGGTGACCGAGCTTCTCACCCTATCTCTAAGGGATCGCCCAGCCACCCTGCGGAGAAAGCTCATTTCGGCCACCTGTATCCGGGATCTTGTCCTTTCAGTCATGACCCAAAGCTCATGACCATAGGTGAGAGTAGGAATGTAGATTGACTGGTAAATCGAGAGCTTCGCCTTGCGGCTCAGCTCTTTCTTCACCACGACAGACCGATACATCGACTGCATTACTGCAGAAGCTGCACCGATCCGTCTGTCAATCTCCCGTTCCATCCTTCCCTCACTCGTGAACAGGACCCCCTAGATACTTAAACTCCTCCACTTGAGGCAGGCACTCTCCACCAACCTGAAGTGGGCAAGCCACCCTTTTCCGACTGAGGACCATGGCCTCGGATTTGGAGGCACTGATTTTCATCCCCACCGCTTCACACTCGGCTGCAAACCGTCCAAGTGCATGCTGAAGGTCCTGGCTTGAAGGGGCCAACACGACAACATCATCCGCAAAGAGCAGAGACGAAATCGTGTGGTCCCCAAACCTGACACCCTCCGGCCCCTGGCTACGCCTAGAAATTCTGTCCATAAAAATTACGAACAGAACCGGTGACAAAGGGCAGCCCTGCCGGAGTCCAACATGCACAGGGAACAAGTCTGACTTACTGCCGGCAATGCGGACCAAGCTCCTGCTTCGGTCGTACAGGGACCTGACAGCCCTTAGCAAAGGACCCAGGACCCCATATTCCCGAAGCACTCTCCACAGGATGCCGCGAGGGACACAGTCGAATGCCTTCTCCAAATCCACAAAACACATGTGGACTGGTTGGGCAAACTCCCATGAACCCTGTAGAGGGTATAGAGCTGGTCCAGTGTTCCACGGCCTGGACGAAAACCACACTGGGGAAAAATATATTGATCATTTAAAATAAATGTGTAGTTATATATTAATTACTACCTTATTAATATATCAAATGTGGGAGTAAGGATTAGTAAAGGGTTACTACAGTAAATGTCTTATAAAGTGTTACCCAGTATTCCAGCCGGTGGTTTCCGATGGCTGGTTCCTGTTTACTATGAAGGATCTGTTTCATTTAGCCTGTTTCATCCAGGAACAGCTGCATCACTGCGAAATGAATGGAACATTAACAACACAGAGCTCTTTACCGTGTTCGTCTCCTTCAACTCTTTTTAGGACCTCTCCGTCTCTGTTCACACTGCGCTGGCTCCGGGGATTTCACCGGCTCGCAAGAGACTCGGCCAGGTTGTTGTGGGCTGAGCTGGGCGGGGGGCAAGATGATTGGGCATAAAGGACACACGGCCATGCGTGCTTGGTCAACCCTACGCAGCTGCAACGACCACCCCTGCTGCGTTGATGACGGCTTGCCAAACAGGCACACGTCTTCACGCGGTTATGTGCGTGGTGATGCAAACTCATCAAGCCAAATTGTATATCTGGAATTGGTTTAAAAAGACCAGGGGTCCTAAAAGACTGAAGACCTGGAACCCCAGACCTACCTACACCACGGGCTGTTTTGGTTCTCAGCCCTTAACAGAAAATCACTGCTCATTTTTGGACAGGAGGATGTAGTTATGTCTGTAATTCTAACAACATGTTAACTCAAGCACAAAGACCCCAGTGCTGCATTGTCCGTGTATTTCCATCCCACTGAACACGTCCTTAGCCTGTGTGATGTGAGACAGATTACCGTAACAGGAAACGGCGGTTGATCAACAATTAGACGTTTTCCGCCATGTCGCTGTATTACACAAGAATAAAGGAGATGAGGAGATGAGCGGAGGACACTGTGTACGACTAAATGAGGGCTGTGTACAACTAAATGAGGGCTGTGTACGACTAAATGAGGGCTCTGTACGACTAAATGAGGGCTGTGTACAACTAAATGAGGGCTGTGTACGACTAAATGAGGGTTGCGTGTTCAGTGTTGCGGACTCCTCGATATTCTAAATCCTATCCAGTTGGGTTTGAAATTCATATGAAAGGAAAAAGAAGCAGGCTAAATCCTATCCAGTTGGGTTTGAAATTCATATGAAAGGCAAAAGAAGCAGGCTAAATCCTTTCCAGTTGGGTTTGGATTTCATATGAAAGGAAAAAGAAGCAGGGTAAATCCCATCCAGTTGGGTTTGAAATTCATATGAAAGGAAAAAGAAGCAGGCTAAATCCTATCCAGTTGGGTTTGGATTTCATATGAAAGGCAAAAGAACCAGGCTAAATCCTATCCAGTTGGGTTTGAAATTCATATGAATGGAAAAAGAACCAGGCTAAATCCTATCCAGTTGGGTTTGGATTTCATCCATTTGAAAGCCAGATACGGTGTCCTTCAGTGTCGAAGAACAATGCAGCGATTCATCACGTTCACCCACACACTTCTGTGAGATGCAGTTCTACGCCGGCCGAGGAGACAGACTACATGTTTCATTCTGTCTGTGTTCTTGCCCTCCTAGGGAACCCCGAGGTCCTGTAAGAGTGAGCAGACTAGACGGAGGTCATCGCGGTAAGAGAGACCGCTGTCTGGGCTGCGTCTTCCACACCTACTCCACTACATTTATTTAATTCACCTCATACAACCGCATTATACAGCCATGGCCGACTTTCCACTCTGACCTTAACCTTTAGGTCATTATTAACTGGATACAGGGGCCCTCCGTAACAAACAAATCCATCGACAGGCCTGTCAAACATACAGCAGACTCTTTTCTGTCCTGTTGTCATGTCAGTGCCCAACAATCCATATTTCACACCTAGTAGTCAGGGCTTATGGGAACTGTTCATTCTTGATTTCTTTTTTTTGAAGAACTAGTGTTGACCACGCTCTATTAGTGGTTTATTACCACTGACAAACTTTAAATCACACTGATGAGTTGTGCAACTGATGAGTTGCACATTGACATTTTTGGAGATATTAGCTATTGGTGATTGTAAAAATGTTTGGTGTGGTAGTTCAATCTAGGACCAGTTTGACCTTTTAGATCATAAGGTGCAATTACATATGGATAAGAAGCACCTAGTCCTAGTTCGGCGCTTATTACTCAAAGATGTCTTGTCATCTAAATGTCCTCTAGGAGTGGGCGTATGCTGTAAGGCGAACTCTACTCTCTAACTCTCCTCCCACCTCCTCCTCTCTTGCCAGGAGTATCAGTCTGCTGCAGGCCATGGAGGAGAACTATGAAGTGGACCTGGTGTACATCACCGAGCGGATCATCTCCGTCTCCTTCCCAAGCGGGGCTGAGGAGCGCAGCTATGCCTCCAACATCAAGGAGGTGGCCTCCATGCTGGGATCCAAACACGGGGAACACTACCTGGTGAGAGCCCTGCGTCCTCCCCCAATCCTCTGATCTGACCGCCTCATTCCCATCACGACGCAGAAATGTTTCCAGGAATGGTCATTTTTTTTCTCTGTGTACTTCCCGCTTTCAGCTCCTCAATCTGAGCGAGCGAAGGAACGACATCACCAAACTGAACCACAAGGTGCGAACCACACACACTTGCACGCACATCTCCCAGCTACAGTGCCACTGGTTCAGGCCTCGGGCTCTGACGCCGTCCATGTCATCACCATCTAGGTACTGGACTTTGGCTGGCCCGACCACCATGCTCCGGCCCTGGATAAAATCTGCAGCATGTGCAAAGCCATGGACACCTGGCTCAACGCCGATCAGCACAATGTAGTGGTCCTGCACAACAAGGTAGGGAGCCAGGACACACATCGCCCCTGCGCAGGGACAACAAGGATACATTGTCAAATTATTGGAACGGGGCCCTGTAAACTCACCCAGCACGTATGCCTCCTACGTAGAGAGGAAGGAAGGATACACTGTTTAAGTATTGGAACAGGGCCCTGTAGTCTTACAGATCACTGGTCACCATTAAGAGGGGAGGGAGTGAAGACATAGGCCAGACAGCGTTACGGTAATGCATTACGGTAATCCCGTTACGGTAATGCATTATATTTAGGACAGTAGAGGAAAGTCTCTTTTTGAAGAGTGTTAAGAGGTGATTGCCATGCCGTAACTGAAAGCTGTCTTTAGCACAACACTACACTGATGTATGGTTGGATGTTTATGGTTCTGTGAATCTTCAGGCCTCGCCCACATGTGTTTACGAGTTGCTCCATTGGCTGTAGGAAATTAAAAAAACAATGTGAACATAACAGTTGAAAAACTATTGAAATAACAAAAACCTTTCAATTGGGCAACTTATCTTATTGGTTCTTCTGGATCCCCAGCTAGGTATTACTTTATAATAACTACTTGTAATATTGCTTTTTATAAAAGAATAGTAAACAGGTGATTTGTCATTGATTTGTCATTCTTAATACATACAAAATATAATAATTAATGTCCTTGTAAACCATTACTAGTCATTAGTCTTTTGTGTGAGGTCTCACCTAGTGTGGGCTTTATGTGCTTTAAAAATACCTCATAAATGCTTTATTAATGTAGTGCATGACTAGTGTAATTTACTTGATGCTTCTTCAGGTCTTGACACAGGGTAGAACACATTGAATTAAACAATAAACCAACATGTCATGATGTAACAGGAAATACAACAATGTTATTCATCAAAACTGTTGTGAAACAACAGGACGCGGATGAGTTGGATCACGTCTGCTGAGGATGTTTTGCTGTTGTTGTCAGCCTCGTAAACATGAACTAATCATGGAACAGATTTGTAGCGTAAACGCTTAAAGCAATAAAAACTGGAATGTCTGTCTCTTCTGGAGTACAGGTTTGTTACTAAATGTTCTGTGTACTGCAGTTATTCTCTCGTGGACAGATTCGGTGTGTGTTTTGTGTGGAACCCAGGAAGAGTAGCTGCTGCTTTTGGCTGGAGCTAATGAGGAGCAGCAGTAGTTACTGTGTTTAATTTTTTTTTCACTGATTATTTGGAAGTACCAAGACTGGGGAATGCTGGTGTTGAAAATGTAACTGCTTCAAGCCGAACGGGAGCTGGGGAGGTGGCTGGGGAGTTTGTTTTTTACAACGATGGACGTTTCACAAACTGAAGATCACAATTCTTTAACCCCTACTGAACCAGAACCTAATCAGGCCGCTTACCAAACAACGCAATTGTTTTGTTCTGGGGGTAACCAAGAATAGACCACTTTAGGGAACTCTTAGGGTTATGGTAGAAAGGTTGCAGAACTGAGACAACGCTTAAATACTGCAGGAATAGGACTATTTTGCAGTAACCTGTTTTTTTTAGACCTTCATGAGCATCAGGTACAGCCTCAGTGTCATGGCGTGCCCATGACCGAGCAGTCAAAATCTGAATAAAGAAATGATCAAGTATATATAGCCGCACAAAAACCAGTTAGCCGTTAGTAAATGGTGTGATAGGACATGTCTGAGTAATGATTAATCAATGATCAGTCAACTGTCACTGTTGCTTCCAAATCTTACCACCAGGAACACATCTTTCATAAAATTTTATTTAAGTTATTCCGGGTTCTTCTTCATCACTTATCTAGAATAATTCTTGTCTCCATTGCAACATTTCATTAAACAATAAATCACTCCTATCGTATATTGAAACAGTAATATATAAAGTGCTTTTCACTGTCAACCTCCTCTAAATCACAAATAGTACAGTATATAACCTCTCTTTTTCTATGACCTATCTCCTTTAGTGGCTACTATCTTATTGGCCAAAGTGGGACACTCGTGCCGTATTGTAAGAAGTCCACATGCTATTTTTACTAGTAAAACCCCTTCAATGTTCCTTAACTGCAGACTATTAGACTTAAGCCTTATATGCAGAAAACTTACCGTATACAGGAGAGTAATCTTATTTTAATAGACAATTTCTATTGCCGCCAACAAAACCTTTTCACTGCCTCAGGTCCAATCTGTCAAGCAGCTGCCATAAACGGCTGTATTAATCAAACTGTGAAAGGGAGATGGGGAAAAAAGGTACTGAATCACAGTCTCAGTCAGTCAGTGTTAAAGACTTTCAGTCAGTGCAGCAGAATAATAAAGTAACTTAATAAGTCTGAGGGGAACGTGCCATTCAGCCTAAACAGAGAAACGGCCAAATGTGTACAACAAGCGGGAGAAAACAGAGCATATCTATGGTTACCAAAGCTGCTTGTTTCCTTCTCTTCCCCCCAGAACTGTCGTTTTCTTTTTTGGACTGGGGAAAAACTGAGCTCTCATTCAGAAAGCCTCATTTGATTCAATGCCACTTTAATCGCCCTAGCCAGAAATGCCTCGTGCCTTGTTTCAGCATTAAGGGTCAAAATGTTGTCCTGTTTTCCAGTTTCGTTATACCACAACCAATGTCATTGTGATGAAGAGAAAGATGCAGCTTGACCAAATTCCATTTGTGGCATTGAAAAACGGCCCTGGTCACTGATCTAATTCGGTCTGCAGAAAGCATTCACATGTCCGCACTCCAGATTCTAATTCTGTTTGAACCTAAAGTTAACATACCCTTGTTCTCTCTCTTTCTTCGTCTCTCTGTGTGTCTCTCTCTGTATCTCTCGCTCTCTCTCTCTTTCAGGGAAACCGAGGGAGGACAGGAGTAGTGGTGGCTGCCTACATGCATTACAGCAATATATCAGCCAGGTAGCAGAAATCTAAAATTTGCTGTCCTGACCTCATTTCCCATGTTTGTCATCATTCAAAATTGAACAGACTATACATTCTATAGGCTTTACATGTACAGTACCAGTAGTTAAGTATGTCCAAACATTTAACTGGTACTGCAGATTCTTACATTTTTCTATAATAATACAGTATTGGATAGGGAAAAAATGTGTGTTGTGTTTTTGACATTTGGCTTTGACTCTCGGGTTTTGGGTGAAATGTAGAGAAAAACATGGGGTGATGTTGGGACAAGCATGGTGGATCTGTATCAGATAGATAAAACAAAGGGAATCATGGATCCAAATTAATCACTGATGTGATTATTATGCCATAACATTCAGTTCAGGCTCTGGTGTCATTCTCTCTCTTTTTGGCCAATAGAGAGGAACTCCTTACACATTTCCTGATCTGTAAGGACGGCAGACTTTTCAGGGTGGGGGACAGTCTTGAAGTGTTACCATTTCACTAAGGAATGAAAAATATATATGTATAATTAATTTAAAAAAAAATTTAGGTAGTCATTTATTTTTCAACACAACATTGTTGGAATTCTAGATCAGTAAATATACCGAAATAATGGTAGGATACAGTAGAGTACAGTCTGAACATTCTGGATGGGTTTACAGTCTTTTGTGTTCTAGTTGTGTTATAGGAAGATGTGTTGTAGGTATGTTGTATTTGTATTGTAGGAGTGTTGGGAATAATTACTGGTTTCTCCTGTGGTTTCCAGTGCTGACCAGGCCCTGGACAGGTTTGCCATGAGGAGATTCTACCAAGACAAAGCACTTCCTGTGGGTCAACCATCCCAGAGAAGGTCATTTACCATCTTACTTCCTGTTCTTACACCCTACCAACAATGTTACATTAACAAGATGATTGAGTGACCGCTCTAACAGTAGAAATGCATTTCCAACAAAGAAGGCAGTCGCAAGAAGGCAATATCTGGGGGCAGATCAGGCACAACTAAGTTGTCTTCCCAAAGTTATCGGAATGTCTCCGGCCTCCAGGTTATTAAGACAACATTGCAACCTTGCATAAGCCTCACGTAATGTATGAATCTCTCATAGATCTCTGGCAATGTCCACTGGCTGGAGAGTGAATACAGGCACAGCTAGCTTGAACAGGCTTGAAATGAGTGTGGTTTGATAATCAGTACCACACTTATAAGTCACAGTGTCCCGCACCAGTTGGAGACAGTAGCTCTGTTACGAAGATTTTCGTAAATAGATCATTTGGTTGCAGCACTCTAGACATTAAATCAGGTTCGATTGAACCTGTCTGACAAGCCTCTTTTATTAGAAACCTAGACATATTCAATGGCACACCTCCTCCCATTGGCTGCAACACCCGCCTTCAAAATAAACCCCTTATCTCACTGACAGATTATGTTAAAAGATCTCGCCCTGCCTCTTCCTCTATAACCCCGCAACCTATTGTCCGGAGAAGGCTGAAACCTTTGGTAAGAACACCCAACTGGATTCCATTTTCAGAATGTGCACCTTTCATTCTTTTAGTTGAAGAAATAAACAAGGCTAAATGGAAGGACAGTGCTTCTCCAAATGGAATCCAGTCAATGGACAACCTGGTGTAACTCTCCCGGCTTCAAAAGCTATCCTCCACAGTTCCTCGTTCCCCAAGAGTCTCAAACAGGAAATACCTCTGTCTCTTTGTTCCTGTAATCTGTCTGTGAAGCTTAATTGATATAATTGAGGAAGAATGTTTCTTGGAAGGCGATACAGCCTCTTTTTGTTTCTCGAGTATTCCGCTGAAAGCTGGAGTTCATTGTTAAACTCGGTCTTTACTTTCTCACTGATCTGGCGGCCGAATACGTGAGGGCTTTGTAATTGGATCCATACAGGGACATTTCTGGAACTGTAATCTCGGGACCACATAACAAAACTCTTGCGAACACACAAAATCAGCCCACAGGAGATTACTGGAATTGGGATGGCACTAAACAGATCCAGGGTCATTAGTTAGGCAGATAAGGGATCCAGAACAATTGGATCCAGTAACAGCAGCACTAGGTCTGGTCCCTTCCTCCAGCTGCTATTTCCTCCCTAAGAATTATCCCTCAGCCAGTCCCCTGATGTCCGGGTTTACTGTGGTCTGGCGTGTGTCTCATTAACATGGGGAAGTGGGTGCTACCATAGAAACACAGCACATGGAGAAACTTTCACAAGGGACATGGGATCTGGAACTTTCTTATAAGAAAAGGCCTTGACCCCCGTGGCAGCCAGACAGTGTATACAATGTCTGGAAACAGAAGTATCAGCAATGTGCCAGAATCTGCGCAGCCGTGTGGTCTGCCGTGACCCGATGTTAACCAGGAAGCTCCTTACACAACCCGGCTGCTCTCCGACTGCTTCCTGCTCCGACCTAATAGAATTTGCCTGGCCAAGCCATCTGGTGGCATCTCGTGCAGGGACTGGGATGGGGGAGCACCGCGCCGGCGAGGGGATAATCCGACCTTTCGAACAGAGGTCGGGTTCTGCGCGATGGTCATTAGCATCATTAGCATGCCTCCTGGCAGGGAGTGCTCGCCGTGGCAATGACCGCTGTACGCCAGGGACGCCGGTCTGACGTATTCGTGGTCCGCGAGGCCTGATTTTTTGCGCCGGTAGTTGTGCCATTTTTGCTGCCGTTGCTCGCTGGACTTACCATCTCTCTGTTTTCCCTGGGGACCGTTTGTTGTGTGCAGGTACATTCGTTACTTCAGCGGGCTGCTCTCCGGCAACATCAAGATCAACAACAAGCCCTTGTTCCTGCACCATGTCATCATGCACGGAATCCCTGACTTCGAGTCCAAAGGAGGTGAGCTGTCTCTGTCACGGGACAGTCTCTGTCCAATTATGAATTTTCTATTATTCGAGGATTCGTTTTTGTTCATTTTGCCAATGCCTCTTTCTTCTCCTTTTTTTGACTTTCTTCCCCGCGCAGGCTGTCGTCCCTTCCTGAAGATCTACCAGGCCATGCAGCCAGTCTACACGTCAGGGATTTAGTATGTTCCTTTAGTTTTTCTCCGTTGCGCTGTCGTTGGGTGTCTTTAAGGGGGCTGGTTTTCTCGTTTTCTGTCTCTGACTCTCTCACTCTCTACTCCTCTCAAGCCTTCGACTCCCTGTTAAGAGATTAGCGTGTGATCTCCACATTAGCATGTGAGAGTGTTCCCATGTGTCCCTGTGTTCTGTTGGGGCTGGCATAGAAGATCTCATTGACACCACTCGGGTTCTCTGCGTATAGGGTACAGAATTACACCGACGGAAATGATGCCCCCTCCCCTCCCAAACCCTTTCACCCATTTCAAATCGGCCCCTTAGGACAGAATTCAGGATTTCTTCTCCTCACTGCAGTCCTGTTCTTAACCACTATACACCGATCACGCAAAACTGATTCCAGAGCAGTTCAAAATCATCTGTTACTGTCTTTCCCCAGCAACGTGCAGGGAGACAGCCACACCAGTATCTGCATCACCATTGAACCTGGCCTGCTCCTGAAGGGGGACATTCTGGTAAGGACCACCTCCGTTGATCGCGCTGTATCCTGGATGGTAACAGTTTGAAGGCCTCAGAGTGGGTTCGTGTAACAGCTGAAAGCTCACCGTATTCACGGCTTGACCGCATGTTTAGTCTTAGTGGTGTCTCTCATTCTCTTACGCTCTCTCACTGTGTCCGTCCTATTCTCCGGTCTCTCTCTCTATCTCTCTCTGTATATTTCCCTGTCTTTCTCTCACTCTCCGCCAGTCTTTGTGGTTCTCTGTCTTGTTTCATTCTCTCTGTTCATTTTTAACTGGGGTTCCGTTTGAAAGTATGTGTCCTCCTAGACTCTGCCACCCATCAGAAGAGGCCTTTCTGGTTAGACCCTGTACTGGTCTGTTGAGAGTCACGGTCTCTGTCTGAAATGGGATCCTCTTGGCACCCTGCATAGGGTTCTAGCCAAAGGGAACACAGTGAAACTCACACCTGGTCTGATGGTACACAGGAATGCATTGATTAAAATCTGACTATGGTATATGGCTAGCTAGGGTAAAGTACATATACGCCACAAGTTCAGCGATCTAGGCTGCTTCAGCAACCTCTTTCATTTTTGTCAAGACTGGTTTCATGCTCACTGTCTCTTCTTGTCCCTCCTGCTTCTCTAGTTGAAGTGTTACCACAAGCGCTTCCGGAGTCCCAATAGAGATGTGGTGTTCAGAGTGCAGTTCCACACCTGTGCCATCCATGACCTGGGAGTTGTTTTCGGCAAGAATGAATTGGATGAGACCTTCAAGGGTGTGTGCACTTGTGTTTGTGTAAATATGCATGTGTGAGTGTGTTTGCTTAGTGTTTGTGTTCATGTGTGACTATGTTAGAGGGTGACCTCTGAAATACATGCATTTACAGTATTTTGTGTGTGTCAACACAGATGAGAGATTTCCAGAATATGGGAAGGTGGAATTTGTTTTCTCTTTCGGACCAGAGAAAATCAAAGGTACAGGTAATCAGTGAATAAGTCGAATGCTTCAATGCATGCCCCGCAAAGCCGTCCATACAGATGTTCTTCTCTTAAATCTGTGAACTACCTTCAGTACAGTAAGGAAATGCACCACAACATGAATTTGGTGTGAATTGCTTAAATGTAGCCTCAGAATTGTTAGTACAGTACATGAGACTATAGACATCATTTCATTTCTTTCAATGACATGAATCGGTCAGACCGCATGACCCAGTTGGTTTGTTTGTTTCAGGAATGGGCCACCTCGAGAATGGGCCACAAGTGTCGGTGGACTACAATACCCAAGACCCCCTTATTCGCTGGGACTCCTACGAGAACTTCAACAGGGGCTGCGAGGACACAGGAGATGGTGAGCACCAAGATCACACACACACAAACATGCCCGTGCGTGCACGAGAATGGAACGGCTGGATTGAGGAATTAGCTAGAATCGCGTAAAATATATCAAAGCCAATATAGTTCAGAATTACACAGTGTCACGTCTATAGCGTCTAAAGAAACTCTCCTGCACGACACCAAGAGTGTTTTTCTGGTTTTGGTACATTTGCTGGTGTGTTTTGGAAACCCCACACTGCACAGTGAGTACAAGAAAAATGCATTGCTGGTCGCGGTGAGTTTCTCAGGGCAGTCACGAAAAAGCCTCCGGAACGTGCCGTCTACGCAAAAACAATGATTTGTTTATTCAGCTCCAGATTTATGGGACAGAACTGACACATGCAACAAGCAGATGTTGGAATGTACTTTAAATCCCACCCCCCCCCCACGGTCTCAACCTAATGGTGCTGGCGGATGTCCAGTTGGGTTGCAGTATACTTAAACAGGCAGAACGAGGGGATCATGTGATAATATACATTTAATTAAATGTAATAAAAGCCTCCTTGCCACGGGAGACCCGGGAGGGCCATAATAGAGCTGGGAATCACAGTGGACCTCACAGCACAATATTATCACAACACTTAGGCCCTGATGATATAGACCCTGTAATGTGATTCTTACGATTCAATTTCTATTGAGCTTTGATCCTGTGATTTTGTTGCTGTGTTACAAACATATTACTTAGCATATGTCTGCCGCAGGGAGAGACAAGAGAGAGCTGTGAGAAATGAGGCTGTGGAGTGTAATGGAAATATAAGGGCTCAAACCCCTCCTTGTATTAGAGCAAGCTATAATGAAAACATACCAGCCATCTCAAATGTAGCTTTTGTCACCTCACACGGAAAATTTACATTACTTCACATCCGCTGTAATTTTAACTGAGAATATGTGGATAAAAAAGCACATTCGTTTTCGACACTCCTTCTCTGAAACCATAACCTTTTGTCTAAAAGCCCACACTTTTGTCTGAAAAACACATATCTTCTGATCCCATATCTTCGATGGAAACATTAAAAAGGGCACATCTGAACACTTCTCCCTTCCGCAAATACAGCTGTCCCGAGCTCATTAGTGTGGGAAACAGCCAGTTGGAACAATATTGCAATAGGCAGAGGCCAATGTTTCAATAGGCCTATGTAAGTTTACTATAACGAGAGCTGAAGCCTGACAAGGAGAGCGGCAGGCAGGCGGGGTAGAGAGATGAATGTGGAGAGAACCAATTGCAATGTGTTTCAAATGTAAATGCATATAGAGATTCGTTTTTCATCTGGATACTGTTTTCTTTAAATAACATTTTGCAATGAAAAAAAAGTCACATATTTTCACACACACACAGACACACACGTGTTTCCAACCTAGCGTGATATAACCTTAGTGGGACTCAGATATTAGTTATACTTCCCCCTCCACCCTGTTGCCTCTTCATGGGGTCCCCTGCCCCCCTCCCGCCTCTACCCCTTCCCCTCCAACCCTTCTCAGCTGCTGGAGCGGACTCCGTGCCCCCCCCCCCCCACCCTCATCTTGCCAATCACTCTTTTAAATAGCTTCTGCAGAAATAGGTGGGCGTCAGTCTCTCTGCTGACAACCCGAGTGTGTGTAATCTGAACCTGCCCCCCCCCACCGCCACCCACCCAACTCAAAGTGTATGAGGAGCTACTGCAGGTCTGCGGGTGAGCGGGCGACGGTAGCCCCTCACTATCCAGTCCTCCTCTTTCTCCTTCGCCTTTCCTCCCACCCCTCGCTGTCCTCTTTCTCCTTACCCCTCTGCGTCTGCAGTCCCAAAACCCTATACCATAGCCCTATCTGGGACTCGACCTTGTCATCGGAATTTACCATCGATTCCTAATGCCGTCAGGGCCTGAATGTAAATACTGGGATGGAACCCTGTCTTGCATCACCCACATAATGTCTTGTGTTTAGAGAACTTGGAGGCAGTTACACAAGGGCAGAGGCTGTGACAATAGTCACATTATCAAGCTAGGCCCCTGGCAGCCATTTTGTTCACCAGTGTTACCCTTTGACGGCTTGAACAGGAACCACTGTGTTCTTGTTTTTATTGAACTCTCCAGAGGGCTCTTGCGGTGATGTTAAGAAGGCTTTTGGGAAATGCTGGTGTTTGCAGTATGATGGTAATTGAAAGGGCTAGTTGTTTGGGTCTGGTTGGCTCTCGATTGGCTAATTGCAGGCTTTGCTTCTTTAGCAGTCGTGTTGGATCTGAAGAATGTGGATTCGGTAAATTTTGCAAGAACATTGTGTACCCACCATTCAGTTTGAAAATGAACCTCTGCGAAAGCTCGGGTGGTTTCATAGGTTGAGGGCAGTCAGAGTTCCAAGGCTGGGGTTTGGCTTTTGAGCTAGGGTTCGATCGTTTGTTTGTTCGCGAGCTGCTTTTCTGGCCACCTCGATGTTTTACCGCCAAGGGGTCTTCTCTGAAAACACACTTCCTCTCTCTCTTTCCCTCCCTCTCTTTCCCTCTCTCTCTCAAGGGATCCAGCTTGGGTTTTGGAGTGAGGGTTCAAGACCGGTCGCTAGCTGCTTGTTGGCCCACCTCAACGTCTCTTCACCAAGGGGTCTGTTTTGATCTTACCACCTGCCCTTTCTTCATTCCTCTTTCGATCATAGTGTTGGGTTCAATAGGTCAGGTGAAGGCCTATGATGGAGCAGTTTTAGGTTCTAACACGCAGACGAACAAGCTATACTCCTGGCTATCCTGGCTTATCCTGCCTTTAATTCTGGAGCATTTTCACTGTGATAGCGTTAGGTACTCTAGTGGTCTATGGTCCCTTGTCACTTGGTATTCAATGCATTAGAGGGTTTTTGTATCCATAGGGGGAACTATGCTTACACCTGAATGCTAGCACGTGGACCAATAAATGCTCCAGAGTTGCAGCTAGCTTTGTAAAGTTTTTGTCAACCGATTGCAGTTACTTTTGAAATCAGACAAAATCGGTAGGAATGTTGGTGTCCACTTTTAGCCTGGGTGCCTCTGATATGTATTGTGTGCTGTGACAGAACCTACTTTGGACAGTTTTCCATTATTTGAGAGAAGATATGGAAAAATTATTAGCTTAGAATGACAACTCGCACATTTGGGAATATCCTTCCCGTGGAAACCCCTGTTATCGGTATATCCAACAATCAATCAAATGTAATTATTAAGCCCTTTTTACATAAGCAGTTGTCATAAAGTGCTCTTACAAAAAAGCACTTTTGAAATATATCTGCTTTTACATTGTAATAATTTGATCAAATCGTCAGTGTTTTGTTATGTTGTGTATGTTACGGAGCGTATTATCGAATTGCATTTCAGAAATTTCAGTTGAAAAATGGTTTCCAGCTATTCAGTAAGTAGTAACTAAAAATATCAGTCTTCTCTGATGTGTTTACTATAAAGTTTTAGCTACCTTGCTTGCCTTCAGAAAGGAATGACTGAGCAATTTGATATTGCGTGATGTCTGTTTTGTTGCGCAACTCAAATATATTTCACTATTTGCAACTTGTCTTTCCATTTTTTTTTACTTGCATGCATTTCTAAAAGAATCAGGGTTGGGCTAGCTGAAAGGTATATTTAATAACAAAATATACCATTGTTTTCCAGTGCAATTATATTTTAAGTATGAGAAAATTTAGAAACGGATAAAATAGCGGGTGGCCAAAGTTAGGGAACCGTTAGTTAAAGTCACTGGATGTGTTTGTTTGTGTGCTTTTGTGCACTTGTGTGTGTGTGTGTGTGTGTATGCATGTGCCCTCATGCATTTGCATGTTTGTTCTAGTTTGCATGTGTTGGTCTTGCACTTTATCTCCCAAGCTTGTCTTTGCTCCACTAATAGCCCTGTAGTCTAGCAGCTGTTGACCCAAAGTTAAAGCCCTTAGAGGCCAACTTTCTTACTAGGGTCCACTCCAACCCACTTACTTTGTGACCACGGTGTGTTGTTATGCTTGGGGAATGTTATAGCCTAATGTGTACAACTGCTAGCACACATTTAATTAACCTATACTACATACTCAAAACTATAAACACTCTTCTCGAAACTCACACAATTTGACCAAACCCCAGAATCGTCGCTCAGATTTGAACGGTATACTCCAAGCCTTGTTGTCTGTCATATGAATGAAACTTGCACGAAAGCATAAAATACAATGAACGCTGTACTGAATACCCATACCCCGCACACTGGTGAGAGGAATTAAAAACACTATTATGAAGAGTTAAAAAATCTATAACCATAATTTGCTCCAAATTCATGCTCCCATGAATTTTGCATTTTGCATGATTTTATAGACTGTAAATTATGTGTAGAGAATGCTGGAGTGTACAGAATAAACACAAATGACATAGTTGTTGATCTTTGGGAAGGTTTGCAAAGTAACGTAACACTTGAAATGTATCCCAAGGCATCAACAGGGGAGATTTGTTTTTGAACAGGTATATGTTTAGAGTCATAAAAATAAATGTCTATTCTGCCTCAGCATCCTGTACCTGACCTGGTCCAGAGGCTTTCACCTATTTCTCGGTCTATATTTTCTAAAGGTCTCTATACCATGATAAATTACATTTGTAACATATATTTTTTTTCACTGGATTTCTTTAAATGTATAAGGATATTTCCAACAACCATGTTCTCAATGGCTAGTTCTTTGACCTCGTGAATCAAGCATGGTCTTCAACTGTGAACTGGTGTCTCTCAATTAAAAAAATATTAGTTTGAGTTTCGAGTTCACACAATTTTAATATACTGTCCTTTGTGTCTTAGTGCATCCAGATTCAGAAGAAATTTAACAGGGTGCTCAGCACTGGAGTCAGCCAAGTTTACATAAAGTTACCTATTTTCATTCCTGCATGTCTGGACAACTGATCCTGTATGTCAGGACAGTGAAATGGCTCAGGTTTGGCTGCAATTTAAGCCCAGCTTACCTCATTGTCATACTATGGAAAAAATAAAATACCTTGGTAACCCTTCCTTGAGCAACATAGTTTTGTGTATTGTTCTTAGAACCAGTTTTAGTTTCTTAACGATATTAGATAAACTGTAATGTTAACGTATGGACAGACATCCAAACCCAGATTGACCGCGTGTCTCAATTAGCTTCTCAAGATCAAGCTGTGGCCACTAACGCAAGCATATTGCCTCCTGCCCTCTCAGTCAACTCTCAACATTATTGAGGCTCATGAAAAGAAAAATCGTTCGGATGGATTTTAAACAGGAACTTACTGGAGCAATTATACACCTGCGTGTGTATCACTGAAGAATATGTGTGTTTTTGTGGATGTGTTGACATTGTGTGGCTGTGTGTGTGTGTGTTGTGTTTGCATCAACATAGTTGCATGCGCGTGTTGTTGTATATTGTCAACGTTGTCCTGTGTGTGTGTGTGTGTGTGTGTTATGTTCGTTGCAAAGTTGTGTGTGTGTCAACACCGATAGGTGTGAGTGTTGTTGTCTGCGTATTAGGAACACATGGCAGGACAGCACAGCTGGCTGTCGTATGGTGTGCTCCTACTTTATGACCCTCCCCCATATTTGGTGCGGCACAGCCCCCCGCGTGTCTTCAATTGCTGGGTGGCAACACCGAGTGAGAGAGAAAGATAGAGAGGTGGTGGTGGGGGGGGGGGGGGGTGTCACAGGGCTACAGTGAGTGAAGTAGCCTGGTCACGGACTGAAGCCTAGTTTGTTGGCTAGCTGTCACCCGTCTTAAAACGGGGGATTCAGGTCAGAAGAGGGGACAAAATGAAGCTGTGTGCCGAAGTGAAGGAGTCTTAGTGCAGCTGGTGAGTACTGCTGTCAGAACTTGGGTGACCGTTAGCTTTTCCTACCGGAAGGGACAGTAGTGGATTAGGCTAATATGATAATGAATAGGTGCCATAGGTTGCTGGTGTTTGTAGAAAAGTGGTGTTCAGTACTATTGAATACAGTAGGTCTTCGTTGTGTTACAGACCGGTGTTTCATTTGGAATACATGTTTTGCAAATGATTTCATGTTCGCTTGTCGTATTTTATAAGTTGTAAAGTTATTCGGAAATGTATATTTAGCCTCTCAGAGGACTAAATGAGGGGTAGTCCTGATTTTCACTGTTTTCTCCAAACGCCAGACCGGCTTTATTTTGTTTCTATGTCAACATGGTTGTTTACAGCAGGCCTACCCTTTGAATCATTGAGTGAGCAATTTCGGTGCGGAACATTTTTCAAATACGCTGCGATTATGGTTCGCCACAACCATTAGGCTCCCTCTTCTCTAACTTCTTTTAAGACCAATTGAACTATGAGTTATGAATTTAGTTGACTGGCTTTGCACAGGACCTCATGCCATATAGTCACTCACTTGGTGTCATTCCTCAGTTGCTGTGAGGGAAATGTGACTGCTTTGGATAGAGTGGAGAGTCTGTAATGACTTAGAAGCTGGGTTCTTGAAGGGGCCTTGTATGCCCCTCATCAGAAGGACTAGCTGATATAGTTAGAGCTGGCGGTGACAGGACCATGAGCTTTAGCAGCAGGTTTAATACCCACCCCTTGGCCTCTCAAAGCCCTCTGGATACCCAAGATCCCACTGTCCTACCCGTACTTCAGCTCTACCTCAGCTCTCCTGGGTCCCACTGGCCTACCCATACCTCAGCCCTAACTCAGCTTTCCTGGGTCCCACTGTCCTACCCATACCTCAGCCCTACCTCAGCTCTCCTGGGTCCCACTTTTTCTACCCATACCTCAGCCCTAACTCAGCTCACCTGGGTCCCATATTCCTACCCATACCTCAGCCCTAACTCAGCTCTCCTGGGTCTTACAGTCCTACCCATACCTCAGCATTATCTCAGCTCTCCTCCGTCCCATTGTCCTACAATCTTAACACTATCTATTTCTCTTGGATGATACCCATACCTCAACCATAATGTCTTTTACTCGCCCCTCAACTAACTATACCATTTACAGAGATTTGGTATAGGATATATTTTAGGTGTTTACTAAAGTCTGGATCTATCAGGAATCCTTGCAGACAGTCGTCAACTTCCTGACAGAGGTGCAGGCAAACTGAGACCGACAGTCATCATGACATGTCATCTTTATAGCGGTTACTAATATGACAGTTACTGATATGACAGCTACTGACATGAATATCCCGATACGACTACCAAGGAGAGATAGACAGGCTGACGGACAGACAGAAATCCCCATGACAGTTAACTCTAACCCACATGCAGGTCCGTCAAAACACATCGAGGATGAGTGACAGACGGACAGACGTCTCAATGACAGACAGATAAAAACCGGGCGCCTGACCCTATTTCAGTCTGTCGGTCAGTCATCATTCTGAAAATTATGTCAGTCAACCTGGCAACCCGGCTGTGGAATGCCGACCCGAGCACCTTTGAAGCCCCCCCCCCCCCACCCCCCCAGGCGGGGGTGGGTGTCATGTCCCGTGGAGACGCCCCATACTGCTGGCTGTCTGGCTCTGGCAGAGTTAGGCCATGACATCATCTTATGCTGGGGGGGGGTTTGGTCTGGGTGATTTGGGGCCAGGAGGACAGTCAGTCCTGTGGCTTTTGCCAGTCAGGGTTTATCACATCTGGGGGAGCTCTCACATTACTCCTTAGAACAAGGATCTAAGATCAGCTTACCCTACTCAAATCCCAACATGAACTGTTTCTGGGAGAAATGGTCCAGAGATCCGTTTCTAGGGGGCAACATCAGTCAGACCCTTATTTCATGCTGCAATTCCAAGCCAGCTGCGGATCTTGCCATTATTCTTTCAGTATCCATCTATTTCTGTCCTTGTTTCACTGTATTCTCTGTGTGGACTTTTCCTCCCTCTCTGTGGCTGTTCTTAGATGTGTGACTAACTGTGTGGTTTTAGCACTGTTTGTTTAGGAATTTAACTAGCCTCCGGGAATGGCATTTTCAGTCCCATCATGCCCCTCTCTCCAGCAGCATGCCTCGCTTCTTGGTTTTAGAGTCCCCTGTTTGCCCTCGTTAACTCCCTGGTTCTCGCGACCCTCAGCACCTAAGAAGTATAAGACTCTGTGGACGGAGCCTCAATCTTCCCTAAATGGTGCTGTGTGTATGCAGGTCTGTGCGACCTCTATGCATGTAATGAGGTTTGAGGCTCCTGGTCAGCCATTTAAGAGGGCACAAAGTCCTCAGCACTGGATCCGACCCAAAAGCACAGGGCAGACACCAGGGAACACCAACACACGACATTCCTTCCTCTCAGAGGAACCCCTTTATGATCAACATGTCTGGGTGGGCTGGTTTAAGAGCATGGGGCTGAGTGTTCTGAAATGCTCCTGTATGTCTCTATCTGAGCATCTGGATCTATTGTTCCTGTGTTCCACTTGACCATTCTGAGGGGATATTGGGTTGAAGTCTTACTAGAGCCACAACAATGTTCGTCTTGTTTTCACCCAGTCTCTCTAGGGAGGGCCTGCTGCTAGTCAACGGACAAGGGATATGTCTATTAGTTGGCGGCGGTGTTTTCCCACAGTCGTTATCAAGACAACAGTGAAACCAGACAGGCAGGTAGACAGGCATTCAGGCTGGCAGGCAGACGTTGGACCGGGTCCAAACCCCAAGACACATTTACACAGCCCAACCCATCACAGTGGGTGGTTAGGCTAGGCTAGCTGCGATGCTAGCATGGGTAGGACATATTTATGGGTTTTTGTGTTTACTTGGAATGGATTACTTGTGCTACAGACTTTGTGTGCTAAGGGACAATGTGTGCTAGATTGTACCAGAGCTGTGTTCAGCTATTTGTATTATCTTAGTTCCCTGTGTGTTATACCATATTCAATATTTACCAGACAGTGATTTTGCTCATTTGGTAACATTGGTTGTATATAAATAAACTGCACCTGGTCTATTGTTGCTAGGACAGCATTTGAATGCCTGGGTATAATAGGTCAACCTATTACACATAGCAATTATTCCAAGGTCGTTATTACATGTGTTTTAATTTGTAAAATGGTAAGATAGGTGATGTGTAGCTGATAGGTGAAGTGCCACAGTTGATACAGTACTATATTGCAGTGGCAGTGAAGCATTGTGTATTTCAAATAAACCATTAGAACAGGAGTGTTTGGAACCAGGCTATTTTCCTGGCATATTAGTAGCTTCCCCACTGGTCATGTGTGAAAAACACACAAACAAGGGCATCGTGCATTCACACTCTTCCATAACAAAACAATTGGATGTGTGTTTCTGCATATGCTGTTGTCTCCTAATATTTTACAATGCATCTCAATAACTATGGACTATGGTCTCGGAGTAACAATGGGCTATGGTCCATAAGCTACTGTGGGCTAAGGTCCATAACAAACAATGGGCTAAGGTCTCTGAGTAACTATGGTATATGATCTCTTAGTACTTATGGGCTATGTTGTCCCAGTAACTATGGACTAAGCTCTATGAGTAACTGAGCTAAGGTCTCTCAGTAACTATGGACTAAGGTTTTTGAGTAACTGAACTAAGGTCTCTGAGTAACTATGGATTCATGTCTTTGGGTAATTATGGGCTATGGTCTCTGAATAACTATGGACTAAGGTCTCTGAGTAACTGGACTGCTTATGAATGACCTTATCAACAATCTGTCATGCCAACGCTGTGTCATGTCAACTGTGTCCTATTTGTGACACACTCAATGTGTTGTGTCTCTGATGGTGACTACATGCCTATATTCAGCTAATGGACTATCAGTGTACTCCATCTCTGCCTGGTCTTAGGGTAACAGCCAACACTAGTCCCACAGGTCCCATTCATGTTGGAGGGGTCTGAAGAGATAAATGGCTTTGCCCTTGTATAAAAATTCCAGGTAATTCCTGATTAGCGTACTAAAACGCTTTAATCAGGGATCAGCAATTACTTTTTGAAAGAAATTGTCAAATTTTCTTGTCAGACCGCATAGGCACAGCCGGCAAAGAAGAGCGATTGTCTCTTACTGACTGACTGACTACCCTTTGTTAAATAGCGTAGTGGTTAGAGACGCGAACCTGCAACCAATAGATCCCACGTTCGAATCTCGTCACAGTCAAAGCAAATTATGCATTAGGATTTCTTCTGGATAGATAAAAACTTTGCGAAGTACGCATCCGTGCATGCTTTTTGGGTCAGGATAGACAAAAACCTTGCCGGCCACAACCAGTAGCTATGTTATAGTAACCCTAAAATATTTATATGGCAACTATTTCTTGTGGATTTTCGAAGTACACATCTGTGCATGACTTTTGGGGTAATATAGGCTAGATAAAAACCCCCTGGGCAGTAAAAGAGTTTCCATGATTCTCTCGTCTTTTCACTTGACGAGAAAGTCAGTTGTCGTCGCTTATATTGATAGTTATTGTGCCATGAAATAGCTTTGGCAGTGTTAAGTTTAAGTACTGTAGTAAGTTAGACACTAGTAAGCCTATTACTGGCTAATAAGCTGTTAAAACAGCCAGTGGCAAAAGCAATACATTTCATAGATGCTATTTGTGGTGGAGGTAAACTCAATAAGAAACGTTAGTCAGTTGAACACAATGCTTAATGATGTCTAGTGAAATATTCAAACTTGGCGTGATGTTAATGAGTGACAAAATGATCTAATGTGGAGATGCTATACCGACACTGGGCCCACGTATAGTGGCGTGGTGTAGTGGTTAAAGACACAGCCACTACGTGCACAAAGACGTTGACATTTTCACCCACTGGGAGGGCATTGATTGTATACATACTGTTCATCCATCATTACTCTACGCCCATTGTGGTGATGAACTGTCCCATACGTCAAAATCCCATTTGGATTAACTGAGAAAGGCCAGCTTACCACACTTAATGCTGTTGCTTTCAACATACGGACACAGTGGTGCCTGTGTATTTGTGTGTGCTATGTATAAATAGAGAGCCTCTTTGAGCCTCTTTTAGAATGTAGGAATTGTGCGTGTGAGGGACCATGGTTCATATTAGTCGTGTGTGTGTGTGTGTGTGTGTGTGTGAGTGTGTGTGTGTGTGTGTGTGTGTGTGTGTGTGTGGCCGTTTCGTCCGCGCGTGTGTCGTTCTCTCTCTGAGTGATCATACTGACGCACGCCCCACGGATTTGGTAAACGCAGAGGTCGTGACCCGGCAATGCTTGCCTCCAGAGTTCCAGTCATTCCCCTCGCACCTCGAAAACTCGACTTCCTTTCTGGGTGAAGGGAATATGTCGAGCCTACTGGCCCCGTCTTCTCCATTAATTCCAATTCCTGTAAGAACTCCCGTTTCCCATTGCTGCCATAATGTTCTCTGTAAATGATGATTCTGTCTGTGAACAAAAAAAATGAGTAACTGTTAAGCACGGACTCCCCCACTGGAGGGTTTAATACCTCATCGGCCATGAGTCAAGCATCTTCTGACACAAATGACACAGATCGCTGTAAAAAACCTAATTATAGAGGCGGTTAAAGGAATTTGTGGATTTAGACAGCAGGTTGGTATCTACGTTACCATAATAAAAAGCGTTAGGTTATTCATGGGTCACAAAGAGATTTTGTAAGTTGCTCATGTACCACTGAGTCGCAGTTACACTACACATTTCAGGAAGAGTTGGTTTTGAGACATATCTCATCCAGTTTTCCTCCAGCTTCTCCCCTCTCTTCCTTAGAATTTTACGAGTGGTTAAATGTCACGTCCTTGGTCTGTTTTGCAAAGAGATGCCCCTCCCAACAGAACAGAGGCCAACAGCTGGAAACATGTCACCCCTCTGGTGTTCTTTTTTACCCCTATGGAATGCTATCGATCACAGTCTGAAAACAAGGGTCTCCCCTCTTCTGTATGTGGCCACGCTCGGCTTGTGTGTTGTCTCTGTGGGCTTGTGTGTGTGAGACATGGAGACAGACCGAGGACAGGGAAACCCCAGTGTGTGGGTGATGTCACTGTGTAGGCCTGGGCCAGGGCTGTTAGCTGCGTGGGTGTTGTAGTTTAAGGACACTCCCAGTGCCAGGAAGGAACTATCGTATTCCACTGGACCAGCTCACAACTCCCAGCTCATAGCTCGACGCCCCAGGGAATGGACCAGGCCCACCTCAACCAATCCCAGCACAGATAGGTGATCGAGATGGCAAGGGAGGGAGCGGAAAATGACACAAACCCTGTACCATTCAAATCATAGCCTAGTTAAGGTTCACTCGTCTTCCTATCAAGTGAAACCATAGTGATGGAAAAGGACTGCTCTGTTTAAAGAAAAAAGGAAAGTAACAAAAGGGAAGGACAGAAGGGCTACCTCCAGGTAAGGTAAAATGACAGGAGTTCTGGACTGGGCAGTCCAGTTTGGCTACAATTTGAGGCGCACCAGTCGCATGGTTGGTTTTGATTGGACTGGTGTGTAAGACGGGTAGAGCTCTGTTCTGGTTTTCCTTTGGTGGGTTTGTTGACAAAGACCCGTAAATAGTCTGGTCCATGTTTTTATCTGCTCCCTGTATCAGGACCTCCACACCTGCTATGCTGTGATGAGTTTAAATGCTGCTCCTGATGATCAAATGTCACATAGTCTTTTTTGATACGTTGGAGGGTGTGTGTGCATTGTGTGTGTACAGTATCTACGTACAGTTACGTGTTCATGTTAGTTATGGTCATGAAGACACTCTAAAAGCTTGATACAAAAATTGTATGACGATACAAACCAGGCAGCGAAATGCAAATGAACCTAAGTACTTAGGCTGAAATTAGGGTGTCATTTTCCTTGAAATACATCAGTTGATCTTACGACATTTCTCATCGTACTTATTATAGTTTAGCGCCGTTGCAGATTTTGAGTGATGGATTTGGCGAGGTAATTGGTGCAGGATATTGGAGCTCGAGGTTGTCAGGGACGCTTGTCGAAATTGAAGTAGCGGTTGTCATTTGCAAAAATGCAGGTCATTAATCATTTGTGATGAAACCAATTAATTTTCATGTGAGAACATCTGATGATCGTATGCAGTACGCTGTTATGATCTTGATGCATAAAATTCTGACGCCCTGACCTAATCAATCAGAATTTTGCTATATAAAAATAATTACACATCGGAAATTGTATATAACATGACATTTTGGATATACGATACTCAGGAATCCGGGAGTTCTTGCACAGCATTTCTGCTGTTGCCATGACAAGACAGTGCACCGTCTAGGTGATGTTCCACCGTTTTTGCAAAGATACACAAGGTTCATGCTCATTGCAACACTATGTGTTCTATTCTTAGACCAGGAGTGGTTGTTGATGACAGAGCCAAAGGCCGAGCTACCGTGGTGGTCTGTTGACAGTGTTTAGAGCTGAAAGGACTGGATATGAAGCTACAGCCTCGGTGGGCATTTAAGGACGTTGTTAAAATGCATACAATCGCTACTGTATCATTAAAAATAGGTTCATGTTGACACAAGCAATGCTCCTTTCCCAGGGTGACTCACTTTCTTGGTCCAACGTTAGGAAACAATTAAGAGGCAAATGTCACTGCGGTGTGAGGGTGGGTGTGGTGTTAGTGGTGATTTCTGAGTAGTTCTTGAAATTGGTAATATGTCTGTTTTTCAGCTCTGTTTGGGCACATACTTATAATTATATTTTACTTGGCTCTTTCAGACGTGGTTCACACCCAAGGTCCCCTCGACGGCAGCCTGTATGCCCGAGTCCGCAAGAAAGACTCCCTCGAGGGTGTGGTCACCATCAATGGCCTCCCCGTCCACGATCACCCCCTGACCAACGCGGACCCCGCCCTTCAGCATCCAGACCACACCCTCCCGACTGTTGACCACACCCTCCCGGTGGTGGGCCACGCCTCCCTGCCCACGGTTGACCACGCCCTGTCGGTCAGCAGTGACTCAGGGAACTCGACGGCGTCCATCAAAACCGACCGCACGGACGACCACAGCCAGTCACTGCACGGAGCGGTGAACGCCAACCAGAACCACAACACCCCCAATCACCCTCTTCTCAGTCCCCAGGAGAGAAGGGAACTGGACCAGCTTCTGAGTGGCCTGGAGACCCCTATGCCCCACCGCCAGGGTTACCTGGCTACCTCCACCAGCCCCGGGGGAGGAGTGCGCCACCTTGTCCCAGCCCAGGTGCACGTCAACGGGCACACGCGGCTCATCGCAGCCCCCTCCGTTGAGGAGCGCGAGACGGACATCTTGGACGACGAACTGCCCGTCAGTCAGGAAGGCAACAGTGTGGACAGCCTGGGAACACTCTCCTCACTAGAAGGCCAGGCCACGCCCGGTGAGCTGTACTACCAATCAGAAACGCCTGTTAACCGGCAGAACGACGGACCGTACCTGGAGAAGCTGCGGGAGATGCCGGTGCACCGGGTACGAACATCTACGTCGGCGCAGGAGAGGATCATGGACTCCAGTTCGCCCCAGGAGGATGGTTACTCTCCTAACAGTTTCCAGAACGGGAGTCTGAACTGCTCCCAGTCATTCGGGATCCCTGAGCCGAGTGGCCCCAAGTCGCCCGGGGCCCCTGAGCCAGGGGGCCCCAAAATGCCCAGGGCCCCGGAGAGGAGCACCAGTAGCAGGGAGGCGGTCCAGAGGGGATTGAACACGTGGCACCAGTACAGCCTGCCGGACGACCCCTTCGGCCCCCCGCTGCAGAGCACCCACAGCCTGCCCGACTTCCCCCCCACTGTATCGCAGCACGACATTGAGCGTTCCATCGAAGCCCTCAACATGCTGATGCTGGACCTTGACCCTCATACGGGACAGTTGCCCAAGTCATACAGTGCCCCATCGGGTGAGAATAGCATAGGTGGAGCATCTCCGGCCCCCTTCTCCCAGTCCCTGGCCAGGCCGTCGTACCAGGCGGACTCAGCCATCCATGGCTACAACATCAACGACAACGCCTTCGGAGATCCTTTGAGGTTGACGGCGGGCCGGGTGTCAATGTCGCCCGTCCAGAGCCCCGTGGCAGAATCTCCTGTGTTGTACGCTCCCCCGAGGTCCACTTCGTACCAGCCGCATACCAACACCACCCCCACACACACCCCCGAGCCCTACCACACACGCCCGGCCCAGGGGCCTGGTTCTCCGCTCTGCCCTTCTGACCCTTCCCCCACCTTCGGACAGCTCCAGCTAAAGCCCCTGAACTCCTATCCAGGTGGGACCGTTGGGTCCCAGTCCCCTGAGTTGCAAGGGGTGTCTCCCTACCCGGGCTACAGCGCCTCCTCATCCCCACTCCCCAACTCCTCCCCCCAGCCCAAGGACCCAGAACCGAAAGATGAGAACCTCAACCTGGAGGGCCTGGTGGCTCATCGCATAGCTGGTAAGAGACCACCGGACTGAAGATAAGATTGAATATCTCCGAGTAGTTTAACACTTTTCATTGTCCTCATCAAGGTATTCACTGAAGTACATTCAAGGATATCTGAATGATTGTGACAAGTCTCAAAATGCGTTGTGACTGTGCCATATCACCTTATAGCCAAACATTCAATAGCCTGTACAATTCCAAAGGGCAGTGTTTCGAATGCCTTCCATACAGACATCAGTCCTGAGTCACTATGAGCACATTGTTCCAGAACATGCAATGGACCACCCTATGAGGAACTGTCTTACCGTCATTCTCACCAAGTGCATAATCAGCGGGATTTATTGTTTACATGTGTGCCAAAGGTCTACATTTCTATATTATTAGCCACTGTGTCATCTTTATCTCACTTAGGGAGTAGGTGTCATCATCAAGTCGTGGAGATAAATAGATATAGACAGATAGATATTCAGGGTTATTCTTAGTTGTGTGGATGACCGAAAAACATATGGTGAGCCTTGAACTGTCCTACAGCTCGTATGGAGAGGAGATGAGCTGTAAGGTGGTAAGAATAGACATGCTGGTTGAGCTCTCATCTGCCAGGCATTTTCCACATACACAACCTGCCACACATGGAAGCCCCTGACACTGTGCTCACAGACGCCACCAAGTGGCCTCTTTCAGTACTTCTTTTTGTTCTCCTTGAGTATTGATGTGTGGTTTAGCTGTCTCTTAATTTCTGGTGCAGTCCCATTAGGTAGAGGTTTGTTGTTCTAACCCAGCTCCAATTTCTCATGTCATTTATATTCACGTCCCTTTTGCAGTCCGCTGTTTCTGACACTGATTTCTTTTAATTTTACTTCATTCATTATTTCTCTTTTTTGTGCTTCTGTCTTTTGTTCTGTCCACCCATTCCTCTTTATTGGACCACCCCTTCACGCCATTGCATCTGCCTCTTCACCTCCTTCCTCCTCTTCCTCCTGTCCTCCCACCACTCACTGTGAGCAGAGTACAACGCTCGTATTCGTGGCATCAGTGATAGCATTACCACCACACCACAGCCTGACCACCGTCGATCCTATTCCTTCTCTGGTTTGTGGACAGACCCCCTCCCCATCTCTCACTCCCTTTCCTTCTTTCTGTTGTCCTTTACCTCCACTTGTCTTCTTCCTTCTCCTCACAATTTGTCCTCACCAGTGCTTATAACATTTCTCTTTCTCTCTCTCTCTCTCTCTCTTTCTATCTACAACATTACTCTTGCAATTAGCACATCAGAGGTTGAAATTCATTGTGTTTTAAACCTGGGATATACATTGTAGTTACAGTGCCTTTGGGACGTATTCAATGTCACTTTCTCCAGATTTTCTCTGTTATGTACGCAATTGATAATTGATTGTGAGTCTAATTAAGATACCCTATAATGACAACCAATTTAGAGAGGGTGAAGGGGTCTGAATTCCCAAAGGCATCGTATGTTCCCAAATCTAGTTAAGGATTCCCTATTTACATCAACCCTTAAGTGTTTTTCCCAGATACATTCCTGAAACCTAATGGGAAATGTCCGGTATTTCGTTTTCTGGCGTTCCAGGGATGCGTTCCCGTGGCATTTCGCCGGAGGAGGCTCAGGAGACTGTCCGCCGTCGGACCACCAGTGAGGGGCAGTACCAAAGCGGACACGGAGACCCTCTGTGCCACACGGGGGCGCCGCTGCGCTCCCCTGTCCATTCCTCAGACGTCCATAATCTCAACCCTGGAGGAAGACCCAGAGAGGTAGAGGGCTTTTCCCCTTTCCAGCCGCAGGCTGCAGGCTCTTCAGTCTGTATCAGCTTGAAAATGTTCTCCCATTCATTGAGGGTTTTGTCGTTTCACTTTGAGAGTAACCGTGTCTGTGTGTGTGTGGGCGTGCGTGCGTGTGTGTGTGGGCGTGTCTGCATACGTCTGTCTACGTGGACTTTTTTTTCTGTGTGTCTCTATGTTACTGGCCTCTGCCCATATGTATATCTGTGCCTTCGTCTTTTTGTGTGCATTTTACCGTGGCGTTTGCGTTCCCTCCACACGTGCGCTTTCTCCATGTCCATTTGGGTTTGTTTCGTCGCCCGTCTGGCTGCGTGCGTGTGTGTGTGCGTGATACGTGACGTGCGTGTGTTCTGTGTGTGTGTGTGTTGTGTCCCTTCACTCCAGGGCCCCATGCACAGCTACTTGGCGGCGTATGAGGATGACGTTGACGCTGGTGCTGCTGTCAGTCCTACGCTCAGCGGCGGCGGTGAGGTCTACCCCCTGACTCCTGCCTTCCCTGTCTCACCTCAGACCCCTTATTTCAACATGTGTAAGTTCACCTCCCTGCAGACAGGGGGCTCCCTTAGACCCTAGTCCGGAGGACGCCCGACCCGGTTTCCTGGAGATCTACCGTCCTGTAGGTTCCCCCTCCAACCCCAGTTGTGACTAATCTCATTTAGCTTTTCGTGGAGGTAATTATTCAAATTTGGGTTAGAGAGAGAACTTACTAGACAGTATCTCTCCAGGAACATGTTTGGGCAGCCCTGCCTTAGTTGAGTGCCCCAGAAAAAAATATTAGAAAACTGTAATTAACATTAAATATGTTGAATGAATATAACATTAATACGATAGCAGATGGTGGCTGAGTTCTGATCCTTTTAAGATGCATCCTTCTCCGCTGCTTTGTATTAAATAAGGAGTTATCCTGAACTGATTTGGACAGTGCCAGGTGTACTGTTCTTAATGTAATGTTGCTTTGTTGAGTGTCTTGATTGGGACTAATCAGTAGTGGTGGATTTCCCAAATTAGATTATTTCTCTTGTGAGACTCAATTGCAAATGTATTTGCTCTTGGAAAATAATTAAAAAGGGAATAGAAACCAATAGAGAATAATAGACTGTAGTTTCTTTAAATGATTCAAGTGAAATTAGACCATAGATTGCTGCTCGACACACCGGAGATAACAGAGATACAAACTGTTATCTCTCTTTATCTTTCTGCTTGACAACATGATCGTTTTACTAGATAGATTGCTTTGGGCTTGTTTGGGACCAGCCAGGTTTAGGTCTCCCTGTTCCAGCAGTGGGGACTAGCACTGTAGTTGAAGTAAGGACCCACTCTGAGGCCCCCAGAAGTCCCCGATACCATACTCCATATACCACTCTGCACTCGTCTCCCATCGCCCCTTCGTGCCTTTTTCGGGAGGCGCTAACTTTCAAAAAGACAAAGAATTGATTTGGGGTTCTTTGGTAAGTGGAGGATGCATGGAATTTCCGGATTACTTCTCAATGTCCCGTCGAGTCCACCCCACGACCGTAGGCTAATTGTATTCCGGCGCGGGCAAACCGCTGGAATTTCAACTCATTTCATGAACCGGCCTTTATAGAAAGGGACTGGTGGTCAGCCCTGGCATGTATCCATCGTGTCCGTGACCTTCCCAACACAGGACCTCTCAGTGGTCGCTGATTGACGTTCGGGATGCTGCCATTGGTTCCCTGTCCGTGTCAGTGGTTCATTAGTGTTTGGAAGTGTGTCTGTTCGGTGTTGTTTCTGCATGCTGTGTCCCAAACTCTTGCATGGCCGGGGCTCTTCGTACTGTAGGTGTCATCATTCACCGTCAACCTTGTTCTGCTGTTGTCGTAGTCTGTTTGTTCTTTGAATCTCTGTGCGTATTTCTGTATCTGCTTGGACGTATTGTAGGCCGACGTTGAGAGTTCGGTTTGGTCTTTCTTTCCCTCAATATCTTGTTGTATATCTCCTATCTCTCACTGTCGCTGTCTCTCTACGTAGATGTTAATCTCTCTTTGTCTCTATCTCTTATCATTCTCTGATATTCTCTTCCTCCGTTTAACAGTTTCTACCTCTCTTTCTCTCTCCAGCCTGTTCCCCTCTGGGCTTGGCCAAAAGCCCTCCTGCTCTAGGACTGAAGCCCCACAATCCATCAGACATGCTCCACTGTGGATCAGGTCAGTACACACACACACACACACACATACAGTGGGGAGAACAAGGATTTGATACACTGCTGATATTGCAGGTTATCCCACTTACAAAGCATGTAGAGGTCTGTAATTTTTATCATAGGTACTCCTCAACTGTGAGTGACGGAATCTACAGCAAAAATCCAGAAAATCATATTGTATGATTTTTAAGTAATTGATTTGCATTGTATTGCATGACATAAGTATTTGATACATCAGAAAAGCAGAACCTAATATTTGGTACAGAAACCTTTGTTTGCAATAACAGAGATCATACGTTTCCTGTAGTTCTTGACCAGGTTTGCACACACTGCAGCAGGGATTTTGGCCCACTCCTCCATACAGACCTTCTCCAGATCCTTCAGGATTCCGGCTGTCGCTGGGCAACACGGACTTTCAGCTCCCTCCAAAGATTTTCTATTGGGTTCAGGTCTAGAGACTGACTAGGCTACTCCAAGACCTTGAGATGCTTCTTACGGAGCCACTCCTTAGTTGCCCAGGCTGTGTGTTTCGGGTCGTTGTTATGCTGGAAGACCATCTTCAATGCTCCTACTGAGGGAAGGAGGTTGTTGGCCAAGATCTCGCGATACATGGCCCCATCCATCCTCCCCTCAATACGGTGCAGTCGTCCTGTCCCCTTTGCAGAAAAGCATCCCCAAAGAATGATGTTTCCACCTCCATGCTTCACGGTTTGGGATGGTGTTCTTGGGGTTGTACCCATCCCTCTTCTTCCTCCAAACACAGCGAGTGGAGTTTAGACCAAAAAGCTCTATTTTTGTCTCATCAGACCACATGACCTTCTCCCATTCCTCCTCTGGATCATCCAGATGGTCATTGGCAAACTTCAGACGGGCCTGGACATGCGCTGGCTTGAGCAGGGGGAACTGGCGTGCGCTGTAGGATTTTAATCCGTGATGACGTAGTGTGTTACTAATGGTTTTCTTTGAGACTGTGGTCCCAGCTCTCTTCAGGTCATTGACCAGGTCCTGCCGTGTAGTTCTGGGCTGATCCCTCACCTTCCTCGTGATCATTGATGCCCCACGAGGTGAGATCTTGCATGGAGCCCCAGACCGAGGGAGATTGACCATCATCTTGAACTTCTTCCATTTTCTAATAATTGCGCCAACAGTTGTTGCCTTCTCACCAAGCTGCTTGCCTATTGTCCTGTAGCCCATCCCAGCCTTGTGCAGGTCTACAATTTTATCCCTGATGTCCTTACACAGCTCTCTGGTCTTGGCCATTGTGGAGAGGTTGGAGTCTGTTTGATTGAGTGTGTGGACATGTGTCTTTTATACAGGTAACAAGTTCAAACAGGTGCAGTTAATACAGATAATGAGTGGAGAACAGGAGGGCTTCTTAAAGAAAAACTAACAGGTCTGTGAGAGCCGGAATTCCTACTGGTTGGTAGGTGATCAAATACTTATGTCATGCAATAAAATGGTAATTCATTATTTAAAAATCATACAATGTGATTTTCTGGATTCTTGTTTGAGATTCAGTCTCTATGAGTACCTATGATAAAAATTACAGACCTCTACATGCTTTGTAAGTAGGAAAACCTGCAAAATCAGCAGTGTATCAAATACTTGTTCTCCCCACTGTATATCTTTCCCATTTAGGTTCTTCGTATTTCACTCAATTGCTTCTACGCTGCTTCTCTTGGTTTCTTACTTGTCTTTCAACAGTCTCTCCTGTCTTTCTTACCCCTCCTTCAACCCCCATCTTATCTTCCGTCTCTTTCTTTCCTCCTGTCAGACTCTGAATCTTTAAGTGATGGGGAGCAAGGTAAGGGTGTTTCAATGGCAAACAACCCCTCATCCCTGTCATGCCGGCCTCCCCTAACCCTTCCTGGTCCACCATGTTCGACCAACCCCTGTTTTTGACTGGAGGACCTTGTTGCGGCGTCTTGGTTTTGCTCTACCTTCTCCGTTCCTCATCCCTAAATAAATAATACAGTCCCATTATACAGGTTACAGCCGCAAAACCTTCTGTTTTGATTGACTATCAGTGGTTTAGCCCCGCCTCTTCTTAAATGTTATTGGGTAACCGATGCGTCCCAATTTTCCACCAGCCAGGGGAGTTGCTGAACCGTGAATGCTATGAATGTGTCACTGTTGGCGTGGGAAAGGTATCACATCTATAGTTGGTTGTCAGCCTTTTAAATGGGCCTGTTTTATGCATCTGTGTCTCAAATTTGCATCTGTTTTAATCACACTCAGTCTCACTTGCGGTTGTTTCTTTTCGTTTCTGTTTTTGGAATGACCTCCCTAGATATCACCACTTTCACTCTGTTTCCTCCAAACAGCACAGCACCTTGTTTAGCCCTACTGGGAAAACTACGGCTGCTAACAAACTTAATAATCAAATGCGTGTGTGTTTTTGCTTCAGACGGTGGTAGTTATGGTGGACATCTCTTTAACGCTCCCCAAACTTCCAGTAGCCCTATTCACAGTCCGGACGGGTGAGTACTGTACATTACCCACCATCTGTCTGGGTTAATTGAGTTTGGTTAATCCAGACATGAATTGGCTTCGAATTGAATGAAGAATTCCTAGGTTACAGGTCAGTGTTTTCTCCGTTTCTCCGCAGTGCAAGGACAGGTTCCTCGGTTCGGCCCTTGGCTGACTCCGGCTTCATCTCCCACCAATCGGAGAGCGCTCAGCACACGCCTGCCTCGTCTTGCGGGCCCCCCTCCCCCGAGGGTTGCCAGGTCAGCATCGTGGGCCCCCTCCACATGGTCCCTGGAAGCCCCAACACCCTCCATCGGACGGTGGCCACCAACACACCGCCAAGCCCCGCCCTCCAACGGCGCCTGGGCAGCCAGGCCGGTCCAGGTTTGGCTCGCCACCCCGCGTCGTCCAATGGAAACAGGGATCAAGTCCCCGGTAGCCCTGTGGTCCACCCGAGAGGTTCCAGAACCACCGGCATCCCTCCTAGCCCTTTGATGGGGCGCCACCCGATGTCCAGCGGCCACGTCACCCCCGACGACAGACAGGGGGCGGCACCTACGCCATCGTTCCCTGTGTCGCCCCAGCCAATGCTTCCAGAGAAGAGGCGGATGCCAAGCGGTGAGAGGTCCGGTGGGGGGCTGTCGTACGGTACCCTGGATGGGAAAAACATCACCTCCACCTTACCCAGTGGCACGCCCAGCGCGTCCGGCTCTAATACTCTAACAGACCTCTCAAAATTCTCCATCTACGGTGAGAAGAAAGATACAATCCCAAACGTGCCACTATGGTTGCTCTCGCACAGCCTATAGATGTTTGCAAAGCCTGCTCTAGCCTTTTGGGGGTCTTAAGCAACTTTTGATTAAGGGCCCCCTACTCTACCGGTTCTTAACGGTCAGGGGCTGCCTAGCGACCAGGGGTCCTAAGCGACCGCTTAATGTTGCTTATGCCTGTAAACGGCCCTGGATGTTTGAGTCCATCATTGGTTATTTCGAGGGAAATAAATACGTTAATTGTCATTATTGTAAATGTATGTACCAATTGTCACTGGTCCTATTATTTTGTCCTACAGACCAGAGTCCAGACATTCGGCTGAATGTGAAGTTTGTCCAGGACACGTCTAAGTTCTGGTACAAGCCAGATATCTCCAGAGAGCAAGCTATTAGTCTGCTGAAGGACAGGGAGCCTGGAGCCTTTGTCATCCGGGACAGTCACTCCTTCAGAGGGGCCTATGGTTTGGCCATGAAGGTGGCCTGCCCCCCTCCCACGGCCCAGGCAAACAAGAAAGGTACAGTAGACCTTATTTAGCCATTCTATTTCTTGTTTATTTGGAAGAAACAGCTACCCTTCCACACAAAATGTAATAAAAACCAAAGTAAAACATACATTTGTAGAACCACATAGCCTCACATTATTTTCAATCACTTTACAACAGACAAACTATGTTCCCCGTCTTCATAACAAGTTTGCCAATACAATGTCAAGGCTCGGAATTCAGACTCAAGGGGCAGTCATTTGAAGCTCTGGCTAAGTTCATTTAAACAGGCAAAATACAATGTACAGGCAGACGGACATCAAAATCAGGTCGGGATAGGCATAGGTTCGGTGATAACGTAACGTGATTTATGATATGTTGAATGTGTGGAGTCTTTAGGATACATTACCACTCTAGCTTCTTGTAAGACTAGCAAGCTGTTTGTAAAAATAGAGAACAGTAACAGGCCAAAGCAGCTGCCCTGAGGGACACCACACTGTACATCTCGGACATTCGGAAAGCTTTAACTGAAGAGCACTTTCTATTGGATTAGTGACTCCAACTGTATGATGGCAGTGGATGTACAACCATAACAGGTGCCTTTTTCCATTGACAGTTTATAGTCAATAACACAAAGGCTGCACTGAAATCTAACAATGCAACTCCAACTCGCCGTTATCTAGATCTGTCAGCTAGTCGTCAGTCGTTGGATCACCATAAACCAAACCTATTAGGTGTAAAACATTTGGGTTTTTTAAGTGTCAACGATTTTTAATTTTAGTTTTGCTCTTTTTTCAGTCGGTGACATCACGAGCGAGCTGGTGAGGCACTTCCTGATCGAGACGAGCCCCAAAGGCGTGCGTCTGAAGGGCTGTCCCAATGAGCCGTACTTCGGTGAGTCTCGCACGCACGCTCACAGTCTAAAGGTGTTTCTGAGCATACCTGCCAATAACGTGTTTGTGTGCAGGGTGCCTGTCTGCCCTGGTGTACCAACACTCCATGACCCCTCTGGCTCTGCCCTGCAAGCTCATGATCCCCACCAAAGACCCCAATGAGGAGGCCCAGGAGTTGGCCACTCCCACTGACACAGTGGCTGACCTGGTGAAACAAGGGGCGGGTAAGGATAAATGACACCTTTCGCAATTCAGCCCGTTCTGTTTGCTCTCATAATGTATCCCTCTCCATTTCAAGAATTTAAGTGCAACAGCATAGGCTAAGACAAAAACAGAAGAGTATTTAGTCAAATTCTGTTTTCGTTTCCTAGTGTGCTTACTATTTAGTTGCTACATAATTACAAATACACACGTTTTCATTTACTACATTGGTTTGGTTTCTTTCCTCATGCTCTGACCCCTTGTTATATTGCAGTAACAGAGCAAAAAGTCCCAGAAGAGAGCCATGGTAAATACTGGAGTGTGTTTTTGGTTTTATTTCAGCATTTTAACCCTCTTTGTCTCCACAATCCCCAGACGGATATGCTAGGCTTGCACGGTCCCCACAGAAGCTTTCCTCTCACTGTTATGCCATGCCTGCTTTCTCACGTATTTGCTCGTTATGTTGCTGTTTTTCAACTGTGAAGGACTTTTTATAGTCTTTCAGTAGGTCTTATGCTCTGCAGCTTTTTTTTTAGGGTTTAAACTTGGATTGGACGCGTTATATTCTCTTGCATAGCACTTTGTACAAACAAATCAACAAAGTGAGAATTTCTAACTGATTATATCTGAAAGGTGGGTGTGAAGCCACTAATGTACGTTCAGCTCTTGATGTGATATGTTTTTCAACACACTGACAAACGTATTCAAATTATTGCACTAATTGGAGGATTTAAATAGTTGAACTCACCCATTTATCTTCAGCGCCAGCTGATTAATATATGTTGTGTTTTTTTCGCCCAGCATGCAACGTTCTTTATATCAACTCAGTTGACATGGAGTCTCTGACCGGGCCTCAGGCCATTGCCAAGGCGATCAGCGAGACACTGGCCGTCAACCCATTGCCAGCGGCAACCACCGTCCACTTCAAAGTGTCGTCGCAAGGCATCACCCTCACTGACAGCCAGAGGAAGTGAGTAGTAACCATGGAAACCGGAGCCCACTACACCCACTGTTAGAGACGCATTTTAAGAATCCCTGATAAAATACTGGCAACAAGACCATAGCCAATGTTTTGTGATTAGCCATTCAAAAATAATTCAAAAATACATATGTAATTAGAATAACGTGTCCAGCTTTTAGAAAGCACCTAAAGATATGTTAATTATACAGTTTGTTTGTAAACATCTGGACTGAGAAAAACAGTCAGTCAGTAACTGCGTGGGCAGGGCAGTCGTTAGCTAAATGACCACCACATTAGTATATCTTACTGTACTGTTGTTTTCTTATAATTCAGTTAGCTGACAACTTCTGGGATTTCCAATGCTAACTTCTGTTTCCTGCTCTAGAATTTTCTTCCGCCGGCACTACCCTATCAACTCTGTTACTTACTGTGACATCGACCCCCAGGACAGGAAGTAAGTGTTTGAGACACGATCTTTCTTGCATGCTACAACAGTGAAAATAATCTACTGAAAGATTGTCCATATCTTGTCTTCACAGGTGGAGTAAGGAAGGAGGCGGAACTGCAAAGTAAGTCTCAAAGACGGTGTCGCTCTACTTGTCTCGACGCAGCTAGTTAAAGAGATGGCATAGTAACGCCCATTATCCACATGGGCCTCCAAATATATTACATCTTCAAACATTTCCTGCATACTCTAAACAGGCCTTTTCTTTCCTGTCAAACTTCAGGCTTTTTGGTTTCGTGGCACGTAAACAAGGAAGCACAACGGACAACGTGACCCACCTTTTTGCCGAGCTGGATCTCGACCAGCCTGCTTCAGCCATCGTCAGCTTTGTCTCCAAAGTCATGAAGCGATGAGGACGACCTACCACCGCCAGCCATGTTGATTATTATAACTGTATTTTTTCTCTCGCAAAAGGATGTTATTTTTCACGTTCGATTTTTGATTGTATTTTATTCTATTTTGCCATACTTTTTGTTTGACTCTTTTCTCTTTGCTTTATTCTATGAGATTTGAGATTTTATGTTTGAAGGACTTGGAAGTTCTCCAAAATGGTATCAGAGGAAGTTGCAGCTGGAGTGGAAATAGTGATGACGTAAATCGAGGCTGGTGGAGGAAGATGTTTCCATGGGGTACCTGTGGATGAGGAGGAGCTGTGTGCTAAGTTAACAAAAGTCTAGAGGAGTCAAGCAAAGTTCAGTGGGAGAAAAGGACACTGGCATTCATCAGGTTTTTGGATTTACCAAAGGTAACCATCAAAACAAATACATAATTATTAGATGGTCAGTGTAAGGCATTGTATGTTTTCTTCATTGTTTTTTATGATGGGACTGTTGATATGAAACAGACAAATAGAAATAGAAAGAATGCTTTCTTTGTGAACTTTCTTCTGTCTTTGAAAAAAAAAACTTAGCCGCAATGGCTTCTTACAAAATAATACCTTATAAGAGATTTTGCATGTTAGCTCGATCTTTAAGCTTGGTCCTTATTCCTTCCACTCAAGTCATTTGTGATCCCTCAAGTGGACATTTTCCGGGACTGTTGTATGTAGGAAAGGGCTCAACCGCGGAAAAAAAAGAAAAAGAAACCGTTTTCACATAACAGGTCGAACTTCTCACAACACTCATCACTTACTTTAGGTCCAGACATGCACAGTCAAATCCTGGAGCGCACTGATTAATCGGACTGACGGAGATCAGTTTCTCAAGCCTGCGGGGGAGGTATTTGGTGAATCTACAGCTGTCCCACCTGGTTCTGAGTTTAGCTTTAGACTGGGACCTCCTGTACACACAATGGCGGAGATTATTCAACTAAATCCTGCTTTGATAAGACAGATCATCACCTGCCCGCTGCTCAAAGACACTGCTACTGAACACACTGGAAATGAATGCCGGGGCTGGTCCGAGCCCTGGGCCCTATGCACTGTCCTGCATGTTTTAGTCCAATTGCACCCTCTCTCTAAGCTGCGTTCACATCTCCAAAACGTCCATTCTACGCTGTGTGCTCTAAACACTTTAACCCTAAGACAAGAACACTACGGTTGTCTGACCTGTCAGAGAATGCATGATATTATACACCATTTTTTTGTATCGTTCTCGGGAGTCAAAAAAAACGAAGCGAGAACCATTTGATGACCTTTCGTTGAAGTAGTTACTCAGCGGTGAGATGCAATATTTTAACTCTTTTTATTTTTTTCTTCCATCCTGAAACGGGGGTTTCCTTGTACCATGCAAGGTCTTGTCTAACTGTTTTAACACGAGGTGAATTTGCATCTAGATGCCTTTAGATAAAACATAGAGGTCGTCTGTCACACTGTGTGGAAATGCCTGCTTTTCAAACACACCATTCACCTATCTTCCGTAAACGAAAGGAAAAATTATTGACAGGACATGTATATAGATATATTAATTTGAAAGGTGACATAGCTAAAAAAAAATATTTATTTTTGTTGCTTTGTTCCTCCATGATAACTCATATATACATATTGTACAGTCTACATAAAGAAGAATATCTAAAGGGTCGAGGGAAAAAAAACTTATTTTGGCTAACGATTTCAAAGTCGGAAGATTTTAAAAGGCTTTTGAATATATATGGTGTACATTACTCTGTACTTGTGTGTTTGTTCCAGATAGTCATGATTCTTGTTTTGCATTCTCAGAGATTGAGGTGAGGCATGTATGGGATGAAAGCATACTGTATGATTTTAACAGCAAAAATGCATGGACAAAGCAGTCCAGGTGGTGTACCATAACATAATGTTAATGTTTGTCTTAAACATTGCCATAACCCAGTGAAAAGGTTTATAGACTTATCATATGAGTCACATGGCAAAGGTTGGCAGTTCTAGGGTCAGCACTTAATATGGATTCGCCATATTATGAGAATAGGAAGTGTTCTTAAAAAATATCAAACTTTTATAAAGAAGGGAAGCATGAGGACGTTGAATTTATAAGCCAACATTAAATGCAATATGTAACAAATAACGTGCACCCATCTTTACGATATTATGATTTGCCAAAGATTCAACCATATGACTTTGAGGGTGTCTACATGTTTTACCTTTTCCAAGATAATTGTGATGCTAAGCTGAATGAATTCATATTGTCATTAATGTGATTTGCTGTCGTTAAATATGCAGACCTACATCACACTAACACCACCATGATAGCTTATCTACCAGATGTTTCTCTCTCTCTGTCTCTCTCTCATTCTTTCTCCCTGTCTTTCTCTTTCCATAGCAGCTGAATGGAATTAAGTAGTGTTACCCCAATTAGAAAAACAAGGCACTTATACATGGAATAACACAACTATAAAAACAGATGCAAGCAAGCAAAAAATGACTTCATATAATTTCATATGAATGTCTGTGATGAAAGGCAACATTTCGTCGATTCTTCAGAGCTGTTCAATTTTAGCTACTACTTATAGCTAGAGATCTCCTCAAAAGTAACATGGTTTATTTATTCTCTTCTTATTTATTCTTTATTCGCTGGTATGTTTGTTTAAAATAATCCTCAACATTTCAAGCTACATGACCGCTGTTGTCAGTCAGTGTTAATTAATGAAAAAGGAATGTATTTTTGTGTACAGCTGTGTGGAGGAGATCTGTATGGGACTTACCTGAATGTGTGAATGTGCTAAGGATGTATAGAAGGGTCTTGTGTTTTTTCATTTGCATTATACTGTCATGGCTTACCTGTTTCTGAGGAGAAAAAATACATTAAAGCAATACAAATCAGTTACAGTAAAACACATGGTTGTTTGGGCTTTGAGTTTCCCATTCATTTTATGTATTTTATGATTATTTTGTTACGCTTTTATAATTTATTTTGGGCATTTTCAAATTATTTACCAAGAAAAAGCTCAGTTCCTTCTGGGATTTCACTGACAGAATGCAATTCCTAATTTCTACCTCGGGTTCGGAACACATAAAAGAGAGATCCGGTCCTCACTTGATCTCTGTCCAACACTCATTTCTGACAGGCACAAATCCGATCTTGAAGGTTTTCATAAAAAATGCACAAAAAGGCTTTTCTTCACGATTTTCTTCAGGTGTTGGAAGAAAGGCATGTGATAGAAGCAATTTTTGTCTATTTCACAAAAAACCTGTACTAGTGTGCTGCACACTTGATTAACAAATGTTGGTTTCAAGATACAAACTGGTCCAGGTAACCACATTTACTCACTTAATAGCAGTGTTAATTTTGGTAACAGTTTACTCCTTAGTATACATTTTAAATGTAATTGTGAATTTCTAAAGCTCTTGACAACAGGCCTATGGTAATTGGGCAAGGCTTTGTAAATGTGCATATAATGGAAATATAGAAGTAGCCTTTGAATATTTATTATGACCATAAATCACCATCAGGAAGTAAGACTGTTTTTATCTCATAGCAAGTACACTCACCTAAAGGATCATTAGGAACACCATACTAATACTGTGTTTGACCCCCTTTTGCCTTCAGAACTGCCTTAATTCTACATGGCATTGATTCAACAAGGTGCTGAAAGCATTCTTTAGAAATGTTGGCCCATATTGATAGGATAGCATCTTGCAGTTAATGGAGATTTGTGGGATGCACATCCAGGGCACGAAGCTCCCGTTCCACCACATCCCAAAGATACTCTATTGGGTTGAGATCTGGTGACTGTGGGGGCCATTTCACTCAATGTCATGTTCAAGAAACCAATTTGAAATGATTCGAGCTTTGGGACATGGTGCAATATCCTGCTGGAAGTAGCCATCAGAGGATGGGTACATGCTGGTGATAAAGGGATGGACATGGTCAGAAACAATGCTCAGGTAGGCCGTGGCATTTAAACGATGCCCAATTGGCACTAAGAGTCCTAAAGTGTGCCAAGAAAACATCCCCCACACCATTACACCACCACCACCAGCCTGCACAGTGGTAACAAGGCATGATTGATCCATGTTCTCATTCTGTTTACGCCAAATTCTGACTCTACCATCTGAATGTCTCAACAGAAATCGAGACTCATCAGACCAGGCAACATTCTTCCAGTCTTCAACTGTCCAATTTTGGTGAGCTTGTGCAAATTGTAGCCTCTTTTTCATATTTGTAGTGGAGATGAGTGGTGCCCGGTGGGGTCTTCTGCTGTTGTAGCCCATCCGCCTCAAGGTTGGGTGTGTTGTGGCTTCACAAATGCTTTGCTGCACTCGGTTGTAACAAGTGGTTATTTCAGTCAAAGTTGCTCTTCTATCAGCTTGAATCAGTCGGCCCATTCTCCTCTGACCTCTAGCATCAACAAGGCATTTTCGCCCACAGGACTGCCGCATACTGGATGTTTTTCCCTTTTCACACCATTCTTTGTAAACCCTAGAAATGGTTGTGCATGAAAATCCCAGTAACTGAGCAGATTGTGAAATACTCAGACCGGCCCGTCTGGCACCAACAACCATGCCACGCTCAAAATTGCTTAAGTCACCTTTCTTTCCCATTCTGACATTCAGTTTGGAGTTCAGGAGATTGTCTTGACCAGGACTACACCCCTAAATGCATTGAAGCAACTGCCATGTGATTGGTTGATTAGATAATTGCATTAATGAGAAATTGAACAGGTGTTCCTAATAATCCTTTAGGTGAGTGTATATAGCAGGAATGCTACATTCTTGCATGCAATGTTTTATCAAACCATTAGCAAATATGAATTCATAGCTAGTTTAAATAGCCCTGCCCTTTGCAAATCACATTTTATAATTTACCCTAAAGGATATTGGCCAGATGTTCACAGGAGACAATTACACAATTTCCCAAGAATGTTTTAAAAATGTCTTCACTAGGAACAATACAAAACCATGAAAGGCCATAAAAATTATCCTGCGGATATATATATACTGTATAAAATACTGTTTTTCATCAGAGCTTCATCATTGCTCCTTACATGTATTGTATTGATTTTGAGTTTTGAAGTCAATGTTAACAGTTCTCTCAGAACTCAGCCTGTATGTGCATATCATCTCCAGTCAGGGGCAGTGTAGGCTAGATTCCTGCATGCATTTATTTAACAGGATGCTTAATGGTGTTACAGTGGGGAGTGTATTTGATACACTGCCAATTTTGCAGGTTTTCCTACTTACAAAGCATGTAGAAGTCTGTAATCATAGGTACTCTTCAACAGTGAGTGACGGAATCTAAAACAAAAATCCAGAAAATCACATTGTATGATTTTTAAGTAATACATGGCCCCATCCATCCTCCCCTCAATATGGTGCAGTCGTCTTGTCCCTTATCAGAAAAGCATCCCGAAAGAATGATGTTTCCACCTCCATGCTTCACGGTTGGGATGGTGTTCTTGGGGTTGTACTCATCCTTCTTCTTCCTCAAAACACAGCGAGTGTAGTTTAGACCAAAAAGCTCTATTTTTGTCTCATCAGACCACATGACCTTCTCCCATTCCTCCTCTGGATCATCCAGATGGCAATTGGCAAATTTCAGACGGGCCTGGACATGCGCTGGCTTGAGCAGGGGGACCTTGCGTGCGCTGTAGGATTTTAATCCATGACAGCGTAGTGTGTTAGTAATGGTTTTCTTTGAGACTGTGGTCCCAGCTCTTTTCAGGTCATTGACCAGGTCCTCCCGTGTAGTTCTGGGCTGATCCCTCACCTTCCTCATGATCATTGATGCCCCACGAGGTGAGATCTTGCATGGAGCCCCAGACCGAGGGAGATTGACCGTCATCTTGAACTTCTTCCATTTTCTAATAATTGCGCCAACAGTTGTTGCCTTCTCACCAAGCTGCTTGCCTATTGTCCTGTAGCCCATCCCAGCCTTGTGCAGGTCTACAATTTTATCCCTGATGTCCTTTCACCGCTCTCTGGTCTTGGCCATTGTGGAGAGGTTGGAGTCTGTTTGATTGAGTGTGTGGACAGGTGTCTTTTATACAGGTAACAAGTTCAAACAGGTGCAGTTAATACAGGTAATGAGTGGAGAACATGAGGGCTTCATAAAGAAAAACTAACAGGTCTGTGAGAGCTGGAATTCTTACTGGTTGGTAGGTGATCAAATACTTATGTCATGAAATAAAATGCAAATTAATTATTTAAAAATCATACAATGTGATTTTCTGGATGTTTGTTTTAGATTCCGTCTCTCACAGTTGAAATGTACCTATGATAAAAATTACAGACCTCTACATGCTTTGTAAGTAGTAAAACCTGCACAATTTACAGTGTATCAAATTCTTGTTCTCCCCACTGTATGTGAAACGTTAAAGTTTCACATCTGGTCCCTTCTCCACAATCAAACAACATAAAATCAACAACCATACAAGTTACATACAATTTCCTCCCCTCTTGCTAATCAACTAATCTACTGCTCCTCCTATCGCCAATCAAATATATACTCACTCAGTCTAGTTACTGTGATTGTTGCCTGGGAATTTTGTGGTCCCACCAGGTCTCATTCACTAGATGTCTTCTCACCTCATTTTGTTGGCTTTTTTTACCTTGTAATTGATATATTTACCTTGTTCCTCTCAAAAAATAGTTCCTCAAGCTTATTTGTCTTCCAGAAATTCCTCTCTTCCAAGCCGGGTCATGGAAAATATTCATTGCCACACATGTACTGACCATTTTCAAGTTCCTCTTCCAACCCACATCCCAAACACATCAACGCATCTGCTGGCCTCCTCTGCTTATGAATGAATTGAATCTGTTTCCCGGCTGATCAACAATCCCTGGTAGACTACAGCACTTGATCTTAACACGGTTGTTACTTAGAACAACTGAGTGCACCAACTGCTTTGTCTACTATGTGGTATCATTGCCATTTGGGGTCGAATTTCATCTGTTGAAGCATTTTCCCCACAAAATGGTATTTCCCCTTGTTTTTATGTTAAGTCATTATGGATAAAAGCGCATAGTTTGAGATATTCCATTATAGAATCAACTTTTAAATATTGTCCAGTGACTTATTAACAGCCGACTTGAGGGGAGACCATTTATTGTATCAGATTGCATTAGGTTGTACCATCATGCCTTCCACCTTTCATTAACCATTATTGTGTTGACCATTATGACGTCCCCTGCAGCATATTCATTCTTCCAGGATTTTCGTTCAGCTTCCTTAGGCTGCAACCTTGGCTTGGACACAGCCTTCACCTTCCTTCAGTGATGGTTCCCTCTGGTGGCGATTAGCGTTCTAGCAGTGTGGCTCCCCCTCTCACCATGGCTTCAGCCATCCTTCTATTCATCCTCTTCTTTATTTGTTTTGGGGATGGAGGCACTAAATGCACCCAACCTCATTTATTCCACCGGTTACGCAACCAGAGATACTTACCATTACTCTTTGGTCTCCTACTCAGCATCTGCCCTAACCTTAGAAGCTGTCTTGGTCACTATTCCACAGGAATCTCATCAGCCCTTGACCCAGCAACATCAGCCATACACCTTCTACCCAGTCTTTAAAATTTGCTGTCAATGATTGACACCCACCTTTGCAGCCTTTAAACCCTCTTCAACCCACCCGCCACTAGTCTTCAACCCACCCTCCACTAGACTTCAACCCACCCGCCACTAGTCTTCATCCCACCCTCCACTAGACTTCAACCCACCCTCCACTAGACTTCAACCCACCCGCCACTAGTCTTCATCCCACCCTCCACTAGACTTCAACCCACCCTCCACTAGACTTCAACCCACCCTCCACTAGACTTCAACCCACCCTCCACTAGTCTTCAACCCACCCTCCACTAGTCTTCAACCCAGCCTCAACTAGTCTTCAACCCACCCTCCACTAGACTTCAACCCACCCTCCACTAGACTTCAACCCACCCTCCACTAGTCTTCAACCCACCCTCCACTAGACTTCAACTCAGCCTCCACTAGTCTTCAACCCATTCTCCACTAGACTTCAACCCAGCCTCAACTAGTCTTTAACCCAGCCTCAACTAGACTTCAACCCACCCTCCACTAGACTTCAACCCACCCTCCACTAGACTTCAACCCACCCTCCACTAGACTTCAACCCACCCTCAACTAGACTTCAACTCAACCTCCACTTGTCTTCAACTCAGCCTCCACTAATCTTCAACCCAGCCTCCACTAGACTTCAACCCAGCCTCAACTAGACTTTAACCCACCCTCAACTAGTCTTCAACTCAACCTCCACTTGTCTTCAACTCAGCCTCCACAAATCTTCAACCCAGGCTCAACTAGTCTTCAACCCAGCCTCCACTAGTCTTCAACCCAGGCTCAACTAGTCTTCAACCCACCCTCCACTAGACTTAAACCCAGCCTCCGTTAGACTTCAAACCAACCTCCAACAGTGATCAACCCACTCTTCACCAGTCTTCAACTCAGCCTCCACCTGTTTTTTTCCAGTCTCCACCAGTCTAAAACCGAGCTCCCAGTCTACAACCCAGACTAAAAATTATCTTGGAGTTCAAGCAGCATCGTTAGGTTTCTATCCAGAGGTGCTTTGGTTGCTCTGAGGAATGCTTGCTGTGACAATGTTAGCACAGCGCCATCTCTGGCTAACCCTGTTGTGTTTCCTAGATCATGCTTGGCGATGCGCTTTGGATGGGCCAATATCCATGAACACTAGAAACATTTCAAAGGCCTTGAATATTGGAGCATGATAAAGATGTTTTTTAAGAAGTTGAAGGTGTATTGAAACACCAAACCCTACCTAGCTCAGACCGCCTCTCCCAACTGGATACTGATCAATGCCTTTGGAAACATTCAAGCCTTAATAGCATGTGTGAATCTGAAAAAAAGTCCCAGAAATCTGGCTGTATGGCAACTGCAAGAAGAAAGCAATTCCTTCAGGAAGCCCACTTTGAATATAATTCTGTAGCCATGTGGCAAAATATTTGTGAAAACTAAAATTAAACCTTTTGGCCTAAATGCAAATCACTAACTTTGGTGCAAATCCCAAAACAACACATTGAACAAGTTAGAATCCCAACTCTAGCTGTTGACGCTTCCCAATGAAAGTGACAGACTTTGACTACTATCTCAGTGATATATATACAAAACTTTGGTTTACAATAATCCAAAACAAGTACGGTCTACAGAAGTCAAGATGCGTGAAATTCCGACATTGACATGACAAAATTTGGTTCAAGGGCTGTGTAGACACTGTGAATCAGTAATAGATGACCAAACTGTAACACAATTTGTTATATTTCAAACACTGTCAAGACTATGCAAGAACAGTCATATCAAAACCACATTTAGATGTCTATATACTGTATCTTGAGCTGTTTGACACAGAGTGATGACATTTGGCAGATATGCTCAGGGAAATAAGTCTTGCTAATATCTCAAAAACTGATAGTGCCAGATTTGGGTAAAAGGTGAGTGTTATCATACAGATATAGCAATACTTAATTACGCTTATTTGCCCAGAGGATGGAGCATCATATGTGGGGGACAAAATGTTTACTGTTGCCTTTTCTGATGTAATGCTTTTTTTGTCATTCGATGAACATTGTTCATTGTTGCATATAGGTGTATTATTGACTGAGTGTTTTGAACAACTTTTAAAAATCTTTATAAATGTCTTGGTTATGGGGAGCTTTGTAATCTGAGAGTCTATGTGCCAATGAAGATCACTGTGGCAAACCACTAAGTTTTCTCCCTCGAAAACTGATTTTTCCTCGCTGTCAATCTTAAACACTCCAGCCAGTTTTAAAGATGTACACGATTACACGCTATGTTGAGCTTAAAAAGCTGAAGAAACCATCACAACGTGTTGTGGCGGCTCGTTGGGTTAAGGAGGTTGTGGGTATGCACAATATGCAATATTTTAAATCAGTGTTTCCCAGTTGTGTCCCCAAGTTCCCCTCATAGTGGTTAGGAGAATACTCAGGAGCTCTTCGCTAGATACACTAGATAAGACAAACTCAGGTGTTTGTTTTTTTATTTACTAATTTCATAATTTTTTTACTACATTTGCATCCACTTGCAATCTTCTGGGGTCAAATTTGTGATTACGTCCGTGCCTAATTGTAGTAACTTCCCAGCTGGTTTAGGGAGAGCCAAAACCGTATTTTGCTTATATCATTTATTACAATAATTGAGGCTACTCTAGAGGAATGTTTAAAATGATATACATTTGCTCATTTTGATAATTGTTTTTGGTCAAATTGATGGAAACAACAATCACTCTAGTAAAAAAAGGATTTAAAAAAACTGTAGTGTAGATTAACGTTGTGAATCTATTGTTCTATTCATTATGATCAAGTAGGGAATTTTAACAGAATATGGATTTGATCATGAATAACCACTGATTTAACATCTGGAATTCAAACATAAGCCAGCCTATTGTCTATGTTTTGGTTCAAACCAAGCATTTAATGAGAGCTGTAAGGAATTGTCAGGTCAGCTTTTGGGAATCTGGCATGACCTTCAAAACAGGAAGTGAATGTTTGGTACTGGGAATAGGAAGTTATGAGTAGAATGTCCACCTGAGCATACCCGGAATGCAAAAAAGCTGAGGGTCATGGGATCCAGAGCAAAGGGTTCTGGGCCAGATGGTGACCATGGTGATAGTAAACATTCTTTAAGCTTGGGTCATTTCCAAAAAGTAATGGAAACGTTTCACTATGTGGTAATTGGGACAAACGTGTATAAACATTTTAAATATGGTACAATATCTGTCACATTTGAATTGGGAGAACTATACCATCATCCCTACAGAATCCCATGGTGGTTGATAACCGCCTAACCCCTCATCCCTTGTTCTTTAAATGTATCCCTAACCACGAACTTTGCTAATCTGCCATGGTATAAATGAGGGGGTGACATCACAAATGTCAGTTGTGGATTTGAATGAAAACATTGTGCTGCCTGGCTCTGAGCTAACATGTTACAGCAGTCACGCAGCATCAGTTAGGAGCTGCAGGCAGCGTTTCCACACGTCAACGTGTCACGAGAGGGCTTTCGACAGACACGTCACGGGCCCATCCGAATTTATCTTCCAACTCCCTCTCTTCCTTTCTCGCTGAAGCTGTCTCTCACGCACAAGCTCACTATCTTTCATGGTTCACTCTTTATCTCTCTTGCACGTGTGAGCTGGTGTGTGTGTGTGTGTGTGTGTGTGTGCGTGTGCATGTCTGTTAATGTATTCCGGCTTGTGTGTGTAGCCTATGCGTGCATGAATGTATTTTCAGAAGGCAAACCAGATGCATCCAGGACAGGTTAAACTGCGCTTGAAGAGCACTGAGTCCATGCAGCAGCGTTGGCTGTTTTCCTGCAGTGAGTGTACATAGAACCTAACCATGTCAACATCCACCCTCCAGAGTCCCCACGTGGGGCTGCAGCACATACGTTTAGGACCGGGTGTGCAGACACCTGTGGAGCTCTGAGCCAACATGTACGCTCTTCACCCATTCATTCTGCGCGGTCAAACGTGTGGAGATGCAACACACAGAATTAACACGACGGCGTAGTCCGCCGCTCTGACCATCTGAGGGGTTCTCTGCTCTCGGCTTTCACGTGCGGCAAGGGTGTACAACGGGCAGGCCTTTATAACGACCAATAAAAGCAATATCATCGACTGGGACGTCTCTTTCACACCGGGGGGCAGACAGTGCTCAATACCGAAATATGCATGACACACAAATGCCACGGATGACGTATAGGCCCGGTCACTGAGTTGTGTATTTACCGTCGCCCGGGGGCTTCGGGCTGATGGATTTATTGGTGTCGGGAAGAGACCGGGAAATGTACACCGTTTCAGTGGGCCCCGTGCGTCACAGTTCCACTGGGTGCAGCGAGGAGGTCTTGTCCCCTTACGGTAGATATGCACTGAGATTCACACCATTCGCTGTGAAGCCACGCTGATACATCACAGCCCACGAGAGCTGAATGTGGAGACCAAGACCTGCCTCTAGACACCTCTATAATCTGAATGTGGGGAGTGGCACTGTGAGTTTAAGGTCAGGCACGGGTCTTCAGTTATTTCAAGGATGAACATTAAGGAGAATACTGTCTATTCAGGAGCAAGATCAGAATAAAAATAAGTATGATTGGGTCTTACAGGTATGGCCTAAGTACAGGTGGAGTGTAGAGCCAATTCTATCAGTAGCATTTAAAAAGTACTGGTACTTGTGTGGACAGGAAACCACATCATCAGCACAGCTAGGTGCAGCCAGGGGTAATATTGACAGACAGCTATACTGTTGCTTCAGGCACTCTGTTCATTGTTATGCTAGCTAGCTAATTTGAGCAAATGAAATGGCTTGAAGCTGGATCCATTGTCAACATTAAAATAATGCATGTTTAATTTACACTGGGGATTGTGTAGTTTGCCTTGCCATGATGAACGATGACGAGTGACCAACCAACAAGATTGCTATTTTGTACTGCTAAAATCACAATAAACACTGGGAATGAAGTACAAGAAAAAGTATACCTCGATGCATGATTTGTTTTCTAGACCTCCCAAGTACACTACAGAACGTCTGGGAAACTTAATACATTCTGTCCATTTTGTTATTAATTAAAAAAATAAGACAGAAATCAAATACAGCCAATGTGTCAGGGCAATATTTGCTAAACTGTAATTTGCTCAGAGAGTTATGCGATGTCAATAACTTTAGCTTGTAGTTCTGAGTGATTTATAGACTTACCATTTTATTTTGTCCGATTGATTGATCCTAAAATATTCAAAATGTTTCTCTATAGAACATTTTGACATAGTCTGTCACTCATCATCAATTTACAGTATTTCAGCTTCAGTCAGCTGACCTTTATCAAAGCATATTTCCCTCTAGGACTTGACATCACCCTACCTGGCTTATTAAATGTTAAAGAATTGTTGCATTTTCAATAAGTAGCTGTGTATTTGTCTGATATTGTAACCTCCCGTGCCAGCTTATACAGTTAAGAAACGTATTAAACATTTTAAATATTATGATTATTTCAGTTACAGTTTCCATTCAAATCTAAATGTTATAATGATGTAATTGTGCCCTTGCTTTGTCAATTCATTAAGTATCTCACAAACATAGACTATACAACTGCTTTTCTATTTCTATTCTACTGCTTCCAGGCTTTCATGGATGTAAGGGTTAACTTGTCTATTATTCATAACTGTCTCTGTACTTTTATCTCAACATAGCAAATATGGGTTAAAATTGCTTCAAGACTGTCAGCACGAGGGGTATAATGTTAGAAAATACAGTAAACCTGCACTTTAAAACGCTCAATTACTCATGACCTTGTCCAACCCCTTGGCTTCTCTCAGCACATAGCATATATGTTTACTCAACAAAACAATTGAGGGTTGCTTAAATGAGGCTTAAAGATGCACTGTGGGATTTCAAGCACAACTCTAATACAAATTGCAAAACATTTTGCAGGTCGTAACATTGTATGAAATGTTTAAACGAATTACACATTTAGGTGCCGTGATACAGAGAAAACCAGAACACATTTTACAACTGCTGGCTGAATATATACCAAAGCTTAAACACATTGAATCTAAATGTTCCATATTACTACCGTATGACAAATGTTTTTCAAAAGGAGGTCACCAGACATCCCTGGGTCCATAGGGTAATGCCAGGGTGACTGCCATTAAAATGGTGGAAGGAAAACATTCCGTCTGCTCTCTTATTTTTTTGCTAACTTTAGACCAGTGAGATTAACGATACTGCTACATAGACAGTGTTTAACAATAAGCTTGTTCCAGCATAATCGTATTCAAATCATCATGTCCACATCCAGTATTTCAAGCAATTTACACATTATTCTGATACATTTATGAAAGCCGATGCTCTTATCCAGAGCAACCTGAAGTATTTATTGAGTAAATAAATGTTCATACCTTTTTTTATATAATGTTATTTTTCATATTAGGCTAACACTTCCTTGCCCGCCGTTCTGAACCTTGGAATCAGCGAGCAAGTTCTTGTTTGTGTGAATCGAAGTTCAACTGAAACCTAGCAGTTAAGGGGCCTGTGTCACACCTCACATCTGGAGACGTGGTGAATCTAAACACAGTCAAATGTTGTTCTGAGGGAATATGTCCCCTATTAAAATATTAGCGGAGCGCTGAAATGTGGTTCTCCGATTTAAGTTTTTATGCTCTTCAGGAAAGGTTTGGGTTCCAATGATGAATTATCTGATTAAATACTCCATCCATACACAACTGGATAACATCCAACATCCAAGCCCCACTTATCTTCATCCATTTTGGCATGTGATGTCAATACACCTTTGGATCTGTTACCCAATGTTATCTCCGCGCCGACACACACCTTTCGGGATCTCTCTGTCTGTTATATGTGATTCATGGCTCGAGGCCATGAAGGAGATGCCAGGATTTGATTTCCATCAGCTGAAAAAAAAAATACATAGCACATGTAGATGGGCTGGTCCTCAAACCAGGTTCCAAGTCCAGACAAAACACCCAGTGTCTGGGCCCTACCCGGTAAGACCCACTTCTTGTCTCCATTTCTCTCTGGGTCTCTCGTTGTGGCACACTTTCTGTCGCCAGTGTGTCAGATCGTATAAATCCATAACTCTAGATTTCATTATTATTCACCACAGACGATTCTCCCTCCCGTATAATAACAATGGATGTCTCGAAGTCCCATTTCAACCGCTAAGAGTATGTAAGGTTTGGAAACTCTTTCCACTCCACCATACAGTAAATCTGAGCCTATCTTCCCATATGTTATTAATGTCAAACCACTGTTGGCTAAATGCAGTATACTGGCCACCTAGGCTCAGAATTTGCATGTACAATAAAACATTCTTTCCTTTTTTTGAAAATCTGGGGCTTAAACCTACCAGATTTAGTGTTTAAGTATTTGTAAAATACCACTATAATTAATTCAGAGCAATTTATAGCAACAGTGTGTGCTATACACATCATATTTTAGCATATTTGCTGTATTTAACAACATTTTATGTTTCTAATCTGATGTAATGTGCTGTAGTCAGAGAGGTGCAGTGGCAGTCAGGGTGGTTGATGCACATCGTCTGATTTTTGATTTTCTCTTTTGCCATTGTTCCCTTTTAAACCAGCCAAGGGTAGATAGAAATGTCAATGCAAATTCCACAGAAACAATGTCTGCTTTCTGTGAGGGTTCTGACCCAAGCCTGACCTTCTCATTCAGCTGAGTCGCGGTTTTGGGAGAGATGTAAATTCTTTAACAAGCATAAGACACTCAATTATCAAATGGAAAAATCTACCTGTTTGTTTTGGATTGGTTCTGCTATCCATTCCTCAGGTTTCTCCTCTCTCTTTCTTTCTCTCACTTTTATTATGTATTTATCTCTCTCTCTCTCTGTGTAACACAAAGCAGTGGCAAAGATTCATTATGGACACCCACGCAGCATACAAATAGGTGTTATTTACAATAGTCATCTGCACCTGAGTGCCGACAAACATTTCCATTATATCAGATAATGTCTGTTTGTGTGTTTGTCTCAATCTCTTTTTAAAGTATTAACATTTTATTTCCAGACTCTTGTGGTACTTCTCTCATTTTGGTGTGCTTGGGGAAATCTTCTAAGGTCTACAGACTAGGTGTGAGGCATTTCTTGGGTATCTGGGGTCTTTTTTAGAATTGCAAAAAATGCTGCGCTTGGTTTTTCTTTTAGGGACTTGGCTACTGTATGTCAAATGGCTCAGTCACGCCAAGGTAAGTATAGTTGGTGGTGGTGTGTTTCAGGATTGTTTTTTCCAAGTGGGAAATGGTCTCTACCCTTCGGAGATCTGGACTTTTTCTGAAAGATCATTATTTTTTTTCTCCGCTTTATACTAATGAAAAGTTCTTGGTTTGTACATTACTGTTGAAGCAAGAACAGGCTTTGTTGTATAACCTTCAAAAGTAAAATGTTTATTCTTTTGAGAGAGATTGTGTAGATTGTTTCAATATGAAGCAAGTGGATTTTTTTTATATTCAATGAGGCAGGACATAGGCATAGGACACTAAAAGAAAACAAAAAATACACACAACAGAAACACTGTTACAGAGGCACAAGAACCAATTAATGACCAACAAAATACTAGGGAAGGAGCAACTTAAATAGGGATTGTGCTGACAAACACAGGTAATAATATTCGAACAGGTGTCCATGATCCAAATGAGGTAGAGGATGTTGGATCTCATTGGCACGGCGAGCCTGCCATGCCTGGGAGTGACATAATATCACAACTTGTTTACTTCTCTACACTGACTAAAGAAGTGTGTTCTTTTGTCGCCAACTTTTACTCACAATTTGATTTCCTTATACATCACATTAACAACATCATAGATCTAGTTGCTTACGCAACTTTGACTGAGTTACAATAGCGTACTTAATTGCCGTTTGGAATCGAAAGCTTTTCAAACGTCAATATTAAAAGCAGATTTTTTATTTTGAGGGTTTGTCAGACATGGTTTTACCTAAGGTGTGATTGGTGTACAGGTGATCTGTTTTAGGGTGAAATCCAATTTGACCAGAAAATGTCGTGCACTCTAATTAAGGTCTGGATTTTAGCATTTGTTTGGCTAAAGACAACTGTTCCAAAGTTAACAGTCAACAGTGACGCCTGAATTGTTTTTAGGATCAAATGTGTTCCCATGATTGAATTTTGGAGTGGTGAATTCTGGACTATAGACCTCAGGTGGGTCAGCCGGAGAATCGCCTCTCCCGATGACCTTTTTTAAGATTCGTTTTCGGTTGCTGTCTGGCTCCCAGGCTTTTATTTGATCATTATGTTCAGACAATGAAATAGGATTGTCCAGCTGGCTTTGTTGTATTCTTTCTTCTTTTTCTCATACTATTAACTCAAACTTTTCCTTACTCCGTCTGTCCTTTTGTTGAGTTGACCCCCTGACCTCGCACATCCTGTCCCAGACGGCCCTCATCCTCTGGCCCTCCTAAATGTTGATGCCCTTCCCTTAAACCACCACACATTACTGTGTGGCTGGAAGGGTTTTCCTGAACATTGAATGAGTTCCAGACTACATCCTCGCTGCTCCACGGTTTGTTTGCGTAGCCCTGGCAACAGAAACACTTGTGTGTTGTCGCACAGGATGATGGTGGATAACAGTTTCTGTTTCATTTAGCGCATTCTCATCTCCAATTAGCCGTTCAGTGGCCGTGCAGGGGAATCTTAATATCGCAAGGTCTAGAAGAACGGGAGAAGGTTAAAGTTCACGTGTCAAAATCAGGACATGCAATGAAGGATGGGCAGTGTTCTTGGCGCCGGAGCGATATTTCAAAACAAAACAATTCATTCATGGGAAACCAGACAGCACATAGAAGTGGAAGAATTCAAATCATCGGAGGAATGACACTTGACAGTCAAGAAACTAAGCATAGCGGAAAAATTGGGTGGGGGGGGGCGGGTTCCAAACGCCTGGTCGGATTGCAGTGTGTAGTGAGAGAAAAGGAGAAAAAGGACTTTTCCTAAAAGCAAATATTCTCTGACTGACTCATTTTGGGCGTTGGTGTTCCTTTTACTACCTGATCCGTTCTGAGCCTTTGGGCTGGGTTGTCCCTGGGCATCGATTCAAAAGGGCCACTCTGACCCAAAGACCATAGTTTAGGGGTCTTTCAAACGTATGGAATTACTGCAGGGCCCTCTCGACGGGGCACAAACTGGTAGAATCCACAGTGTTTCCAAGTCGTTTCAAGAGAAAATACACATCTTGGCTTTTGCCTGTGCACTCAATATCCCATCCTAACTCCCATCCTCTTTGTCTGGGCTAATGTAAGATGTTAAGGAGGGGCTGAACTGTTTGTTTTTTCCCAGCTAAAGCAACAGCAACAGAAAAATGTTATTGGAGGGTGTTGCACACAAGATGCTCCTTATTTTCAAGCAACCTGAGAAGGGATTGTTTTGACAACCCCAATGGAAAACACTGCTAATGATTAAGAGTGTTCGTTCTCATCCTACCCCAGGCACCATCCCAAAGGCATTGATCTCCCTTCAATGTTTGCCCACAGACAGTAATATCAAACCCCAGAATTTTGCACACAAAAAAAACCTTGTGATTTATTTGAATCAATTGAACACGGTTCACGTTTCTCCAAAGCTAACAATTATCCTCCACGGTTGTGTTGAGTTTTCTTTTAAAAAGAGAAATTATTAATACCAGTGGTATGAATGTTCACAGAGGAGCGTTTCCTTTGGTTTTACAGACATGATTTAATACAGGACCACGTCTCCATAAAACCAACATGGCTGAGTCTCTGTTTTGGGCCAAACACAATAAAACATCATGCTAATTCCCTCCACCCAACCCACAGGCACATCACTACAATGCCAGTTCGGCACTCTTACAGTTAGGCAAAGAGGAGGAGAGACCATAACCTGGCGCTTTTATGGACACGGGCATGCACGGATCCACACACACACACATGCACGGACACACACACACGCACGCAGGCTCTCTCAAACACACACGGACACTTAGGCATACTATAAAACCCCTCTCACACATGGACCGAAATCCCACTGGCATGCCTACATTTTCATCTATCTGAAAGAGCGGGGTGGGGGGGGGGCATGGAAAAATAAATACCACCTAAAAGACCTAGCTATGAGTCCTGTTTTTCACAGACATTGTGCAAATGGTACTTGGCAGCTTTCTAGGTAGAACCATGAACACATCCGTTTGTTTAAAACCTTCCTAATCTGAACTGCAAATAGCCACCATTCGAGTATTTACTGTCTTTCTTTGCAGTTATATCAACTGATGTGTCTAATTATACCAGCATGAACTGTATTTGTTAAATTAGTTTACCGAACAGTTTTTACAGTAAATATACCCCCCACGCAATGCAATTCACCCATACCTGCCTTCTTATGATTTATTTTTAAAAGCCATTTCATTCATGCCTGAGACATTTCCAATGTTAATCACTTTTAGTTCATCTACCACAGTTCTCAGCTTCGGCTATCCAACTGTCATTTTGGTGAAGCTTACTGTGGCGGTACGGATGGACACCCCTCCACTATGTTGTCATGGGTTTCTGCTTGGGTTTCTGCTTGTGGATATCCTAATGCTGGATGCTGGATTCAGTGTGTTAAGGTTGTACCGATGACAGGGTGCATTTCACTCCGTACCAGCTTCCAAAACAACAAAAAAAAAGTGAATTTTTTAGAACGTTAATAGGAGAGCTGCTAGTGTGAGTTACTTCCTCAGTAGTGGCACTATTGTTGTACTCTTCAGGGCCAAACACTGTTTAATCATGAGATGGGAGCTTTGTCATACAGGAACATCGAACTGAAGGAGTCTGATGCATGATCCGCTCAGAATGTTCCAGATCTCCAACTAGGTGATAACAAACACAAGCGTCAGCCCCACCCCCCTCACCCCGCCCCACCCCCCCAGTTATGGTCTGCTCATAAAAGACAATAGGCTGCACAAGCGACAAAACAGTCAGGGGGAATCTCCAGACTTCAACAACATCACATGGTCAACAAGTAATCACAGGAGCTTAGAAACTCTATTGTTTGGCCGGGCCAGCGGACCTGATAAACCCAGTGAACTCTATTATTTTCCCAAGATGGCCTGCTGTGAGTTCTTGTGTTCCCCCTGTCCTGTTCTTGGGGTAGAACCTCGGGTGACGA